>NC_137774.1:97770818-98370818 GCF_963455305.1 Plecotus auritus | reverse complement strand
GTCCCTTCCTTATAGACCAGGCTGACCTATTGAAGGTGGAGTTTGGTGTAAGTTCTACCAAGGGTATGAGGAAGGGAAGAGCTGAACTGCTATAAACGTTCCAAGTATGGCTGGAACACTAGCTGACCAGGACCTGGGCAAAGGCTGAGTCTATCTGGGAAGGATTCATGCTACAGGGAGGGGCCGTGACACCCCGGCTGATTCCAGGAGGCTGGACCCACGCTCTCTCAGTCTAACGCTGTGCTCTGGCTCAGGGAGCATCGGACAGGGAGCCCTTCTCCGATGGTGTCTGGAGAGAAGAACATCCTGCCGTGTTGTGTTTTACTATCATGCCCCCATGTTACAGTTCTGCCATTTTAATACACGACCACCAGGCACGAAGCACACAGATTAGGACTCGCTAGGCTCTGTTACAGCCTCCCTTTGTTGTCTGGTCATTAAGTCCATTACGGCTGAAGCTATACATACACACACAAGTTAGGGGAAAGGTGTGATGACCTTCCATATACCCATTACCTACCTAGTTTCAACAATTATAGTCAATAAAGCAGTTTTTAAAAAAGTCATTCAAGCCAAAACCGGTTTGGCTCAGTGGATAGAGCGTCAGCCTGCGGACTGAAAAGTCCCAGGTTCGATTCCGGTCAAGGGCACGTAACTTGGTTGCGGGCACATCCCCAGTAGGAGGTGTGCAAGAGGCAGCTGATCGATGTTTCTAACTCTCTATCCCTCTTCCTTCCTCTCTGTAAAAAAATCAATAAAATATATTAAAAAAAAAAAAAAAAAGTCATTCAAGCCGAAACCGGTTTGGCTCAGTGGATAGAGCATCGGCCTGCGGACTGAAAGGTCCCAGGTTCAATTCCGGTCAAGGGCACGTACCTTGGTTGCGGGCACATCCCCAGTAGGGGGTGTGCAGGAGGCAGCTGATCGATGTTTCTAGCTCTCTATCCCTCTCCTCTCTCTTCCTCTCTGTAAAAAATTAATAAAATATATTTAAAAAAAAAAAGTCATTCAAAATACATGTGTCTTGTTAGACCACTCACCTAGGACAAGTTGCTCTATATTTATAAAACTTAATGTTTATGTAAACAAGTGTTTATAAATATTATAAATATAAATACTTAAATATGTATGTAAATACTTGCTCTATATTTACATCAGTAAATGCCCTAGGGGGCCTTCACAGAACAAGGGAACATTTGTCTTCAGGTGATTTTCGATCTTCAACATAGAATCAAGTAGCAACCTCTTTAGTTAGAGGGAAAATACACACACACACACACACACACACACACACACACACACACACAGGCATACAAAAATGTCATCTCTGGTAAGACACCAGGTTAGGCTTCCCTTCTTATTTGATTGGTCACATAGCTTCCATATCAGTCTGTATCTATGGGTTTATCTTACACTTAAAACTCCTAACCTCTTCCACTATGTTGCTCTCCTAATCTCTCTCCCCAAGCTGCTGGCAGGTCCCAGAACTGAGAAATTGTGCTTCTGCCCATGTCAGAGCCCTGGGCTGCACAGAGTAACTGTAAAGTCCATTCCTTGCAGCCCCTCCCTCTCCCTGTGCTCCTTTCCCTGCCCTCTGTCACCTCCTTTTGTTAGTTAAGTCCATATGTTTCACCTCACCAAGATTGAATGTAGGGGTCACAACCTGTTCATCGACAAATCACCTAGAATAAAATGCATAGATACAGCAGTTAATCTGTGTCCTAATGAGCTGGGTTCAAAGATTCATAATACTTGCCACCCACACTCCTACAGCAAGAGAATCCTCTCTCTAGACATGCCACTGGTGCACACAATATTGTAATTGCTTCCTGTTGCCTAGCATATCAAATTGATACTCCTCACCTTGAACTCTTCTGCCCAAACTCCTGCCTCTTTCACAGCTGAAATCACTCCTCTCATAGAGGATCTATGATCAACTAAGACTAATCCACTCCATGCTCCCCATCCAGCACATGCCCTTTCCTCTGGCCCTTAGCACATTTTATTCCCTCTCTCTGGTTTTCTTTACCAACAGCCTTTCATCTCCTTCCAAATTCCCCTACAGAAAGAACAAACCACCACCTAACCTCTCACTCCCTGCTCAGGAGGCTTGGGGACTCACCCTCTTCCTTCAACTTCCCTTTCTCTTTCTTCAGCAAGCCTTTGCTCAAGAAGGACTAACCTCCCTTTCCTTGGTTGCCCGTTTTCCTAACTGGAATCAGACCCTTGAAGGCTGCTGCCTTTTTCTCATGCAGCTGGGCCTAGGACAGAGTTCCTCACTGGAAAACACATTCAATAAATGTCATTGATCGATCTGCAGCAAGGAAGACTTTGTTTTGTTTTCATGATAGTAACTTCCCACACAAAAAGAGGGTGGGCTTCCTCACTTCTGAGTTGTTGCCATTGTTGTTAAACATGCAGCACAATAATATAGACCTAAGCTTGTTTTCCTCCATATTTCACACCACTTAGCCTAATGAAAGAAATGTATCACTTAGGTGCTTATTCCAATTGACATATACTAGGAAGGAAAACAACAATCTCTGGCTAGAGCATGCTCCCTGAAATAAGAATATCTGCCCTTTTTTTATGATGAAAAAAAAGGAAAAATACTCTGTGTTGGCAAGGGGCAAGTTCAAGCATCTAATGGATCGTTTTGTCAGCTGTCATTTGTTTCTACCGAGTGTTACATACCCTTTACCAGAGATGAATACTGCTCATGTCTACAGAAAGACCGGGTGGCTTGGGGTGGGTTATAGGCATTTCAAAGTCATTTTTCTACAGTTCTGCCTGTGTTGTTCAAGGGCCTATTTTCAATTTGCAGCTATGAGGGGGGAAACGTTCGGATTCTTGATTTAGAATGTGCACTCCCAGAAGGTTCCAAGAGGGTTTCAGGCAGAGAGATAAAGCCTGTCTCTTTATGCTTCTTTGCAGCACATGCTCTGTGGCAATAATACATACCCCATGCTGTGCTTAAATCCCTGGTTTTGTGAAAGTCAGTCCAATTCCCATTTGGTGGGTTTTCTGACATGCAAGTGCTGTTCCCTGAGGAAGCAAGCCTTCCTCTCATCCTCTCTTTGTTTCCCATACTATACATGATTCTTAGGAAAACTGGCAGGAAAGGCAAAGGGGAAATTGAAGCTGCAATGAAAGAGTCAGCTGTAAACAGTGTATCTGACACTGCTGACTACAGTAAAAAGACCTTTTTTTATGAAGAAAATAAGGCTCAGATTCTGTGCACTGAGCAAGGGTGAAACAACCATTCAGGCACCAACCAGCCAAATCCCAAATTATCTAGCCCTGTGGTTGGCAAACTGCGGCTCGCGAGACACATGCGGCTCTTTGGGCCCTTGAGTGTGGCTCTTCCACAAAATACCACGGCCTGGGCGAGTCTATTTTGAAGAAGTGGCGTTAGAAGTTTAAGTTTTAAAAATTTGGCTCTCAAAAGAAATTTCAGTCGTACTGTTGATATTTGGTTCTGTTGACTAATGAGTTTGCCGACCACTGACCTAGGCCAACCAAGGGCCCGCATACACTTTTTCCTAGGTAATATATTAACTGCAAATAAATCAAGTCCAAGAAAGCTGAGTGGAAGTTCAAATACATAAGCTAAGCCTGTTAAGCCAAGAACATACAATCAGACTCTGTCTGTAGCCAGAGGGTTTTGATCTCACCTCAGAAACAGCCTTCCATCTAACAAAACACGAAAAGGGCTTGCAAAAATTATACCTCTCTTGGCAAAATGTGTCTTTCATCGCCTTAGCAGACTGCTGTAAACTCCTTGGAAAAGAGATGCTCTATTTATGCAGAATGTTGTCATCTATATGCTGGTATTTACTTCATTTTATTTCATAACATTTTTTTTTTTTTTTTTTTTTTGCCCAATGAAACTAGCTGGATTGAATTTCAAAATCGAGCTTTCTTTTTGGTGGTAGTGATGGTGGGAAATGGGGAGGTTGAAGAGCATCAAATCAAAATCTAATGAAGTTTCTAATGATCAAATAAATAATTACTTGACATTTATTGCCATGCTTGGCAATCTGCAGAAATGGAATAGAGCAGAGATGCCTAAAGCCCCATTTCCCATAGATTTACATTATGCTACCACACAGAATTAAGCTGACATAAGCTCTTTAAGGCCCACTAAAGCAGCAGATTTTATACACAACTTGCTTAGATTTCTTCCCTCCCCCCCCCCCCTTCTCCATGATCCCATAGTCCCCGAATAACTCTTTCTCTCCGTTTTCTACTCCTTGTTCTTTTGAGAGGCCTGCTGGAGCCTTCCCTTCATGTCATTTCAGGCTATAACCCTGCAGTTTGGGTTTATCTTAGCTGTAAAATGCAACAGTAATTTATATGCTCCCTTACTCCAACCTCCTCTGAGGCACTGGCTGCCAGCTGTCTACCCAGCAGTTTAAAGAAAAGAGCTGTAATGAGCAGGAGTGTGTGGGGGGAGGGGGCGGCGCCACATCAGAGTGCTTTCTTTCTGCTTCCTTGGTGAACACTGGATCACATAAATGGCATTTTTTGGTGCTGACAGCGGCATAACTTCCTCCCTCCTCTCCAGCTCCCCTCCTCCCTCCGGTCTCAGACCAGCGTTATGGAGACAGGTTTTCTTGTTTCTTCCTTTCATTTCTGAGTCAAGGAGAACAGAGGAAAACGATGAGAGGAAGCCTAGGGCAGCTGTGATGTGGCGTGGGGTCTGAGTATCCAGCGCAAACCGAGTCCCTCTGTATCAAGAAAATGCTCTTGGAGCTGCAAGACAAAGCTTCCCAGTAGCTAATGCACTCGACAGTAAGATTTGAGCTGGGTATTGCGGGTATATTTCTGATTGTGACTTATCTGAGGTTCCTTCTCTTTTTAAAAATATTCCAGCAGTAGGCTTATTTGCCTCGTATGTGTTTTTTTAATAGGGCAGAGTCGTTTTTGCCTTGAATCTAAAAACCTATTCCCCCTGGCACTCCCTCTCTCCAGTTTTAGGGGGGTAAAATATGTCCCCTTTCATGCACAGTAGCACACACAACAAGATCAGGGAGTACAATTCTGCACAAAGCAGCCACCGAGGATTTTTCCCTTACACTGCTAAAATTATATGGCTCTCTTTTGCCAGGCCATTGCAAAAAAAAAAAAAAAAAAAAAAAACCTACTTCACAGAAGGGGAAAAAGGATTTGAAACTCTCTACATTCAGTATTAAAGCTGTGCCTGTAGGAGATAGAGATATGTCCTGGGAAAGGATCTGATTCCTGTTCTCTGGTATTTTTTAATGTGTTGACTATTAACATCTCCAAGGAAGGCCTTGTCACTTTGGGATTCATATCTCCCACATCTCTCTTTAGCTTGGTGTAATCTTGATTTTTGTCCAAAACTGATACATCTCAGCCGACATTGGCAAAGCCAAAGCTCGGAGCCCTGCTGAACAAGACTGAGACCCAGATTAGTGGAATACAATTTGAAGGAAAGGGGCGAGGGAGACAGCAGTTAACTCTTGCGCGTTCTGGCCCTTTCTCGATTCAGTCACAACAGAAAGGGCTTTTCATATTTGTCTTTTCTTAGTCAAGTCCATTGGCCACGATTGTACTTACTATTGAGAAATGACTCACCAGATACTTGACAAAGACTTCAAATATCTTTGCTTTGGTGGCTCTTATTATTTATTCCTCAGCTGCAAAAATGTAGCATTAGAAAATGTCAGTTTCTCTAAGGTTTCCCAGTGAGAGTAATAGTTTCTGTCTGACTGTTTAACATAACAGCTTTGTGATGTTTCATTATAACTATAATTGGGGGAGTTCACAGAGAGGAAAGAGGACCAAGCTAACTGGAGGGCACCCTCTCTATTAATCCGTCTGTGCTTGCAGCAAAAGATAAGCTGGAGTCTTTCCAACCTACCATCTCATTTCCCTTCGAAATGGTACTAGATTTATGAAGAAGGAAAGTAGAGCAGAAAGACCCATGTATTTCTGGTTTTACTAAATGCGTAACACAGCCATCAATCATACTACTGAGGAACTGCAATGCGAATGCATTTACTGGTTCTAAGACCTTCAAAGTACAAAGATCCCAGAAACGACCTCTGCTATAAGAAGTTCTGTGAGAAATAAAGAAAACACACTGGAAAGCCCAAAGAGACATACCCTATTGTACTTACATATTGGCCTGGAATCGGAGCAGCTGTCCAGACCCAAAGCAACAGGAAATACAGTGACTAGGGAAATGGTAGGACAAGGAGAAGACAGACAGGCCAAATCTACCAGCTTTTGGGAAATTCTGAACTTAAGCCATAACTCACAAAGCAATCACACCTCCCACATTTTGGTGTTGGAGGAGGTTTGGGGAGTAAGAGGATAACAGTGGTGAGGAATCATTTTTCATTTAAACTAAGGAAGCAGATGAATTGTTGAAATTTCTGTATGTGATAATATATTGTAAGAAGCATTTTAAGAATGCAGTGTTTTAAAACTTGGAAGTGATTGTTGATTATGCCAAGTCAGCATTTGCTTTTCAATAATATTTAAACATGGGTGATTTACTTGAAAAAAATTATCCTCATACTGAATTAATTGTGCTTTTCCATATGTAAGGGTTTGTTTTTCTTAATCCTCACCCTAGAATGTGTTTATTGACTTTAGGGAGAGAGAAAGGGAGGAGGAGTGGGAGAGGGAGAGAGGGAAGGAGGGAGAGAGAGAGAAACATTGATGTGAGAGACAAACATCAATCCATTGCCTCCTTTATGGGCCCTGACCAGGGATTAGAATGGCAAGCTAGATTCATGCCCGACCTGGTATCGAGCCAGCAACCTTTTTTAGTGTACAGGATGATGCTCCAACCAATCAAGCCACCTGGCCAGGGCTGTAAAAAGTTTAATCTACTTTTATATTATAGACTTGGATACTCTATAAATTAAAGTATCCCAATGAAACAAAACCCAACAAAAAATATTCAACGCTCTGTAAAGGTAGAGAGTAGCACAGTTACTGCTTTCTAGCAGGAGGACCTAGTCACAAAGCAGAGTTAAAAACAAAAAATGAAAAAATGATACAAGATAAAAGAGTAGAAATGATTGCAAAATACATCAGGAGTAGACTCTGCTGGAGCATGACTAGCAGAATGCATGATTTTAACATCTCTGAAGCATGTCCTTTTTTGGTTCTGAGCAGAATCCCTAGAGAAACAGAATAGAAGAATCAAAATAAATGACATCAACTTTAGAAAGAAATACATACGGAATAATGGTGTAGAGGTTGGGCAATAATCAAGTTATTTATATATCTCTTTCTCTAGTTAATGTATTTTGCACTAGCCATGGTTTGAGGTTACTGTTAGGGTTTAATAAGAAATTCAACAGCAATGTATAACATGGTATGAGCCAAATATTTGCCCACTCCCAATCCAGAAATTGCCCTTTAGATGAACAAGACACTTTAGTGAGAATATGTATATTCTCACTATATTTAGTAGTGAATTACCCACTGTGATTGCTGACATGGTAAATGCTAATATCTAGACCCAAGGTTCACATCACTGGGACTGTTATCACCCTTAATTAAATTACTAAGTACTAATTTGTCCTGACAATGTGACATTCATCACAAACTCCTTTAAATAATTCTACAATTTTAGGTTATTTTAATCTAAATACATGTGCTCAGAATATTCACACACATAACACACACACACAGAGAGAGACTAAGTTTGACTGAAACTATTCTTCTCTAAGATGGAAATTTCATTTTGCACCTGAGTTAACGGAACAGCCACCTGGACCAAATGTTTTTCCTCTACACAGAAGTGTAGCAGGTAATAAAGCTGTCTTTGTAGCAAAATGAAAATTCACTATGTAAAAAAGCACTAATTTGGCGACTATGTTAAACACACATTTATATAAAATAGTTCCGGCCCTGGAGGAGCTTATACCTCATGAGGAGGGATAAAGCTTACAAAATTTGGAAAACTGCCAGCCATAGTCAGCAATAAGTTCCAAGCGAGTGTTGTCATAGAGAATAAAGGCTCTCTCTACCATTTCAGAGGAGGAAAGCATTGTCTTAGATTGGGTGCCTGGGAAGCATCTGTATCAATGAAAAATCACACATTTAAACTTGGAGAAGGAAAGGGCCAGGTATATAAAAATAATAGAGAAGACATGCCAAGAAGGAGACAGAGGGATGAGAATAGAGAATGCAGTAGATGACTGTAGGGATATAAACACAGGGGGAAACGGTTTGTTTAAGTGAGTAGTGAACAAATGTTTATAAAGATACTATAGATACCAAGCACTGTCTTATTTATTGGGGATAGGAAAGTGATGCGGTCTTTGACATCTGTGGGGCTAAAAATACACAACCTTTCTCCCACCTTCTAAATTTTTCTAGCTGGGTTAATAATCGAATTAACATTAAACAGGAGAAAATGTCCGAAGTTTATTTTACGAATGCATAGTTGGTACGTGAGGAGGTGTGTGCACAAAGAGACCCAAAGAAGAATTGGGCAGGTGAGGTTTACTAGTATATTATGAAGCCATAGAGAAAGGAGGATTGTGCTTTGGTACTTCAAAGGGCAGGAAGACAGTTCACCTGGAGACAGAAAAGCAAATGCTTGATAAATGAATGTTTCCTGGGCCATTTTTTTTAAACAATGCAACACAGAGAGGACTCTGAACAAATGGATCTTGCTAGGTTCTCGCACACACTAGTTTATAATAAACTGTACTTATCTGTGATACTAGCTCCCTTCCTGGAGCAGGTCCTCTAACTAGGAGGGGTCAAAGGTCTTTCCTGAGTCTTTTGTTCTTTAATAACCAGTTTAAAATCAAAATCCCAAAAGGCATATTGGTGGGGGCAAAGGGCACTCTGCTTCCCTTCACATCCAAAGACCCTTAATAATAAAAGCCAACCCCTGGGCAGCATGACCTAATGGCCCCAGGTTCCATCCTGGCCCTCGCTCTGTATAAACCATTGCTGTTGTTGCAACCCATCGTGTTTCACAGAACAATAAATACACACCCACATATATCATAGGGACCAAATAAATCCAGTATCAACTTATTGAGGGCTTCCTGTATCCCAGGCACCAAGCTTCTTTAGCTAAGAACTGAGAACATGGCTGGTGATTAGATCAAGGAAGCAGAAATGTGGCTAAGAGCATGGGCTTTGAAAACCTTTGACCGGGGCTCCAGCTCTTTCACTCACTGATTTGCAACTACGGACATGCAACCTCTTTCAATCTCATTTTCCTCATCTTTAAAACAACAATAACACCTACTTTCTAGAACTTTTCTGAGAAGTCTATCACAAAATTCCTGAAAAGCACATTAGTGCTAAAAAAAAAAAAAATTAGTTGTTACTAAGAATGCCCCATGAACCTAAACCCATTCTCTACAACTCGTACCCTCATTTCTTCTTTCAGACTGATTTCCAACTTGTTTTATCGTTGGAATGAGTAGGGGTTAGGGAGGTTTATCATTCTAATAAATTGCTATATGTGATTCAAAAATTTTTTTTAAATTTTAACCCAAAAGAATACTGACATAGAAAAACATTTGGCTGTGTGCAGAAAGTGTAGGGCAAGAAAACAAGTACAATCTGTTTTATAAGCTGTTTTGTTTCTTTTTAATCAGTGTGTGAGGTGGGGAAAAACAAAGACTGCCACACATATCCTCACTGCGAGGGAAAAAGGAACTCTACGATAATCTATACCAGTTTATATGCAGCAAATAGGATGAACATATAAACTGATCAACACACCCAGAAGCCTAGTTTTCACACCTGGGTGTTCTCCACACTGTAATGTGTAATTAATTATAAACTAAACAATCATGAGGAAGGGCATTTTTAAGCAAAGGTGCCATTCTTGAACTTTAGATGTTAGATGTGGTGTATAAAGTTTACCTTTCTCAACAATAATCAGAAATAAACTTCAGCAAAATGCATGGCTGCTGATAAAAACTGCATACATACTTAAAATTAAGCATTTTGAGGTTTTTTTTGCAAAATAGAAATAAACACATTGGAAAAACATTTTATTACATTGGCAAGCATCTGGTGTTTAGGAGAATTTTCTGGATGACTGTAATAATTTTGCTTAGAAACCATGTAATACTTTGGACAACTAGAAGTACTACTTTTTCCCCACTTTGTAAATCTGGACTCACAGCCCACACTGATTGTACACATATTGTCTAAAAAACTGCAGGACACAATTTTCTACTTCTTGAACTAGGATATAAGGAACCATCTTTAGTATTTCTGGACCTCAAATAGTATTTGCCCCCCAAAAATAATATAAGATGTTAAGAGCAAATAAGTAGGAAATATATCATTAGTAGTTCTTTCAACAATATGGAGAGCTTCAAAAAAGAAGGGTCAAAAATTTTTTTTTTTTTTTGCTAAAATAACAAGCACCCTAAATCACAATGATCCCCACCCCCCAAATAAACTTGATTTGTGATAAGTGTGGGATTTAGAGAGTAATTTTAATTCAGTGGTTACCTCATTGTACACTGGCTTTTGGAAACGATACTCCTGGAATGATCTAAATCTTACAGGCCTCAACACGCTCTGTGTTTAACCAGTTACTCTTGGCAGTGAAAAAGTGTGGTCTCCATCCTCAGCAGAGAATTTTCTTTCTTGGCCAGAACTTAGAGCTCAGGGTCCAAACCAGAGATAAATCAATAAAAATCTCTACACTAGAATTTCCTTGTTAGAAGAAAAAAAAAAAAGGTGGAAAAAATGAGATTTGGTATTTTCTTTCTTTCTTCTGATAATTCTCTTTTGTCTTTTCTAGGTTATTTCTTGCTTTTCTTGTTTTTTTCTATTCCCCCAAATTTCTGTGTTCAATATCATGTCTAAAGTCTCTCCAATTTCATTATTTTCTGCTTCATCACATTTTCCTTCAAATTCTGCTTTGAATCCTCTCCCTTTCTAGATCCCCAAATCCCTTTTCGGACCTAAGGGACATATGTACATGTGTATGCATTTATACACATACATACAAATTTGTAATGAAGATGACTTCAAATGGCCAGAAGTTGGCTTCAGATAACCAGGGACAGGGGAGGTCATGATCACAGTGTCGAATACCAATAATGTATTGGTGAGGACCCAGAGACCCATTCGGAGCCTTAAGTCATCTGGGGGCTAACTGCAGAGCCAGAAGCTGGTCCCAGAAATCTTGACTCCAAGGGCCTGTCTGCTATGCCTACAGAGTCTTTTCAAAAACACCAGAAGAAGCATTCATAGAAGGTTCAAACTTAGTTTTCAGTGTCATACTTCTTCCAACACCAATTCCCATGTAGCATGAACATCGAAGGATAAATGAGAGTACGCAGTTTGAGGCTCAGAAGAAAAACAATGGGAAGGAAATGAATAACTCAGAAGGGAGTCAGATTATGTTACCCCGCACTCTTAGCCTTTGGTTCAAGAAGTGAAGTCAGGCAACGTAGAGGAACCACTTGGTTTAGAATTCCTCTGGATGCCTTTACTCCCTTAGGCCAGTTAAAGGGAAATGATTTGACTGTTCTGCATCTGCTAGTGATTGAAGGCAAATGGGAAGCATTACTGGAGTTCCCGTTCCAGGATTATATAGTGCACCGGGCTGTTGTGAAAGTAAACACTGCAAGTCGCGGCAGACCCAGTCTTATTACTGAACTCAGAGACACCTCCAACATATGGGGAGCTGATGCTTGCACAGACAGAGGAGTTACCAAAAATGAGCCAGGGAGAAACCGCAAAACTAATTTATTGCAAAGATCTGTGTGTGTGTTAGTTCCTGTGCTATCCTCAATATTTAGTCTGGCATAAAGTAGAGAGAGTTATATTTACAATGAAACACTCTTGAGAAATCCCCTATCCTTCCGCCTGCTTTAGTTCTCTAAACATTCTTCCCAGGCAGTCTATATGATGACATAATAGAAGTCTGCTTAGGCATTTAAAACCAACATTACTGGCACATGGTATTGGAAAGCCTCCCATATGGACTTGTAATGGACTGCGATTAAGTAAAAATAAAATGTGTGTTTACCCTGCGGTGTGATTCATAACAAAAAGAGATAAAGTGAGGCCAAGCTGTTTGCACTTACCATACTAGATTAAACCATAAATTATTGCAAAATGGACATCTACCCTGTCCCAGTATGCCTATTTTCGTGATGCTTGCTCTTGACCTTCATGAACTAGAATGTCAGGTTCCTAAGAGGGGTACACAAGTGTGAAGGCAGCAGTGGCATTTGTTTTGGTCCAGCAGGATTTCTTGGATCCAGAGGTTGAATGGGAATCTTCTTTCTAAGCCAAATGTGTCCTAGGCCAGATATTTCTCAGGCTCAACTCAAACTTAGATTTGCTAGAGAAGTTAGAAAGAGCCAGGAGCCAGAGACAAGGAAGAAAGGAAGGAAAGAAGGAAGGAAGAAGGGAGGGAGGGAGGGAGGGAGGGAGGGAGGGAAAGGGAGAGGGAGAGAGAGACAGAAAGAGAGAGAGGGGGAGGGAGAGAGAGAGGAAAGAGGAGGAGGGAGGGGGATGGAAAGCTCTTTTTCAGAAAAAATGGCTTTAATTTAAAGATAATGAAGACATAGATTGTACCTTTTACATTTCCCACATGCTAGGTAAAAATAGTAGATAAACTTAAAATTTATTTTGCTATCCTCTCATTCACATGACCTTTCCCAAACCATCAAGTACCCAGCATATTCTTACTGCCCTCCCAATGTCCAAGGACATACCAACTACAGTTATTACTCTGGGAGTCTATTGGTATTATTATTTCCTCTGTGATTAACCCTGAAAAAAGCTTTTTTGCTTGGAAAAAAATTGGCTAAAACAATCTTTGTTTCTGAACTTATTATGTAGTTATAGCTGTCATTAGTAAGTTCCTTCTGCGCTACTCATTCCATTCTCCATTTGCCTTCCTTCGGTAGCATGCCGACGGATCCAAGGTTCTTTGCCCAGTGACGTTACTCAAAATTTCCCTCATAGAGAATCTGCCTGTATGGATACTATGTAATCTTCTACAGAAGAGGCAGTCCTTGTCCCAAGGGAATATTCTTCTCTGTTAGCATTGCTTAGCAGCAATCCAGTTTCTCTTGATAACTAGGGAAAATAACCCTAGTAAGCATAGGGACCCTCTTTTTTCTGATTTATTCAGTGGCAGTAGGTACTTATAATGGCCTGGAGAAGTCTCAGCTTCTAGTTCAATAGAACCATTTTGTCTCCTGGTAGAAACATTCACATAGTGAGTTCTAATACCTTTAAATCAATAGAGTCTAAAGGAAAGGTCATGTGGAGCAAAAACTTGGGAAGTGCATCATTGACAGCAAGCGTGAAGAAGCCACTTTCACTCTGTCCCTTGTTGCCCAGATCCATGATTTTTTGGCCATAGAAGGGTCACAAAATATTAACCATGGGTTTGTTTTATAACAGATTCTATAGGACAGATGCCAACCTAACCAGGTCTTCCACCAATTACAGAGATGAAGGCTTCCATAGACATATCATCTTTTCATAAGGTCCTATATTTCGTATATGCTGATGAGAAAGCCACTTAATAAGTCTGAAGGTGGGGTCCTTGGCAGAAGCGTGGTAGACAAGGAAAGGGAATTTAAATACAGATAGTTGTCTATTTCTGAAGAAGGGTAAATTAGAACTATTAAAATATGTCTGGCTTACTCACATGAGGTATGGGACCGTATCCAGTCTCAGTGTTGGTCACTGTTGCTAGCAAACTGGTTCCCTATAAGTGAAGGTTAGCCTTAGTGAAAGTAAATAGCTATTGGTAAGTTCAGGCAAAAATCTTACTCCTCATACCATGGCCACATTGTTCCTGACCACTTGGAAAAGGGTTGAGGTGGGTTGCTTGTCAGGGAAGGAGGCTGACTGATGTCCATAGAGTAGCTCATATTATCCACCCGAGTATTGAAGTCTCTTCCACAACAGAGCTTCATCATGACCATTCACTTGGAAAACACATATTTTTAAACTCTGAGAAGTTCATCCAGGTAACTCTTACCCAATCTTCATTGTCACAAAGCATCATCATGCCTTTTGCCCCAAATTTTATTCCTTCCACAATCACACAATTAGCTGTGGCTTCTGTATCAGTGAAGATATATGTCTTCAGACATCTCTTTAGCAAGCAAAGTAGACAATGAGATAAA
The DNA here is from genome assembly GCF_963455305.1 of Plecotus auritus. NCBI lineage: Eukaryota > Metazoa > Chordata > Mammalia > Chiroptera > Vespertilionidae > Plecotus > Plecotus auritus. The sequence continues at coordinate 98,356,680 of NC_137774.1, read as the reverse complement.
CCATTTGGAATTGTGACCAGGGGGAAGGTGACCCTTTCTAGGGTTCTGCAGACCTCAGACCTCCATAGCTACAAATGTCACAATAACCTCCCTTTCTCTGGCTGATGTCAGCACATAGTGCAGCCTTACCTGTTAACTAGGCTTAAATGACATCCCCTTCAGGCCATGGAAACAACCCATGAACCCACTGGTGTTGATTGGAGCAGAAATGCCAACATGAGAGAAGTGTGCCCCGTAGGAGTGCTCACATAACGTATTTGTGTTTTCAAACTGGGTCTCTATATACCACCTACAAATAATAATGAAGTGTTTCCAGCCTTCTGACTTTATAGCTTTCTGGGAAGTTCTAAACAGACACCTCGCGTTACATGGTCACCTATTTTCTGATGATCAGGCTTCCAGTCTCTATATGTGTCCAAGGTAAAACCAGGAGCTGTTTCTCAAGAGGAAAAAAAGTTATTAGGTGAAGAGGCATGGCTTTGCTCCAAAATCCTTGGGTCTCCCCTGTAATTCTCCTGTCATGACTTTCCACCAGTTCAGACAGCTTTCTAACCTGCTAACACTCTTACACCATCCAATCCACTGGTTAGACGAGACAGTGATCTTGCCTTGCCGCCCTGACCAACAGGCGGCCTTTTTCAAACTCTGTTCATCTATCAAGTATAAGTTGTTCGCAAACATCAAAGATGTCTACCAAGCATTCTTTTGTTTATTTTGAAGGTGAGAGGTGTAAAATATAACAACTAACTTCCACGTTAAAGAGGCTGTTTTGACATGTTCCAGATGAATAGAGTCTAGAAAAAAATCACTGAGGTCTCAGAACTCTGTATTGTAACAGAATTTATTTCTAATCTCTGGCAATCATGTCATCTTTTATGGTTTCTAGAATACTCACTACACTCTAAGTGCTATAAACATACCAGTCTATCCGTTGAAGTCTTGGTGCAAGTTGATGAGGGTGAATAGCAATCCATCAGGGAAAAGAAAAAGGCTTCTGAAGTTCTTTGCTTATTGATACAAAGAAAGGGGGGAAGCATTTGCCAGGACAATAGCTGCATAACAGTTAGCAGGGCCTGAGCTGGGGTGCACATACTGCACATTCAATAATAGCTGCAATGGAAGATAGCACCTAATTAAACCCACTGATCATTATCATTGTCCAAGACGGTACATCCTCTGTATAGGTCCACCAGGGAGTTAAATGAACACCCTCACTCAGGCATCTTTTGAGCAAATGATTTTCAACACTCAAAACAGGACACTGGTTCCACAATCTATGTGTACTTTCAAGAAACTTCAGATTGATGTAAATCATGTTCCTCCTCCCCTCATCTGAACCCCTCAGCATCACTTCTCACAAACATTTTCCAAATGTTTGTTCATATGCAAGAGAGAAATCTCACAATTGTCCTGATGTGTGAGCTATCTTCTCCCAGGGTTAAGGCTGTAATTTGCATTGCAATTACAATCCCTTTGGAGCATTGCATGTGATCTGACTTTTGATTCAGGTCTGGAGGGTAATGAGGTCTGATGGAGGTGGGCCTGATAAGTGCAGGGTGGGGCAAAAGTAAGTTTACAGTTGTTTGTACGGAAAATAATCTATAATAATAAAATGGTAATATGCTAATTAGACTTATATCCTTCCTGACAAAGCTAGGGGCGTGGCCGGCCTACAAACCACCCCAGGCCCCTTGCCAGGCCGGCCCCACCTCCCAGCAGGGACCCCCATCCCAACTGGGGTTGTAGCTGGCCTGCAAACCCTAAGCGGCCCCTCAACCAGGCCGGCTTACCCCCCACCCCTATCCGCAGCCCCCTTAAGGGCAGGCCAACCGGCCCCCATCCATGCACCACGCCTCTATCTATATAATAAAACAGTAATATGCAAATTGACCCTAGCAGCAGAACGACCACTGCACCAGTGATTATCAGGCACACTGACCACCTCTTGGTCCCTTTCCCCGGCCGGCAGACTCTGATTGCTTGATGGCCACCCGCTGCGGGGGCTGGGCTGGCAAGTGGGCAGGAACAGCCGACCTCTCGGTCCCCTCCCCGGGCCATCAGGCACTGATCCCCCGATGGCAAACGGGGAACTGAGGGTGGGTGGTGGTGGTGGGGGAGCAGGGACAGCTGCAGGCAGCTGGGGAAGATGGCCCTGATCACAGGCCAGGCCTAGGGACCATACCCATGCACAAATTTCATGCGCCAGGCCTCTAGTAATTAATAATAATACAATAAACTCTGTGTTTTGCTTACTCACAACTGTACACCTGCTTTGGCCACACCCTGTACTGGTTTCCTCTTCAAAGGTAATGACCCCAGGTAGGCTTTTGGTACTATCAGGACTGAGCTAAGTGAAGGCAGGGATGGAGGGCAAGGAATTGCTGCTTCTTCTGATAAGAGATCATCCATGGCATATGAGGGCTTGGGATATTTTGGGTTATCCAATACTCCATCATATGCTTTCGTTCTGTTATTTAGGTTATACCATATCTAATTATTCAATCAAAAGTAGCATTTTAAAGAGAAGGAAAAAGTTAGCTAATTGATCATTTATATTTATATCATCAAGGTGAGGAGTAACAAAAAGACAATGAAAAGTTATTTATTGGTGATAGAGAACTCAACTCCAATGAATGGAAAATTACTTCTCTACTAAAATACATGTAGTGGACAAAACCCCCCTTTATTTTTCTGTTTGTATTTATGTAGTAAGTTTATAAATATTCAACACATTCACAACATGGAAGCTTGTATGGAAAATTAGTTTGAAAACTCTAACTAAAAGGACTGTTTTATACTATGGGAGAATACAGAGTGTAAATTCATTGGAAAATAAAGTTTAAAAATAAAATTTCAAATTAAATAACCATTTTCTAATAACACTAGGTGACTCTAGGGCATGCTTTACTGGGCTATTAATACATGCCTCAAGCAGCTGAAGGCACCCAAGGCATACATTAATAGACACTAAAACATACCCTGTCATGCTTTAATGCTAAATTAATTAAGCAATAACATGACCTGGATGAAGGTCTTTCCTGGTCCAGCAATTACTGAATGGAAGAGATAAAGGAATTTTCAGACACTTCTGGGCCAACAATTGTTAGTTGGCATAAACAAACAGAAAAATCTTTTTATAAAGTTCAGGTTTATTTATTTTTTATTTTTTATTTTGTCCTGAAGGTAGTTTCAAAATTAAGTTTAGGACAAAAAAGTAATACATACTCATGTTTAGGCAATAGTCCTATCATTATTCAAAGCATTCCTTGTTGAGCTTACAATATAATTGCATGCCTGATAACTTTGGTTTTTTTATATTTTTCATTTGAAATTATTAGGCTGATTAGAGAATCATAAATGCAGTCACTTAAAAAAAATGTAGATTCAAAATATACATGTACTTGTCATAGGAAGTAAGTTTACAGTCAACTGAGTTTTCTCACAGCACTTACAAATTCCCTGTATTAACTCTTGGTTTTATCTAATTCCTTTAATGCTGAATTTTCCAAAATTTAATTTCAGAAATACTGCTAGGAGAAAAAGCTCTTAAAAATTTTCAATGGTAATTGCTTTATAAGCAAAGTCACCACTCTTCATATAAAAAGAAGATAGGAAAATTATACATTAGAAAATACATTTAGCATGTGGTATAGATTATATAATTCAGATTCTCTACTGATTTTGAACCAGGACTTTTGGTGGATCTCAAGAGCATAAAAAATATCCAGTATGTAGAAGACTTAAGTAAGCATTTGTTGTGTGAATGAATAAATGAAGCATTGCTTCCTATACACCATGCACTGTGTTAAGGCAACCAACGCAAAATATGTAGTTATTGCTCTCAAGTTGCTAACAACCTTTCAAGGAAAAAAAAATTATGCTTTTGTGACTAGCTGTGATATATATATATATATATACATATATATATATATATTTCTAAATATATATTTCTAATTTTAAAATTCATTTTGAAGACTTTTTTAGAAAGGTTTCACTGTGGCCATTTTGAAAGTGTATATGTTTTCACTAGGTTGAATGGGGATCTCTGTTTCAGACAGAAAAATATCACAAAGGAACAAATGAACAAAAGTGAATTGTCAAGGCAATATCAGTGCTAGAGAGTTGATGGGGTGCCAGAGAATGAAGGAGATGAGGCAGACTAGAAGCTTGGACTCAGATGGCAGAGGACCTTGAATACCTTCCAAGAGATTTTTAAAAAGAAGAAAGGAGTCCACTTGTATTCAACGTTGCCTAGGGGTTCAATTAAGAAAGTCTAAAAAGCAGCCACATTATCTATTTAGGGTATCTTGATGATTATTACAAAAATGTATTTAATAAACTGGTAGGCATAAAAGCCAAATCTGAATGAATCAAAGAGTAAATGGATTGGCAAAGATAATTTTCACAAAGGAAAGAAACGGAGAACCAGGGCCTCATAATTAAAATCATAAAGCCACACCAGGAAAATTAGTCTAGTCTGGAGAACTAAGATAGAAATTGATTAAAAGCCAAGAAATAGACAACATATGTCATATAGCAAAAAGTGATATATGAAGGAAGTGACATCACAAATCATTTTGGAAAGAATAGACAATTTAGTAAGCAATGTTGGAAAAATATGCAGTCACAGTCATCTCTCACTCTGCAAACACATACACACTTATAAACAAATCTCAGAGGAGTTAAAAGCCTAATGCTAACAAATAACACTCTTAAAAGTAAAATACATTTATTACTTCAGTAAAGAAATCATTTCTTAAACAAGACATATAAAGCACAAACCAATAGAAAAGATTATGTGACATTTAAATTAAAATATTCATGACAGCTATAGCCAGTTTGGCTCAGTGGATAGAGCATTGGCCTGTGGATCAAAGGGTCCCAGGTTTAATTCCGGTCAAGGACACATACGTTGGTTGCAGGCTCCTTTCTCGCCCGGGGCCTAGTCAGGGCTCATGCAGGAGGCAACCAATTGATGTGTTACTCTCACATTGATGTTTCTCTCTGTCTTTCACTCTCTCTTCCACTCTTCCTAAAAATCAATGGAAAAATATCCTCAGGCGAAGATTAACAACAAAAAATAATAATAATTCATGACAAAAGACACTATGAACTAAGGTTAAAGACAAGTCATAGACTAGAAAAAGTTATTTGCAATCTAATTGACTTAGAGCTAGTATTTAGAATATCTAAACAAATCCTATAAGTCAATATAAAGAATCTTACATATCTAGCAGAAATTAATAAAATAGTAATTTATAGAAGAAACCTGAATATGCCTGAATATAAAGAGTTGCTCATCCTCCCTGATTCTCAATACAAATTAAAACAAGGAAACACCATTTCATATTGATGCAATTGGCAAAACCAAATGTGTCTAATGGGAATGTAATTCTTTCTAAGAGAAATTTGACAATAACTATTGAATCAAAGTGGTCCAAACCACAGTACACAGCAATTCCACTTCTACATGTATTCTATATGGAAAATGCAACACAAATACAAAATGAATCATGTGTAAGGAGAAACATTCTAGCACGTATTCTAAGAGAAAAATTGGAAAGAACACAATTGTTTATCAATGAAGGAATGAGTGAATAAACTGCTGATTCATCAAGGGGTATATCTTAAAGTAATTAAAACATATCAATATGGAAAAACCCAAATATAACACTCAAGGAACAGAGTAATTCATCAAAGACTGTGTACAAAGAGAACCATAGTAGTTTAGGAAAAAATCTAATTATAAACAGATATCTGTTTACAAAAAGTTTAAAATGATGTCAGGAAGAAAGGGTTAGTTGGGGCGGGGGGGTGGGAATCCAAGATCATGTGTTACCTGGAAGCCAGAAGAAAGAGTGTCATGTGATAGACTCAGTCAAATGTTACTATTGGTCATGTATGGTGAGGATTGAATTCACCTACTTGAGGTGATAAACCCAGTCAAATGTCACTATTGGTCAGGTACAGTGATGATTTAATTCACCTACTTGAGGTCAAAGGATGACCTTGACAAGAGCATTTCTTTTCAACCAATGTGATAAAAGCCAGATTGGACTGAATTTAAGAGATAAATGGAGAAGAAGAATTGGACAGTGTCAGCATAGAGAACTATTGCAATAAATTTTTTTAATGTTTAAATTTTTGTAAACAGAAGCAGAGATATGGAGTAAAAGGTAAAGTGTTGGAAGGGGGGAGTATGGCGTCCACCCTCAATTGACCTCTCCTTGTTCCAGTTGGGTCAAGAAAATAAGATTTTAAATATGAGAGAAATAATATCTTGTATATATATTGATAGAAATGATGGAAGGAGAGAGGGAAGGAGGGAAGAAGAGAGGGAGAGAAAATAAGAGGAGAAGAAAGAAGAGGAGGAGAGAGAAGGGGAAGTGGGCAGGGAGGAGAAAGGAAAGGAGGGGAGAGGAGGAAAGGGAATTTGAAACCAGGTAGAGTGTTTGGCATTGATAAGAGCAAGGCTATTCATAGTACATAAGAGAAGGAAAGAAAGAATACACAGGTGCAGATTCTGGTAGGAAAGTGGTAAATGGGCAGATGGAATTTTATTCAATTGTTTTTATTTTCTTAATGGTACAGGAAATGAGATTCTCAACTGTGAAAAAAAAATACAATGGGAATTGTTAGAGATTTGGAATGAAAGGAAATTATAAGAATTATTTGTCTAGGAGAGTGAATTTACTATCTATACTAGTAAAAGCCTAGGTGGCGTCTCGCCCTCATGTCATCACAAGATGGCCGCCCCATGTCGTCACAAGATGACCACAAGATGGCCACCCCCATGACATCACAAGATGGCCACCACAAGATGACCTCCACAAGATGGCTGCCACAAGATGGCCACCACAAGATGGCCAGCAGGGGAGGGCAGTTGTGGGAGATCAGGTCAGCAGGGTATGGCAGTTGGGGGCAAACAGGCAAGCAGGGTGGGGATGATCAGGTTGGCAGGGGAGCAGTTAGGAGGTGATCAGGTTAGCAGGCAGAGTGGTTAGGGGCAATCAGGCAGGCAGGCAGGCGAGTTGTTGGGAGCCAGCAGTCCCGGATTGTGAGGAGGATGTCCCAGATTGGAGAGGGTGCAGGCTGGGCTGAGGACACCCCCACCCCCCTAGTGCACGAATTTTGTGCACCTGGCCTCTAATGGAAATATAGTAAGACTAGAGGCCTGGTGCACGAAATTCGTGCATGGGGGTGTGTGTCCCTCAGCCCAGCCTGCACCCTCTCCAATCTGGGATCCCTCTCAGGATCCAGGACTGCTGGCTCCCAACTGCTCGCCTGCCTGCCTTCCTGATTGCCCTTAACCGCTTCTGCCTGCCAGCCTGATCACCCCCTAACGACTCCCCTGCCAGCCTGTTTGCCCCTAACTGCCCTCCCCTGCAGGCCTGGTCACCCCTAACTGCCCTCCCCTGCAGGCCTGGATCCCCCCCAACTGCCCTCCCCTGCAGGCCTGGTCACCCCTAAATGCCCTCCCCTGCAGGCCTGGTCCCCCCCAACTGCTCTCCCCTGCAGGCCTGGGTCCCTCCCAACTGCTTTTCCCTGCAGGCCTGGTCGCCCCCAACTTCCCTCCTTTGCCGGCTTGGTCACCCCTAACTGCCCTCCCCTGCAGGCTTGACCGCCCCCAACTGCCCTCCCTTGCAGGCCTGGTCCCTCCCAACTGTCCTCCCCTGCTGGCCTGATCGCCCACAACTGCCCTCCCTTGCAGGCCTGGTCCCTCCCAACTGCCCTTCCCTGCAGGCCATCTTGTGGTGGCCATCTTGTGTCCACTTGGGGGCAGGATCTTTGACCACATGGGGGCAGCCATCTTGTGTGTTGGAGTGATGGTCAATCTGCATATTACTCTTTTATTAGATAGGATTCCTGGGCATTATTAAGGATCAACTTTTGAGTTAATGATCATGAATTTAAAGTAAAACCAGGCAACAGTTAGTATTATTCTCCAGGCCTGCTCAGGTGTACAGGTGCTGTTTATTTAGGGTTGGTGTTTGCTAAGAGATCATGATAAAACAATAGACAGGAGATACAATTGTGGATATTTGCAAGGAAATCATTAAAATGATTGTAAAATTTAAGTTAACTAAGTAAGAAAGAGAAAAAGAGTCAGGCATGGGACATTGAAAGATGATAGGATAATAGTTTATTGAGACTGGTGAGGTAGAAGGATTGTTAAGAATTGGAGGACTACGAAGAGAGAGAATGAGAACTGGAAATATTGGAGGTACTCATCTGGGAGTGGAAGAGGTATCAGTTATTAGCCATAGCATGGCTAAGATATTGACTTGAGAATCATAAGCATGTACATTGAATATTAAACTATGACAATAAGGTACCAAGAACAGCACAGGGAAAGAGAACTGTAGAAAGATGTTTGTTTCCTTTGACATTTCCCAACGTAAGCTTCTCTATTCATCCCAACACTGTTTCTAACCTCTCTTGGTTCATATTTTCCTCTCTCTTTAATGGAGTTAGCAAAAGAGAAGCAATGAAGATGATGTGATACCAAGGAGAAGGGAGGGATACAACAGTAAAAGAATGCAAAACAATACTTTTTCCAGCCTGGTCCTTCACTTTTAACCCCACAATCCTAGGAGACTGTCGTACATTTCAGAAAGCATCTCTAACTTTATATGTATTAGAAAGAGTTAGTAAAATTGGGCCTGCTACATAAAATTTCTCTTTACAGGTGTCTTTTTCAAGTACACCTCTATTAATGTGGCCATAAAAATAAAACTTTGGAATTTGTGTATTGGGAAGAGACATTGCTGCACCTTTGAAAAAACAATATTTGATTTGGGGGTCTCCAGACAAATTTTATTGAAACTACACAGCAGTAACATTTCATTCTAGCTGAATAATCTCATTCTTTTCCACACAGAGACTGAGTAGCCTGAACCTTCTGTTAAAAAAAAAAAAAAAAAAAAAAGATTGTAGTCCTGCCTGATATAACCAGTATATTGGTGCCCAAGCTTTAACCTTCCAATTTAAACTTCAGTTATAACTCCACTTTCTATAAGCACAGAAATGGGTGCTGGGTTTTTGTTCACCTCTCTAGCATGCTCATTGAAGAGTCACTTGGATACATTTTGTTCAAAGTCGATGAGACTTCCATCAGTGAGAGATTTTAACAGTGTCTACAGAATGAACATTTGGTCTGATATAGCTGCTGCGACCCACAGCTGTAGCAACCAGCTGCCTCTGCTCAAGCTTCAGCCGCCTGCCAGCTCCACCTCCACGCAATGGGATCTTAGTCACAGAATGCCTGCATAACAATGGGTTTCACAAGGTCATTTTATAGAGAGAAACTGGTGAGTACCAACAGTTGCTAAAATTACAAAGTTTTAAGTATTATGAAACCAAGAGATAACACTGATGGTTTACACAGACGGAATGCCGATGAAGCTTACGAAAGTAACCTTACCTTGCAGTTCAACAAAATACCATTTTTAACACATAAATTGTGGACTAGCAAATGGAATCACTACTGACCCAGTTAATAAAAGTTAGGAATATACAAAATGCTGATATTCACATAGACACCATTGGTTGGGATCTCAAAATTTCACAAAATAGATGAGATTTGTCACCTAAAGAAATTTCCAAGAATAATACTAACTAAGGCAAGATCTGGAACTACGTTGGAAGGTAAGATTTAATCCATATTAGAAAATATGATTATGGAATCACTCAATGTTAAACAGAATATAATATTTATAGCATATAAAAATTCATAAATTATCTTAACAAAAAATGTTCTGATGACTAATAGGTAACCCGAAAAAAGAACTGGCCTTGGCTAGGTAGCTCAGTTGGTTGGAACATCATCCCATACACCAAAAGGCTGCAGATTTGATTCCAAGTCAGGGCATTCACCTAGGCTGTGGGTTCGATGCTCAGTCGGAGCATGTATGGAAAGCACCGAATGGATGTTTCTCTCTCTCATCAGTGTTTCTCTCTCTCTCTCTCTCTCTCTCTCTCTCTCTCTCTCTCTCTAGATGTTTCTCTCTCATATCGATGTTTCTTTTTCTCTCTCTAAAATCAATAAACATATCCTGAGGTGAGGGTCAAAAAAAAAAAAACTAGGTTGTACAAATTATTCAATATTCAAAAAAGAGAGTGCCCTGATTCTATGCCAGTTTTGGTTTTTATGAAAAACTAGAGGCCCATTGCACGATATTCGTGCAAGAATAGGCCTTCCTTCCCCTAGCTTCGCTCCCGGCTGCCTAAGAGCCACCAAGTCCCCACTCCCGGCCGGAGCACTGCTCCTGTAGCTCCCTCCGCTCCCCCACGCCCCCCCGTCATAGGAGGCATCCAGCCCCGCCTGGCCATTCTGTACCTGCATATGCAAATTAACCCATCATCTTTGTTGGGTTAATTTGCATACTTATTCCTGACTGGCTGTGGGCGTAGCAGAGGTATGGTCAATTTACATGTTTGTCTATTATTAGGTAAGATATTCCAGAAGTGAACGTACAATTTCTCATTAAAAAATTAACAACTGACCTGACCAACCTAAACACAAATAACCTGTTGAGTACAGACCAAAGCCATTTGTTTGCATTTTGGCAGGTAGTAAATTCTTCAGTAGCAAGAGATAGGTAAGCTCCCCCAGTACCTTGATGCCAGGTGAAGGAATGCAAGAAAAGCAAGTTTTAGGCTAAATTTGGTGTTCATGTAAATACTTATTAAGAAGACAACAGAATGATCATGTGGCAAGTTCCATAGGCTCAATGATGTTTTCAGTTTCTCTGATAGCAACTCTCAGGAAAGACTCATTGGAAGCAGACTTGTCATGTTTGTAATCAATAGAGTATACCAGTGTGTTCTGCAGGTTATCCCGATGGCCCGATCTCTTTGGATTACATTATAGCAGAGGGCAGGAGAGTTAACACAGCACTGGAGCAAATCTATATTGGCATACTGTTGCCTCTTCCATGTGAATACAAAATGTGACCCTACTTTCTGATTGGAATAGATAAAAGCATTCACCAAATTAATTTCTTCAGACTTTGGCCCTGAGGCCAGGTTAAATGGCTCTAGAAAAATAACCATATGGAACAGCAGCTGCAATGAAGGGTACTACATAGTTTAGTTTTCAGTAGCCTACTTTTGCCTTTTGGGATTCAAGAGGTTTTTGCAGGGTCGAAACCAGTGAATTAAATAGGTACAAGATGGGGACCTCTACCCTATATCCATTAGATCTATTATCCAATAAGGTACCTACTAGGTACATACAGCTATTTATATTGAAATTTAAATAAATCAACATTAAATAAAATTACACATTCATTTCCTCAGTCACACTAGCCATATTTCAAGTGCTCAATAACCATTTCCATCATTACAGAAAGTTCTGACAGCAATGCATTAGATCCTTAAAAGGGTAGCACTATTTTCATCCACTCTCCCACTCTGGAATGCTCATTTTTTGATTTACTAATTTGATAGGGGCTTCTCCATATGAAAACTCATATATCTCAGGTCAGCAACTCAATCTGGGGGTTAAGCCAACTGTTACATATGCTCATCTCAATTCAAGGACCAGGGAAATAGCCACAGGATGGGTCATCTGACCCAGTGGACCCACTGTCGGCCAGATGTTAGTCCAGACTCCTTTTATTATTGGCCCCTAAATGCCTCCACTGTAATACGGGAGCCATGATGATACTTTGCTTCTTAGTATATTACTGTCAACCTGGAGACTAAGTCCAATACTCCTAGAAATGTCTGGGAAATTTTTCTTTCCTCATTGCACAGTTACCTAAGTAAATCAGGAAAAAAATTGAAGGTATTACCACAGTGTATACTTACTGTAGTGTCAGAGCATCCTTTCTCAGGCCCCCTGTCTGAAAACTGGCTTGATGCAGAAACTGGACAATAGATCATAATCCTTTATTGGGGTAAGAGCTCTCTGTGTCTGGGCCATCCATCTTTGCTTTTCTCTATTGGTTCAAGCTGAGTGGTACCCCTGTATGACTTAACATATATTTTGCCCTTAGGGATGCTTTATTGCATGTCCATTATTCTCTATAAGTCCCTTGCCTGTCACTTCAACACTGCAATTGATTATGATCATTGTATCTATGTGCCTTTCTGCACGTAAGCATTGTCAGGTGGCCTTTATTGTTTTAGGGTCTTACCTGTTATGTAATGTCTTTTCCTACCATCAACCCTGGCCAACAGAAGAGAGCGTTTTACTGATTTTTGTGCTCCTCTCACAAGTGCATTCCTATGGCTGTTCCATGGGATGTACTAGTAATCACCTGGTGGGTGATTCACATACCATACCTACTCTAGGATGCCCAGCTTCTTGATTCTGTCAATTCCTTTCTCCACCATCTGTGAAGACAATTCTAGCATTCCAGTGGCACTTAGTGTGGGCCATCATTTCTCCATACTTTTAGGAACCATCCTAGTCATGAGTTCACCCATCTCCTAGGGTCTTTCCCAGGCTATTTAAATCATGTGTATCTCATGTGAGTGCTCCCATATGAACTCTCCCCTATGCAATCTTACCATCTGTTCTCCTTAACCAAACCTCCCAGAATTTAGTCCTTTCCAAGCCATGCTGGATAGCTCTTATATCTTCTTTTGGGTATTGTCCCTTTTTTCCTTACTGAACTTATGATACCCTCGCTGGATCATGCAGTGACTTAACCCAAATTATAAAACTATTGGCCAAGAGAAAGTTGGGGGACAAAACCAGAGGTTAGTGTTGTCTTCAAGCAAGGGGGAGAGTCTTAGTAATTGCTCTTTCCCAAAGAGAATTGCCTTGTCCAAAGAAATGCCCTCCTCCCGCATTTGATGACTGGTTAAGTAAGCTCAGTGCCTGACCTCACTGTGGATTCTCTAGTCTCAGCTGCAGTTGTCCTGCAGATTCCCTTCTCCCTCTGCCCAATCTTGGCTCCTTTATTCTCTCCAAGACACTGTTCCCCAGAGCACTCTGCAATCATCGTTCTGCATGCCTGTTTTGTCTCAGAGTCTGTTTCCCAGGGAAACATGAACTAGGGAAATGTGTAAATTTTATTTGTACTCTTATTTCCTACTGCGGACCCCTTTCACATAACCCCAGTAAAAACGTTGAAATTCATTTGCAAGTAATAATGCCAGAGGCCAACTAGAAAAATAAATTAATGCATGTGTAAAACACTGAAAATGAGATGAAGAGTTATAGAATCTTTCAAAGGAGAATAACAGTAGGATGGTGTGCTTATTTGCAGAAGATAAAGGAGGGAGGTGTGAGTGGATAGTGCAGGAGCTGAAGAGAAGGTGGAAAGATTTGGCGTCAAAAAAATATTTATGTGGAAGAATAATAGTTAAAGTTGTTAGGATGCAATGGGAAGCCTGACTAGAGGAGTAGCACCCTATCAGAGGTCATTCAGGTGACAACATGCTAAGAGACTGTCAGTCAAGAAAGCTTACAGGTGTTTCACCACAGTATATTTCGTCCAGATGAGAACTGATGGAACACCTGGTGCTTTATACTCTTGGCTGAGCCACATCACACCTCATTAATGGTGGATCTATACCCTTTCTTCCCTCAGCAAAACATTAAAAACTTGAGATGAAAGCCTGTCATTCTAAAACATATTTGGCTCAAAGAAAAAGATGTTTCCAGGGACCACAAAAGATCTTCCTTTAATGAAACTTTAATTAAACTTTGCTTTAATTTGGATCACAATGAAGAAAACAAGGGACTTTTCATCTTGCCTCGAGTAGAAAGTGTCAGTATCTCCCCTGAATAAAACGCTGGCATTTAAATATCTTGCAGTCCATCAGAACTTGCAGCCCTGCTGATAACTAACTAAAACAACAAAATTAATTGTTTGCAATTTCACCTACAAATAGATATATCTTTAGGATGGATACATGTGCCAGAATGTATTTTTGCATGCCCTCTAATGTGATAATAAGAGCAATGGTAATTAGAGCAAACAAAGGTGGGGAAAGATAGTTTTGGAGGAAACTGCAGCTCCATACTTTAGGGTTAATGAAACCACAGTCGACATCATTTAGACCCTCTCAAAAGAAAAATGGCTAAACACAACTGGCATGAAACAATACTATTCAGAACAATTATTAGGTGTTCAATACTTTAAGTTATCTATAAAGAACACATATTTGAAAACGGTCAACCGTGGAAAAGACCCAAGCCCAGCATTTGAAAGTGTCATGTTTAGAATCTGATCTGTTGCCTAGAGAATGTTCTTGCTGTCAACACTAGTGACTGTTACTTCTCCACTGAGAGGTAGTCCATGTCTCAGGTTTGCCCTTGACCACAGACACTTGCCAAGAAGAGGCAAGAAATGTGTCCTCATTTGTACAGAATAGGAGAAAAAAGTTCACCATTTTTTTTAAAAAAAAAGAACTTAAATACCTCCTATGTACTGAACATTATGCCAGGTGTGTGAGTTATAGAATGGAACAAGAGAGATGCAGCCTGGCCTTGAGCATTGAAAGGTGTATTAATGAGTATATGTTTCCCAAACATACTTTCCTAATCCTTTTGCCCAAGGAAAAGGATTGCTTTCAAATCTAGGGAAGGGTCTGCAAATGATGGCAATTCAGACCAAGCCAGCCCCTTAGTTTTGTAAATAAAGTTTTATTGGAATGTGGTCATGCTTTGGCTGCTTTTATGCTCCAAAGGCAGAGATGATTGGTTGTGACGGAGACAGCATGACTCACAAAGCCTCACGTGTTTACTGTCTGGCCTTTTATAAAACTCTAGAGGCCCGGTGCACAAAATTCGTGCACGGGGGTGTGTGTCCCTCAGCCCAGCCTGCACCCTCTCCAATCTGGGACCCCTCAAGGGATGTCCGACTGCCCGTTTAGGCCTGATCTTACCAGGATCGGGCCTAAACGGGCAGTCGGACATCCCTCTCACAATCCAGGACTGTTGGCTCCCAACTGCTCACCTGCCTGCCTTCCTGATTGCCCCTAACTGCTTCTGCCTGCCAGCCTGATCACCCCCTAACCACTCCCCTGCCAACCTGATTGATGCCTAACTGCTCCCCTGCCAGCCTGTTTGCCCCTAACTGCCCTCCCCTACAGGCCTGGTCCCCCCAAACTGCTATCCCCTACAGGTCTGCATCCCCCCAACTGCCCTTCCTTCCCTGCAGGCCTGGTTGCCCCCAACTTCCCTCCTCTGCCAGCCTGGTCACCCCTAACTGCCCTCCCCTGCAGGCTTGATCGCTCCCAACTGCCCTCCCTTGCAGGCCTGGTCCCTCCCAACTGCCTTTCCCTGCTGGCCTGATCAACCACAACTGCCCTCCCTTGCAGGCCTGGTCCCTTCCAACTACCCTCCACTGCTGGCCATCTTGTGGCAGCCATCTTGTGTCCACATGGGGGCAGTCATCTTGTGTGTTGGAGTGATGGTCAATTTGCATATTACTCTTATATTAGATAGGATTATTAGATAGGCTAGAGGCCTGGTGCATGGGTGGGGGCCAGCTGGTTTGCCCTGAAGGGTGTCCCGGATCAGGGTGGGGGTTCCCTTGGGGCATGGGGCAGCCTGGGTGAGGTGCCTGTGGTGGTTTGCAGGCCAGCCTCACCCCCTGGTGACCCAAGCGGAGGCCCTGGTATCTGGGATTTATTTATCTTCTATAATTGAAACTTTGTAGCCTTGAGTGGAAGCCTGGGCCTTCCAGGGTGTGCGGAAAGCTTGACTTCCTCCATTGCCTGGGAAACCCAAGCCTCTTGCTTGCTCAGTGGCCGAAGCCATCTGGGTTGGGTTAATTTGCATACTGGCTCCTGATTGGCTGGTGGGCATGGCTTGTGGGTGTAGCAGAGTGATGGTTAATTTGCATATTACTCTTTTATTAGATAGGACTAGAGGCCCAGTGCACAAATTCATGCATGGGTGTGGTCTGGCCAGCAGGGAGGGGCCACGGGCGATTGGCCGGCAGGCCCCACCCCCAATTGGTGTGGGGGGCGATTGGGGTTGGGGCTGGGTGGGGAAAGGGGCCACATTCAGTAGCCGCTGGCCTTGCCCCTAATCGGGGGAGGGGGGCAATTGGGGGCGGAGCTGGCTGGGGAAAGAGGCCAAAGGCCAATCAGGGTGGTGGGGGCTGATCAGGGGTGGGGCTGGCCAGGAGAAGGGGCTGTGGGTGGTGGTCTGGTGGGCCCCACCCCCAAATGGGGGGGCCAATCAGGGGCCAGTGGTCAGGGGGAGGGGCTGTGGGTGGTTGGCTGGCTAACCCCATCCCTGATTGGTGTGGGGGAGCCGATTGGGGGTGGGGCTGGCCAGGGGGAAGGGCCATAGGTGGTTGGCCAGCCAGCCCTGCCCCTAATCAGGGAAGGGGGGCCAATTTGGGTGGGGCTGGGTGGGGGGAGGGGCTGCAGGAGGTTGGCTGGCCAGCCCCACCTAAGATCGGCCGTTTGCTGGCTGCGGTGGGTGTCATAGTGACCGGTTGTTCAGTTGTTACAGCATTCTGGTGGCTGGCTTTTTATATATATAGAAGGTTGCAAACTCTTGATCTAGGGTAGTGGTCGGCAAACCGTGGCTTGCAAGCCACATGCGGCTCTTTGGCCCCTTGAGTGTGGATCTTCCACAAAATATCACAGCCTGGGCTAGTCCATTTTGAAGAAGTAGCATTAGAAGAAGTTTAAGTTTAAAAAATTTGGCTCTCAAAATAAATTTCAATTGTTGTACTGTTGATATTTGGCTCTGTGGACTAATGAGTTTGCTGACCACTGATCGAGGGGAAGAAAAACACCTTAGGAAGCAGATCCTGTCTGTCTGTCCAGCATCCAGTACCAGCAGCAAAGCAACATAGTAGCCAGAGCAGTCACTAAAAGACCTAGGTGTATATTGCTGATAATTTAGCTTAAACCTATGTACACTTCTGTTACAGAATAATTCGTTTAAATGCATGGTTCCTTTTAGTTTGGTTGTTACATATATATGCTCAATGTATAATTATAACCTGCAGTGAGATTAGTGCACAATCACCACACTGTCACCATGTTATTAATTCTCCACACATTCTATTAACTCCCTAACGGCAATCATAGTAGTTCTCGCCTATGCCCTAAGCAATTTGTTGACCTTCACTGCAATGAGCTTCTCCTGCACGGGAGAAAAATAAGTCTCTAATATAAGAGCACAGGTAAGATAAGGCTAGAGTGCTTTTCCTCAGAATTCAGGAGCTATTCGGTGTAGTCTAGCCTGTGTTCCCAGAACATCCTAACAACAGTCTTCACTTGGAATGCTTCTATTCTTTCCCTAGTTAAAAGGAAGGATCAAGGGATTCCTGGCCAACCAACCTATCGCTGCTGGGTATGGAAAGGAAGGGGTGCTGAAAAATCAGATATGTAGTCAAGAATGAATATTTCAGTTCTCATGGGTGATGCAACTCAAGATGCCTAGAACGTACAAAGGGATGAGAGGGGATATCAGAAGACAAAGGGTCAAGTCACAATGACAACTTAATGTATCGGTTTGTACTGCTCGTTAATAGGATAGTATTTGGTGGTATTAATCAGGAGGATGCAGAATGTGTGCACCTCAGACGTGAGCCGTGGGAATTACAGCACAAAAACGATGACTGAAAGAGATGAGTTACATCTCAAGGATGCCCAGGATTCAGGGGTGACTAGGAGCAGTCCCTCTCCTGGGGACCATGATACAGTCCCTTTCATTTGTCTCCTCTGAACTAAGAGGCCACCATGAAGGGATGGGGAATTATAATGCTGCTGAACAGGAGCCCTAAAAGCTTTTTAAAATTCTGAACTGACTGAGTGTAAAGTGCATGTTTATATGAGTTTGAGTTGTAGCTTACCCTGAATTGACAGAATTATGTTTCCCACCATCAGCTAAAATGACCTGAAGAGCTAAATTAAATTGACTTAGAGACATTTTCAAAGGGGCATTTTTATACATATGCTTGTGATTGAGAAATCCATGTCAACCCAGAGATAATATTCCTAAAGTTCTCCCTCTAGTTTTCACACGTTGAGTTGCTCAACACATGTTGGGTTTAAGGAGGTTAAATGTGAGACTAGATCTTGCAATGCTGTGGTGAGGCAGTGTTGGCTGAGGCATATGAGTCCTAGTCACAGTCGTATCCTTCCTAACTGGGTAGGGTCCTGGGCTGCTGTGCTTCAGGGGGCTCTTCACTGCCCACGGGCAGTAAGCATCTTCCAAGGTGTCTCAGCCTTATCTTTGTGAAGCTTTCCAGACCCTAAAGTCCATGACTAGAAAGAGAACCCCAAGTAACTTGTTAAAGGTATGCAACGTCATTATTTTAGACAAGGCAAATGTCAAGATGTCTTTTCTCCCATCCAATGGTTTTGTGCCAGCCACTAGAGCACTATTCATTAAACTTTAACAGTCCGTCTTCTACATCCCGCCCCTCACCCCAATGGAATACGAACTCTTTGAAGATAGACATAGGTTCTTTCATTGCTATCGCCCTAGTACTAAGCCAGCCCCTGGAACCATGCACAAATATAACCAAGTTACCCCTTCATGACCCTGCACAAATTCCCCTAGCAAAATCTAATCAGCAAAGTGCCAGAAAAATACTGTCTTCCAATAGAGGGGGAAAGTCATCATCAAATTCATACCTCTACTTCCTTGTATGAGCAAGATAAGGTGGTTTGACTAAGAGGGGATATAGTACATGTTGCTATAGAATGAGCAGATGTTGTCATGTCAAAGAATATGAGGCAAACCCTCAGAATGTGCTATTGCTCCCAAACCTGTTAAGCAGTAATATGTTGGAGATGTACAACTTATGGACCCTCTTAAGTTGCAGGACCTAAGGCATCTGCAGCCCTTGGGCTGGTGTCTTCTGGCTATCAGGGGCCTTTCCGGTTCAGTGTGCCGTACACATGCTATATTCTTTGTGGATTGTGATGTGAAAAAGAACAGAAAGTATAGAGAGAGATGAGCTAGTTCCCACAACCTTTGAGTCTGCTGCATAGGTTTTTGTAGGCTTCTATCGCATTTGAAAAACTGAGCTCCTAGTTCATGATAATAGTAGGATTACACACTCCAGCCTGGGTAAAGGTGATGGCCCCACAGAACACACTTTCTCTCTGCTTCTCTTTCTCTGCACAAAAAATAAATTTCCTCTGGCAGAATGTGGCTCCAATGAAGGGAGTTCTTGTCACAGTGAGTCCTGATTCAGTCCCGGCTTGTGAACTTGATTCATAAATTGTGTCCCGTCAGTCTTCATATAACCCCATGGGCCATAACCCAAGGGCTCTGATAAAAATATTCTGTGCAGGGAAGAATGAACTCAACAGGCTTGGGTTCAAACCCTGCACATTCACAAGAGTGACCTGTTTTCAGGACTGGCCCTTGGTCAGCTCCTGGAAGATGAGCTCTGAGCCTTGGAATATGATGCCTTATAATGTTGTTGTAAGACTGAGACTTGGGTCTAGATCAGTGATTTTCAACCTTCTTCATCTCGTGGCACACATAGACTAATTACTAAAATTCTGTGGCACATCAAGAAATATATTTTTTGCTGATCTGACAAAAAAAAGAGTATAATTTTGATTTATTCACACCAGATGGCTATTGTTGTGTTAGCTATTGTCACTTTTTTATTTGGCAATCTAAGGGAAAAGAGGTCAGTGCCTCTGACTAAATAGTTAGGTATTGCATATTTAAAAAAATTCTTGCAGCACACCGGTTGATGTACTACTTTGATAGCTTATGCTAATGATGAGATTCAGGGCAAATGCTTTTTTCTTCCCTGCAAGGGCCTGAAGTCTGAGCAGCTGAGGACAGGCCTGGGTGATTGACCTCCAGTAAAAATTCTGAGCACCAATATTAACATTTCAGGTGAGCATCCTTGGTTGACAACACTTTGTTTTGCTAATTGTAACATATATTTAACATCTAACTTGACATAACTTGAATTTCCTCCATGTGTTTTCTCTAAATATCTTTTTTATTTCCTTCAGCTTTAGATTTATAAATCTAATTTCCTAGATTTTTATTTCCCTTCCCCTCCCCCTGGCTTATTTTTATAGTTAAAATCTTCCCTCCAAAGCCACCTAGTCAGACTGAGAGGTCTTGTCCTCCTTTAGTTCTGCCCGATCCCTCTTCATCGACCTTCCTTTCCCCGGGCCCTTCACCTGCCCGGCACCGTGTGAGCCTGGACCTCCTGATTAACTCGCCTCTGACCTGTTAATGTGATCAGTCAGCCCTGCAGCAAGTTCTGTTGTCAAACCAGGTCTTACAATATGTTCTTCTTCTCTCTGTTTCCACCCCCTACAAAGTTCACTTCTTGTCAACCCGGGCACATTGTCAAGGTATCAGCTTCTCTATCATAAAGTGACAAACAAAAACCAACCATAACTTTCTAGAAACCCAAATATATTTCAGAACAAAATTTATGTTTTTCTCCCCAAGACCATGGTGGCTACCTTATACTCAAAAGAAAATTATATATGCCTTTCCCCCCACCCAATGTTGCAATATATTTGGATCTAAAAACAGTGTTATATTCACCAAGACACTTTTGTTTGGAAGAATCAACTATCCTACTGAGTAACTAGATTGATTTTCTACTGCTGCCATGAACCAGTTACCACAAACAGAGCAGCTTACAGCAACACATTTGCTATCTCACATTTCTAGAGGGCAGAGGCTACATTGTCTTGACTAGTGTCCGCCAGCCAGGCTCTAGTGAGAAGGCAGTGGAGGAGAATCACTCAAGGCTGAGTCAGACTGTGGGCAGAATATTCCTTGCGCTTGTAGGACTGAGGTCCTTGTTTTTTGTTTTTGTTTTTTTGTTAGTCCTCAGCTAGAGGCCACCCTTAACTCCTAGCAGCCACTCTGGTTCTTCATGTGGGCCCCTATATCTCAGCGGAATGGAACCCTTCTCTTGGAATCTCTCTGACTTCCTCCTTCTGCTGCATGAGTCTTCCGACTCTAACCAGAGAAGGTTCTCAGCGTGTAAGGGCTCATGTGATTAGATGAGGTTCACACATACAATCCAATAATCTTCCTTTTTTTAAGATCTGTACTTTTAAAAAAATTTAAATTCTTTATTATTTAATATATTATGTAAGTCTCCTTTTCCCCCCATTGACCTCTCCCCAGCTGGCCCCAACCCCCAGCACTTGCCCTCACCTCCCCCGCCCCCCTGCATTCTATGTCCATTGGTTATGCTCATATGCATGCATACAAGTCATTTGGATGATCTCTTACCCCCTCACCCCCGCCTTCCCTCATAGGTGGGACAGTCTATTCAATGCATCTATGACTCTGGTTCTATTTTTGTTCATCAGTTTATGTTGTTCATTATATTCCATAAATGAATGAGATCATGTGATACTTATCTTTCTCTGAAATATCTGTACTCTTAATTATATCTGCAAAGTCTCTTTTGCCCCATAACATAATGTATTCACTAATCTGGGAGTAAAGGTGTGGGCATCTTTGAGGGGCCATTATTTTGTCTACCATAATTGTAACTCAACCTGTATTACTGAAAAGGTCTAGTTAGTAGTAAACTGAGTTTTAGGGAGAGCTTAATCTATCGGTTCAAAAATATCCACAGGACTCTGTGACTCTCCATCTTGGTAATACTGTTCTCTGATTTGGCTTTTTTTTTCCCTAGGTCTTCCCCATATAGTGGGGAAGATGGCAGCCACAAGCTCTCAGCTTACACAGGTTCAGTTAAGCTGTACATAGCTGAGGGTGTTGAGGTGAACATGGAGCTCCTGTTTTTAGCTCTATTCCCAGTGGGATGTAACTTCTTATCAAAAGAGTTGAAACATCCATCTCATCACCAGAGGCCTAGAAACATCACACCTGGATACATATTAGAACTATAATTCTCTAAGAAGATAGCAGTTGGAAGAGTACCAAAGTGGAACATGTGCAGTTGGGAACAAAACACAGCACAGGTATAATATTAGAAGTGCTCTATCTTGTTGTTTACTTTTCACACACCTGAAGGAGTAAAAGCTTATGGCAAGCAAGCATTCTCAGTTCTGACAATGGTAATAAATAATCAAAGTAGAAACATATTTCTTTCAGGTTCAAAATTGGGTTGATTCAATCTTAGTCATGACATTCATTATATTTTGAAATCTCAAATATCTTTAAAGAAAGGTATGTGAATTAGAATATATTTTGACTACACATACCAGAAAACATAGTCAGCAAAGTACACAGTAAGTATATGCATTATCTTACATAACAAAAGACATGGGCTGGATAAGCAAACGTATCTTCAAAAACACAGATTCTATCTATGTGTTATTCCCTTCCCCAGAGTTGTAACTTGTTGTCTAAGGTTTGTTCTCATCAAGGTTCTCAGATGGATAGCTCAGTGCCGTGAATCACATGCAGATAACATTTGTCTCTTTCATAAGTGAGGAAAATCTTTCCAGAATTGTCCTAACATCTCACTGGCCAGAATTATGTCACATGATCATACATTGGCTAATCAAGTATCATGGAAAATGAAGCCATTGATCCACTAGATTCCCCTCCAGACCTGCTTTTCCAGAAGTACGTGGACACTCGAATGGTGAACAAAGTCAAGGATTGGTCTGCCAGCAAGGAATAAGGAAGAAGTGACTATTGGATAGATGACTATACATATTGAAAAATACTGGACTAGAGACACAGAGAAGTCTATCAGAATACAATAGGACACTCAAGATCCAAACAGCAGAGATATCATTGCCTTACATGGTCTGCAAAGAGGTTATCACCAGGTCCACAGAGAGAATAACCTTCATATTAAACTTTGAATGCTTTTATAAAAGGAAGTATAGTGAAATATTCGCATTGTTATCATGGTTTGTTCATATTCTACAAACATTTAGAATCCATACAAATTGTTGGTTAAAATAAATCCATGTACGTAATGTTTTTCATATGTATAAGCACATTCACTGGCTGTAAATACTTAGAAAATCTGAGACCATAAACACCAGAAGCACAGAGTGGTATCTGTTTCATTTACTATTTTAATCCAGAGCTTAGTACAGTGCCTGGCCCTTAGTAACTAATAGGTAGGTAGGTAGGTAGGTAGGTAGATAGGTAGATAGATAGGTAGAGTCTATTGCTCAGAGTGAACAAAAAACAGGAAGCATATCAATTTACAGCTGATTTAATGAGCATATTTTTCTGATGGGGAGTATTTTAACTTGTCCTTATAACAAACCGTTGAGGTAGACATTTTTAAGACTAACATTCATTTTGTTGTAACTGTTAAAAGAGTTTTATCTGATTTTTCAAATAGTTTCAGCATACAGGTTAAGCGTTATTTTCATACAATGGCACAATTCTTAGATTTGCACATATCCCGGACTCGTGGTTTCTTATTGTAAAATTTATTTGACATAGAATTTAAAAAACACCGCAATACCTTCAGTGTTATACTTTCCTTAGTCACGGTGTACCACCATTCCTTTCTAGGTGCTGTGCCTGGGTTATATTTAATGAAAATGAGGTTTAAAAAAACACACACCACATAAAGCATATGTAAGTCCCAACCAACACAATAAAATCAATGAAATTCTAGGCATGTGTGCAGCTGCGTCCTGAATTCATCTCAGATCCCAAGTGATACAATACAAATGAAATGGAACACTTCACCCCGTTCTACAAATTCCCTCTGCAGCCTTTACAGCGGGATGAGTTATGGAGCAGCTGAAACACTCAAGAGCTCGGTGCTTTGTACCGCTCTTGTTTTGTTACAGTGACACATTGGTCTGTGAGAGTCTGGACTAAATTATGGTCTGCTTTGGGTTTGAAGCAGCAAGCATTTTAAACATAGATCAGTCCTTCTTTGGGGAGTGGGTGTGGGGCAGACTGAATCTTTTCAGGAGCAGTAGCATCCTACCGGGACCCAGGCTAAGGCCACACTGTGCCTGTTGACAGGCTGGGCACATTGCCCGCATCCATTCCATAAATGTTCTCTTGGCCCCCTTCCTCACACGCTGAATGCCGGGAAGTGACAGGTGCACAGGCAGACGAGGCTGGCGCAGTGTCTGACTGTTTGAATGGCTGGGACTTTCCTTCTGACAGGATTTACTCAGCGATGATAGATGGGGGCTAGAGCACAGGAAAGAGAAAGGGAAGCGAGAAAGGAAACTAACTGTATTACACCATAGGGGTCTGTAAAATGCCCACCTATGAAACGATATGAGGAGCTCAATATCTGACAAGAGTTGAGGGGATTAAGAGTAATTTGATTACAGGTGCTCAACTGGCATTCATTTTCCTCTTATTATCTGAGAACCCTCCCTGGAGAGAGAACACTACCCTTGGAAAGGAGCAGATGAATGGCTCTATTAAAAGCACTGTAGTTTGTTCGTGGCGCTGTAGCATCTGACCATTTTATGAACCCAGTGGAATTATAAATAGGACACAGAAGAGAGCAAATGTCTTCCTCAAACAGAGCACAGATGACTCTATCTGCCTTTAGTGATTTGTAATCCTGAAAGACAGTTCACACGTGGACGGAATGGGGTGGCGTAGTGATCCCTGCTCCCGCCCCAAGAGCCCCCACCCTGAATCTCTCCCTTAAATGTCAGGTGTTTCAATACTAGGTTATGCCAAATTGTGCAGGGTTGGGGTGGGGGTCAATGGGGAAAAAAGGGGGACATCTATAATACTTTCAACAATAAAGGTAAATAAGATACCTAAGTTAATTGGATGTGCTTGGTTTTAAATAATTTGCTCTTGATATTTTATATATATTTGGTTCATTTTAATCTCAGTTAAAAAATAAATCCCTAGATTTTTTTTTTGCCTTATCTACTTTCAAATACAATGTCTGCAATAGTAACAGCTAGAAATGAAAAGTATCTTACCCGAGTAAATAACTCACTGGTTTACCTCTAGTGAAACTGTATGTATAGTAAAAAGCAGGATGAATACAATTTATTTAAAAGCGTGTCTCTTGGTATTGGTATTACTCTTCATTTATTTAATCTTTTAGGAAAAAAGAAAATGTTTCATTGATGTTATGGCTTGTTTAATAGATTATTCCTGATGTATCACTGAAGAAAATATAATTCAGAAATAATAATTCATGTGATAGATAAATAATTATGTAAGCTCATTTCTTCATTTAAAAAAAAAAAAACCTGGTCTGAGGATTAAAAACTAATATATTAAATACTCATAACAGTAGTCTGGAAAGAAAGTTTCCCTTTTTTAATAAAATACATTAACTGAGCATAAACTACAAAACATCATTAAAATACAGTAATATAAATCCTGTTATAAATGTGTGCATTTACACACACCAAAATTAATATGCCAAAAGGTGGCAACTGTATCAAAAATATTCAGCTTGAGGCTTCTCAATAATTTTACTTCTTTGAAGACAGCTTTTGAAGCTTCCTAGAACCTCCTCAGAATTTGTAATATTTCCTTCAAAATATTATGGAAATATTCAAAAGCCAAAATTAATATCATTGTCCAAAGAATGAGATGGGTAGCTTAGGCATAAGCTCTGAATTCAATCTTGAAACAGCAGTAATGACACCATATTTTATTAAGCATAATTGGTGTTAAGCTGTGAATTCCAAAAATATTTTCATCATTTAATAAAATCAATAACTGTGTAATATAACCTTTATGCAATCATTACTTACACTAAGATCTGCATCTTTCTTAGAAGGGTGAATTTTCATTTTCATTATCCTGAATGGAGCTCCTAAAGCTTGCAAATTTTCAATAGAGGGGAAAATTTCTATTTGGAAAGGTGATAGTTTGTAATTTAAGATTATTACCAAAAATTATAGCAAGACTTGTCCATTAAACCTGCCCCAAAGGAGGAAAATTGGAGTGATCTGCTGACACCACTATCATTCAATTCTGTCCCAGGAGAGGTTACAAAAAAGGCCAGTATACCCTCCTCTTTGAAAGTATGTGATCTGTTGCAAGCAAAATTCTCCATGTCTCCAACCCCTAAATGGTTGGTAGCACATATAAAACTTAGATGATTTCTCATGCGTACAGCACTGAAACTAGAGTAGAAACGGCTGCATTTTTTATTGTTATTATTATTTTGGATGGCAAATAAAGTCTTGGTGTTCTGAAATGTCCACTTTGTTGCTCATTCAAGGAGGAAAACGTCAACCTTCCCCCAAATGGCATCAGTCCTACCTTTGCCCTGCACCTAAAATTACAAGGTCATCAACAAGTTGAGTGGCACCTCTGGCTTAGAACAAACACCTCAGTCTGACTGCAGAAGCACTTTCCATGCCTGTGCTCCCCTAACTTCTAGGACAGCAGGGTCAGGCAGCCACTCATTTCCAGTGTCAGAGCAATAAATGGCGTTTAGAAACATTAACTAATGTTTTGCTTTTATCCATTGTATATATGATTATACGATTATACATGAATTTCAGTACCGTACTTCAGGACTTCTCTACCTTACCATACACTCTCCGATTAGCAGCCTAATAATAGGAAATTGACATTTATTTGGTGGCTATTATGTGCCAATCTTTCTGTCATGTATTTTACATAGATTACTGGCACCTATTTTTTATTTATTTTTTATTTTTTAAATATATTTTATTGATTTTTTTTACAGAGAGGAAGGGAGAGGGATAGAGAGCTAGAAACACTGATGAGAGAGAAACATCAATCAGCTGCCTCCAGCACACCCCACACTGGGGATGTGCCTGCAACCAAGGTAGATGCCCTTGACCAGAATCAAACCTGGGACCATTCAGTTTGCAGGCCGACGCTCTATCCACTGAGCCAAACCGGTCAAGGCAGCACCTATTTTTTAAAAAGAATAAACCTTGAGGAAGTTATTATAAACCCATTTTACATAAAAGAAAACTGAAGATCAGAGCTAAGTTAAGAAAATGTTCAAGGTCACTCAACTAAAGTAATAAAGCCATATTATAATAACAAGGTTTAGGACAATACAAACCATTGTCTAATTACCCAAAATTTTTGCTTTGCCCAACTCACCAAGCCTCCTGGCAAAATATTTGTAGAATGAAAAAAGTAAATAAAACTTAACAAAAATTCATAGAAAATCAAAGGCTAAAATAGCAGTAAAATCTCAAAACACTAAAATATCCAACAGTAAGGAAGTAAAAAAAGAAAAATCTATAGAATTTTAAAGAATGCTTCAATAAGAAAATTGAGGGAAATGTAACAAGATACCAAACAATTGAAACATCATGACGACTCTTGCTATTTCCTTTGAAAAATCTCAGTCAGGCAAAACATAAGAGACTTCAGTTTGGAGCTTAGTTTCAGCTACACTTTAGTCCCTTGCCCTGGAAGGAAAGTCAATAAGCAGAGAATAAGCCTGGGCCATTACACATGCAAATACACAGAGTAGATGTGCACACAAGTCATGCATACATTTGGTTATACTTTGCTCAATATTTACTTGAAACATCTCAATTTAAAGGATCAGTGAATACTTCACTTTAACAATGAATATTGTAGCAGAGACATTTACTATTCATGATATTGATGTGCTCTTTTAAGATTCTCTAGATTTCAAGCAGTTATATGGACTCATGTGACTGCAGTCAGCCAATGAGCTATGAGCAGAATTGATGACTGTCACTTCTAAGTCAAAGCATGGAAAGCAGGTTTGATTTCTCCACGCACTCTCTTCTGCCACGGCCACTAGACTTCAGTCAGTCTGGCTTCCTTAGTAACTATGTGGAGCAGAGTCCCTTCGAAGTATATTAGATGAACAGCATGAGTGAGAAATGAACATTTTAGTGTTAGGTCATTGACAGTATGGGGTTAATATGTTATTGCAACTTAGCCTATTTGACGAGTGCAAATACCTTCATATTTATCAGTCTGGAGATTCAAGAGCTGACACTGTACATAAAACCTCTTGTTTATACTGATACCAAAATAAATTCCAAAACTGCCTGCTAATGTTTTGGCTAAAATTTTAAAATGAGCTATATGTCAAAATTAAATCTCTTATTTTTTTTAGCACATCTCTGAGATTATAAAGGCAGAGATTATTAGTTCAGCCTGGGCCATGTTAAATGACATATGGGATTGCTATGAAGGAGTCCATTTATGTAACAACTATTGATTAAATGTCAACCATTGTGCACACAATGGTGAACAAAAACAGACATGGTCCTTATTCTGTCTTGTGGTTGACAGACAAAATAAAAATAACCCAAAAGTCAAAACCATGATAGAAGAGAAGAATGGGAAGGCCACAGTGAAATGAACACTCAGGGTATCCAGCGAGGGCTTCCAGAAGAACTGACTGAGCTGGAATAGGAAAACAGTAAAGGAGCACTTCAGTGAGATAGGAGAGTCATTTAAGTTAGAGGTGCACGGGTAGGGGCCGGCTGGCCTGCCCTGAAGGGAGCCTCAAATCCGTGTAGGGTTCCCCACTGGGGGGTGGGGCCAGCCTGGGCAAGGGGCCTGGGGCAGTTTGCAGGCTGGCCACACCCCCAGCTTTGTCAGGAAGGATGTCCGAAGACATCGGTCTAATTAGCATATTACCCTTTTATTAGTATAGATTATAAACTAAATTTCACTTGCGTGACCATTACAGACATATGGCTATCCTCAACACATTAAGTGCCCATTCAGTCACCGGTGACTGACGCTATACTTTCCATCCAGAAGACAAAACAGGAAGGGTGCTTAACGTGTTAAGACAAGCACACAAATTTCATAGGCGCATCTTTCTTTTGTTACACTCAACTCTTCCCACAGGCTATGTTAATCTAGTAATAAAGCAAATAGTGCTTCACTCACTGTTATTTGCCCTAATTATAAAGTTATCCACTAAGTGGCCTTTGACATACCATTTCCATACCTTTTATATTCACTGCATAGAAATCCGTACACACACATCACATATTTTATGGGATAGTTTAACATGCTTGTATAAGTGGATGTCTGTGTTGAAGTTAAGCCTATCTGCAAATAGACCATAAAGATATATCACACTCGCATATAGTGCCACATTATTTCTGCTGTTATGAATTTTTTATAAATTTTGGGAGTAAATATGCTCTTCTTTATTATAAGTAAATTCCTATTAAAGAAAATATCATTTCCACGAGTATTTTTATATTTTAAAGTCTTTTTCATGTACATAACAGAAGCAGGAGGAAAGCTATAGTAAAATTACTGTGCTTTAGAAATGTAATGAAATAATGAAAACCTACTCTCCTGTATCGGACACCATCATCACAGGCTTTCCCATGTTTTCTTT
Source organism: Plecotus auritus (assembly GCF_963455305.1). Lineage (NCBI taxonomy): Eukaryota > Metazoa > Chordata > Mammalia > Chiroptera > Vespertilionidae > Plecotus > Plecotus auritus. The sequence goes on along the minus strand of NC_137774.1, from coordinate 98,327,506 downwards.
TTACCCCTCCTTCCTCACTACTGCTGAGAGATGGACCAGGTTTATCCAACTCAGATTCCTTCCCTATAACCAATCACAAAGCCATTGTCAGATGAATTGGACCTTTAAGCACCTATCTAGATCTAACGTTCTATCTTCTTCCATTTCAAACTTATGGGGTGGTTGGCTAGAGTTAGAGGCATAATCAACCTTCACTGACTAGAGGAGAATTGGTAGCCTGTACAATAACTATACTTGCTGCCTCACTAGCATCTTTTCACCAATACAGAAGATCACAATAAAAGTATTCACTAATATCCTAATTAAAATAACTTATTGTGTACAAAAGAGAAAAAGACAAAGCTTATTTATTGATCCTTTGTTCTGTCATAAATCCATCAAGACTCTTTAGCCAATATAATTTGGGCAAATATAAGTTTCAAGTTGAGCAATATCATATGCTCATTTACCCTATCTATATATATAAAGAGGTAATATGCAAATTAGCTGGGACGCAGGAGGAGGCTGCGCACGCAGGTGGGCAGGAGAGGACTGCGTGCGTGGTGAGGCAAGCCATGGATGGCACAGGCCCGGAGAGAACAGGGCCTGCCAGTCGTCACGGTGGCAAGCAGGACTGCAAAGAACAGGGCCTGCCAGCCATGTGAACCGGCAGTCCCGCCTCTGCGCATGAGCTGCAGAGGAAACACCTTTTCTGACCTCTCATTGGCTAAGCTCCCCGTACACCACTCGCATTGTTCTTGGTAACTTGGGTAATAAGAATCCAAGAAGGTGGTCTTGGGTTTTTCCACCTCACTCCTGGAGGAAAAAACGAAGGTCCACTGCTGGAGGGGCTAAGAAATGTCATATCCTGCCCTAGCCGGTTTGGCTCAGTGGATAATGCCTCAGCCTGCTGACCGCAGGGTCCAGGTTCAATTCTGGTCAAGGGTATGTACCTAGGTTGCAGGCTCCTCCCTGGCCGGTGCCCAGGTCAAGGCTCATGCAGGAGGCAATCAATCGAAGTATCTCTCTCACATTGATGTTTCTCTCTGTCTTTTCCTCTCTCTTCCATGCTCTCTAAAAATCAATGGAAACATATCCTCAGGTGAGGATAAAGAAAAGGAAGGAAGGAAGGAAGGAAGGAAGGAAGGAAGGAAGGAAGAAAGGAAGGAGGGAAGAAAGAAAGAAAGAAAGAAAGAAAGAAAGAAAGAAAGAAAGAAAGGTCATATCCTATGAAAGAGACATCTTGAAAATGTCTAAAGAAAGTTGTCATTTTTTTGTGGTGAAGGGACTGGAGTCTGTGTTGATGAAAACACCTTGGCGGCTGCGGCAGCTGGCAGTGGCAGCAGCAGCGGGGTGATGGGGGTGGTACCTTCCCCTGATCAGCCTGGTCGCCTCCTGCAGAGGGAGGCCAGACTGCGGCTTAGGTCCACTCCCAGGACATCCCCTGAGGGCTCCTGGATTGGAGAGGGTGCACGTTGGACTGAGGGCCCCCCCCATGCACAAATTTCATGCACTGCGCCTCTAGTCTATATACATAAAAGGCTAAGTGACCATTTGACCATTCAACCAGTAGCTATGACGTGCACTGACCACCAGGGGGCAGATGCTCAACGCACAGGCATGGAAACATGGAATAGACTGATGAATCTCAGAGGGAAGGGGGAGGGGAGAGGGCAGGAAGAGATTAACCAAAGATCTTATATGCATACTAGAGGCCTGGTGCATGGATTCTTGCACCGGTGGAGTCCCTTGGCCTGGCCTGTGGGGATCAGGCCAAAACCAGCAGCACAACATCCCCTGAGGGGTCCTGGATTGCGAGAGGGCATAGGCCAGGCTAAGGGACCCCACCAGTGCACGAATCTGTGTACTAGGCCTCTAGTTTAACTATAATAATCCCTCTAATTTTGATTATAAAATTTTATTTTTCTCAGTACTTTTTTTAAATTATGACATATTTTACATTATTTTATTGAATATACTCTAATTATAAGCTGCCACAAATCAATTGTGGATTGATCTGAAAATAAATGAAAGAGAAAGAAATCTAGTGGAAAAGAAAGAAGAAAGAGAAGGGAAGGGGAGGGGAGGGGAGGGGAGGGGAGGGGAGGGGAGGGGAGGGGAGGGGAGGGGAGGGGAGAGGGAGAGAGGAAAGGAAAGACTCCTCACTAAACTTACTGCAAATATTCCAAGTGCTTGGAAAATATTACAACTTCCCGTTAGTGTGATGAAAGATAAAGATAGCCAGGGGAAGAAATGGCTAGAAATCTGGGGACATAAACATGGAAGAGATAGTTTAGAACTATGAAAAGTAAATTTTTCTGCTGTTGTAGACTGAAATGATGTGTTCTTTCTAGAAAAAAAATATGCACAGTGAACAAACTGCACTTTAATGCATCCTCATTTCTCTGTAAAGGCCATTATTATTAGATTTGACATGTATAGTATTACCAAAACTGGCCTACAAAAGTGATACTCATTTTTAAATTCAGTTTTCAGATAGGGGACAAAGAAGATGATAGATGATATTAACCAAGGAAGACTTTTCTGTTTTATGGGAAATTGCCCCAAAGGGCACTATGACTATGATCTCCCTGAAAACTCCAGGTTTCAGGAGGTCACCTATCATTTTGGAAACACACCTCCCCGCATTGGGAACTCACTTGCTTGGATGCTTGCAACCAGAGCTAACTGAAGCACGTGAGTGCTGGCCCACCTACCCCGCTGCATCGTGCTGGGAGAGCATGGCTGTGTACAGGTGTCCGCACAGCTGCATATTCTTCTAAGACTACTCTCCTATCTGCTGCCAGTGACTGTAAATTTAATGCGAGCACCTGCTGCCCTCTTGCTTAGTTAATTCATAGTGATCCGCCTGAACTAAAGGAAATTTCAGAAAAGCCTCTGTTCTTCAGTAATAAATTACCAGTCTCTACTTTGGCCTGAAGGGTCTTTGATTCATGTCATATTACACTTACACTAAGCACTGATGACAGTGGACACATTTAGTTTCTCTAAGTAGTGCTGGGGCTGAGGAAAAGGAAATAGCTACTAGGATTAAATGAAATGAGAAGATCAATTGTCTGCCTGAATATTGACAGCTGGGGAACCAGTCATCTTTGACCTCACATTGGAGGCATTTATTCTCGGAGGAGTAAAAGCACTAGCTAGTAAATTTCCGCAATAGTGACTGGCAGAGTGCACAAAGGAAAAAAAGTAACATCACTTACTTATTTAATAATTTAAGGAAATACTACGGAGCAAAGATAGGTCTTTTCAACAAATGATGCTGGAAAAACTGGACATCCTATTCCGAAAACAGTAACAACAACAAAAACAAAATAATTTTAGACATAGACCTTACACACTTCTCAAACATGAACTCAAAATTGATCACAGACCTAAATATAAAATGCAAAACTATAAAATTCTTGAGCAATATATCAGGGAAAATTTAAATGACTTTGGGTTTGGCAATGACTTTTTAGATATAATCCATAAAAGAAACAATTGATACACTGAATTTCACTAAAACTAAAAATTCTGTACTGCAAAAGACCCTTTCAAGGAAATGAAAAAAACAAACCACAACTAGGAGAAAATATTTTCAAGAGATATTTCTGATAAAGGGTGGTTATCTAAAATACACACAAAACTCATAAAATTCAACAAGAAAATAAACAACCTGATTAAAAAATGGATCAAAGAGCTTAATAGGTACCTCACCAAAAATGATAGACAGGTGCCAAATAAGCATATGAAAAGATTCTCAATGTCCTATGTCTGCAGAGAAATGCAAATTAAAACAATAATAAGTACCACACCTATTAGAATGGCCAAAATGTAGAGTACTAAGAACAATGAGTGCTGGCAACACTGAATGTGCAGAACAGGGACTCTCACTCATTGGTACTGAGAATGTAAACTGGTACAGTCACTATGGAAGACAGTTCAACAGGTTCTTGAAAACTAGATATACACTTACCCTACAATCCAGCAATCACACTTCTTGCTATTTACCCCAAAAAGGTTGAAAACTTATGCCCACACAAAAACCTTCACATGGATGTTTGTAGTAGCTTTAGTTATAATTGTCATAATGTGGAACCAACCAAGGTATTCTTCAATAGTAGATGAGTGAATGAATAAATTATGGTACATCCACACAATGGAATATTAAAAAGAAGAAATGAGCTATCAAGTCATGAAGAGACATGGAATAAACTTAATGCATATTACTAACTGAAAGAAGTCAGTGTGAAAAGGTTACATACTACAAGATTTCAACTATGTGACATTCTGGAAAAGCAAAAGTATATAGAAAGGATCAATGGTTGCCAGGGTTTGGAGTGTAGTGGGGAAAGGGGAAGAGAAAAATGAATAAGCAGAACACAGAGGATTATTAGGGCAGTGAAATGTTCTTTCTGAATATAGTGGATACATGTCATTAAACATTTGTTCAAACACATAGAATTGTATGACACCAAGAGTGAACTTTCATAACCTTTGGACTTTAAGTGACAATGATGTGTCATTGTAGTTTCATTCATTATAACAAATATACCACTATGGGAAGAAGGTTGTTAATGGGGGAAGCAATACATGTGTCGGGGCAGGGAGTATATGGGGAATCTCTGTACCTTCCACTCAATTTTTCTGCAAACCTAAAAATGACTGTAAAAAATAAAATCTATGTTAAAAAGTGATGGACACAGACAGTAGTGTGGTGATTGCCAGGGCAGGGTCGGGGGAGGTGGAGGTGAGTACAGGGAGAATAAATGGGGATGCATGGAGACTTGACTTGGGGTGGTGAACACACAATGCAGTGTGCAGATGATGTGTTGTAGAATTGTGCACCTGAACCCTGTATAGTCTTGTTAAGCAGTGTCACCCTAATAAATTTAATAAAAAGGAAAATAAAAAGATAAACGTAAAAAATTTATGATTTATTGCTTCAAATTTTTTTTTGCTTTCCAAATAGTTGTGATTATAACTTCCTATAAATTTATTTATTTTTGCCCATCATACTATCTTATCACAAGTATACTAGGTATTTAGAGATATTAGGCAAAACAGCAAGAATAATAAAAAAATTACAAAAATTAAATGTAGGTATCATTTGCATAGTAATACTCACTACCACTTCACTCCTGCCAAAATATTCAGTGAATGGACTCCTTAGCAAAAGTTTCACTAGAGCTATTAGAGTGAATCCAGGTGATGTGACCATGGTTTAAAATTTGAGTTGTTCTTATATTAAAAAGCCATTAATAAATCCACACTAGGCACATGGATATGGTATGTAGGGTGATTACCGGAATCACTCTTTTCCCTTTTAACAGTGAATGACTCTTTACAAACTTTATGAAATCTTAAGTACTAAGAAAATGAAGCCACATCCAGTGACAGATTTTTGTTATCTTTTAAAATCAATTTTATTGAGATATAATTTGCATTATATATAACGCACCTATTTACATTGTACAGTTTGATAAGCTTGGATGCCCAAGTAACTACCACCACCATCTAGAAGGGAACATTTCCTTAACTCCCAAAAGTTTTCTTTTGCCTCATTCCAACTAATCCTTCCCCACCCCCAAGCCTCTGCACCTGGACCCAGGCAACCACTGATCTGCTTCCTATTACTATGGCTTCATTTTGCCTATTCCAGAATTTCATTTAAATGGAGTCATACAGTGTATATTCTTTGTGTCTGGCTTATTTCACTCAGCATAATATTTTTGAGATTCATCCATCTTTTTCTTATATCAGTAGTTCATTGTTTCATTTGCTGAGTAGTACTCTATTATATGGTTATACCATAGTACATTTATCCATTCACTTATTGCTGGAGATCTGTGTTGTTTATATATTTTTTTGCTAGTATGAATAAAGTTACTATGAACATTTCTCTTGGGTAAATACCAAGTAGTGGAAACAGGCAAATTATTTTCCAAAATGGTTATACCAACAGGAGTATATGACAGTCCCAGTTGCTGCTATACAATGTCTCAAACATTTAGCATTGTTAATATTTTTAATTTTAAGCATTACAGTGAATTTATAATAATGTTACATTTTGGTTCCATTTCTTTGATGACTAATGTTGAACATATTTTTGTGTGTTTATCAGCTATCCTTATGTATTCTTTTGTGAATTATCTACATACAACTTTGCCCATTTTAAAATTAGATTATCTTCTTCTGATCTATTATAATAGTTTTAGAAAATACTTTGGGTGCAAATATTTTGATACATATGTCACCAGGAGTAACATAAAGTTAAAAGAATGAGGATAAAGAAAAACCCTTGGTCTGGAGACTTAGCGCCCATTTGGGCACATGAGAGCAATATCAGCATATTTGGGGAAGTCAAATTGCAGTGTTCAAAAATGAGACAATCTATAAACATAGAATGATTTTTAAATAATTCTAGTAAGCAAAAACAAAGAAACAAAAAATAGATTTGTAATCTCAACCAGAATACGTAACTAGGCAAAGAAAAGGGAAATATTGATAAGTGGTGAGAACACCTGAGGTTAGACAGCATAAAAACAATTGGCATTCCATTTGGAGTACAGATTGAGATATATCTTGCATAACTGTCGACCTGTTTGAAGCTTTGCCAAATACAATGTTATCTCTTGCCCTGTAAATATAGCTGAATTACTCTTTACCAGAGAAAATTAGATACCAAAGCATTCATTTTGTTAAACCATTCTAAAACGTTTTGCTTTCTAACCCAAGATGTTTATATCCCCACTCATTCAAAATCAGTACTTTCTTGTATTTAAATACTTGTTTGTGGAAACCCCTTTCACGTCCCGCGTGGTTCAGGGTTCCGGTTCAGGGTTCGGGTTCTGGAGAAGGCCACACACAAATGAAAGAGACTAGAAAAGTATTAATTTGGGAATATTGGGGGCCAGGCGGGAGCCCACCTCTAGTGGGAGGACTACACACTGCTCTGGCCTTGCTATCCCTTTTATTGAGACTATGGGATACGCCCATAGCCCTTAGGCAGGAAACTCCAATAACAGAGATTTACATAGGAGAAACAGAGGTGGAGGCTGCTTCAGCTAACAATGTTTCAACTAAACAGTGAGGGAACTAGCTCTGACCTTTCAGAGCAATGAAGGTTGTTGACCAGCCTTCTTGGTTTCCTATCCACATCTTTCTATTAGTGAGACAATGATCATTTTCTGGTACTTGTTTTCTCTCATGTAAATGAAATAGTCTTGAAAATAGCAAAGAAGCCACTACAATAAAAAAGTTAAATTTAGAGGAGAAACCAATATGGCGGCATAGGTAAACACCTAAACTGCTGCCTCGCACAACAGTATCAAAACTACAACTAAAAGAAAAAACGGAAACCATCCAGAACCACAGGAAGGCTGGCTGGGTGGAAATTCTACAACCAGAAGGAAAGAGGAAAGCACATTGAGACTCAGAGGAGCTGCAAAAAACTGAGGTATGGAGATGCACGAGTGCCCGGAGAGGACGGGCAGCTGAGTGCACAGGCGGCTGAGTGCGCGGCTGGCTTTCTAAAGCAGGAGGGAGACGGAAGCACCTGACTGCGCTGAACTCCAGTTCCGGGTGAGTATCTGGGAACCCAGACTCATTCGGGGAGAAACTGGACTGTCTGGCAGCGGGCAAAACTCAAGGGCGGCTTTCTCTCAGAGGTGCTTGCAGTGATTACCGTGGGACACTGAGACCCAGGGGCCTCATAGGGCAGGGCTGACAGAAAGCCAAGGCTGTCTGCTCCGCCCTGAGACTCCGCCCCATCCAAGCTGAGCACAGAGGCTTTTGCAATTTTGCAAGTCTTGTCTCATAAGAGTGTCTACAGTACAGAAGTTCTCCCAGCATAGACACAGCTGATCCTCACAGCCAATTGGCCTGGAGGTCAATTCCTCCCAGTGATACCAACAACAATCAAGACTTAACTACAACAAGGCTGTATACACAGTCCACAAAAGGGTGCACCAAGAGTGTCCACCTCAGGTAACTCCAGAGGCTGAGCCACTGGGCCATATAGGACACCTAGCACACAAAGCTACTCTACCAACTCAGGGAAGCAGCCAAAATGCGGAAACAAGGAAACAGATCACAAACGAAAGAAATGGAGGAAAGCAAATGACTGGATATAGAGTTCAATACCACAGTTATAAGGTTTTTCAAGAATTTTCTAGAAAAGGCCAATAAATTTAGCGAGACCTTCGAGGATATGAAAAAGGACCAACTAGAAATTAAACATACACTGACTGAAATAAAAAATATTATACAGAGACCTAACAGCAGACTAGAGGAATGCAAGAATCAAGTCAAAGATTTGAAATACAAAGAAGCAAAAAACACTCAACTGGAAAAGCAAAAAGAAAAAAGAATCCAAAAACTTGAAGATAGTGTAAGGAGCCTCTGGGACAGCCTCAAGCATAGCCAACATCCAAATTATGGGGGTGCCAGAAGAAAAGAGAGAGCAAGATACTGAAAACCTATTTGGAGAAATAATGACAGAAAACTTCCCCCAACTGGTGAAAGAAATAGACTTGCAAGTCCAGGAAGTGCAGAGAACCCCAAACAAAAGGAATCCAAAGAGGACCACACCAAGACACATCATAATTAAAATGCCAAGAGCAAAAGACAAAGAGAGAATATTAAAAGCAGCAAGAGAAAAACATTTAGTTACCTACAAGGGACCACCCATACGACTGTCAGTTGATTTCTCAACAGAAACTATGCAGGCCAGAAGGGAGTGGCAAGAAATATTCAAAGTGATGAATAGCAAGAACCTACAACCAAGATTACTCTACCCAGCAAAGCTATCATTCAGAATTGAAGGGCAGATAAAGAGCTTCACAGATAAGAAAAAGCTAAAGGAGTTCATCACCACCAAACCAGTATTGTATGAAATGCTGAAAGGTATTCTTTAAGAAAAGGAAGAAAAAGAAAAAGGTAAAGATAAAAATTATGAACAACAAATACATATCTATCAACAAGTGAATCTAAAAATCAAGTGACGTAAAACTCTTATGAACAGAATAAACTGGTGAATATAATAGAATCAGGGGCATAGAAAGGAAGTGGACTGACAATTCTCAGGGGAAAGGAGTGTGGGGAGTGCGGGAAGAGACTGGACAAAAATCGTACTCCTATGGATGAGGACAGTGGCGGGGAGGTAAGGGCAGAGGGTGGGGTGGGAACCGGGTGGAGGGGAGTATGGGGGGGAAAAAGAGGAACAATTGTAATAATCTGAACAATAAAGATTTATTAAATTTAAAAAAATTTAAATTTACATAGGTAAGGGTAAGTTTTTAGGAAAACCTTAATTTGAAGAAATATACAACATTTTTGTCCTGTAAAAACTTAGAATTTACTTTCCAGTAAAATTTACATTTTAGAAGAAATTAAAAAATATATATGTATTAAGCCTTCTGAACAAATGCTTATAAGATATAGTTAACCTGCCAAACATGATAATAAACATTTCTTTGGTAGCACATGGTAGTATTCACACAACAATCAGGTTCCAAAATATGTTTCTTCAATGTTATATAAAAACATTCAGTTTGTGTAATGAACAACAATAGTGCCAGTAATCAAAGAAAATCAGGATTGTCAACAATGAGAAATAATGTCTCCTAGCAACCAAATTTCAATTACTCTCTGTTTGATAACAAGTGCTGAGATATTTTATGCTGGTAGCTTTATTCTAGAGAGTAATGCATATCAAAGACCAAAAGAGAGACTCCTGTATAACCAGCTCTGGTTTCCAATCAAACGTCTTGCAATTAATTTTATTAGTGGCTTAGACCTAATTTACTTTGAATGAGCTATAACTATGATTTGTTATTGTCATGTTCTAAAATAACATGTGGAATAATTATTTGTTTAAATAATGGAATCATTGCCATACAGATGATACTCTAACAAAGTAAAGATTTATTATCATTAATAATAAGATTAAACAAAATCATATCCCAGAATAGATCCCAGGAGGACCCTTTAGCTATTTTAGTTGAACTAGAAATAATACTACTAATTAAGATGTAACACTGACTGTCATAGCAATAGCTACAAAGATCATGTACTAATGCCTTACAAAAACCCTCTATTTCCGATATGGATACAATAAAAAGTAAACACTTCATTGAAACCAATCTTCATTATGAACATTACATATCAAACTTGGGAAACAATTTTATTCAAGGCATATGTACTACTCCCTTTATAAAATTTAAATTTGATAAATGATCATTGAAACTGAATGGTTCCAGCTATATTTCCTTTGCATTGGGTGGGTAGGTCTTTTACCTCACCATTCTTCTTTACATAGGAACAATTCAGGAGACTGATCATCCCAGGACCTCAGTGTGTAAGACTATGGCTGCATTGCTGCTGCTACGATTATCATTGGTTTTAGCAATCCACATCATCTGAACATATTGAACATAAGAGGTTCATGGAAAATAGCACAAACACACCCCCTACACACAAACATACACAGGTGAACACACAAACTACTAGAGGCCAAAATGATAGTCAAGTCTATATCAAAGTAGCCAAAGTTTGATTATGCCAAGGTAGAACTATTACATATAAAGAATTCCTCCCATAAGCACATAAGTGAGGTTAACCAAAGAAAATGATGATATTGTTTATGTACCAGTAAGTTCACTGACTTTTTTTTACAGTATTATTGCGGAACATAATGAGCAATGTGATGTAGAGTATATCATTTTAAAATGAATACATTTTCTGGCAAACAAAATTATTTTCCTATATTCAATAAAAAAGATTTAAGTAATCTGAAAACAAGGATTTCAATAAAATGCCATTTTCAGAAGAAAGTCATAATTTACTATGTTTGTCCAAATTCTATTGCAAGGGATACTGAAAGATCAACTACAGTTAGCTTTTGAGCAATCGGGAGACTCTGAGTGTGCAAATGCATCATCTTTCAGAAGCAGTTCCATAGCTACCACTTATACGGTTTTAATACGAAGCTTTGTAAAAATATTTGCCAGCTAGCCATGCCAAATATAAAATGATTTGTCTCCCCGTCCTTGAGACAGTAAACAAATGTGAAAAGAAACCTGTTTTCATATATACTTACATTAAACAGGAAAATACTGCTCACAAGATTAAAAATAAGTCTGCATTCTAAACTTAGTAGAAGTGTGTCTTTCGTAAATTGTGTAACTTCTTCGGCTCTCAATTTTCACATTAGTAAATGTGTGTGTGTGTGTGTGTGTGTGTGTGTGTGTGTGTGTGTGTGTGTTTAGAACTAGATTAATTTTCAAAGAATGACTTTTAATTTCTCACAGACATGGAAACATGGAAATAGTCTCTGAGGACAAGAGAAGAGGAAGGGAATCAATACCATGACAGTGAAAACTGTGTATCCTATTGGCAGAAGTAGGGTGTTCATGTCCCTGAGTTAGACAGAAGTGCCTTCATTGGCAATATTTTCCACTGAATTCTGGGAAGTTTGGAAAGCACTATAGTTTATTGGCCTAAAAATTCCTTTACTCTCAGTATAAACTAACAAGTTCCGCACTGGCCCACAAGGCTGCCACAGAAACACTGTGGCACATGGGCCCTGATCCCCGCTGCTGGGCCTCGGGGATAAATTTGGCTACAGACACCAAGAAAAATAAAAATAAATAAATAAACTAACCGGTTAATAGTTGCAGACATTTATACATAAATATGTACGTAAGCCAGAATGTAAGATGAGTTACTGCTGGGGACCAGGTCATACGGTAGAGACTTGAGCACACCAGGGGACTTTCCAGAGTCCCACTGCTTTGCTTTTGAACCATTACCAATGCTTTTCAGCAGTGCTGTCAACAGAGCTCAGATAGGGTCTTGAACTCCAGAGAATGAATGAGATATGCCAAATGAAGCATAATTACTTCATTGACGTCATTCAGTGTTCAACTCACATTTAATGGGGAGCTTCTACTGCTTGAAACAGTGGACCGATTGTAGCACATTATGCAAATGTAAGACTAATCTTTTGCATTATACATAAGATCTGCTTATTGTGCATTAACTAATTTATCTGACTACACGGGGGCTATGAATGCTGATTTTTATTAAGCTCTTCATTTAAGTGAAAACGTAGGCTTGGCAAGTGCATATATTAGCATGTGCCTGTCTTGCAAGGATGAATAAATACATATACAGATCTAGTTACCAAGTGACATTCTTTTGGTGGTAGAAATCATTAAGTATGATATATTTTTTTCAGTCACATGAGTAAAATGAGAGAGTGAGAATTAAACAATCAGAGAAAAAACTCCTGTATTGTTAATATTAATCACATTTATTTTTTTAAATCATGGTCACAAAATTGTTTTTTAATAAGACAGATTGTGTAGTCTAAAGTCAATAGTTTAAATCTTATGTAAGTATCCTGTATAATGCTGCTGACTATTTTGTTGTCATAAAAAGTAGACAAAGACAATTGAACACAAAGCCTAATGAAAGCAGTCACTTCAGTTTTAAAATTTTAATTCATTTGAGTAAAGAAAAAAAGAAGAGTAAAATAATATTTTGTTAACTATACACTAATGAACTTGGTTCAGATCTAGGCACAGGCAAGTCTAGACAGATATGTGAATACTGTTTTCTGTAATGCTCAGTTAATTGGCATATAGATTAAAGAACACATTTGAAGCCAATACAGATTTTATACAGACCTTATTCTTCTCAGCAAGTTATTTAAATTTGACTAATGAATTTCATGATACCAAAAATATTGCACATTTTATTTGCTTAAATTGATAAATATTTGATTTATTTTAACCAGATAATATATACCGGAAACCCTCTATCTGTAAATCATTACAAATATTTTGAGTTTATTTACTTATTTCTTGGTCTTAGGAAGGTGGGACATGCTTTATTTCTTTTTAATCTTTATTGTGGAAAGTATTACATATGTCCCTCTTTTCCCCCATCTCCCTCTCCCTCCACCCTCCCCACCCAAGGCCTTCACCACCCTGTTGTCTGTGTCTAATGGTTATGCATATATGCATGTGAGTTCATTAGTTGATCTCTTCCCCACCCCTCTCCTGCCTTCCCTCTGAGTTTTATCTCTTTAAAAAATATTTTTAAATGTAGTTAATAGCTTGCTAATAGGAGGTGAGTCAGTGATTACCTTTATAACTGATTTTTAAGGTGAAAGGGCAAGAGGAAATGAATGAGCCTGTTACTTTGGAGATGCTAAATAGCAATGGTGGCCAGTACAACAGATGCAAGGGGCAGAGAAATCTAGTACTCCATTCTAACTTCAAACTTGAGTTTCCAGTTTTTGTTTAAAAATAATGCCTGGTTGCTGTGTATCATGCATAAGAATAGCTCATTCTTTTATCAGCCAGGTAAACTAAAACACATATTACTATACACAACACAAAACCAGCACTGGGATTTGGCCATGAGCCCAACTTAACTGCAGAATGTTTATTAAATTATTAAAATTTATGGGTTGATAGCACTTTCAAGCAATTTATTATAGCTGTAAACCATTTTTAAGTTTTGAAAACACAATAAAGTTGATTTAATAATCCCTCTAATCTTATACATAACTTCCTCCAGAATTTTCTTCAATTACGCCTCATAAATTACAATTTATTGTGTATTAGAGGAACACTAAAAAACAAATAATTCATGAGAATTTCATCAGATTCATTTATTCTGAAACATTTGCCAGGAAGCATAACAAATTCACATGTGACCCCTGCACTCAGAAGAGCTGAAGTTCAAATCAAAGCCACAATAGAGAGTTCCTTTGCCAAGGATAATAACTAAAATCTTCCCTTAACTTGAGCCAGGAACTTGGCTTTAATGAATGCAAGGGTGAAGGGGTCAGGGAAGAGAGAGAGGCAGTTCTAGGGAAATTCTGTCTACTCAAAAAACAGCTTGAATTGCAAAGCACAGACAGTCACATCACCTCTTTGTAGGACTTTGTTAGAGAACAAGCAGTTGAAAAGAGGGAACACAAAGAGACGGGAATTGTGAGCACACAATGTGTTTTCCTCATGGGGCAGTAGGTCATGAGTGTAGGCAAATTCACTTAGCTTTAATGACTTTTAAGTGAACATTCCATACTCTTTAAAAATAGAATTGACAGTGGTTTAGGAGGATTAATCTCTAATGGTAGAATAATTCAGAATCTGTTTCATATTCTATAGTGACTTAATTAGGACAGAATTATATGTTGTACCTAACGGGTCCTGTGCCTTATAAGACTTTGTTTTAAAAACTGAAACAGAATTTTTAGGCAATATTAGAGGTTCATTCAATGGAACAAAAAGAAAATATATGCATAATAGATAGGTCTCCTAGCTAGGTGGGGGAGAGGGTTGTAACGGTGCCCTGAAGAGAGGCTATGCAGTGTGAGGAAACATTGCATCTGCATTCCTTAAACCTTTCAGATCTGTGTCCTCATGCTCACATCAGAGCTGAAACCCCTGTTCAAGCAAACCTATCATTGGCTCCAATTATGATAAATCTGCAGCTAGTGACTCCCTGGGCTTATAGAACAAGACACTAGAGTGGAACTGGCTCTGGGAGAACCTCCAGAGGCAGAGAATTTCTTCTAAAATGGTATGTCTTCCTACTTGGGTTATCCACAGGATATGTGTATATATATATATATATATATATATATATATATATATATATATAGAGAGAGAGAGAGAGAGAGAGAGAGAGAGAGAGAGAGATATGCAAATTAGCCGGGATACCTTAAGGCATCACAGCCGGCTCAGGAGGAGGCTGCATCATGACTGGCTCAGGAGGAGCTGTGTGCAGATGGGCGGGAGGAAACTGCATGCCAGCCCCAGCCCCAGTGGCCACGGGGAGGCTGGGGCTGGGGGCGGGCCAGAGTGGAGACACAACACACAGGGGCGCCTGTTCCAAGCCTCCGTGGTGGGGCTGGGAGCAGGCCCCCAATGAACACACACAGGGGGGCATGCTCCCAGCCACTGCAGCCTAAGCCGTCAGTAGGACATCCCCTGAGGGCTCCTGGACTGTGAGAGGGGGCAGGCTGGGCTGAGGGACCCCCGCCAGTACACGAATTTTATGCACTGGGCCTCTAGTCTTTTAATAAATCATCAAGATCCCCTCATGGGCCTTGAGAGCAATCAGAAAGATGAAGCTTTCATTCACTTAGTCATCGTGGGCTGTTAGTGTCAATTTAAAGTCAGACTCCATAGAAGACTAAGTTGAGCTCTCATTTGCCTCTTTTCCTCTTATTAATTCTATCTTTGCTTCCTGGTGCTCTACTTGATCCTTGAGTAACACGGGCTTGAACTATACATATACATAAAAGTATACATTTATTCATATACATAATTATTTTCAGTAAATATACAGTTGGCCCTCCATTTCCCTGGGTTTTGCATCCATTGACTCAACTAGTCATGGATGGAAAACAGTAGTTTAGGTCCATGGTTGGGAATCCATGAGTCAGGAGAACTAACTCTGCATTATTCTACATCATTTTATATAAAAGACTTGAGCACCCAGATATTGGTCCTGGAATCAATACCCTACAAATACCAAGCGATGACTTTAGTTAAGTTTAGGGGGAGTCAAAAGTTACATGCAGATGTTTTACTCCACAGAGCCAATCACCCCCAAACCCCACATTATTCAAGGGTCAACTATACTTGACTATGGTACATCATTTGAAGAACATGTCTAGCTCTATTCTGTTTCTCGTGAATGTTTATGGGTGTCTATATCTGTATCAAAAGACTCTACTTTTTTTTTTTTACCACAGTAGCATTAGATAGACAATGAGCCTTAATTGGGTGACTCCAATTCATCTCCATGAAATATTGAACTAATTAATTATGTAGAGCTGAATTGAATGATCCTGAAGACCAAGTCCTAAGGTTACCATTTTGTGGTGACCATGATGATCATATGCAAAGGAGTACTGTCTGCAGGGGAAGAAGCTTGGAATAGAGTTATGAAGAAAAGTAAGAGTAGCAAACCATGAGGCTATAGGAAAAGTTAAAGAAAGTAGTTTCCCTCTTTTCCCTATGACCTATTAATTCCTATAGGGTCTACATATATTTCTAACTTTTGTATTCTTTATAGTCTCTTGTTCTATAAACCCCATTTTAATTTGAACTAGTGTTTCCTGAAAAACTAATGGCACTGTGTGTATGAATGAGGGTGGTGGAGTGTACTCTGTCCATATTCCACTTTCAAGCCAGCTGCAAGCACCAAAAACAGCAATTCTGTGTACAACCAACAAGGACAGGAATCATGCTAATCTCTTGGCTCTTGTGTTCACTTGCCCAAGAGGCACCAGGTGACAGAGCTACATCAGCACCAGAGGCTTTCTGGACTCTTGATGGCTTATGTCCTGCCCACCTTTATCCTTCCCTGAGAGCCACAAAAAGCAGCTTTAACCCTCCACCTCCACATTCTTCAAGTCCTTCTCTCATGTGGAGCTGAGTCAGAAGTTAAAAATGGTCTACCAAAAAGTATTATGTCATCTATATTTTATCCAAAGGGATCAAATTGAACCACAAGAAATCAACAATAGGTTGTAGAGCATGTTCCAGAAGATTCATAAGTGACCATTAAGTATTTTTCAAGTGGAAGAACTACATAAATTTCACATTAATGATCACCAGTTTGAATTTGGGTAACTTCCTCATGGCCTAAAGGTCATGGATGCTCCAGTTATGATGAAATCACAAAGTGCAGATTTATCTTCTCACATAAACAACTCACAAACTAGACTAAATATATATAAATCAGTGGATTTCAGACTCTGGATCCTAGGAAGCACAGGGCTGAGATCTTTGTGAAAAGGGAAATAAAGAGGTGATTTACAGTTGCTCCATATTACTGCCTAAAGGAAGTCCCCCAGCCATGGCAAAGGGAGATGAAACCCAAACAGAGCCCTTATGGTCTCCCTGAATATAGAAGTCAGAGTTGAATATTTGGAGAGCCCAGGAGGGGATAGAATTTGCAAAGTCAAGATAACTGTAAAGAAATCTCCAGAAATTTGCAAAGGTTTCATCTTGGGGTGTTTTTGTTTTGTTTTTACTGAGGACTGATAACTGCATTAATATAAGGAAATCACTCGAGGCAGATGAAAGAATCAAAAGAAAGGAGCAGGTGCAAAAGCCTCAGAGATCCAACAGGCCAGGAGCAGTTCCTGTTCCCACCAGCCAGAGTGGAAGTCATTGGTGATGCTTCATCAGAGAAAACAATAGAAAGAATAAAACTTTCCAAGTAACTTTGCTGCAACCCAACATAAAGTTCAGGAACATTTCAAGGAATTACAAAATATCCAACACCTAATACAATAAGGCTAAAAAAGCTGGCATCCAACAAAAAATTAGTAAGCATGCAAAAAAGAAAGAAAAGGAGGATAAAAATAAATCAATAGAAACAGAAATGACACAGTGATAGAATTAGCAGACAAGGCCATTAGTATTGTTATAATAAAAATACTACACATGTTCAAAAACATAAAGCCAGAAAACATATATATGTTAAGGAAATCATAATAAAAGATGATATAAAAAAGAAATTATAAACAAATCTTAAAAAATCCAAGCTTCCAGTGATAAATGACACATTATGTAGTAATAAGAGCAGATAAACACTGCAGAAGAATAGACTGATACATCTAAAGTCATAGCAAAAAAAAAAAAGTACAAAAATTACACACAGAGAAAAATAGATTAGAAAAAAATGATCATACTATAAGTGAGCTCTGGGACAAGTTCAACCATCCCAAGTAATCTGGGTCCTTATAAAGAGAAATAAATGTGAGACAGAATAAAATATTTGGAATAATGGCTAAATTTTCCAAATTTGTTAAGAACTGTAAACCAGCAGATCCAGGAAACTTAATAAAGAACAAATGCAAGATATCTGAAGAAAACTATGCCAATGTCGACCATAAGCAACATCTTTAAAACCAATGATAAAGGGAAAATCTTAAAAGCAGCCAAAGAACACATTACTTACATAGAAACAAAGATAAGAATGACAGCACACTCTCCATCAGACACAGTACAAAAGAAGATTGTAGAGCAACATCCATTAAAGGATTAAAAGAAAAAGTTGGCAACAAATGATTCTATAACCAGTGAAATAGACATTTTTACAGATATTTTTAAAAGCTGATAAAATTGATCACTCCATTACAATATGTTTTAAAAGAAATCCATCAGGTAGAAAGAATAATAAATAACAAGTTGGAAATTTGGACTTACATAAGAGAAAGAAGAGCACCAAAAATAATAAATATGTAGGTATATAAAAACATTTTCTTGGTTTTAAAATATCTTTCTAAAATACCTAATTGGTTTGCCCTAGCCAGGCAGCTCATTTGGTTGGAGTGCTGTCCAGTACACCAAAAAGGTTGCAGGTTTGATTTCTGGTCAGGGCACATACCTAAGTTGCGGTTCAATTCCTGATCAGGGTGCATACAGGAGGCAACCAATGGATGTCTCTCTCTCTCTCTCTCTCTCTCTCTCTCTCTCTCTCTCTCTCTCTCTCTCTCTTCCTCCTACATCCCCCCTTTTTCCATCCCTCCCTTTTTCCACGCCTTCCACTCTTCCTTCCTCCCTTCCTCCCTCCCTTCCTCCCTCTCTGGATATCAATAAAAACATATCCTCAGATAAGGTTTTAAAAAATAACTAATTAGTTAAAAAAAGAATTATAAAAATGTATTGCAGAGTTTATAACACATTGTAAAAGTGAAATGGATGACAACAATAGCATAAAGACTATCTGAGATAGGGGAAAGAGAATATAATGTTGTAGTATTCTGTATAGTACCTAAAGGGGTGTAATATTACTTGAATATATGTGATAACTTAAAGATGTATACCATAAAATCTAAAGCAAGCACATACATAGACACACACAAACACAAAACAAAGTTCTAGTTAATAAATCTATAAGGAAGAAAAAAATGGAATAAGAAAAAAATGCAATCCAAAAGCAAGAAAATGTGGAAGAGGAGAACTAAGAAGACCTGGGACAAAAGGAACATATAGAGTAAGATGATAGATTGAAAATCAACCACTGCAATGATCACATGAAATGTAAATGATCTAAGTTCACCAATGAAGAGGTAAAATGGTCAAATTGGGTAAGACCCAAGTAAGTATCTTCTTAAATTATAATAAGAAAACATGATAAAGGTTTTTACACCACTAAATTTGACAATTTACATAAAATGGATATATTCTTCATAAAAACAAGCTACCAAAGTTCATTCAAGAAGAAATAGATAAACCTGAAAGTCTCAGATCTATTAAAGAAGTTAAATTTGTAGCTAAGAACATTGACACAAAGCAACCAGAGGAGTTGGGTGATAAATACTATAAACATTTAATGAAGAAATAATACCAAGTCTTTACAAACTCTTCCAGAAACTAAAAGAGGGAAATACTTCCCAACTCATTCTATGAAGCCAACATTATCCAGATATCCAGATCAGAAAAAATCAAAACAAAATAACACTGTGAGAAAACTTCAGATCAATATTCCTATGAACACAGATATGAAAATTCTAAACAAAATTTAGCACATGAAATTCAATGATATATAAGTAAGGAAATATATCATGACTAGTTTTTATCACAGAATGCAATGTTAGATTAACATTTAAAAATCAATAAATGCAATGCATTAAAAATAAAAATCTGCAACTAATTTCACACCTAATGATGAAAGATTGATTGCTTTTTTCCTAAGATCAGAAACAAGTCAAGGAATACCATTTTTATTCAACATTGAACTGGAGGTTCTAATCTGTGCAATGGTGGAGCTGGTCAATGAGGAAGAAAAGGGGGACATCTGTAATAATTTCAACAATAAAGATAATTTTTTTTTCTTAAAAATATATCTTTATTGATTTCAGAGAGGAAGGGAGAGGGAAAGAGAGATAGAAACATCAATGATGAGAGAGAATCATTGATTGGCTGCCTCCTGCACATCCCCTAATGGGGATCAAGCCCACAACCCAGGCATGTGCCCTTGACTGGAATCAAACCTGGGACCCTTCAGTCCGCAGGCTGATGCTCTATCCACTGAGCCAAACCAGCTAGGGTGATAAAGATAAATTTTAAAAATAAAATAAAACAAGGGGGAAATAAGACACATCAATTGGAAACCTATATGTATATAGTAGAGGCCCGGTGCACGAAATTTGTGCACTTGGGGGGGGGCGGTGTCCCTCAGCCTAGCCTGCACCCTCTCCAATCTGGGACCCCTCGGGGGATGTCTGACTGCCAGTTTAGGACATCCCTCTCACAATCCGGGACTGCTAGCTCCCAACCGCTCACCTGCCTGCCTGCCTGCCTGATTGCCCCTAACCGCTTCTGCCTGCCAGCCTGATCACCCCCTAACCATTCCCCTGCCAGCCTGATCAATGCCTAACTGCTCCCCTGCTGGCCTGATGGCCCCCAAGTGCCCTCCCCTGCCGGCCCGGTCGCCCCCAACTGCCCTCCCCTGCTGGCCTGATTGCCCACAACTGCTCTCCCCTGCCGGCCATCTTGTGATGGCCATCTTGTGACCACATGGAGGCGGCCATTGTGTGCGAGGGTGTGATGGTTAATTTGCATATTACCTCTTTATTATATAAGATACACATGTACACACATACACACCCATGTAGAACATTTTACAATTCAATAATAGGAATGTACATTGTATGATTACATTTATATGGCTTTCCAGAATAGGTAAATCTATAGAGACTGAAAATAGATTAGTGATTGTCAGGGTCTAAGAGAGGAAGGAAGGGACAGTGAGGGAAGGGGAGGATTATTAATGGACACAGAATTTCTTTGGGGGTGATAAAGCTTCTAAAATGAGATAGTAGAGGGTGGTAGTACAACTCCGTGAATATACTAAAAGCACTGAACTATACACTGAATTTTATGCTGTGTAAATTATATGTTAATAGAGCTGTTTCAAAAAGTAAATTACATAAAATTATAATTAAATAAATCATATTGAAAGCAAAGGTAATAATAAATACTCAAAGCTCACCACTTCCTAATTATTTTACATTTTAATATTATCTATGATCTTGAAGCTACTTATACCTATTTTATCTATAAGGTAAAAGCACAATATAATAATATGCTACTGCACATATCTTACAAGCTCTGAATTCAGTGACATCATGTTGGTAGATTGAAACTGAACACTGTGAGAATACTGACACCACAAAAATTGGCAACCATTACAAATCAGAGCTTTCACTCCCCAGAGAGCATATTATCAATCATTTATTAATACATCATTGGCCCCTCTATTTCATCTTTTCTAGCCCAGTCACACTTGGACTAGAGAAGATAATCCAGGAGTGGCAAAATGCTGAGGGGAAATGCATGAGACAGTAAATTTCTGTTCAACCCTGTAATCAGAGTATGGTGTCCCTGGAAGGAAAGAGAGGAGGCTTAGTAAATACCTGTTTTGCACATTATGTGGGGAAGTTTTTGTTTTGGACTGGAAGCTATAGTCCAAATATACATTCTCAGATTACAGAATACTTTTTCTTAATTCATTACTCATAAAAAAGGTGGGCATATGATAGCTACAGCTATTCTATTGATATAGATACTAGAGGCCTGGTGCATGGATTCGTGCACTGTTGGGATCCCTGGGCCTGGCCTCCACCCTTTCACAATCCAGGACCCCCCAGGAGATGTCAGAGAGCCACTTTCAGCCTGATCCCTGCAGACCTGGCCCAGGGACCCCACCTGTGCACAAATCCATGCACTGGGCCTCTAGTGTGCATATAAGATCTTTGGTTAGTCTTTTCCAAACCTCTTTCCCCTCCTCCCCCTTCCTTCTGAGATTCAGCAGTCTGTTCCATGTTTCCATACCTGTGCATTGAGCGTCTGCCCCCTGGTGGTCAGTGCGCATCATAGCTACCGGTCAAATGGTCGAATGGTCGAACAGTTGCTTAGGCTTTTATATATGGACTAGAGGCCAAGTGCACAAAATTCATGCATGGGGGGGTCCCCTCAGACCAGCCTGCACCCTCTCCAATCCAGGACCCCTCTGGGGATGTCCGACTGCCAGTTTAGGCCTGATTCCTGTGGGATCAGGCCTAAATTGGCAGTCGGACATCCCTCTCACAATCCGGGACCACTGGCTCCTAACTGCTCACTTGCCTACCTGCCTGATCACCCCTAACTGTCCCCCCTGATGGCCTGGTCATCCCCAACTGCCACCCCCACCGGCCTGGTCACCCCTAACTCCCCCCCAGCTGGCCTGGTCACCCCTCACTGTGCCCCACCCCCCCCGCGCTGGCCCGGTCACCCCTAACTGCACCCCTGCCAGCCTGGTTGCCCCACATAGCCTGCTGCTCAGTCGTTTGGTCGTCCCTCACTAACCCCCCTGCTGGCCTGGTTGCCCCATGCAGCCTGCTGCTCAGTCGTTTGGTCATCCCTCACTAACCCCCCTGCTGGCCTGGTCGCCCCATGCAGACTGTTCGGTCATCTGTTCAGTTGTTTCGGTTGCAACGGTCGCTTAGGCTTTTATATATATAGACTAGAGGCCTGTGCACAAATTCATGCATGGGTGGGGTCCCTCTGGGTGGCCTGCAGGGATTGGGCTGAAACCCGCAGTCCAACACTGCCTGCAGCTCCTACCTGCTGCTCCTGCTCATCCTGACCCCACTGTGCCTGCTGTAGGCTCACGCCCAATCAGTCCCAATCAGGAGAGGCTCATGCTACTGCAGCAGCCCTCACCAGCCATGAGCCCTGCATTTGGCGCCCTCCCAAGGGGAGTGGCCTGTGGGATCAGGCTGAAACCAGCTCTCTGACATCTCCTGAGGGGTCCCGGATTGCAAGAAGGTGCAGGCCAGGATGAGGGACCCCACCAGTGCACGATGGGGCCGGGGAGGGACCACAGGAGGGCTTCAGGGCATGTCAGGCCCATCTCACTCAGTCCTGATCGGCCAGACCCAGCAGCAAGCTAACCTACCAGTCGGAGCACCTGCCCCCGGTGGTCAGTGCACATCATAGCGACTGGTCAACCAGTTGACTGTCTGCCCCCTGGTGGTCAGTGCATGTCATAGCGAGCAGTTGAGCAGCCTTAGCATATCATTAGCATATTACATTTTGATTGGTTGTTCAGTTGTTCTGCTATTCGGTCTATTTGCATATTACCCTTTTATATGTATAACTATGACTTGCTCTCTAGTTAAATGAATTAGATCATTAGGTCCACAATTATTTTTTTTTCCTAAGTTTTGCATTGGGTAAATGGTTATATTTGTTGATTTTGAGACTTTAATATAAATAACAACACTTTTTTAAGTTTTGTGAGTCTTCAGAGATTTTTTAAAGATTCTGATTTCTATTATTGAAAGAGGTTATTTTAATAACCACAGGACATATTTTTGTATATTGGAAATGATTAGGAAATTTAAAAATAGGTATTAAATATCTGGCTTCATTAGTTACTATCAGTGATAACAGTGATGAGTATCTTAGCAATTTATACCTTTTGATCCATGTCTTCCCCTTCCTTAAAATGGGGTTAATAATGGTACCAAACTTTTAGGATTGTTGTCATTAAATGAGATGATCTCTTATAAAAATTACAGTACTGTGCTCAGCTTGTAATAAGCACTTAAAAATGTTTTTTATTTATATATTTTGCTATCAACATTTAAAAAGGCAATCATAATATTTACTGTGGAAATTCTTGGCAGATTTCATTCCAGAAGTACACACCATATTTATTTAATGGGATTCATTATATTAGTGTTCCCCATGAAATCCTTTGCCTATCTTACATGTTTAGGCAGTATATTCAGACACAAGACTCTTCATACCTAGGGGATTATTTGTAGTTGAAGGCTTACTGAAAGGGATGGCTGTCCTGTGAGGTGCATTTCCTCAAACACTGTAAAACTGCAAAGGAAGCAGTCTTTCTGGAGCAGGGCTTCCTTTTATCTGTAGCTGCTTACAAGCCCTGGGAACTCTTCAGGGATAATTGCAGTGTAATGCCTTACAGCTGCTTGCTAGGTAATTTACTCAGCTGCCACCACCTGGGGAGATTAGATGGGATTTCCCCTCCTGACACTATGCCCCCGGAATTTATAGTCCTTTTCCTTTCTCTTCTCTGGTGGTATCACTCTTCTCCCCCAGGGTTCACTAGGAAGTCAGCATTTAAAGGTACACAAGTAGTCTGCCTGCAGGAGGAAATACCAGCAAACATACTCTATGCAGGAATATCTCTATCTGACCAGCTCCATAGCCCTGAAGTGTTACCAGGCTCCTCAGTACCCACCAAGCTTTAGAGTGCCATAGATACTTCGGAAGTGTTATGAGCTGAATTACATCCCCTCAAATATCTCTATCTCTACTCTATATATCAATGTCTATATCTACATCTACATCTATATATATATCTATATCTATGTAGATAAAGATAGATAAATATAGACAGATAGATATATTAAAGTCTTAGCCCCCGGGCCATCAGAATATGATCTTATTTGGAAATAGGGTCGTATAAATTAATGTGAGGTCATTAGATTAGGCCCTAACCCTAATGACTGAAGTCATTTATAAAAAGGAGAAATTTAGACACACATGCACACAGGGAGAACACCATGTGAGGGTGAAAGCAGAGACTGCAGTGATGCACCTAGAAGCCAAGGAACTCGAGGGACCACCAGTAAACCACTGGAAGCTAAGGGATAGGCATGGAACAAACCAGGGGTGGGCAAACTTTTTGACTCAAGGGCCACAATGGGTTCTTAAACTGAACCGGAGGGCCGGAACAAAAGCATGGATGGAGTGTTTGTGTGAACTAATATAAATTCAAAGTAAAGGAGCGGAGGGGAGAGCAAGAGAACCCTCTGCTCTTTCGGCTCCATGGGCCAGATAGAACAGCCGAACGGGCCGGACCCGGCCCGCGGGCCGTAGTTTGCCCACGGCTGGAACAAACTCTCCCTTACGGCTCGCAGAAGACACCAACCCTGATGACACCCAGATGTCTAGCCTCCAAAACTGCTGTTTAAGCCACCCAGTTCTAGATGTGATACTTTGTTATGACAGCCCTAGCAAACAATTATAGGAAGTCTGTGAAGCTCCTGGACCCATTCTCAAAAAATTTAAATACATAAAATAACGTATATAGGATAACAAAGAAAATCAAACATATGAAAATACTGTTATCAACACTTTTTCAAAAACAACTTTCTCATGTAGTCATAAATGCACTTCATACTAATGCATTAAGTAACAACATCCAATGATGAGAAAAAAAACAAAACAAAACAAAACAAAATGGTAATTTTGAAGTATCGATGAATGGAGATGAAGTTTTTGGTATCTGTTCCAAATCTAATGTGATATGAAAATGTCTGTTTTCTATTGTTTATAGGTACTGCTTTATTATTATGATGCTTATTCCCTCTGTTCATAACTGAAGAAAAATGCCAAATTCCAGTTAAAAATTAGTGAAAGTTAGGTCAAGTTCACTGACCATGTGAATTCCCTCCATAGACACTGTGTAGGGTCCATGGACTCCAGGCTGAGAACTTCAGCTGCAGTCTTCATTTCACTGAATCTTCCTTTATTATAATGTCTGGTTACTTTGTTTATTCCTCCTTTTTCATTTATAACTTGATCTCTAGTTTCAGACTGTACCTTTTCTGATAAGATTCTCTTCTGAGTCCACACTTATTCTTCAATACTGCACAGAGGTTATCTCTTGGACCTGACATTGATCTGAAAGTTGTTATCAAAGATTCCAAGAATTTAATATTTTCTTTGGTGTGGATATAGAGCTTCCTATTAAAATTGCCTAAACTGGGCCTCTGCTTCTTCTCTTTGTTTCCAAACTGGAATGTTTGAGGTTCGATTTTTACTGGTACACGTTATACTTAGAAAGAACCATGTTCTTTCATCATATCTCACTTATAAAGATCTGTTCTTCCCATTCCTACATCCTTCCATACATACTCAATCCCCTACTCTCACCAGCATGCATTGAGGCTCCAGTGACTTGAATAAACTCTTACTCCAGCAAATACTATGTATAAAGTCTCCAAGCTAAAGCAGACCTTGTCTTCACAGTCAAGGTGTCTGAGAACACCTTGACAGGATTCCTGACATCCATCTATCCAGTAATATGACTTTGCTGTTTTTCTTTACTCTTTACTTTTTTAGGCAAATCTTACTTTCATATTGACCATTTGACTTGTTCAAGCTCAGTATCCTCATACAAACTGCATGCTGATCTACTTGGCTTAACCCATGGTTGTGTCTTGAATTGTCAATAGTGAAGAGCACTATTGAGTCCTCTACTAGTAATTCTTTACTACCTCTCTGACACAGTACTCCAGTAATCTATGATAGCTTATTTAAGAGCATCTCTTTGACTCCTCATCTCAAGTCTTGCTCAATTACCAACTTCAAGATGCTTTTATGTGTTTCTATATCAACACTTTCAGATTATATTTACTCCTTCTGGTTATGCCTTGGGCTCTCTCATCAATGTTTGCTTGTTTTTTATTACAGAGAGAGGAGGGGAGAGGAAAAGAGAAACAGAAACATCAATGATGAGAGAGAATCACTGATCGGCTGCCTCCTGCATGACCCCACCAGGGATTGAGCCCACAACCTGGGCATGTGCCCTGACCAGGAATTAACTGTGACCTCCTGATTCATGGGTCAATGCTCAACCACTGAGCCACACTGGCTGGGCCTGTCTAGGGCTTTTTGATCCCAGGTACTGCCTAAGTAGTACATGTACTACGTAAGTGTAATGAAAATCTCATGCTTGTATGTTGTCCTATCTATCTGCTTTCATATAACTATTGGTTAAATTTTTGAAAAATGTATATATCTGTACATAAAAATTTAAAGAAAAACAACTTGATGTTAGTATTTGTAATCACTGTATTTGAAATATACTATGATTTATACAGTTCCCTTTGCTATGCGCTGAATCTTTAAGTGGTTTTAGTCATTCCTAAAGAATGCATTTCATCTTTCCTGTCTTTGATTGTTCACATTTGCTCCTGGCAAAAATCCCTGTTCATGGGAATCACAATGACATAATTTTAATCTGCCATTTGTGACATAGTAGGGCCTGTCTTACTTAAGTGTGCCTAATATGCCAGATCCATGGCTGCATTGCAACCTTTTATCTTTATTTTAGCAGGCTCCATGCAGTCATCCCTTCATTTTCTGCTTAATTTAATTATGTAATCCATTCTTTCAACCTCTGTTTTAGCAACACCATTGTTTCTCTGCCCTTTCATCTACCCATCTTGAAAAGGCCCAAGGCAGAATGTCTGGCTTGAAAGCCTATGCCAGCTTGATGTATTAATGCTTCTAGAGAAAAACCATAATGATGGCAACTGTTCTCAATTTGTCCTATAAAATTGCTCAGCAATTCAGTTTTGTTTCTTTTACTTTATCAGTTCTTTCCCTTCTCTGTAGAAGCTTTAAAAAATACTCCAATCTCCTAGAATGATACATTCTAACTTCTTCCCATGTCCTCCACATTTTATATGAATACCTATGTCAAAGAGAAAACAGAAGCATCAGTTGGAGACCTGATATCAAACCTATAAATCTATTTATATCTGCATCAAGAATCTTCTATTTAACTTTGTTGACAACGGGGGGTTGGGTGGGAGAGAAAGACTATCCAATGTAAAAATAGTGCAGGTATCTGTGTTTTGAAAGACTTTCCTGTTTTAACAGCTCAGGATTCTTGTTTCACCTATACACTGTCAGTGTTCTATGTATATCCCATTGCCATTACTGTTCCAGGGTAAGTCAATAAAATCTCACTGGAAGCACCTGGGGCTCTGCCACATGGCTTTCTCTGGCTGTAAGAGCTAGTTCAACCTGCATATGGGTAGGTAGACAGTGTTATGCATTTGGAGTTAACACTCCTGACAGCAGCCTTCATGTAATAGTTACCTATGTTTATGTATAAATACCCCATCTTCCTCACAGACTCTACAAGCCACAGTGTAACTGAGCCTCATTTGCCAATAGTGACAGCATGCTTTAATAACACTCCAGGATTGGATTCTTTGTCTAACTTTTCTATTCCCCTCCTGGTGTATTCTAAGATCACTTTCCAGATAAAACCACCTAAGCTCAATTCCTTGTCTCAGGATTGGCCTCTGGGGCAACCTAACTTAAGAAAGTTAATTCTAGGAATCCATCCTTCAGAAAAGGATTGTGGAACTGGATCAGTTTCAAGCCACACCACTGCTAGTAATAAGTAGTATGAGGGGACATCTGCCATTCTGTAACATCATGATATTTGTGGTAGTGTGGGATATGGTATGAGTGGGGGTTGCATAATGACTTATGCCTAATGAGGAATTCCTTATGATTCACTAATGGGGGAAGAAGAAAAAGGCAGGCATAGTTAATGCATGGGGCATCTAGATGCAACCTAAAAATGGACAGTTGCCACACTACAGTCCCACTTCAGGGCAGTCCATGGAGAGGAAGAGGGAACATCTTCTCAGTGAACAGAGCTTTGAGCAATGAGCTTTGTCCATTGACTTGATGTGGACAGAGAAATGGTCCAAGGCAGAGACACACATAGACTCAAAAGCAATGGAAAACAGCTTAGTCAGGGGCCTGAAAGAAACAAGATTGGAAAGTTAAAGATGAGGAGTATGGGGAAGAAGCATATGGTTGGATCTATGGGAGTAGGAGCTAAGAGGCTGATATTTGTGTAACATGTCAATTCAGAGAACATCTACCATAAGAAGGCTTTATACAACAAATGACTCACTCAGTGTGGATATCAGCCAGCTGACCTTGGCCACCCCAGTGTTTACACATGGAGTTCTTAAAGAGAACAATCCCAATGGCAGGGATGAAGGCTATGCACACACCCAGAACCATGGGATCCTGTCACCAATGTTACTGCCGCTGCTGAATGTCTCACATATAGGCAGTAGCAACCAACACTGAGCCCCTGGTATGCATCCCTCCCTTAAGGAAACCAACTAGCCACTTGATGGCAAAATTTTTTTTTAAATATATTTTATTGATTTTTTACAGAGAGGAAGGGAGAGGGATAGAGAGAAACATCGATGAGGGAGAAACATCGATCAGCTGCCTCCTGCACATCCCCCACTGGGGATGTGCCCGCAACCAAGGTACATGCCCTTGACTGGAATCGAAACTGGGACCCTTCAATCTGCAGGCCGACGCTCTGTCCATTGAGTCAAACCAGTCAGAGCTTGATGGCAAAATTGTTTAGCCCAAAACCATTCCCCTAGGAGAGCCAAGGATTAATTAATATGTATCCTAGTATGAGTTTCCTTTTTTGCCTACAGTTCCTCAACTGGCAGAACTATTGAAGTGCTCACAGAGTACCTGATTTCACAACATGGGATCCCACTTAATATCACCTTAGAAACCTCACCCTGTAAACACAGGTAAGAAAGGAATCAGGCCTGTTTTGAGAAAAATCTATTTTCAGTGATATTTAGAAGTCCATTCCATGCCCTTCCCTAAAAACTAACTATATAAACTAACTATATATTACATCCAGTGACAAGCTCTCTAAATCTTTTAGATGCTATTTTCTAAGAACAAATAAAATAAGAACATTGGTAAATTTCTTTTAAATTCTCAGATATATTAGAGCAATAGAGTTTTAATGCAGAGGGGTTGGAAAGAATTAGCTGTGAAAGAATTTCTCTCTTAAGAAAAAAAAAGGGGGGCTTTATTCTTACTTTCTTGATTATGTGGCTAGCTGTATAATTCATAAAAAGTGTGAGTTGATGGTAACTTTGAGCCAGGAGACAAGCTTAGATACAGCATAATGAATTATATTGTGAAAGCTTAGTTTTTATTTTTTAAAAAGCCATCAAGGAGACTTTGGATAAAAATAGCTCAGAGGAACTACACTCCAGTTAGGCAAAATAATGTGTAATCACAAGTCATTTTGCTACACCTAGAAATTCTCATGAGACACTGGATATTATGGCTTGCATTTGATCCAGAAAAAAGTTCTCTTATGGCAATTTTTAAAAACAGTGCTTATTGATGACCCTCAAAACTATTTATAAAAATTTTGTCATATAAATTTCCTGAAGCAATATAGTAATCTCCATTATCTTAAATTCTGTACAAAAACGAATTAGCTTTAGTAGGATGGCTACAACAAGCATTTTTCTTGTAGATTTGCCAATCTGCAATGGCAAAGTTGTTGTCCCGACACAGATTAGTATGTCCGCGTGTCATAATCAAACGGCTGGAAATGGAAACATATGTGCACAGAGGGGCAATGCAAAAATGGACTTGCCAAGTGATTCAAAAGTCATTTGGTAAATTGATTCATTGCAACTTGGCACGGTTTTTCAAAAAGCACAGCTTTATAGGAAGAGGCAAGATGTAAACAATAATACATAAATAATATACTAAAGACATTTCCAGTGGAAATAGCATTAATAGATACTACTGGAACAATGCCAGCCAGTTAATATTCTATGTTTGCTAAATCTGTTAGAAGAGTCTCCCCCTCCTTTTTTATCTAGTCTGAATCCCACCGTGTATTAGTTCTACCACTCCCTGCAGCTTGGCTGTACCCACCTAACCAAGTCTGGACCTAGATTAATCCTCTGCCTATGTTCTCTGCTCCTACACCACAGTTGCTAAGTATCACACAATCAGGTAGATTGCCATGAACACATTATCAGGGGTCTTCGACATCAAATGGGGTCCTAAAGGTACCATATTTCCTCCACAGTTTCCATATTCTTTGGTGTGGAGCTAATTTCAATAAGCCACCATTCCCCTCAAGTCCCTATACCATCTCCTCCATTCTCGCTTTAACCAGAAAACTTTGCCTCTACTTCACAGAGAACTTAGAAAGTATGGTGGAGAGGTGAAGGGAGGATGGAAGATGGACAAGGAAGTCCCTCAGCTTTGTTTTTATTTTACTTTTAAATTACAGGTGAAAGACAATATTATATAGTTTCAGATGTACAATCCAGTGATTAGGCATTAATATAATTTACAAAAGGATCACCTGATAAATCTAGTACCCATCCGATGCTATGGTGTCCCTCAACTCTGTGGGATTAGGTCATGAGTGTGGAGCCCTGATGAATTGGAATAGTGCCCTTAAACTAGTAAGAGGGACCTTAGAGAGCTCCCTGGGCCCTTCTGCCAGGGGAGCACAGAATGAAAGGACAGCTGTCTATGAATAATGAAGGTACTCAGCAGCCGGGGGAGCCTTGCTCTTGCACTTCCAGCCTCCAGAACAGTGAGAAAATTTTTTTGTTTTTAAGCCTGGGTCATCTATGGCAATTTTGCTCTAGCAGCCAAATTGGACTGAGACAATAGCCTACAATAGAATTCTATGTCTATTGTGAAAACCATGAATACTCTAAAGACTTGAAAAGGCTGAAAGTGCTCTCTGTGAGTAACATGGAGAGCTGCCTGTCCATGATAGATTATGCAAAGGTAAAAAATCTGTTTAATGCCAGTATTTTACTATTATTTCATTTTAAATAATATATGCTTATCGATTTATTTTAAAGGTCTGAAAGAATAAGCAATTTTCAAATGGAGTTGTCATGAATTAAGATAGAAATATAGGGATACTTTTAGGTTCTAATTTACAAATATTTGTATTTAATTTTTTTAAAGACAGCAAAATTATATTTATAATGTAATATAATAAAAATGTTTTTAATTTAAAAAATATCTAAGGATAAAATTCTACCCCAGGACTATGGTGGGCTCCCGAAGCACCATTATAAAGTATGGCCTTTCTCTAAATTTACTATTGGTTGTTTACTCTTCCCAGTTAGCATGGAGATATATTCCAGTCCTTCTCATGTTATCCCTCTACCATATTCTGCATCTAACAAGTGCCCTTCCTCTCACCTCACCTTCACAGGTAACGCCTTGAACTGATTGTTCCTCTGTCCACCCTGTTCTTTTATTTAACAATCCACAGTGATCTGATCCTACTTCTAGCATACCACAGTCTTTGCTGTCACCAAAGTCCACAAAGACTTATTTGCCAAAGGACATTTTCTGTTTTTTCATTTGAATGTCCTGTGGTGGTTGCCACTGTCAACTGTTTCCTCCTTGCATTTCTTTCTGTTAGATTCCATGCTGCCACATTCTTTTTGTTTTCTTCTACCAATAGAGCTGCCCCTTATCACTCATTTTCAGGGATTCTTCTCCTCTGCCTGCCCCTTGATGGAGCTACAAATCCGACCTGACTACTTTTATGTTTGAGGAGAGCAAAATGGGTGGAGATAAATTCTAGAATGAGGAAAAACCTGGGTTTGAATCTTAGTTCTGCCACATGCTTATCAGGGACCCATGGACAGTAGTTTAATCCCACTGTCAACTATGACATATAAAGTAATGACCACCCCCTCTTTGTTCTCCAGCCCAATCTCTCTCCTAATCTTCTACTACACACTATTTGACATTTCAACATGGTAATCCAAATCAGCTTGCAGATGTAATCTCAGTTAGCTCCCTACCACTCCTCTCAAAAGTCTGTATTTCTCCTGAATAGATGGTGTCACAGCCACTCCCATCCCCAAAACCAAAATCTGGAAGTTATCTTTAGTGTTCCCGTCTCATCTCTTTACAGTCCTAGTTTCTAAATATTGTCAATTCTTCCTTCCAAATATTTGTAGAGCTTATCCATTTTTGCTTTTTTTACCATCTTAGTTTGTGACATCATTATCCCTTACTTTGGTTATAGCAAGTGGCTCTTAATTGAGCTCTCTTATGTCCAGATTTACATTTTTCTTTCTTTTTTTTCCATCCATCATCTATTTAGACACTGTAGCTAATAATTGTTCCTATGTGCTTAATGTCCTTCATATTGGCCTCATCTGTTACCACCACTGTCATTACAGCTTCCTCACAACCACTCCATCTATGCTATATCCAGACCAAACATTGTTAAATTCCTCTAATGAGTTTTGTATCTCCCACTTCTAACATACTACCTTCTCTCTTCCATATACTCCCTGAACTTCATCCTTGGCTGAATTGCACTCATCCTTCAGATATTACATGCTGAGGTAATGTATTTTCCCAAATCTTAGCTGGTCCCCCACCACCACCTCCCCCTGACCCACAATACACATACATACTTCATCTGCTCCCATAGCAACCTACACACCTCTATGAAAGCACTGATTTCAGGAAATGTAATTTTCTGTTTTATGTTTTCCTTTTTCTCTGAACCAATGTTTCCCAATTCAGGTCTGTTTCTTCTCTGAAGCAATTTTCTCAAACAAACGTAAAATAGAAACACCTAGGAGACTTATTATCCATATTCCCGAGTCCCACTTCCAGTTAAACATTGCAAAGGGATCACAAATTGCAAAGAAATCAAATGTTGCAAAGGAATCACATCTTTTCTTCACCTGTACAACTCAATAAAATGGTAGTCTAATAAAAACAAAATAGCATTACATTATTAGCCCAAAGGACAGAAGAACAATAGAGAGAAAAACGGAGGATGAATTTATTTCAAGCAATTTTTGAAAATGAAAAGCAAGTATGGAGTAATAACTATCTTAGCACAGTGGAAGAACTTAAAATTTTATTACCAGGAGAAGGGGAACACTAAGCATAAATGAACAAATTCACCCTAAGAACTGCCTGCGAAGTTTAGCACTTTGAACATTAGGCTGAACTGAAAATAGAGAATGTTTAAAAACTTACAGTCAAAGCCATTGAATAATCCAGGCCCCACTCCATTTGCACATAGATGACTATTCCTTTTCTCCCAAGATTTAGATAATTAATGTACCTCACAAAGAGTTTTTGGCATGTAGCTGAAAATGAGGATTAAATAAATGTGTACATATAATTTATGGAGAGGTTTCGCAGAAGATGGTGGAGTAGGAAGCCCCAGAAATCAGTCCCCCCACCTGGAGAAGGATTGCACTGGCAGAATCTCTCTGATGTAACTATGTTAGAACTGTGGTCTTTTGATTCCTTATAACTTGTAGGGGAAAGCTCAGAGGATAAATTGCAGTTAACTTCAGTCTTAGCTCAATAGTAGCTACCATCCTCGCTCCCATCCCTGTGGCTGCCAGCCTTGCATGTGTTCTTGGAGCATCTTACACAGGAAGGTGAGCAATAAGGACCCTGTTCCTACAAATATTTCGAATTGGTAACTGACTTCTCACCATGAAGGTGCAGGCACATAGGTGGGCAGCTGTAGTTGCCCTCTTGCCCCCAAAGCTGCAAACCTCTCCTTGTATTGAAGCAACTTCTAGGGCAGGGGTGGGGACCCTTTATTCTGCCAAGGGCCATTTGGTTATTTATAACATCATTCATGGGCCATGCAAAATTATCACCTTAAGAATAAGCCTGCTCTATTAGGTCAAACATTTAATTAACCCACCCCTAATGCCTTGGCAGGACCAGGCCAAATGATTTCACGAGCCTCATAGGGCCCACGGGCCGGATGTTCCTCACGCCTGTTCTAGGGCCTTTTCATTTTTCTCTTTGCCTCCTTTTGGAAGCCAGATAGTGAAGGCTAGCACATTCAAAAGCAATTGCATATACAAGGGAAATTAAAGGTCATGGCACATACTCAGGGAAAGACCCAGCCTCAGGCAAGACCTGAGAAGACCTTAAGTTTGTACCTGAGGCTGATCCTAGGAATGGAGATAGCCCACAGCAACCAAAGCAAAACAAAAATAGAACACAAAAAGCTCTGGGGAGGGGGGAGAATCTGATTGTAAGAGTTGCCACAATATTAGATGCAAATGTCCAGTTATTGACATATACATAAACGCCATCCCCCCCCCCCCCCCCCACACACACATACACAAAGCATACAAAAAGTAGGAAAGTATGATCCAAATGGAGGACCTAATAGACTTCTCCTTAGTGTGAGGAAGTTTACTGAAGCAGTTGAGGAGAGTGAGGGCACTCTAAACAAGGAAATGTTTTTGAGCAACAGTGCAGGATGGGCGTACTTTGGAGCTTCGGTGGAAGAAAATTGGGGGGATTATGAAGCAGAAAGTTCAGTTGGAAATTTTGGGCTGAAGGGTAATAGCATTTAACGTTATAAAATAGATGACATCCTTTAGAATACTTAGCTAAGTCAAATTGCATCAAATGATGGGGATGACTGTTTTTGCCAGCACCTTGTGGTGTTTCTAATGTTTCATACAGAATAAAAGCTCAAAGTTTTCTGAAAGCTCCAGGATGTTATTGAAAACATATGACAACATAAATGGCTGGAGTTGCAATGTATGTTACCGTTTCAATCTATTGGTGAGTTAAAAATAGCAAAAACTGAATTTCAGACAAAGCAATAATCTTTACCACGAAAATAAGGAGGAGTAAGCATATCCTTATATGCCAGCTGTGTAAATTATTGCTGTTAAGATAGACTTTCAGCCTTGGACAAGAGGGGGAAAAATCAATATTAATCCACTCATACTTGTAATGGAAGGATGTGGTCATATAAAGTATTACTGGCTAGTGCAGGATCACAGTCTGAATCTGAAGACAGATGCTATATGTTTGCTATGGAAACAATAGACCGTAACATTGTATTTGATATGGAAAAATCAATCACAGTGCTACCAACCAGAAACTGCTCCACTTTGAGGCAAGAATACAAAGTACCTCAATCCCTTGTTAAACAGAAGAGGTTTCATGATTATTTAATCACTTGAGAAGCCAACCCAATTAAAATATCATCTGTCAATACTCTTTCTCAGATTTGTTTTCAGGAATAATAAATGTTTTCTCCACATCTATTGTCTTGACCAAAACGATGACAATAGAGAAATAAAAACCATCAGAGCCAGGTTCACATTTTCCAGCAGGAAGTGGTTTCAGATTTTATTTGGAGATGAAAAAGGTCAAGGTTTCTTCAGGCATTTTTCTGGAATCTATCAGATAAAACGCAGGACTTACAAAGGTCTGGCAGTGGGGATCTGAATCATCAAATAACAACCAGAGTGTACAAAGCCTCAGGCTTCAGGGATCTGGTCTGAATTCATCTCTGGCTGTGACCACACACATGTGGTGAAATGGTGCTCCACTGGCACGATTCAGACAGTTAATTCCCTCCCAGTGGCTCACGGAAAAGGCATTGCTTGGCTTCAGTGTGAATAAAAATAGATGGCTTAAGCGAGGAAGGTTAGGAGTTTAATCTAGAAAGATGGTTTGAAGCACTGAATACCTTCCCAAGCAGTCTAGACTTAAAATTCAAAGAGGCAAAGTAGATCCTCCTAAGATTTGAAAGTAAGGAAGTGATACAAACATGTATTTTCAAAAAATAGCCCTGGTGGTGCTGGGGAACATAAAAATACATTTTTGGGAGGGGGCTAGCAAACTAACTCTATATCTAGTTAATCAGTATCCCTAATGCACATTCTTGTTAGCCTATAATCAAGTCACTTCCCCTTCCTTAATTATCTGGTCTTGCAAGACCTAGTTATATAAATACTCCCATTTTACAGAGGCCGTAAACCATGAACCATACACAACCCCCGGAGGGGGTTATCAGAGATGGTGCCAGGCCAGGCCTTTAGGTGTGGTCTCACGGCGCCCATCCCAACACACGGGGCTTTTTGCAAAGCCCGAGAAAGGTCCAGAAGTCTGATCCTTATTTGGGGGACAGAGAAACCAAAGGGTATAAAGAGAAAGCTTCCTCCACATTGGTTTGCTCAGGATTTGGAAATAGGCTCCCCTGAGTCACAGTACTAGCACATTCGGAAATAAATGGGTTTTTCCTGTATCTCTGGGTATTCTGTGTATTTTTCGGTCACCTGGTAAATTCTGTAACAGTGGCAATACAGCTGATGAATTAAAGAGGGACAATTTTGAAAACAGGAACCATGAAGGAGATAATATCAATCTGCAGAGTTTGACTTCATTTAAGGGCAGTTAGTAAGAAGAGGAGGCAAAGTTGGGGATGTGAAAAAGAGTAGACTGAAATGAAGTCATATAGGTTAGAGCAGCCGTGGGCAAACTACGGCCCGTTCGGCTGTTCTATCCGGCCCGTGGAGCCGAAAGAGCGGAGGGTTTTCTTGCTCTCCCCTCCGCTCCTTTACTTTGAATTTATATTAGTTCACACAAACACTCCATCCATGCTTTTGTTCCGGCCCTCCGGTCCAGTTTAAGAACCCATTGTGGCCCTCGAGTCAAAAAGTTTGCCCACCCCTGGGAGGAAGACGTAGAGGTTGTTTCTTTGTGAGACTGGTTAAGTAGTAAGGTCTTTAGTACATTTGGGAAGACACAATAATGAGAATCTTTGCAAACAAATCCTACATTTTAGGGCTTCAAAGTTAACTGCAGTAATGCTCATTGATGAAAACTAAGGGGAAAAGTGAGTGCTAGGTCCAGTCCCTGCTCACCCTTTACTGGCCTTGAAATCTTGGGAATATTACTTAACAGGATTTAGCTTTGTTCTTTCAGCAATTTTAAAAATTAGGAAATGATTTCTGACATTGTTATTATGAAAACCAAACAATATAATTAGTCATATGACTACCTTGTATTGAAGTAGGAGTTAAATGAATAGTAATAATACTGTAAGTATTTTCTAAATCTCCTATTTAAAAAGTGAATAGTGTATTGAATGTAACTTGTTTAAATGATGTAATTTTAAAATCCTCTAGCTAGCAATAATTTTTTTTTAAAAGAGAAAGATTTTGACTACCTAGTCAAAGAAAAAAACACTTTCTGAATGAGTTGCATAAAAAGGCATGGAAAATAAATAAACATGCACAGAAAATTAAGTAATTCCACAACAGCTATTTTTAGCAGATTATAGTTTGAAAATGGGATCATCTTCCTGCATGTGAAATGCTTTACAATTTGAAAAAAGAGTCTAGCTGTTCTATCCTCCCAAAGATTTCTCCTGTTCTTTTAAAATCTGGTGAAATTAATTTTAATGAGTTATTTACCCAGTTGATCAAAGATAATATATCAACATGTGACCCATACAAGTTATTAATGAGATATTTTGCATTCTATTTTTAACAATGCAGCTACACCTCTCAATTCAGTTTGGCCACATTTCAAGTGCCCAGTGGCTACTGATTCAGATGCCACAGATCTAGATGCTCATTAACTTTGGGTGTGAGTGATATGCAAGTCTGGGTGAGTCACTTCTTTATAAATGGATTCAAAACTTATAAAAACAAACAAACAAAAAAACAGAAGAAGGAAAAAGAAAAAAAGAAACAAGCTCTAGGGAATGTATCAGGACCTGGGTCCTGATGACCTTACTATTTTCTTATTAGGAGACCCTAATAAATACTGTGTTTCAAGGAAGTGAATAATAAACATAATGCCATTTGAATTTAGGGAAAATAATTATCATCATCTATAAAAGAACGGTGGGAAGTCTGCCCTTGCTTTACAAAAAGCATATTTTGAGATTGGTAAATATCCATAGAATTCTGGAGTACGCTTGGTTCTCACAAAGGCACAAGGCCCACACGGTGTTTAAAGCGTTCTTAAAATAGTTTTGAGAATGTTTCTGTTCTCAGTGTGCTCAAAGCACAAAAGCTCTCCGGAGGCCCACCCTAGGCTTGCCGGCTCAATGCACCCTCTTAGGCCCTTAAAAACACAAAACCCTCCACCTTCTCCTCTTCACCACATGAGCTGATCTCACGAGCTCTTCACATGCTTTATTTACTATTCATGTTCATGCTTGGGAGAGAAATGAAATATTTATTCACGGAACATTCTTCTTTAAAAATGCTTCCTAAGCCGAGGATTGGTAAATGGTGGAATAAGTCTCCGCAACAGTCAATGTAATTATTATCCCTGAAATTGCATTTTAAAATATTTTAATAATTAAAGGACTTTTCTACAAAACTGGGCAAAGAACTAAGAGAATAAAGAGGCTTAAAAAGCCAGGGTAAGTAAGCCTGTCCAGCTATATGTGTGTACACACACATAATTCTTACCTAAAGAACAACAACATTAATCATGTCTGTAAAATGATAACCAAAATGACAGCTCTCGCTCTGCAGCCAGCTGTACAAGGAAGCGGTTCCTAGCCGTACCCCGTCACTCTGAGCAAACAACTGACGGGCAGCGGTCCTTTTGTCGGATTCTGACAAGTGAATCAATAAAAAGACACAGCAAAAGTTCAATCAGAACAGACACCACTAATACGGCTGGCCTTCTGGGACCCACAGGAGCGTGGAACTGCTTTTCCATGTTAATTTCTCTTTGCTACCCCTTGGGGTTATCACCTTCTCTGGCCCCTGTTAATTAAAAACTGCCTCCTACTAAAGTTCTTGGCAGGCATTTCCCTCGTGTCAGCCTGTTCTGCTGACTGTTAAAAGAAATGTAGGCAGGAGTGCTCCAGAACTAGATGCGGTGATGCCCGAACCCTGCCCCCGTCCTCCCAAAAGACTGCGTGTGTAAACAGATCGTTCTTTTAAGGGAATCCCTTACATTATAGTTGTGAACTAACGAAAAATGCATAGGAACAATGGAAGATAGCAGCGTAGCAAAGTCAAACAAACAGCGAAATTAAGTAGCGAGCCAGGCCAATCAATATAGACAGACAATCTTTGCATATTTTTCTGGTTAACCTGATTTTGGAATTGGTTGATTTAAGGCATTTTAAGTGTATATACATTTCTATGTGTTATTTCAGGCTAGCACTTGGATTTTGCATTCTTTCTCTTCCCATAATAGAGGCAAATTCATCTCTACCTATTTGCTAACCCTCAATTAATATCAGGATTGACCTTAAGGTCTAGGTTTGCCTATAAGAAGAAATGTTTAAACTCAAAAAATGGTAGCTAGGTCCTGTCAGGCATTTTAATGACAAACCTAAATTACCAATGTGGCTGGTTAGGCAGTCAGGTTATTCCAAATTGGTTTTTTGATTTAAAATGCTTTTATTTATTTTACACCAAAAAATATGACAATGCATTCAAACAATACAGAAGCACATGCAATAAAATGTGCAAGTCTCCTGATTCACCAAGACTATCCCAGTCCCATTTCCATCATTAATTATGAGTGTAATTCAGATTTCCCCATGCATTAACAAATACATATACAGACATGTGATATTGTCTTGTTACTTAAATAATACAACCATGACACCTACCTTTTTGTACTACTTACTTCTTGACTTAATAATGTGTTCTGTAGCAGTTTTATGTAGACTGATCTTATTTTGTTGAACTGCTAAATAGTATTTCATAATATATATGGCCGAACATCCATAATAATTCATTTAAAGGACATATAAGTTTCCTTTTTATTTTTCATATTAGAAAGATACTTTAATATTTTTATACATGTCTGTTTAGATAATATATTAAATATTTTTTTCCTAAAGTGGAATTGCTAGGCAGAAATTTAAAAATTTGATAAATCCTGCAAAGTCATTCTCCAGAAAGGCTTTGGCAATTCCACGTCCACTAATAGTCACCCATTTTTCACTACACCTTCTCCAACACTGGATATTATTCTTTTTAATATTCTCCTGGTTGTGATTTATAGGACTTCCTCTAGGAACTGTGCTCTTAATCTCAATCATATAATCTCAGCTATATAGTCTTTGCCAGACATAAAAGTTTCTATTTTGCTAGCAATACCTAAAATAAATCACATCCTTCACCCTGAACAACACAAGAATATAGCAAGTCATCACTTCTCTATGTTGCTCTAATCTTCTTAGCAATCAGCCACTATTCTAGAATTATCTTGGATTTTTTTATCCCAAATTATTCTGTTTTTCATTATTTAACAATATTTTAAATACATGTTCAATGTTTTCTGGATTTTTTTTTTAATTTACCACTATGCTTTGATTTTTTTCTTCTCTGAATTATTATTATTACTAGAGGCTCAGTGCATGAAATTTGTGCATGGGGAGGGGGGTCCCCTCAGCCCAGCCTGCACCCTCTCCAATCCAGGACCCCTCAGAGGATGTCCAACTGCCAGCAGTCAGACATTCCTCTCACAATCCTGGACGCTAGCTCCTAATTGCTCACCTGCCTGCCTGCCTGGTCGCCCTTAACTGCCACCCCACTGGCCTGATCACCCCTCACTGCCTCTGCGTGCCAGCCTGATAGCCCCTAACTGCCCCCCCCCCCCCCGCCAGCCTGGTCGCCCCTAACTGCCCCTCGCTGCTGGCCAGGTCACCCCCAATTGCCCCCTCCCTGCTGGCCTGGTCACTCCTAACTGCCTGCCCCCCCCCTGCCAGCCTGGTCACCCCTTACTGATCCCCTGCTGGCCTGGTCACCCCCAACGGCCCCCCCTCTGCTGGCCTGGTCACCTCTAACTGCCCCCCATGCTGGCCTGTTCGCTCCCAACTGCATCCCCC
The DNA here is from genome assembly GCF_963455305.1 of Plecotus auritus. Classification (NCBI taxonomy): domain Eukaryota; kingdom Metazoa; phylum Chordata; class Mammalia; order Chiroptera; family Vespertilionidae; genus Plecotus; species Plecotus auritus. The sequence goes on along the minus strand of NC_137774.1, from coordinate 98,286,190 downwards.
CACCAGCCTAGTCGCCCCTAACATTCCCCTCCCCCCACCGGCCTGGTTGCCTCTTACTGCATCCCCTGCTGGCCTGGTCGCTCCCAACTGCCCCCCTCTGCCAGCCAGGTCACCCCTAACTCCCCCCCGCCACCAGCCTGGTCACCCCCAACTGCCCCCCCTGACGGCCTCATCTACCCTCACAGCCCCCCTGCACGAGCCTGGTCACCCCACACAGCCTGCTGTTCAGTTGTTTGGTCATCCCTCACTAACCCCCCTGCTGGGCTGGTCACCCCACGCAGCCTGCTATTCAGTCGTTTGGTCGTCCCTCACTAACCCCCCTGCCGGCCTGGTCATAGGCAGCCATCTTGTGAGGGCATGAGGATTACCTCTTTATTATATAGAATTGTTAAAATGTTGTTGTAGTATTTTTTATGTTTCTTTAAGGAAGAGATTCATACTGGTAAACTTACTAAGTCTTTGGATGCCCCAAAGAGACTTAATTTTAATCTCACAATTAAGTGTTTATACAGTAGATATAAAGTATAGATTAAAAATACCTTTTCTTGGGGTGATGATAAAAGGTGGTGAACCCGGAAGCTCCCCAAGGAAACATCAAGTAAACAACTACAGACTGTCTAAAACAGCTTTGTGGGAGGCTGGAAACTAGTCAAGGCCTTCAGCAACCCAGCAAACAGACGATCAAGGAAAAGCCACTATCAAAACGGTGGGAAATTTCATGGTGTCCTTGCTTGCCCTTATCCTTTTCCCTCCCTGGAGTGGCATGACATGGCCAGAGGGAAACTGCTTAATGCTACCTGATTCCAACTTTCTTGTCTAGGGATGGAAGGAAGTACCTGAAACTTGTTTGCAACTTTCTGACCTTTTTGTGGGCTGACTGAGGGACTGATTCCTGTATTGTTTAACTCAAAGCTCAGAGATGAATGGCAGCACGGGCTGGATCTCAGGTGGAAGCTATGAAACCTGCAGGGAGACTGCAGACCTGCATATGCCTGGGGGTAAGAGATTATGGGCAAAGGAATACAGTAGAACATCTAAGGCCCCAAGAAGAAGCAGGGATGAGACTCTTCGGGAAATTAAGACATTTAAAAGCAGCCACTTACATGGAATAATTGGGGAAAAGTACACACAGAAGCCCAGGGAAAATGCATGCCCAGAAAAGGGCTGAGAAGACCTTCAGTCACCTTGTTCCTTGTTGATGCCCAGATGCCATGTGAGAACATTTGCAAATACTCTAATCGATTAAAGTTACAGTTGAGTAGGCAAACTCACTGATGTGACTTGAGGTGCATGACCATGTTAGACTCCCAAATAATATTTAAATTGACTACTGGAATAAGAGTGAAAACAGGCAAACAATAACACAATTTTATGTATTTGTAATATAGAAGTCATGTTGTTCCATACTCAGCTGCTATTCAGTAGCTCTCTCATTTATTAAATTGCTAGAGGCCCAATGCACAAAGATTCATGCAAAAATGGGCCTTTCTTCCCCTGGCTGCCGGCAACACCTTCACTCCGGCTGGAGCCACCTTTCTGCCTTGGCTCCGGCTCGGAGCCGCCTTTCCGCCTTCCCACACTGCCCAGAGGCCCGGAGTGGCTGGGGCTGTGTGAAATGCCTGCGTCCCACCACGGCCGCTCAGCGCCTGAGTATGCAAATTAACCCACCATCTTTGTTGGGTTAATTTGCATACTCATTCCTGATTGGTTGGTGGGCATCACCAAAGTACGGTCAATTTGCATCTTTCTCTTTTATTGGTGTAGATTTGTGTGCATAGCTGTCTGTACTACTAAATTAAATGATTCTTGAGGTCAGTAATGCTGTCTTGTTCACCTTTTTCTCTCTCAATTCCTATCAAGAAAGTATGAATATTATGTGTAATTAATAACATTTATATTGATACAAACCTATAAGCAATCCAGGTTTTTAGGCAAAATAGCTAGCTCTTGCCTTATCCCTTTATATTCATACCTAACTGTGACAGAAAAATAATAAGTAGCCCATAGCTACTGTTTGGAAGATGGTATTATTGACCTCATTTTATTAATGAGGAAACTGAGGCTCAGAGATATTATATTATTTTGCTCATGACAACCAAGGTATTTACTGACAGATCTGAGATATGGTCCCCAAATATTCTGTTGTAAAGTTGACTTTTATTTAATGCACTGCCAAAAGATATTGGGATAGTCATGGATACGACTTCCATTTGGGGAAAGCTGATGACTAATTTCATGCTTTCTAAAACCACTAGCTGCAGTGTCCATACTTCCCCTAACCCATGAAGTTTCTACCAGGCTCTCTTCTTTAAAGCACTGTGTCTTCAAAGAACATTTTAGAATGAACATAACAATAAAGCATACATTAATGATTGTGTGATACTTTACAAGTTAAAAAAGGACATTTGTTGATTTAAATGTTTCACACCATCACATGAGTCCAGATAATTCTATGGATGTCAACGTCTTAAAGTTCATACACACCAAACACTGAATGCTTACAGACTCTGAAATCTGTATGTTGTTGAATCCTTCTGTAATGGATGACATACTTAGTAAATCATTCAATTAAAAAAACAACAATAAAAAACATAGTTTGTCTCATCAATAAAATAATACCTAAAGGTTTACTTTTATAAAGAATTCTACTAGATATTTTATTCTATGACATACATGTATATAAAATAAAAATAACGAATAAAGAATTTATTCATTTGTTCATTCATTTCATGATCAAAAATTAATGAGGATAAAATTATACTTATTAAATAAAACCTACATTCAATGATAATTACAACTATTCTTTTAAGACCAAATTCATTACTTTTATTTCATAAACATGTATGTTTTAGATAAGAAAACTTACTATTTTCCACAGCATGGATGGACTTAGAGAGTACTATACTAAGTGAAATAAGTCAGACAAAGAAAGACAAGTACCGCCCTAACTGGTTTGGCTCAGTAGACAGAGCATCGGCCTGCAGACTGAAAGGTCCCAGGTTCGATTCCAGTCAAGGGCATGCACCTTGGTTGCGAGCACATCCCCAGTAGGAGGTGTGCAGGAAGCAGCTGATCGATGTTTCTCTCTCATCAATGTTTCTAACTCTCTATCCCTCTCCCTTCCTCTCTGCAAAAAATCAATAAAATATATAAAAAATTTTAAAAAAAGAAAGACAAGTACCATATGATTTCACTTACATGTGGAATTTAAAGAATAAAATAAACGAACAGACAAAACAGAAACAGACTCATAGATACAGAGAACAGATTGATGTTTGACAGAAGGAGAGGGTTTGGGGGACTGAATAAAAAAGGTGAAGAATTGAGAAGTACAAATTGATAGTTACAAAATAGTCATGGGGATGTAAAGTACAGCATAGGAAATATAGTCAATAATCTATAATAATTCTATAGTAATGAAAGCATAATATGCAAATCGACCAAACAGCCAAACAGCGGAACGACCATCCCATGTCCTTCCAGACGACCTTCCGGAAGAAGCTGGGGCTGCGAGAGCCGAGGCAGCCGGGGCTGCGAAGGCCTACTCTTGCACGAATTTTGTGTGTAGGGCCTCTAGAATTGTAATAACTATGAATGCTGCCAGGTGGGTACAGGAAATGTGGGGGGAACACTTTGTCAACTAGATGACTGTCTAACCACTATGCTCTTCACCTGAAACTAATACAAAAAAATATTGACCGTAAACTATAATAGAAAAATAAAATTTAAAATAAAAAAGAAATAGATAATAAATAAATAAATAAATTCTCAGTTTGCTAACTGCTATGAAAATTTGAAATTTAAAGTTATAAATAGATCCTCAGTTGACTAGAGGCTATGAAAATTACAAAACTGTATTTCCCCAAGTATCTTCTTTTTTGGAAATTATATCACACAATAAATTATCTTATTACATTACAAATCCTGGGGGCCTTGATTATGTAGACCTATATGTGTGTCCTGGATGTCTAGCATGGGTCGATCAATGATGCCTGTTGATTAACAGCATTTTTTATGTGTGTGTTTTGAATCTTAGAAAGAGGAAGTGAGGGGGAGAGAGAGAAAAAAAGAGAGAGAGACATCAAACATCAATTGGTTGGCTACCTCCCTCATGTGCCTCAACCAGGGATTGAACCTGCTACCTGCTACCTAGGTATATGCTCTGACAGGGAATCAAACTCCCCACCTTTTGGTATATGGGATGATGCTCTAACCAACTGAGCCACCCAGCCAGGGCAACAGCATCTTTCTAAACATGTTCAATTAGATTTAAATAATATTGTATCAGACAGCTAGTTCAGTACATTTTAAGTGTCCAGTCAAATTTTTTTTAAATTAAGTAATCAGTTAAGTGTCAGTCAATTCAGACAGTAGCTTATCTGGTAATCATTCTCCCAACCCTACCCTATTTCTGGATCTCTGATAGACAGCCTAAATTCAGCCTAATTATTAATTTAGTTGGAAACTTTCTCAGGAAACTTACCTTTTTAGAACACCCATTTTTAAATACATCTTAGATGCAATTGTATTTAACATTTCTAGACCAGTTAGCATTAAAAATTTAACATCCAAATTCTATTTAAGAAATCATACCACAAATTTCGTTGCTTTAAATATGAATATCTATTCTCTTAAATATTTAATGAAGACCTGAAAGTCAAAAATTAAAAAGAAACACTTTCAGAAACAACATATCACAGAGAACAAGTCAAACCTTTGATGTTATAATTCATTTTATGCCAAGAACAGTAAAGTATTTTTGACAAGAACAAATGTAAAAAGACTATTTTTATCAGAAAACCTTTACCTGTAGGAAACGAAAACATATTGTTTAACCTTCATATATTTAGAATTATTTTAATGCCAAATGTGTCGTCTTTGCTAAAGTTTCATATTTTTAGGCAGAATGGGAAAACAAAATTCGCTTGTCCTCCTATGACAATCTGCTTCTTTGTCTAATTTCTTTTGTTTCTTTGGCAGCTAAAACACCTTGAAATTACCTTCTCCAGCATGGAAGAATAATTTTTTTCTACCTCTAACTGTCAGAGTGATTAGAATTTTAATTAGCAAAGTAGAGTGCAGACAGGAAAATGACTGGGGGGAAAAGCACACAAAAGATTCTCAACTGGAGGAGAAACAAAGGGACAACCAAAGCTGCCTCACAGCTCGATTGTTACATACAGGGCATACAGGGCTCTCCTTCATGCTGGAGTCCCCGTGACTTAGCCCCGTTCCCACTCTCGCCCCCAGCACAGGCCAGCGTACTACCAAACCTTTATTCCTAGCTGTCCCTCAAAGTAAAGCAAGGCTCTTAAAGCACTGGAAGGACTCTATTTCAATGCCAATGTCAGCCTCTTTAATTTACTCTCAGAAACCTACTGTGGATCCTAAGTCCAACCATAAATGGCAGAAACTACCAGGTATTCAAACAAATAAACCCCCTTATGTTGGTGAGAACACTCTCAAGTTTCAGAGACATTCCTTCATATGCAGTGTGAGGCACAGCAGGCATCTTTCTTCAAGAAGGCTCTCATGAAACAGAAAATATATCAGTTGATAATGTGCCATTGATTGGCTAACTAGGAGTCAGAAAGTTTCTGAAAATTCTAAGAAAAACCAAAGTAGTCTACATTTACATTACTCTAGTTATATCTCTATCTATCTATCTATCTATCTATCTATCTATCTTCTATCTATCTATCTAATCTATCACTTATATTATTGCAATAGTACGGTATGTGCATGTGCATCCATATATACATATATATGTGTGTATATATATATATATATATATATATATATATATATATATATACACACACACACACATATAATCGCCCAATTCTGTTATGGAAGTAGCTATGAAAAGCTATAGAATATTGGGGTCATGTGGCTTTAGAATCATTTGATGTAGCTTTGATCTTGGCTATTTCTTTGGGAAGATTTTTAAACTCTCATCTTTAGTCTATCATCTATTAAAAGTGGGGAATATATGCCCTGGAGATACTGTAGAGAATGACTGAAGCAATAGACATATAAGTATAATAATAATAAATATACACAAATAACTGGTGGTAGATTATAAGTAATATGATAAGTGCTAAGCAGGAACATAGGTATAAAAATTTAAATTAACCTGTAAAATAAAGAAAAGATTTTGATGGGCAAAATAGAAAGTTGGTAATTTCAGAAATAAGCAAAGCTACAAAAGGTCAGGGCATAATTGAGTATGATGAATAATATAAGAAATGTAAGGATTATAAGAACCAATAGATGGAAAAGAAATTTTTTATAGTAGCCTGAATGAGAATGTAATATACCCTAAATAAATTGTTGTTGTTGTTAATCTTTCCTCACTCAAGGACATTTTTCCCATTGATTTTTAGAATGAGTGGAAGGGAGGGAGGAAGGGAAAAAGAGAGAGAGAGAGAACGAGAGCAAGAGAGAGAGAGAGAAACATCAATATGAAATAGACACACCAATTGGTTGCCTCCCCAAAGTGGCTGGGAATTGAACCTGCAACCCAGGTATGTGCCCTTGACTGGAAATCAAACCCATGACTCACACTGTAACCACTGAGCAACACTGGCAGGATATCCTGAATTTTATGCCAACGTGCTTGGTCCTCCAGAATGTGTTGAAGGAAGACATACATGAATAGTCACTATGTCCCACTAATATTATCTGATATCAGGGTTTATTATGGGCTAAAGGCAGGAAAAAAATTTAATAATCAAAATGAGAGAAAACGAAGCACTCATGTCCATAGCTAGAACAACAACAAACCAAAGGACAATGGTAGGAGAGCTATGACTAGAAAAGCAGGACTTGCCATCACCCTGGGTGACCGAACAAGGAAAAGGGGAATCAATGGTAAGTATAGCATTTCAACTCTAAGGGAACTGAACTGGAAAATGTGGTGCCATTTGTAGATGTAGAGGTTATTGCAGTTTTCAAAATAGAAAAATAAAATTTTCAGGGAAGGCCCAAAACTCTGACAAAATTTGCAGAATGGATTAATATCAAAATAGTTTCATGCACGTTGTTCCAACTCAGCTGCTGCCAGATAGGACATAGGTCCCCCTTTGAAGCTTGATTAGTTCACTCATGCATTTAAATTTTAATTTCTTGGATTCATTTTTAATTGGTTACAAAGGGCCACTCAAGACACTGGGAGATTTCAGCTTAATTTTTAAGTTGCATAATGTGTGATATTTTGTTATTTTAAAGATAACACTAAACTACTAGTATTCCTTTTACTAAACTTGTAATTTAATATGATGGAATTAGTTTTTATATTGATAATGGGATTAATTTGGAATTGTTGTATTTAGGATGTTGCAAACTACCACATAGTTCTTCTCTATTATAGAAAACTCAATTAGAAATAGATGTGCTACAAGCAAAGACCAGTTCACCACCATCTACCCAAATTTATATTATTTTCTAACTATTCGGGGTAATAGTGATTTAAATTCCCTTTTACATACTATTTGGGTTTTAGCTGAAATTCAGGTTAAAGAGTTAAAAACAGAAGGCTTTCAAAAATGGATCATTGTCCAAGGTCTAGTAAATGTGCTACTGGTGTAACAAATTGGTTTGCTGACCTTTTGTCTAGTAACATAACGCATGACATATTTGTAATTTATGGAAATCAATCCATAGAGGATTTTAGTTTCATGTAATTATAGACCAGTGCAAGATCTAAATAAAGGTGAAAAAAAGGTCTTTAGAAAAGTAATGGTACACTGTTGATAAAAACTAAAAAGCAAAGTTCAAAGCACTGATCCATGCAATGCATCTTTAAATACTGGTAAGAGGCCAATAATTATAATTAAAGTCAGTTACCAGCTGTGTTTTACTGCATACACTGTAAGGCACCATTGAAACTGCAACCCTAAACTCAAGAACATTGGAGAAAGAGTCACAAACCCAAATCTATCATCTAGATATAAATTGTAATAGTGTTAGGCAATTTCCATTGGCTTTTCTTAAATGCTATTTTTAACAGGTAGTCACCAATCCATTTAGACGATCTCTTTCTAGCAGTCAGCTCAGTCTTCACCTGACTCAGTAGTGCTCCTCTGCTTTAAGCAGATCTTAGTTCGAAGCCTGGCTCTGTCATGTAAAAGTGCCACATGGCACAAGCTACTCAAAATCTCTGTGCATACATTAAGATTCTGGCTGTTTTGAGGATTAAATGTGGTAAGTTTAAAGTCCTTTGAATAGTACCTGATACATACTAAACTTTCAATAAACATTAGCATGCTTTCCAACATCATCATCAATTTTATAGGAAGGACTAGAGAGAAAATTTATCTGTTCATGTCCCTCCTCTTTTTCTGTCTTCCATTGGATAAAGTTTGCCTCATAAGTGAGTTAAATTCACTGGACTTTTAAGTTGATTCCACAACTCTTCAGATAGTCTGTAGAGAAGCCAGGTTTTGTGTCTAGTATAGCTAAAAGAGCCATCTTCTGCTTTCCCTAATTTCTAAGAAATGCCAGGCTCTCTCCTGTTATGGACTATCAGATACATCATTCCTTGTGTCTAGAAAATTCCTCCTTCTGTTTACTTAGCTAACGCCTGTTCATACTCGTGTTTCAGCCTAGAATTTCCTCTCCCAGGAATCCTTCATTGGTGTCATTAATCAGGATGAGACACACCCTCTATCAGCTCCTTCCTCCTCCCTCAGCACCCACCACTCTTCAGTGAAATCGCCTGTTGTCTTTGCTGTATGTTTCCAGGTGAGTTCTCTGAGTGCACGGACCTTGTTTATTTTGCTTACTGCTATATCCCCAGCAACTAGCAAAATGCCTAGCACACAGAAGGTGCTTAATATATATTTTTAGAGTGCCTGCTTTGCAGGATTGTTGTGACTATAAATGTTATTAAAATGCTTGCCACACTTTAAAATATAATAGAAACCCAAATCTCCTTTTCCAATGACAGAACTTAGTATGTGCTTTAGGCACAAAGCGTCCTCATTTTCTAACAGTCACTCTCAGTCATTTTTCCTGTCACCAATTTGGCACCTGTTTGTGGAACACATTCCCACATGTAATTCCTTTATCTTAGTAACCATTTGTACGTCATAAGGGTCTACAGACACAAGCAGTGGACCTTTTTCAATTAAATTCAAAATATCGTGGGCAGTTAACTGGTTAAGCATAATTTTACCCTTTTAGTCCTTATTCAATAAAGTATATAAAAATATAAATAAATAAGAACAATTCCATTATTGGGGATCCAACAATTCCACTATTGTATAGGTAGTATTTCAATATTTTAACTATTATGGGCTGAATGTGCCCTCTCTCCAACTAAAAAAAAAAAAAAATGAATAAAATGAGGTCATAGTGGGTACCCTAATTCAATATGGCTGACTTTGTAAGGAAATAAATTTCTGTTGTTTAATTCACCCCCAACCCAAAAATAAAATAAGGAACATTCCTACCTAGAATGTAAGATGAGTGCATCCGAAGAAAAATATCAGGAGTATACATCTAGTTTAATGATACCATAATACTTAGGATTGCTTCCAAAGAAATTAGAGCTCCATGTTCTAAGATTAACTCTTGGAGATGGCACACTCAAACTGGATAGATTTCAGACAGTTTAATAAAGAAAATATTAACAAAGATGCGGGTAGGTTTGGCAGTAAAAAATAGTGCAGATCCCTGAGGCTAGCAATAATGGGAAGTGTTTTAGTTCTCCTACTTGGACAAGAGGAGGGAACAGCTAAATAAACTTTGAGTGAATATCTACCTAGAGAGGCCCACCTTATGAAAGCCATGGCCTTTGGTGAAGAAATTCTGCCAAATTCCACTGACCAAACAAGGACAAAATTTACTTTTTTTTTTCCATCCCACAATCCAATCACCAGCCAGTAGTCCCACTGGCTAGAGGGAATCTGTTGATGCAGTCCATGTAGCTCAAACTTCCTAGAGAAAAAAAAAAAGTGGAAAAATGGTGGAACCTAGATTAGGAGGGGCACCAGAAGATATGAACAGCTTGTAAATTGTAGCTATGCCTCAATGTAACAAAAAGTAGAGTACACACCCTTCCAATATTGTTCAATTCCCAAAGCTCAGTGTAGATCATTCATTTGGTGTCAAAATTTGAAGTGACATGGTCTTAGAAATGATTTTCTTAAGAACAACAGGATTCTTTTTAGGTAACATCTACCTTGATGTCATAGCATTGCCTCTTGAGATGGACCTCACTTTTCTAGGTACATTTAACACTTAATGATTTTGCCATTTTCAGTGATAGGAGGTGATGTTTTGCCAATAAATATTATTACCAAAGAAAGGCAAATGTGCCACTGATTCCTCCTCCTTTCCAATAACAGAAGAAAATTTCCAACTTCCAATAGAAAAGCTGGATTTGTATAATACATTCGGCTCTCTGAATTGGTCCAGTGGCCTCAAAGGCATAAGCCAAGCTGTGATAACTATTTAGTCAAAAACTAACTCAACTGCAAATTAAGATAGCAATGGTTCAAAGGGAGTCAGTGCCAGGATGTTGCTGCAGAAATGAATAAATATCAAATAAAGAGTCCTCACACAGGTTTATACACCTCAGCCCTGCCCCAAAGTGGTTACAGATGTGGGGGGCAATTAGGTGGAGTCCTTTGAATGACAAGTCCTTTAAATTGCTGGGAAGAAAAGACAACATTTTAAGACCAAGTGGTATAAACTGTTTTATTTATCCCCAATTGCCTTCCATGTTGCTGGTTCCAATCCACATTCCTTAGTGGGAGAAATGGATGCAGACAGATCTGACACATCCTCTGAGCATATCAACTAGGAAGAATGGTGCGCTGATAAGCCCACGTGGAAATACATAAAAGTACCATCAGTTTGCTTTCCCAAGGAAACAGAAAATCTTTACAATTTTTATTATAGCTGAGAAAGAAACGTGGAGATCTAGAATTTATGCATTTTTATGTCAACATACAGCACGAGTTTTGAACCCTGGCTGCATATTAGCATCACTAGAAAAGCCTTTAACTGTGCCTGTGTCTGGCTCAACCTCCGTTCAGATTCTGATGTAAATGGTCTCATGTAGGATCAGGCATTGGTAGGATTACAAAACTTTCCAAGTGATGCTGATAACATTGGAGCTTGTAAACCACTGCAGGCAAGAATGAGATTTTATCACATTCATTAGACTGTTCCTTAGGTATTTGTTAAGAAGGCAACATAAAAGACAGCTATTCAGTAAGCAAGAGTCATGTCAATATTGAAAAGATCTTTGAAAGAGGATCATTCTGAGAAAGTTTCATAATGATATGTAGAAGGCAATAAAGGATAATGTTACAGGACACAGCTTTGGAATTAGAACAACTTGACTTTGAGTTTCATCTCTGCTATTCACTAGATTTGTAATTTGAGAAAGTGCCCACATCTGTCAAAATGGATATAATAATATCCACCTTGTGGAGTGTCTGTAAAGTTGTGAGTGTTAAATGGAGTCAAGTGGGTAAAACACCATGCTGAGTCTTTGCTCAGTAACTGACAGATTCCTTTCCATAGCCATCTATACTCCAAACCCAGGTCTTCTCAGAGATAGCTGTGTAACCCTGATAGCCACCTAAACAAAGCAAAACAAACAACAAAAAATCCTGAAATGAGCCAAGTGCTTTATCTAAAATACTAAGATGGAAAATTTGTGATCTGGACAAAAAGTTACAGCTGAGATCAAGCTATCATTTTCATGATGAATTTCATTTATTCAAAAGCAAGTCTAGTCAGCAGCTTACATATTCATTCCTAAAATATACCACTTTGGTCTAGACTGAATTTATATAGAGAAAAGAAACTAAGAGATTTTATTCTAATCCCGAAGCACTAAATTAAGTTGCTTCTGAAAGAAATCCAAGAGAAATATAGATCTTATAACATGATCTGATTTTCATAGCTAGAGAAGTAGTTAAAAAAAAAACCTAAAGGAGCAACTGTTTCCAAAGAAAAACATTCATGTTATAACCCTCATTCTACAAACTAAATCCAGAAAAGGCTGGGCCAAACTTTTTTATAACTCTGAGCCACATGGAGATGGTTGCGTAGGACTTCTACATGTGCAGTGAATGCGTAGTTTTGTTGTGACAATTAAACATCTCCTTGGCCACTGTCTTTCAAAAGTTACAGCCGGAGTGGGAGGCATGCTACCCATTTTTCCAGCCTCTGAAAATATTTCCTTACACAACAGTCTCTCTGTAAGACAGATTCCGTTTGCTGTGCTTCCCCCCTGCTCTATGCCTCACGTGGGAGTACTTGCACATAGAGCGCCTGGAGGGATCAACACAGTTTTCTAAAGCAAACATAACACAAGTGCTATTCATGGGTTACACACTCCACAGCTGTAATACAGAATGTGGAGGAGCAGCCCCTAATGGCATTCAAATCATGTACTAACAGTTCTCAAGTGTCAGGTGTTTTTCATTCTCCAGCTAGGGGAAGAGATATTCACGTGCTGATTTCCTACACTGAACAGCTCTGTAACCCCTGCAGAGTGAAGGCGCACTGTGCTTCTGAGTCGCTATTATGCCAGATGAATGCCACCGTTAGAGGCCAGAAAGGACAAGTGATCCCTGTTTTCTAAGATTCTTCTCCCCCCCCAGCTCTATCTCCACATTTCAGTGGCACAGATTTCATGTGTATGCATGAAGGAAAACTCATAGAGCATGTATCAGTGTTACATTTCACATAAAAGACTGAGGTATTTTTTCTATCTGGTATAATTTAATACTTCTGTACACACTTTGATCTTATTGAAGGTTTGCATTTTCAGAATGGCCTCTTGCGGTGCCCCAGGTGGCTGCCTGTCAAACCCCAGTATCAGGCGCACTACGGATAGTGTGGGTTCTCACTGGGACAGTGAAGTTCACATTATACACGCTGAGGGAATTAAGCTACATTTAATTTAATATATATATTTTTTTACTTTAAATGTGACGTGGTCATAGAAGATGACAGAGTATTATAACATACTAGAGGCCCGGTGCATGAAATTCGTGCATGGGGGTGTGTGTCCCTCAGCCCAGCCTGCACCCTCTCCAATCTGGGACCCCTTGAGGGATATCCCACTGCCCGGGCCTAAACGGGCAGTCAGACATCCCTCTCACAACCCAGGACTGCTGGCTCCCAACTGCTCGCCTGCCTGCCTTCCTGATTGCCCCTAACCACGTCTGCTGCCAGCCTGATCACCCCCTAACCACTCTCCTGACAGCCTGATTGATGCCTAACTGCTCCCCTGCCAGCCTGTTTTCCCCTAACTGCCCTCCCCTGCAGGCCTGGTCACCCCCAACTGCTCTCCCCTGCAGGTCTGGTCCCTCCCAACTGCCTTCCCCTGCTGGCCTGATCGCCCACAACTGCCCTCCCCTGCTGGCCATCTTGTGGTGGCCATCTTGTGTCCACATGGGGGCAGGATCTTTGACCACATGGGGGCAGCCATCTTGCATGTTGGAGTGATGGTCAATCTGCATATTACTCTTTTATTAGATAGGATAGAGGCCTGGTGCATGGGTGGGGGCCAGCTGGTTTGCCCTGAAGGGTGTCCCAGATCAGGGTGGGGGTTCCCTTGGGGCATGGGGCAGCCTGGGTGAGGGGCCTGTGGTGGTTTGCAGGCTGGCCATGCCCCCTGGCGACCCAAGCAGAGGCCCTGGTATCTGGGGTTTATTTATCTTCTACAATTGAAACTTTGTAGCCTGGAGCAGAGCCAAGCCTTCTGCTTGCTCCGTGGTGGCAGCCATTTCTGTTGGGATTTATGTATCTTCTATAATTGAAACTGTAGCCTTAAGCGAGGCCTGGGCCGGCCAGGGTGTGGGGAAAGCTTGGCTTCTTCCATCGCCAGGGGCAACCCTAGCCTCCTGCTCTTTCCAGCTCCACGGCTGCTGCCATTTCTGTTTGGGTTTATGTATCTTCTATCATTGAAACTTTGTAGCCTAGAGTGGAGGCCTGGGCCAGCAAGGGCAGGCGGAAAGTTTGGCTTCCTCCATTGCTGGGGAAACCCAAGCCTCCCTCCTGCTCTCTGTGGCCGTAGCCATCTTGGTTGGGTTTATTTGCATATTCACTCCTGATTGGCTGGTGGGTGTGGCTGGTGGGCGTGGCTTGTGGGTGTAGCAGAGTGATGGTTAATTTGCATATTACTCTTTTATTAGATAGGATTTTAACAACACCCAAGGCATATTTATTATATATGTTGTATCAGTAATTTCACCTGAAACCAAAAGAGTGTATGTAAAACTGGGGTTGGGTAGTCACATCATAACATTAGCTAAATATCTGGGGCTCAGTAAAACCAAAAACCAAACACCTTTTTCATTACATTTTACGTAGTATATTTCAAAGCTACTTAGTCTGTTTGTTCTAAGTCAGTGGTTAGCAAATTGCTGCTCGTGAGCCACATGTGGCTCTTTGGACCCTCGAGTGTGGCTCTTCCACAAAATACCACATGCGGGCCACACTTACAGTGCAATTGAAACTTCGTGGCCCATGTGCATAAGTCAGCTCTCAAAAGAAATTTCAATCGGTGTACTGTTGATATTTGGCTCTGTTGACTAATGAGTTTGCCGACCACTGTTCTAAGTTCATTGTCATTAATCTCATTAGGACAGTGCTTGTAAATATAAAAATCTTATCTTAATTTCAGATGGCAATTGGAACTTTAGGTTAAAAGAAGAGTTTCCTTTCATTTGAACTTTAGATATCTTCTTTAAGGGGAAATAAAGGCATTTGTTGTCTGAATACAACATATGGATATATATGTACTACTTTATATTCAACTAAACAGGTATGAAGAAAATAGAGCATTTCACAGGATTGTGAAAAAACTGCTGAGTCAAGCATGTGAAGAGTAGCTATATAGAGGTGCTGTGTCCACAATTTTAGTGAAACATTATTTATGCATATGGCAAGAGCATGTTCTTTCCAGGGTAAAGAACTTGGCTAGGAATTTTTTTCTCCCTATAACCAACGTCACTGTCATGCGGTTCTTATTCTCCAGACCCAAGTGCTGGATTTCTGAGGAGTAGCCAGAGACACATCTACTAATAATCAACAACTCTGTTTGCAAATGATAGCTACATAACACTTACATCTTATAAAAAGCATCAGTCAAAAACCCAGTAAAAATCTAGAGAGGAAAAAATAATATGTAATCTTGTTTAGCTGCCCTCACATAACTACAGTCAATATTCTGTGAAGAGAGAACTAGTGTGTGTGGTGAGGAGTGGGACAGCATATACCTGACATTTAAATAACAGCATGGATGCCAGTCTACAGAGACATAGTGAAGGTTCCTCTCCACTGCCCTGTACCCACCACAGACCACTCATCCCCTCTCCTCAAAAATGTACAGGATAGAGAATATGGTAAAATTTCCTAGCCCTACCCACTTCGAGCTTTGAGAACTTGGGCAAGTTAACTAACCTCCCAAAATTTTTTTTTTACATTAATTATGATACTACCCTCTATTAGCCACCTGGTTGTAAAAATTGGACTGGCATTTATAATGTGTCTATCATAAAAGAGTTGAAAAATAAATGAAAATTATTATTACGAATTAAACTAGAGGCCCAGTGCATGAAATTTGTGCACTGGGGGAGGGGGGAGCAGCCTGGTCTGCGCCCTCTTGCAGTCTGGGAGCCCTCGGGGGATGTCCAACTGATTGGCTTAGGCCTAAGCCATCAGTTGGACATGCTTAGCCCTGCTGCAGAGGCAGGAGAGGCTCCTGCCACCTCCGCTGCATTCTCTAGCAGTGAGCCCGGCTCAGGACTTCTGGCTGAGTGGCGCTCCCCTTGTAGAAGCACACTGACCTGCATTGAGCATCTGCCCCCTGGTGGTCAGTGTGCATCATAGTGACCGGTTGTTCTGCTGTTCAGTCAATTTGCATATTAGCCTTTTATTATATAGGATAAGTTTACCCTCTGATAGTTATACTACAAAATATCACAGAGCAGATTAGAGAGGAGATGATCAGATGATCAGAGTTGCCTAAACATATGTTTGAATGTAAGTTTATTAAAGACAGAGACTTATTGAATAAAATAATGCCTTAATCATAAGGGAGATTAGTCAAAAGCGAAGTGTTCAAAGGGAATGAATTATATTCAGCAGAAATTTCTAATGAGAAAAGTAGTAAGAGTGCCTAACACTTCCTTCTCTTAAAGCAGGGAGGAGAGGGGAGGTGATTCAGTGGAGTTGTTGGCTTTTCAGATCAATACAGAGTTCTAGTCAAGCTTCGACTGCATTATGTTCACTAATATGTACACTGTCAGCTACCAATGTATTACATTTTAAAACAATGTGCAGTCATTCCCATCACTACCATGAATAATTTCCAAAACTACAAAGTGCTCTAAGTATTTTTTAAAGATAACTGATTATTCAACAAGCTTTACCAGGGTCTTTACATACTCAGACTCAGGGATGCAGACTCACATTTTAAAACATAGCTATAGGAGACTGATGTGTAAAGTCAAAATGTTAATTCACTAATGACATTAACGAAACGGTTGATGCGATCACACACTTGAGTCCTCTGGCCAGCACATACTCTTTGAGCAATCACGCCACTTGGGAGGCCTAATCATAATAACTACATTGTGTAGTGAGCATAAACTCATGGCGACTGAAATAAGCAACAGGATTCCGGAGTTTAAGGCATCAACTTGCTATGCCTGCTGCAGACATTCAAATGACATGCCTGCTGGCAGGACTAATCAGATGAAATCCTTGGACTGTGCCATCTTTTTCTTTACCCAGTGTTTCAAAGCGGGCGATACCTGCCAACATAGGAAACCACTGGCTTTCTACCTAGCATTTATTTTTAACTTTCCTCCTTTCTGATTTTGTTTCGGGGTCTGAGCCTTCCCCAGCACCAGAACAGTAGCCATGCCATCTGCTTCTTCAGTGACGGACCAATAATCCTATCAGTTTACACATAACTCCCCGAGAAAGTGACACCTGCCAAAGTCAGGCTAGTCCAGCTAAAGAGAAGTGTTAGAAGCAATGCATTATGTGCTATCTCCCATTGAATATGAACAAGGAAGTATGTTTCCCTCTTCGTTCCTGGGAACCTGACTTAAAATATGCTGACACTATAATAGACAAAGGTGATAAATGAAAAAAATGTTGGTCGCTGATGACATCACTGAGGCATTGAATCAACCAACCCTTCCCTGTATCTGCTTGTGAGTTGAGATTTCTGTTTCTTGACACCAAAAGTCTCCTAGTTTCTAAAGATCATCTCTTTTTTCTATTCTTCCTAGATAACTTCCAATTTATACTTTCTTTGGTTTGCTAATATCACCAACAAGTTTTACAGGTCAGGAAACCATTCTTTCTATGGTGATTTTGTTCATCTTTGATTTCTAGTTGAAATCTCAGTATGTAAATGCTGTCGGGAAGGAATTGTGCTGTGGATTCAACAAAGAAAGCAAGGTAGGCAAGTTGTACTCATGGAGTATGCATTCTAATTGAGAAGACAGTGAAAACACATAAACCCATGAATAAAATACTAGGTTGTAATTAATAGATGCAATTTATGGAGTGCTGGTATAGACAATGAGAATAGGCCTAGGAAGTGTGGCCATAAAAGCCTCTTGGAGAAACTGTAAGTTAAAACCTTAATTTTATAGAAACCACTTCATTGTGGCCCCCAGGTGACACATGGAGAACTTGTACTTTTTACTACACATCATTCACATAGTATTGTGGATATTTAACATTATTTTAGACCACTTGGATTATGAACTCATCTAGACTTTTCAGTGTTTCAAGAATTCCTCTTCTTATGGAATTTGGTGGTGGCTGCCACCTATTATAGAACCTGACAATGTTAGAAATTCATTTTCCAACCTCCTTTGTGGCTCTGGCAGGTGACCCAGGACCACAAATCAGAGGCACACACTTTGACCCGGAAGCTCATACTGGGACGATTTCTCTTTGGTGGTGGTGGCTGCAGCAGTGGCAGGACCACGGAGTTCCCACTCAAACCAGGTGTTGAGTGAAGGTCAGTCCTGTTTCAGGGCAGTGGCTCACACACCAGGCCACCTCTGTGCTGTTACAGGCATTATCTCCAGATATTTAACCTCCATTCTGGTCCTTCAGTCCCATCAAGGTTCTATGAATTCCATCATACTCTTTAAGAAAACTCCTTTTCTGTTTCAAAATTGGATTCTGCTTCTTGCTGAAACAGAACCCTGCTGATACATGTCTTATGTCACATAGCTTAGATTACAAATTCATGAGGGCCCTGTTTGAATTGAATTTCTTTTGTTATTGTTTATCAAGTAGTCACACTGCCTGGCATACTCTGTGGTTCAATGCTTACTGAATGATTTCTTTGGATTTAAGTTTTGCTTTTAACAAACTGGATAAAATGTAGAGAGTGTTAATTGCATATTCTTTATTTATCTTCTAAATATGGCCTTAATTACTTCAGGTGTATCTAATAGAGTTTAAAGAAACTATCTTCAAATTGTCTTTTTTTGTTTTGTTTGCTAAAATCATATTGAACAAAGTATATTGGTCCTCCTTGGAGAAAAGTATTGATAAGTGTGTGTCTGAAAAAAGAAATCTCTCTTGTGTTCTTTGGTTCCCAGTGTGGAAGGTTTTAAGTGGCTATGGCATGTTATTTGATGGCAGATATGTACTATACCTTCTTTCTTTATCTTAGGTGGAAAGGAGCTGCAAATGATGACAAGGGAATAGTCACCTATTATATAAAAAGTCAATAAAATAGTATTTTTGGCTTAAGAGTTCAGATGCTTTCAATTTAAAGTCATTAATCACTTAAAATCTATAACACTAGCTTTTGTCAAGAGATAGAATCTTTAAGTAACAACTGCCAATTTGGGGGCACCCACGTGCAAGCACTTGACATATATTATCTCAATTCTCACAACGGTCATGCAAATAAGAATTAATATTAACATTTCACTATTGACTAAATAGAGTCTCCGAGAAGCCAGGAACTTGCCTAGGGTTATATTTTTAGAAAGGTACTGAGCAAGGATTTGAAATGGAACTATCTTAATCCATTCTCCTCTACCCTGCCTCCTTAGACTAGTGGTAGGTAACACTGGCCTCCCTTGCACAGATATGGAAATAAAGCTGGGAGGACCAGCACCACATCCCTCTCTTATAGTAATGCCATATACACAGGAGAGAAAGAAATGAATGGTTTGTAGGAAGATGACTACTGCTTTTATCATTTTAGTGTTCAAATTAATTATATATGTTTTATAACTGCTATTTCTATTTAGTCATTTCTCAAGCACCTTCCACAGTCCTCAATCATAAGTTTCTGATAAGAAAATAACTGAGTACTATAATTTGCTATAGTGCAAATATTACTTTACAGCCATTAGACTAACCAAGTTGTAAAATAATAAATATTAGAATTATATGCAAAGTAAAATTATTAGGCAAATGTAGAAGAGACCCTCGTATTCAAAGTCAGCTACAAAGTAAAAGTAAATAAAAGCAAGTTACAAGTTATTTAATGACTTTGGGTGATGTTAACAAAAATGCAAGTTTAAGGACTGGGAAGTAACAACTTACACTAATTTATAGATCATGGCTCAGAATTAACTCATTATATCAGGATTATTTATAATATCAGGGCTTAATTTATCCATGACTAAAAGGATTTGGAAAAACTGGAGAGTGCAGAGAAGCAAACCAAAATGATTAAACATTGAAAATATTCAGAGGAAGTGAGGTTGGCTCCCCAGGGGAAGTCAGCTATGGACTCCCAACACAGAACCCTTTATTATGCAGCCTGCATTGGAGCCTTCAGGGCACCCAGCACAGCAAACCTGGCCTGCACAGCAGGCAGTGAGAGCCTGGCTAGGGACAAAAGCAACTGTTCTTCCCAGAATTGTCCCTCATACCTTTGGCCAAAAGGTAATCATTTCCTTTGCTATCGATGAGTTTGCCTGTTCTGAAACTTCATACAAAGAGAATTATACATTATACACACAGAAAGACTCCTTTACCTTCATATATAAAGCAGGCTGTATCCATTGGACCTATCGTGAAATGCAATTTTCACTTTTAGGATCTCCCATTCTACAGTCCAGAGTTCCCAGAGCACTGATGTTACTAGGAAGACCTGGTTATAGGTGGAGTTCCAGCCAACAGCCTGAATATCAGGGTCCCACACAGACACCGTGAGCTTGTTTGTTGTGTCAGGGCCCGGGTACCCTGCTGTCTGCAAGGTGGCAGCCACTCTTGGTTCTAAGCAACTGGTAACAAAACCTGAACATGGGCTTCACAGTCTAACTACTTGGTTCAAAATCCTTTCCTCCCTCTTACTAGCTATGTGACCCAGAGCAACTGCCTTAACCTTCCTCTTTGTCCCTCCAGTTCATCCCTTTCCCCACTCTCTTTTCCCTGGGAAAACTGACCTACATGCAAATTATGTGCTCTGACAAGGTCTGTGCTCAGCCATTGCGGAACTTCAGGAGGATTTCAGAGGGTAGAAAGAGAGTAGGGCCAGGATATTTATTCTCCTTCTGCCTCCCTACAGTAGGATTTGCCTTAGTTGGGTGTCTCTGCTGAAGTCAGCCTCAATACCTTAGTACACCGTTCAGAAACAGCTACTCTTCAGTTATTTTAAGCCCACACTTCCGCACTGACCTTTGTGATTCCCCTACTCCTCTCTCACGCCTTTGTAAATACATAAGTTTTTGTTTTTGTTTTTTTTTTAAAAAAGTAAGAAAAAAATAGAAGACCACCACAACAAAAATCTCAATTATCTCACTTTGAGAATGCTTTCTATGTCTAATTTCTTTATATGAAAACAGCTTTAAATTCATATTTTACTTATGAACATGAAATGGGTCAGTACATATGGTGGGAAGTAAATGCTAAGTGAGTGTTGGTTCCTTAGATGGAGGAAGACAGGAGAACTCCCTGTCACCTTCACCTTCCTGCTGCTAAGGCAGGCAATCCTGCTGGACTGATACCATTCCTTGGATGCAGAGCCATAGCTCCACTGATGGTCTGGAAATAATTTCTCTTGATAAAGTAGGAGCAGGAGAGGACTCCTCTCCCCAATTTATGCTCAGGTATGGCTACCTA
This sequence comes from Plecotus auritus, assembly GCF_963455305.1. NCBI lineage: Eukaryota > Metazoa > Chordata > Mammalia > Chiroptera > Vespertilionidae > Plecotus > Plecotus auritus. The sequence continues at coordinate 98,265,094 of NC_137774.1, read as the reverse complement.
AGGCCAGTGTAGACCTTTATTTTTACTCTCAAGCACAATGATTCCTTCCAAAGACACCCACTGTGCTATAGCATGACTGAGTTTGAGGAGCCCTCCAGCGTCAGCTGTATGTGTTTAAATAGCCCCATGTCAAGTCTGGTTAGTTGCACTAATCAGTTTATTATTTAGGTTCTGTATTAGTTTGCTAAGGCTTCCATAAAGCACCACAGACTGAGTGGCTTAAACAGCAGAAATGTATTTTCTCACAGGTCTGGAGGCTAGAATTCCAAGATAAAGGTGCTGGCAGGGTTGGTTTCCCCTGAGGTCTCTTTTCTTAGCTTGCTGATGACTACCTTCTCCCTGTGTCTTCACAGAGTCTTCCTTCTGTACCTGTATTCAAATTTCCTTTTTTTATAAAGGTGCATGTCATATTGGATTAGGACCTAACCTAATGACCTCATTCTAATTTACTTACCTCTTTAAAGATTTTATCTCCAAACATGGCCACATTCTGACATGCTGGGGGGTAGGACTTCAACATATAAATCTTAGGGGTATACAACTCAGCCCATGGTAGGCTCTTTCTCTGCTCATGGTAATCTCTATGTGGTGGGAAGGGGTGTTTATTTCTTCCATCTGACCTCATTTGGGAAGATCTGAATTCATTAGAAATGTTCCAATCACTAAAAAGAAAGTGAAAATGAGGTAACATGTGGTTCCCTTTTTGAAAGATGGCTTCTGGGTTCCCTCTGCACATTTTCTCATTGCCTCCCAACAAGTTGAGCATGCATGTAAAGGCTCCAGGATAATTGGTGCCTTATATTTACACAAATAAAGGGATCATTCAAATTATTCTTTTTGGTACTAGGAGATCCTCCAAAGCTATCTGTGGTTGTCCTAAGGATAAAGATAGACAAGACTAGGAACTCTTGAAGCGCAGCTTTTCTGCCTTCTAACGGAAAAAGAAAAAGATGTAGCTTCCTTTGTCAGCCCACTGCACTACAGTTATAAGACTGATTAAAAACTGAAGCCACTACAAATTGTGGAATCACCATCCCACTAGCTACTTTTAAATACCAGTATAACAGAAACCCATTTATGTCTAATAGTTAACTATTGGTATTCCCAGAAGCAGGAGCCCGAACCAGGTGACCTCTTAAGATGACTTTGTTGCCCGATGATGTCATGAAATTAAATGGCCAGCAGCCTGGAGGAATACAAAATAAGTCCAACTCAAATCCTTAGGATGACACGGTGAGAGCAGGTGCGACTGTTTAATCAGCATGTGGCAAAAATGCTTATGCCTGCTAATGAGATGACAGTGGCTGTGTTGTGCAAACTGTCACAGTGAAAGCATCCCTGCCTGGCACCGATGCCCTTGGGCACTTGTCCAATCACCATGTGAACAGCAGCAGCCAAGCAGGACAGGCTTTAGAATTCATGTGCATAAAATCTCTCTCTAAGACTATTACTTCCACTCACTGAAACACTAATTTTGCTAAACATACTAAAGGGAAAAATTCTGGTTCACACTGAAATAACATTAAAAAATAGGAATAGCTTCTGTAGTCACATAAGGGCTAAATTACAATAGCCAAGAGAAAAAGAAATTAATGCTCATGTCATCTCATCCCTGTAGTGTTCTATGACTTACAAAGCTTGGGCTAAGAGTTTTTAAATACTGCATATTAAATCTTGCTGAACATTAGGAATAAAGTAATGGAAACTGAAAGCTGCATTTTATATCTACAATTTCCTCTTATAGAATTCTGTCTTACCATTTTAGGAAGAAAGGGCAGAATAATCCCATAATGAAACTATTTATTACACCATTCTATTTTCATAATATCCTCATTCTCATTGCATTTTACATAAATGAGAACCAAATAAAATGCTAGTTAAAATATATCTTTTGCTTTAATATATAAACAGATGAAACCATTCAATTCAATGAAGTAGGATGGAGCATTAACCTTTAGAGAGCAAGGGTTCATGACTAAGGATTGATGGAGTGATTCTGTGTTTTATCAAATCACTTAAGTCAAAATGAAGGGTAAGTTAATTGGCTATTTCAAAGTAGTGCAAAGACAGTTTCATGGTTTAAAAAGCATCCGTTTCCATTATCATCAATGTGATAAGTGTAAAGCCATTTTACATTGTTTCTACATGCTTTTATTGTACAGAAAAGGAAATGCATTACATTATGTCAAGGTAGATGAATTTTTTCAACATTGCTACTTTGTGAAAATTTATAACGGGATAAATATTCATTTATATATACATATACACATGTAATGTATATATTTAGCTCTAATGAATCATATAGATGACATAACACTGCTCTACTTTAATCATAGGGTAATTTGTAGGAAAAATATAACAAAGAAGCCAAAATTGCATTTGTACAGTCAATAAAAACAAGAAAATGTGAAGAAAAAAATAATCCTTTAACATATGTAAGAAATAAGACAAACTGATATCTTTTATTAAAGTAATTTTTATCTTTGCTAAATGTTATATTAATATAATTTTTAAAGCTACAGCACAAAAGGCTTACAATAAGAGCTAATTCTCTTTCTCACCCCTTCCCCTAGGCATGCTGTCCCTCTTACTACAATTAACTAGTCTCATCAGTTGTTTTTTATGTTTACAAATATATATATTATGTATATATATATATATATACACACACACATGCATGTGTACTTTTCCCAAGTTAAAGAATAATATAAGATTAACTCAGCCATAAGTAAAGATGAAATACTGCCATTTGCAACATGACTGGACCTTGGGAATATATCATACTAAGCAAAATAAGTCAATCAGAAAAAGCTAAAAACCATATGACTTCACTCATATATGTGATTTAAAACTGAAACTCACAGACTCAGTCTACATTATGGTGGTTACAAGAGAGAAGGGGGTAGGAGTAGTAAAGTGTAAAGGGGCCAAATATATGGTGATAGATGATTTGACTTTGAATGGTGGGCACACAATGCAATATACAGATCATGTATCATAGAAATGTACACTTGAAACCTATATAATCTTATTAATGAATGTCACCAAAAAATGTAATGAAAGAGAACAATATACAGCTGTTTACACTTTGTTAATTTTTTATTGAACAGTATATCTAGGATATCGTTCTAGAGTAGCATACACATGTATGCATACACACACACATATATCATTTTTAATAGCTGTATACTATCCCCTCTGAGAGTGTACCACTATTTAGCCAATCTTATGTTGACAGGCATTTAAGTTATTTTTAATGTTTTGTTCTTATAAACAACTAGAGGCCCAGTGCACGAATTTGTGCACAGGTGGGGCCCGGCAGGCCCACCCTGATGGGGGCCGATCGGGCTGGGCCTGCTGGGAGGAGGTGCTGCAGGTAGTTGGCTGGCTGGCCTCGCCCCCGATCAGGGTCGGGGGGGGCCATTGGGGGATGAGGGGCCATGAAAGGTCGTGGCAGGGGCCCAATCTGGGCCCAAATAAGGCCAGTTGCCTGCTGCAGTGCACATCATAGTGACGAGTTGTTCTGGTCATTCTGGCATTCTGGTCGCTTGGCTTTTATATATATAGACTAGAGGCCCAGTACACAAAATTCACACACAGGGAGAGTCCCTCAGCCCAGCCTGCACGCTCTCCAATCCAGGACCCCTTGGGGGATGTTCAACTGCCACAGGGATCGGGCCTAAACCGGCAGTCAGACATCCCTATCACAATCCAGGACCACTGGCTCCTAAATGCTCACCTGCCTGCCTGCCTGGTTGCCCCAATCCACTCTGCCTGCCTGCCTGATCACCCCTAACCGCCTCTGCCTGCTTGCTTGCCTGCCTGATCACCCCTAACTGCTCCCCTGCCTGTCTGATCACCCTTAACTGCCTCTGCCTTGGCCCCTGCCACCGTGGCTTTGTACGGAAGGGCGTCCAGAAGACGTCTGGTTTATCTGGTCTAATAATCATATTACCCTTTTATTAGTATAGATTGTGTAATAAATCCATATAACAATGTCAAGTACACCTGTAGAAATAAGTTCAATCCTAGGTGTAGAATTGCAAAATCAAGTTTATGAACATTATTTTTATAAAAATGAAAATTACCCCACAGATGGGGAGATTTGGGATAAATATTAACAATTTACTATTTAATTAGCAGCAACATACTCTTTCCAATAATGAATGAGAAGGCCAGTTTGCCCTGCCCTCTCCAATCCTGTGCAGCTTTTGTGCATATATTCAGGAATACAGCGCACCTGCTCTGTGCTAGGTAATAGAGCTATTGAGAGGAATGAGAGAGACAGTGTCCCTGATAATCTGGCATATACACACTCTTTGTGTTGTATAAAAAAGCAAGTCAACAATTACGTTGATATTTTCAAGTAGTAAAAAGCACATTAAAAATAAAGATGGAAAAGGGGATAAAACGATGGGTGGGATACGATGGGTGGGAGACCCTAGGAGGTTGAGGTGACATTGGAGCAGAGGCTGAATGAAATGAGGAAACACAAAGGTTGAAGAAGTACCATCCTGGTAGAGGGAAAACAAGTACAAAGGTCTGGAGGTTCCTTGCTAGATGTATTAAAGGTAGAACAGGAAGAACAGCCCAGCTACATCAAAGGAGGGGCCTTCAGGGTGGGAAGAAAGTGTTTCCCAGAGGCAGATAGCAGCCAATCCAGAAGGACTAGATAGGACACAGGAAAAGTTTAAATCTTCTTCAAAGCGAAAGAAGACCATCATCAAACATTTTGACTTTTGCAAATTTACAGGTGAAGAAAACATTACCTCATTTAAAATTTTTATTTCATTATAAGTGAAAGTGAATAGTTTTTTGTATGTCTAAAAGAAGTAAATAGTTTTTATTCTGTCAATTGCTTTTTCATGTCCTCTGATAATTTTTAAATGACTTGTTAATTATTATTCTTATATTGAAGAAATTAGCATAGTGTCATCTGTAATACAAAATTATTATTCCAATTTGTCACTTGTCTATTGATTTTTTAAAGTTATTTTTGTGCAAACGTTTTTAGTTTGTTATGTAGTCAAATTGCCAACTTTTCCTGTATGACTTTTAAATTTTATGACTTCTACATTGTTTAAAAAATTATGCTCTATGCTTTCTTCTATAGTTTTTTTTTAAATATATTTTATTGATTTTAGAAAGGAAGAGAGATAGAAACATCAATGATGAGAGAGAATCATTGGTCAGCTGTCTCCTGCACGCCCCCCCCCCCCCCCGCCCCCACACTGGGGATTGAGTGCACAATCCGGGCACGTGCCCTTGACTGGAATAGAATCTGGGACCCTTCAGTCCCCAGGCCGATGCTCTATCCACTGAGCCAAACCAGCCAGGGCAATGGTTATTTTTTATATTTAAATCTTTAGTATATGAGATTATTTTAATCTACTGAGTAGGGTAAGAAATCAGTTTTTAAGATTTCATATTTTCAACCAAAATGTTTTAAGAACCTATACTTGTAGAAAATACCTTTTTTCTCACTGCCTTGAATGGGAAAATATGTCCCTTGAAAAATAAGCATGGTGTTGGTTGTGACTTCATAGAAATTTTTATCTTATTTTTGAAGTATATAGCTAGTTATGTTTAAGGATTTTGTTTTATTTAATCAAGGAATTTTAAATTTTTCTATTGATTTTTTGAGAGAGGAAGGGAGAGGGAGAAATAAAAAGGAACATCGACTGGTTGCCTCCCACACTCGCTTCTGGGATAGAACCCAAAACCTGGGTATGGGCCCTGACCGGAAATTGAACCTGCCACCCATAGTTGTATGGGACAATGCTCTTAACAACTGAGGCACTGAGCCAGGGCAAGGAATTTTAATTTTTGATCAATATTTTTCTGCATTTATGAAGAGAGTCATGTGTTTCTCTTCTTCCCATTAAACAATCTGGAATATTCATCTATTTTTTTCTCCTCCTGGCATGTTAATACACTGCTGAATTTTTATTTTTTATATACTTATTTTATATTTTAACCCTACCTAAAATGAGTATAGTATGGAGTTTTAAAAAATATATTTCTATTTATTTCAATTTAATGAGGTTATTCCATTTTTAAAGCTTAATTTTATAAATAAATAAAGTTTGATGTTTCTCTCAATGATCAGAGTTATTTAATAGCTTTTGAGTTATCTGCATATTAAATTTATGGAATCCACCTGGAAAACATATAAATTAACTACCACAAACAGCATATGAAAGCTTAACTCTTTGACAATTTTTGTTTAATGTGGTGATTGGTAGGTCTGAGATTTTTATATCTTCTGCTCTTAGAAAAATAATCTACCTAATCCTCTACATCAATTTTCTTTGCACAAAATTGTGCACAATATTATTTCATTTATTGAAACAGTTAAAATTAAGTCCTTTACATATACAAAAGAAGGCTTATCTTCTTTGAACATCTGTGTGTGTTTTTTGTTCAATTTTTGGTTCCAGGATGTATATTTTAATTTATTTTATTTCATAAAGAATTCTTTGTTCATGGAATTTACCTGCTTAATGGCATAATCGTGTCTTACTCTGCCTTTGGAAGGCCATATTTTGTTCCTCTTTCTTTCAGTATCCTTGCTGGCTGTCCATTTTTTAATTAGGATAGTTCTTTCTGACACAACTATTCAATAGTACAGTGTTAAGTAGAGATGGAGAGACTGACCTGAGCAAGAAGCCAACATGAGTCTCAGCAGGCAGTTGGAGTTTCTGGCCTTTAGAAATTTTCTCATTAGCACTTTGTTCATGGCTATGAATACCCTTCAGCCTCAAGAGAGATCTATAGGAATTGTGTGGAAGCTGCTTTTAATACTAAAATGTGTGTTATGTTTGTGTATGTGTGTGAGTGTCAGTGTCATGATTTAGCCATTACTCATTCTTCAAGCTGACCAAGATCAGTAACCTCAGAGCTGCTTGTCACCATTATTTTTCTCCTTCTAAAACAGTAGCATCCCTCTTTGCTCAGCCTCAAATTCTTTATCATGCCAAGGTCCGCCAGGGTTTATGGAGCCCCCTACTTGTGTTTCTCAAATCTAAACATTGTTGTTTGAAGCTGGGGGTTGTAGGTTTGCCCTCATAGGGTGTGCTCCCAAATTTGGGAACTCTTTATTATGTAGAAAATCTATAAAGACAGCTATCTACTCAGGGTTATCTGTCATCCTAGTGCAATTACTAAAGCATTTTTTTCATATATTGTTTGAGGTGATAGGTGGCTTCTACTTTCCTTGGAAATTGATTTTTACCTTTTCTGTTTTTCAATCTCTTATAATTCAGTTGGCTTCAGAAAGGAGAGTAATTGGATCAAAAATAATTTTCCTCTGACATCTTAGACTGGAAGCCATAAATATTTTTTCTTACCTGGGACCTACTGCACTGAGAGTAAAAATGGAGAGGTTGTGTTTCTCTCTGGCAATGGGCATACTAATCATTAAGCTATGTATATCATATTGTGAATGACAAAAAAGGGGGGCATAGTGTATTTTGAGTTTGAAGGCAAACGTTGGTCTAATTTGATCAAAAAAACAAAAAACTAAAAAGCTCAACATTGAAAATAGACTTTGTTTTTTCATGTGAGGATGTAGCACAATTGTAAATAAGTACCTATATCCTGTATTATACCCTAATACTACAAAGATCATTTAGTGATTCAGTTATTCATATATGCAGTCCTATGGCCAAAATTTCACAGCTATTCAATGCTTCAAATAAATTCAATTCAGGAAAAGCAGCTGCCTTAAACTACATTTCCATTTCATTTAAATAAATCTAATTCAGTAGAGAAGTCATCTGATTTTATTTTTACTGTAATATCATTGTTATCATTTGCAATAGTAGGTCTTGCCATGGGTGGAAAGGAATACATAACCATTTTTATCTGAGCATAGAGAGATAAATTACGAGCTTTGCCCCTATTATCATTAATGAGAATTAAAGATTTAAATAGCCATGACTAAAGTACAGACTGTATCCCTATGTTTTTGAACTCAGGATGACCTATATATGTGTATACTGACACCACATAATTATGATGAACAACATCATTATAATACAAGGAAAGCTAACTGGGGTGCTGCCTTTTGTGTTTCATTAGCAACTCTACAATTTCAAATAAAAAAAGGTCTTGCTTCGAGTGCATTAATGCTGTAATAATCTGTCATTAGAATCAATAACTGCTTTATTATTCATAGTACATATAGGACCAAAATGGACCCTCTCTGAAATAAATGTAGTGCCTTGTCACAATACAATATGATTTTACATTATTGCTAATGTGCACAAAGCATTCAAATATAGAATATTGACATGTCAGAGATTTATGACAAATGTGAGAAGATGAATCTAGGTTAAGCTTTCATGTCACTTGACTGAGGTCAAAAAAATCAATAGTATTCATAATGTATCTTTCACCCACAGTCTTCAATGAAAAATCTGAGCATAGAGTGAAATGTTTTTATCCTTCATCTAAGTGGTAGAAATATTCTAGAATTTTGGTTAATAGAAAAAATAAATAAAAATTAATTGACAGAGAAAGTGAGTTCATCACATTTTTGGAATATAGAGTGACTCGGGACCAGGGAGCTGAATATATAGTCAATGTGCTTTCTCCATTTTGAACCTTACTTGTATCTGCTTAATGTTTGTGAAATCTAAGGAGAATAGTGATGCAGGTAACAGTCATAACTCTCTTTTCAACTTCGCCTTTTATGAATTTTATAATATTCAAATAGCCAGCAATTGAATTTTAATTTCATTTATTACTTCACTGTTTCCTAATTCTTTCCACGAAACATGGTTTTTAGGCATATACTGACCACAGCATTTGATTTCTCTAATCCTTTTCAACCCTAACAATTAGAGTTGACCATATGTATCTACTCCCCTTTTCAGTAAGTGGCTTAGGAATGGGCAAGTCACTGGTGCTGGCCAATGATATATGCAATGATATATATGGAGAGGTCTGTTAGAAGATTTTGGAAAATAGACTCTTCCTTCCTACAAAGAAGACCCAGAAGAATGTCATTCTTCTTCCTCTGAATTTTTTTTTCAGTGTTCTTGTGGGTCATTTTAGTGCACACATATTGGAATTACCTTTTTTTCTTTATTGATTAAGGTTATTACATATGTGTCCTTATCCCCGCATTGCCTCCCTACACCCCCACTCATGCCCTCACCCTCCTCCCTGGTGTCTGTGTCCATTGGTTATGCTTATATGCATGCATACAAGTCCTTTGGTTGATCTCTCCCCCTTCCCCCACCCTCCCCTGCCCTCCCTCTGAGGTTCAACGGTCTGATCGATGCTTCTCTGCTTCTGGATCTGTTCCTGTTCATCAGTTTATGTTGTTCATTATATTCCACAAATTAGTGAGATCATGTGATATTTGTCTTTCTCTGACTGGCTTATTTCACTTAGCATAACTCTCCAGGTCCATCCATGCTGTTGCAAATGGTAGGAGTTCCTTCCTTTTTACAGCAGCATAGTATTCCATTGTGTAGATGTACCACAGTTTTTTAATCCACTCATTTGCTATTTTATCTAGTGTTTCAGTGAACTGCTAGAGCCATCTTGCAGTCCTGGGTGAAGTAAGCCTCGCTGACTTGCATATGATGCAGAGCTGAGAGATGAAAGAACCTGATGACTTCATGAAATTGTCTTCAGAAAAGTTTATAGATCGCCTTATCTTTGGGTTATTTTTATTTAAGATAAATATCCTATTTTAAACCAGTTTGACATGCTGTTCTCTCTATATTGCAGCCAAAAAGTTTCCTAACTGATGCTATCAGTCATCATTAGAAGTTAACTGAAAATTAATTATTTTTAATATTCTCATATTCTTCTTTGATGTGAAGAGAACATCATTTGTGGTTGGCTGTCTTAACAATGAAATTAAAATGGCTAATGAACCTGATCACAAATAACTGAATCCATTTTAACTCAGAGAAAGGAGGGTAGTCCTGATTTATGGATTCGATCAATAGTTAAACATTTCTCTGAAGCCTGTTTCTGCCTTTGAAAGGTTTTCAAGTGTTGGAATAATTTCAAACTAATTCTTGCTATTAATCAGTTGGTCCTGAGCAATAGTTCTACTTACGTACTTTCAACAACCATTTACTCAATACATGGGAGGGATGTAGAAACACGAAATTGTCACAAGTGCAATGACAGACTTTATGCCCAATATATTCTGAGAACATAAAACTTAATCTAGCCTGGAATAGGGAAAATCAGGGAAGATTTTCTGAAAAAAAGTAATTCCTGAGCTAAATCTTGAACAATGATTGAGGCTTGCCAGGTGAAAAAGGAGATAATGTGAGGTTACAAAGAAAAGAAGAGCAGACCAATTAAAAGCAAGGTATGTATGTTGGAATTATGAGTTCAGGAGGTGAGACAAAAAGTGACAATAGATGAGGCTGAAGGTAACAGCACAACACAGTGGTTAGAAGCAAGGATTTTTGAATTCCAGAGTTTTGAATGTCAATCACTTATTCAATCAATAATTAATTCCCAAGTTCCTACTATATCTCCAGTTTGGAGATAGACATGAGTAATACAACAACAATCTTTGTTTTCATGGAGCATACATTCTAGAGAAGGAGAATGACAAAAAAACAAAAAAGAAAAAAAAACGGATATCTAAACAAAAATTATTAGTTATAACCGGCATTTTGGAGAAAAGAACGGGCTGGAATGGAAACGAATAACAAATACATATTTTAAATAAAATGGTCAGGGTGGACCTCTCTAGCAAGATGACAGGATGAACTTAATAGCTGACAAGGACCCAACTTCATAAGGAGTAAGGGAAGGAGCTTTGTCAGCTGTCTCAGGATACGTTCCAGACATACTATCCAATCACAACCCCTTCTCTCTCCATAGAGTAAAACCACTTTCCAAAAGAAATAATAATTGTTCCCTTACTTATTTCATAATTGTGTTACCCAAGTGTGTACCCAAATAGTGGTTTAGTTCTGCCTATTTCTTCTTGCTAGTCTATATGATTCAAACTTCTTTTAATGTACAGTTTCACCCCTCAATCCACTGTTTTATTCTATACAATTGATCAAATAATTGGTCATTTAATCTATAAAGTTACCCACCAGGAGAGAAAAATTATTTTTGTCAGAGTCGTTTTAGATAGCTCCTTTTTATATACCACTTATCTGCTTTCGTGTCCTTTTAGAAAGTTTAAAAACTATATCCATATAGGGTTCACTCCTAATTTCCACAAGGAAAGATTCCCTCTTAGCACACTCCCTTTTCAGGGAGAGAATGCCTTATCTGATTGATGAAATGTAAAAGAAAAATGTGTCAGGGTGGGCTCAACATCCTTCCTTCCTCTTGAAAGTAAGTTATCGGTGCATGGAGGAATCCCTACCTCTTCTGGGCCTCTGCCAATAGGCAGCAGGTGCCCCAGTCCAGCCTAACTCTGATGAGCAGTACTTAGAAGCCCACATGGGTGACTTCAAGCCCTGTCCGCCACTAGGCCCCTCTCAGTGATATAACTGATATTTTGGCTTGACGGCATTCCTTTGCTTCATTTCTCAAATTGTTCAATGCCCTGCAGAAGAAGAGTGGTGCCCTGAGATAGAAAAAAAAAAAAGTGTTCATTTTGCTTCAAGATTCACTTTAAAAGCATGTGATAATCATTTTAAATCACACATCTCTAACAAATTTAGCTCAAATATAGCATTGGTCATGTAAGTCATTTAGTATATAAAGTGTATTAGTGATGTGCACTATTTTTAAAAATAATACTTTGGTAAAATTAGTTATGTTACATTTAAGCATGTTTGATAGCTTTGGTTTCCTTTTATCAGATTTGTTTGCTGAAATATTCACAGAGATTTCGTGAATACAAAGTCAGATATTCAGAATGAACTTTTAAATGACAACATTGAGTTCAGAAACCAGCATTCCACAGGATATTGGAAATGTTAAATGTACACGATGGATAAGATACATCATTTAGATAATACATTTCTAGCACCCTACATTTCTTTTTTTTAAAGTTTAAGTATTGCTGGTATACAATATTAGTTATGTTTGATTCAGGTGTACAATATAGTGAGTCAACATTTAATAGCTACAATGTGATCACCCCATTTATTCTAATAATCATTCCCTTTCACCTTTTTCACCAATTCCCCCATCATCCTCCCCTCTGGCAACCAACCTTTGGTTTGTGTTTCTATCAGTCTGTTTTTGGGGGGGTTTTGTTTGTTTTGTTTTTATTTTTTTAGATTTCACAAATAAGTGAAACCATATTACATTCATCTGTTTCTGCCTGACTTATTTCACTTAGCATAATATCCTCTCCATCCATGTTCTCATGAATGGCAAGATTTCATTTTTATTGCTGCATAATATGTGTACCTCAGCTTTTTTTATCCATTCATCTATGGATGGTACCTAAGTTGCTTACATATCTTGGCTACTGTAAATAATGCTGCAATTAACATAAGGGTGCATATATGTTTTTGAATTAGTGTTTTCGAGGGGTATTTTTTGTTTGTTTTAGATAAATACCCAAAAGTGAAATCGCAGGGTCCTATGGTATATTTTTAGTTTTTTGAAGCATCTCCATACTTCTTTCCATAGTGCCTGCATTCCCACTAACAGTGCACAAGAGATTCCCTTTACATTCCTACTAACATATATTATTTGTTGACTTTCTGATAGCTATTCTGACTAGTTCAGCATGCTACATTTCTATATGAATGAAGAACTCCAGTATGATGTTGCTATCCCAGTCCAATGTTGATGTGTAGCAAATGAAAACATTTGGTCATTTTTGTTTCTACTGCCTTTCCATAGTATAGTCATAATATGAGGCTTTATTCAAAACTAGAGGCCTGATGCACAAAATTCATGCCTGGGTAGGGTCCCTAGGCCTGGCTGGCAATCGGGACTGATCTGTGGGGTGACCAGTGGGGTGATCAGGGGGGCCCCTGCTGGCACCTGCCTGGGCCAGCCTGGTGCTGCCTGCTCGCCGGCCCTGCCCTCCACTGCCATTGCTGGTTGCTTTCCTCTGCAGGGAGAGCGGTGGGGCAATCAAAGTGGGGGCAGTGCCAGCCTGCTTGCGGCCAGCCCTGCCCCCTGCCACTGCCGCTGGTCACCTCCCTCTGTGGGGCAGCCAGCAGGGAGATTGGGAGGCCCCTGCTGGCACCAGCCTTGCCTGGCCTGGGCTGCGAGCTGGGGGAAGCTCCTGCATTGAGCATTTGCTCCCTGGTGGTCAGTGCACATCATAGCAACCGGTTGTTCCACCACTCGTTCTGCTGTTTGGTCGATTTGCATATTAGGCTTTTATTATATAGGACTAAAGGCCCGGTGCATGAAATTGTGCAGGGGGCGTCCCTCAGCCCAGCCTGCACCCTCTCCAATCCAGGACCCCTCGGGAGATGTCTGACTGCTGGTTTAGACCCCATCCCACAGGGACCACTGGCTCCTAACTGCTTGCCTGCCTGCCAGCCTGATCGCCACCTAACCACTCCCCTGCCAGCCTGGTCACCCCCAACTGCTCTCCCCTGCTGGCCTGATGGCCCCCAATTGCCCTCCTCTGCCAGCCTGATCACCCCTAACTGCCTCTGCCTCGGCCCCCACCACCGTGGCTTTGTCCAGAAGGAAGTCAGATGTCCAGAAGATATCCGGTCACCTAGTCTAATTAGCATATTACCCTTTTATTAGTATAGATGATTACTGAGCAGTGCATTCTGGGGAAGCAGCCTTTGAGTCAGAGACCAGGGACTCGACAGAAAGCTAGGAGGTACGATCTCACTCAGGAGAGGATGGGCCTGGGATCATGGGCGAGGCCTGGACTGTGTTTAGGTCTGAGGAGCCTCCCTCCTCCGGGCACCACGTGCTCAGTGGCCTCCCACAGACACCCCGACCCGGGTTCAAACCCGCAACCTTTCAATGTACAGGACGAAGCTCAGCCAGGGCAGTTATTCTTGGCTTTTATTTTCTTTTCTTTTACTTTTTCATTTTATTTTTTACTCTTTTTATTACATTTTTATTGTTGAAAGGTTTACATAGGTCCCATTTCTCATCATTAACCTTTTCCAGCCTACTCCCCACCCCAGGCCCTCACCATCCCATTGTCTGTGTCCAGGGGTGATGCATATATGCACACAGGCCATTGGTTGATCTCTTCCCACCCACCCATCCTCCTCCACCTTCCCTCTGAGGTTCCACAGTCTGTTCATGCATCTGTGTCTCTGGGTCTATTTTTGTTCATCAGTGTATTTGGCTCATTAGGTGTTAAAAGTGCTCTGTTTGTGATCACTTGGGTTTTCTAAAGATGCAGTCATATTATGTACAAATCTTTTTTCTTTTTCCAAATGTTCCTGTGGACACATTGGGAATATAGATACCATAAATAGAAGTCTGTGAATAACTTGGGAATAGGATGCTTTTTCTTTTGTGACGCTGTGTACATGATCCTGTGCTCCCGCTGTGTTGAGAACACCGTGTACTGTGGCTGCAGGGAGGCTCTCATTGGCAACTCATCCACATAGAGCCATAGCCTCCCTCTCCATCAGCCACAGCTCCCAGGACAGACGCATGCACCCTCAGCAGAGATGGGGGCACTTGGCCTCCTCCCGCAGGCTTGCCCCCTGTCATCACCCGGTGGGGCCCACCTTCCACATATCACCCTCTTGTTCCTACTCCCAGGCCTTTCCATGTACTTCCTCTTACCCAGCCCCCTCCCATCTCCTGTCATGTCCAGAGCCCCAGGTGCTGTCCCTGCGAGGTTTGTTACACTCCCTACCAGATCGTTTCATCTTATTCTTCCATGGCATCCAGTGTTTCTTCTGCCTCGTTAACTTGGTTTGAATCTGAATGGAAATGGCTCCATCTTCTATTCCATTTGTGTCCTTTCTACCCTTAACTCAATGTCATGTCCTTAGTATGTGGCTATGAGATGTCTCTGTGACTGAGCTGGGAAACCTTTCACAATTCTCTTTTTCTTTCATCTCAGGATAACTGTGCTCTGCAGTTTGTGTGTGACCAAAGGCCCTGGGAATACAATGCTGAGCCCTCTGAACTCATTTTATTCTTTATTGTATTATTTGATTCCTGGGGTTGAATTAAACATGAAAACAGAAGAAAATATACCCTTAGATATACAATCTGAGTTATTACCCAGAGATTTCCGTGGGAGTTGACACTGAGGCATGAGACACATGTGTTTATTGCTCAGTTTCCTCAACTGTGGCACGAAGGTTGAACCTGCCCTTCGGATCCTCTGGAGCAGGGGTCCTCAAACTTTTTAAACAGAGGGCCAGTTCACTGTCCCTCAGACCGTTGGAGGGCCGGACTATAGTTTAAAAAAAAAAAACTATGAACAAATTCCTATGCGCACTGTGGGCCCGGGACAAGTCGGCTGCTAAGCAGGACAGGCAGCGGCACCCGGCAGGCCGGATAAATGTCCTCAGCGGGCCGCATGTAGCCCGCGGGCCGTAGTTTGAGGACGCCTGCTTTGGAGGTTGGATATGATGCATCCAGAGGGATTAACTGGCGGCTGGGAAAGTAAGATCAGAAGTCAACAGACACTTGTTTCCTTTACCCGGACAGAGGTAGAAAAACACAATTCTTTTTATCACAACCCCAGGAAGGGCTATGCCTGTGGGAGGAGGTGCAGGGAACCGGGCTTCCCCCTTGCTCCTGTGCCACCCTCCCTCCCTACATCCCTGCACTGGCCCAGCCGCCATCACGGAACCACTAAACTCAGGCTGTGGCCCCGCCCATCTCGCAGGGAGGAGCATGCGCAGTTTCTTGCAGACACGGAAGCAGCTGTGGAGTAGGGAGGTGGCGGTTTTTCCCGAGGAGGGTGTTTGTGCTTTAAAGCTGATGCTCTCTGTCCACCTCCCAGCAGTGAAGGCTGAGGGGCGCTGCAGGCACTGAAGTTCTTGTTGACGTCTCTGCTCCGAGCCTCTCACAGTGGTGAGTCCATGTCCCGGGAGGCTGCGCAGTGGAGGCACCACGTTCATTTCAGAAGAAACTGAGGATTGATCGAAGCCTGCTAGCTGGGAAGAGGGACCAGGAGGTCTGCCTTGCTCCCACTCGCCAATCCCCAGTCCCGCTGCCACCCAGCCTGGTTCCCCATGGCTCTCTGTTGGCCATCCAGTGATGGGAGCCTGCAGGCTGGGAGTAGGGAGGGTGGGGGTGGAGGGACCTAGAGGTGCTCCTTGCACTTCCTGGTATTCAGTCATCCATTCGGTCATTTTGAATATTATGGACCCTAGCCTTTTATAATGTAGATTAGAGGCCTGGTGCATGAAAATTGATGCACTGGAGTGGGTGTGCCTCAGCCCAGCCTGCCCCCTCTCACAGTCCGGGAACCCTCAGGGACGGGAGTTGACCCCACGATCAAGGGAAGGAGATGACCCTTCATACCTCTGCTGCTGCCACTGCCGGCAGTGCAAGCCTCGGCCAGCCCTGGTTACCTGAGCCTTGGGCGGCCCTGGGCGGCTGGGCAGCCACCATCTGAGGCTTGCCTGCACCTTGGGCTGGCCCTAGGAGGCTGGGCAGCCACCATCCGAGGCTTGCCTATGCATCGGGCCAGCCCTGGGCGGCTGGGGTCTGAGGGGACTGGGGGACTCCAGAGGCAGGCACTCGGAGCAACCAGGCCTGCCCCTTGTCACACACCTGTCACCCAGCAGGGCTGAGGGGACTGGGCACCACCATCTTGTGGCTGTGGTCACTGCCATCTTTGAAGGTGTGGCAGTCAATTAGCATATTCCCTCCTTATTGGTTGTGGGTGCCGCCATCTTTGCGACAGTGTGAGAGTCAATTACCATATTCTCTCTTTATTAGATAGGCTATTTCAAGTATAATGAAATATGTTAAAATTTAGCCAGAAAGTTTTATAATCCCACAAAACAAATTGAGAATAAATTTATATTCATGAAAGACTTTTTATTTCTTGCTCTTTTCTTTTAGACTTTAGAGTTATATTCCCACAAACAGTAACATTTTATTTATTTCAGACTAAAAATACAAGAGTTTTTTAAACTAAAAACTATTATATAATTTATGATTTCATTACTTATATGTAGCTGTGATAAAGATTGTCACTCATAAATTTACAGGTAAGAAGAAATTATTTTATTTTTAAATTAATTTATTGAAAATCTATGTTTCATAGTTGCTATGTAATCCCCTTTCTGGTAATTATAATTCAGAAAGTGCACGTCTAACTCTGTGTATCATTACTTCTGCCACAAGTGCTTTGATAAATCTTTAGCAACCTCACAGGTTAAAAGCATAGTATCTCATCTTCATTTCTAGATCTACTTCTTTGTTTTTATCTATATATATAAAAGCCAAGTGACCAGAACGACAGGAACGACTGGTGGCACTGCGGCTGGCCAACCTGCTTGATTGGGTGCAGGGCCAACAAGCTGGCCAACCTCCCGCGTTCCTTCCCCCAAGCCAGCCCGGCCCCGATCAGGGCTGGCCAGACCCCACCCATGCACAAATTCATGCCTCTAGTATATAAATATTTTAACAACTTAAACCATGTTCCTTTAATGAAAAAAAAAGGGATTTTTTTTTGTCAGCATCATAATTAACTTCAATATTTAGAAAGGTGATAATATAAGCAGTATATTTTTAACTGGAAGAGACAAAAATCACTATGGGTTTTTCTATATGAGTATTATGAAATAAAATGTAAAAAAGGCAGATGCAAATGTATTAGTTATTTTCAGTGAAAAGAACATTAGAAGATGACTTTAAAGAGATTTGTTCATGCAATTCTATTTTTAGACATGTCAATTACATAACAGAAATATTATCACCATGTCAACCAGCTTTAAAATTGCTCCTTGACCAGATAAAACAAATGGTTTGCATGGCAACAAGGTTGCCAAGTATAATTGATATGGATTCATAGACTGTTGGACATTTTTTAGCCAATTTGAATTAAATGCATTTTAACCTCAGTATGAAATAGGAACTGACACGCTCCTTTGAAATGTCATCTGAAAAACTACAAGCATAAAGAATAAAGATATATATGTTTAGAGAAACCAGAGTGGAATTAAAAAGAAATAATTATGGATATAATTGATGCCATCAACATGACCTTGCATTTCAACTTTTTCTCCCTACTAGTAAGAATGAATTTTGCAATAGACAAATCCACAATCAGAGATTTAAATACTCATCTTTCAAAAGTAGATAGCAAATCAGTTAATATAAAAAAGATACACAATTAACCAACTTGACCTAATTGACATTTACAAAACACTCTATTCAACAACAGCCAAATACTCTATTCAAGTGCATAAAAACATTAACCAAGATAGATGATGTTCTTGATCAGAAAGCAAGACTCAATAAATTTAGCACTCAAGTCATACAATTTATATTCTCTGACTATAATGAAATTAAATTAAAAATCAGTAACATCTATGAACACAGACAATAGTGTGGTGAAGGTCTGGGGTGGGAGGTGGAGGCTGGCTAGAAGGGGTCAATGGGGAAAAAGGGGGGACATCTGTAATACTTTAAACAATAAAGATACATTAAAAATAAAGTCAAAAAATCAATAACATAAAAATCTATGAAATTTCCAAATATTTGGATATAATAACAATGAAATAATAAATAATCCATTGGTCAAGGAAGAAATCAAAAGGTAAATTAGGAAGTATTTTGAAGTGAAGAAAAATTAGTGGATAAATTTTAAAACATAATATCAAAATTTGTGGAATGGTGCAAAAGCAGCATTTAGGGGTATAAATGTACAGCCCTAACTGGTTAAGTTAGGATTAAAAAAAAAAGTTTTCATATCAATGAATTCAGATTCAACCTTAAGAAACATTTTTTTCAAGCAAATAACTCTCAAAATAAGCACAAGAAAGAAAATAATAATCAGATCTGTGAATAGAAAACAAAAAGCAACAGAGAAAATCAATAAAACTAAATTTGGTTCATTGAGAAAACAAAACTGACAACCCTTTTATCAGATAGGTCAGAAAAAAATAAAAATAAAACAAGAGAGAAGACACTAATTCAATTTTGTTGGTCATAATTGGTCTGTTGGCATTTTTTGTTTCTTCCTGATTCAGCCTTAACTAGAAATTAATCCATTTCTTCTAGGTTGTCCAATTTGTTGGTATATAATTGTTCAAAGTAATTTTCATAATCCTTTGTATTTCTGTGGTATTGGTTGCCACTTCTTTCATTTCTGATTTTATTTATTTGGATCCTCACCCTTTTTAAAAATTTTTTGGATAAAAATTTATCAATTTGTTTACCTTTTCAAAGAACCAGGTCTTGGTTTCATTGATCTTTCATATTGTTTTTTTTTTTGTTGTTGTTGTTGTTTTTTTTGGGGGGGGGCTCTACTTCATTTATTTCCACTGTGATCTTTATTATGTACTTCCTTCTACCAACATTGGTCTTTGTTCTTCTTTTTTAGTTCTTTGGATGTAAGGTTAGATTATTTAAGGTTCTTGTTTGTTTATTTCTTGAGGTAATACTGCATTACTATAAGTTTCACTCTAAGAACTGCTTTGGCTGGTCCCCATAGATTTGGGGGTCAATGTGTTTTCATTTTGATTTGTGTCAATTTTGATTTCTTCTTGATCTTGTTGTTATCCCATTCATTGTTTAGCAGCATGCTATTTAGCCTCCATGTGTTTGTATATTTTTTTCAGTTTTCTTCTTGTAATTAATTTCTAGTTTCATACCATTGTGATTAAAGAAAATGAACCAATAAGACAGAAACAAACTCATATATAAAGAGAACAAACTGATGTTTGCCAGATGGGAGGGGTATTGCATGGATGGTTGATAAAGGGGAAGAGATTAATATATACAAATTGTCAGATAAAAAAATAGTCACAGGAATTATATATAGCATAAGGAATATAGCAAATAGTATTGTAATAACTATGTATGGTGTCCGTTGGGTACTAGACTTAGGGTTTTCACTTTGTAAGTTTATTAAATGTCTAATCACTATGTTATACACCTGAAACTAATATAATATTGTATGTAAACTATAAATGAAAAATAAAAAATTAAATAAAAACTATTTGTTTTTTTCACTTAATGTTCTTACATTCATCTGCCTTATCCCCAAGCCTCTGTTTGTTCTCCATAGTCACTCTCCTTTCAGTTGCTTTCAATTAGCCTTCATTTCTACCATTTTTTTCTTTCATTTTTAAAAAATCTGGTTTCTATGAACTCAGATTTCACTTCTTTTCATTGTGTTCCCATTTTCCTTCTTGAATACTGACTTTGTGACTGAAACTCTTACAGTTACTTTCCAACATAAAATTGCTGCTTCTTCTGTATCTGCATACCTTCATTGACAGTTTACTTCCTGCAAATATGCCTCCAAATGTTTCTTCTTTACCTGTTTTCCTGCTTCTAAAGATTTTGTGACAAACCTCGTTGAAAAAGCTTCTATCGTCAGCCCACAAAAACAATCCCATTGGTTTAAATGAGTGAAGGTTGAGTTTGCACCACTGCGGTTCTTAGTATAGGCTTATAATACACTCTGCATCCGGGAGCATCCTGCTCGGTATACTTACTAACTTGTATTAATCTTCACCATCTTTGATAACTCTTCCTCGTGTCTTGTTTGGGGTTACTTAGATATCCTCATTTCATTGAAAATGAAGTTTAGGTTTCTGTTTTGTGCTCTCCTTATTGCTTTTGGGTAATGTTTAGGGGAAGTTATCAATTTAAACTTGGGCATTTCTTCTATTTTAAATTGTGTTTTTAATTAGAAATTTATGAAGCACTTTATTGTTTTAAGAATAACATAGTTTATTTTGGAAGTATTAATGTAGTTTCAATCATTAAAAATTTTGAGATAGGAAACCTTAAAAGGTAATTGGCATTTCAAAGGATATTTGGTGACATATTGATACAATATCACATTAGTAAATATAATTAATATAGTCATAAGAGTTAATTTTATTGTCATATCATTTATTCCAACATATAGTATTACACTGGCATATTTATCAGAAAATGAACTTATGGAAAATATGGCTAGTCTTGACTCTAAAATTCACTTAAAAGAAAAATAATATAGTTATAGAGTACTAATTAGAGAATGTATGAAATTTTAGACATCGAGTTGCATTCTAGAAAGCAATTAAGAATTTTAAAATAAAAATCTTTACACCCTAGAAAACAATTGATAATTTTTAAAATTAAATCTTTATTAAGTATAAGTTTGCTTTGCCATTCCTTGCCTGGGGATATTGGGGTTAAACCCATGTGTTTTCTGGTTTTGTGAGAGAAAACTAAGAATGGACACAGCTTTCAGAACTATATCTTTTTCCTACTTTAGTCTCAGCTAAAATCATCAAACCAAGCACATACTCCTGTGAACTGCAGGAAATCCATTATCACACTTCTTTTAATCACCTCAATATACTAGTAGTCTTTTCTGTTTCCACTATAATTCAAAGAATGCTTTTAACATCAAATGATTTCCAATATTCTTTTTTAAATAAAGGGACTTTTTAATAAAATGTTCAAAGTTTTGTAGTGAAGAATAAGTTTTATAAATATAAATTACTTAGGAATATTAGAAGGTCATGTCAATTTACTATTACAATAGAGACTCTCTGATACTTACCTAAGGTGTTTGATTACATTTGTTCTTTCTATATAAATCAATTAGAATAATTTTTCATGTATTTTAGTTTTGAATGCATAATGCAGACACAAGGTAAAAAATTCAAAAGAAATAAAAGGGAATCAGTTCAACTCAACCTCTCAGCCATCCCATCTTCCTAACTAGAGACAACCCAACTGGCTCTAATGTCACAAAACAACAATGCAGTACAATCTCACACCTGTCAAAATGGCTATCATAAACAAATCAACCAACGACAAGTGCTGGCAAGGATGGGGAGAAAAGGAAACCCTCGTACACTGCTGGTGGAAATGCAGACTGGTGCAGCCACTGTGGACAAGAGTATGGAGTTTCCTCAAAAATTAAAAATAGAACTCCCATTTGACCTAGTAATCCCACTTCTAGGATTATATCCCAAGGAATCGGAAACACTAAGCACAAAAGGATATATTCACCCCCATGTTCATAGTAGCACAATTTAGAATAGCTAAGATTTGGAAACAGCCTAAGTGCCCATCAGCAGATGAGTGGATTAAAAAGCTGTGTTACAATGGAATACTACGCTGCTGTAAAAAAGAAAGAACTATTACCATTCTCAACAGCATGAATGGACCTGGAAAGCATTATTCTAAGTGAAATAAGCCAGTCATAGAAAGATAAATATCACACGATTTCACTCATTTGTGGAATATAATGAACAATATAAACTGATGAACAAAAATAGATCCAGAGACATAGAAGAATCGAACAGACCTTCAAATATCAGAGGGAAAGCAGGGGAGGAGAGGGGTAAGAGATCAACCAAAGGACTTGTATGCATGCATATGAGCATAACCAATGGATACAGACACTAGCGGGCTGAGGGCATGTGCTGGGGGATGGGAGCAGCCAGGGAGAAGTCAATGGGGGGGGAGGGGAAGGAGACATATGTAATACTATATGTAATACTTTAAACAATAAAGAAATTAAATTCTTTCATACCTTTTCAAAGAATCAATTTCCAAATCAAAAGAGAAATTCCTAAAGATTAAATATATCTCCGAGTTGTTGACAGTCATTAATAGGGAAGCAGATAAAAATCATAAAAATGCCAGTCTAAGAACATGTCCGTCCAATTTATTCTTATTTTAATAGAATTCTGGATCCTATTCTATATACATAGTGAGAACTCAGATAACATGTGGTTGATGAGGGAGGGTAGATATTGCACAGGAAAGTAAAAGCAAAAAGGATCAATTTACTAAGTCATTAATTCTAGCCATAACAAAAAATATTTGAGTAGCATTCACATTTGATCACTGAAAGAGAAAAATAACTCTTGTTGACAAGCTATCACATGGAACCAACACTTTTTTGTTTTAAATCATAGACATTAATGTCAAGATAAACAACCAGTTCCAGGTACTCAAAAAAAAAAAGTCTAAATTGTAAACTTAAATCTTCATTATTTTACTTAATGGAATCTCAGAGGGAAGGCAGGGGAGGGTGGGTGGCTGAGAGGTAATCAACTAAAAACCTTGTATGCATATATGTATAACCATGGACACAGACAATAGAGTGGTGAAAGTCTGGGGTGGGGGGCAAGGATGACTGGAGGGGCCAATGGGGGAAAAAAGGGAATATATATATAATACTTTCAACACTAAACATTTTTTTTAAATAATAAATAAATAATTTAACTTTAGAATCTAGAATAGACTCTCTTCTCCAGTCAGGATTTCTTAATAGGCCACCCTCAAATGCCATTATATTATATTCACTAAGCTATGCTGCATAAAGAATTGCCTCAAAATCTTAGTGGCTTAAAACACAAATGTTTACTTCTTCCCCAAGTTATATATAAACTGCAACTTACTGTGGCTTTGCTCTAGGCCAGAGGTCAAATATGTTATTTACCTATCCTTTCAGAGAAGAGTCAGAGGTCAAACTGAACTAGTCACATTTAAAAATTTTGCTCAGGTGGGGTATAAGTCAGGTATGTCATATTCCATTGGCCAAAATAAATCACCCAGCTATGCCTAGCATCAGCAGAGCAGAGACATGTAATTCTACCACAAGATAAAATATAAAATATTTTTATCAATCATAAAATATATCACAGCCATGCTCAATCATTATTTCAGTATTTTTTATGCCATAGCTATTGCTCAGAATGGTCTTCCTAACCTTGTTATTGTCAAGTTCTCTCAATTTCCAAGCTTCAACTCAAATCAAACAACTCCATAAGTCCTTTCCTAATGTTTTCTGTCCACCGTGCCTTTATTTTGCTTACTCATCTGTGGATTTATACTTATCACTTATTTTGACATAAAACTATGACTTGTATCATAATATATTTGTTTCATGTCCTTGTGCCTGTGTTAAGTGTGCTGCGCCAGCACAGTCATGGGTGAACCTGAGTGGGGGCGGTGAAGGATTGAGAAAAGACAGACAGAATGAGAGCTGGGTCTTGGTGGGACGCTGTCCTCTCTGATGGAGAGCTAGCGAAAGCGCCACGGACTATAAGCTGTGTCTTTATTTTATAGCCAGATTCCACGAGGCAAAGTAAGGGTGTGGTCAAGATGTTTACAACATTCTCATGGGTTTCGATCTTACTCAATTACATGCACCTGACCAAGTTTTGTTTACTTGCAGCCCATATCACTTAGGCACGTGGGGCCACATGTTCGGACCAGAGTTTCAAGCTTACAACTACAGCTGTTGGCTATAATTGTGTGGGAGGGCTCTGCCCTCCAAGCTGGGACTTGCATGTGGCAATGAGAGGACTGTGCCCTCTCATTAGTCCGAGGCTTGAACCTGTCCAAACACTGTAGCCGCTCTCCACAGTTAAGGGAAAAGACCACACGTTCTTTTGATCAGTTTATTCCCTATTCATGTATAAAATAGAACATAAACTCTGTTGAATGAATCATTCACTATTTTGTCCCCTTTCATTTCAGTATAGATTCTGAAAAGTAAAAGATCAGGCATCAACTCTACATTTATACTATTTCAATGTTGATGTCATTTATTTACCCAACATTTATTTAAACATATATCTATAGCATGTACAATGTCATATAAAAAGACACTGCTACTGATTCAACAATATTGCTCTGTGAGCAGTGATACGTGCACATTTGTTTAAAAGAAAAACTATAGGATTTGAAGGCCTGCCTGCTGAATATATGCATGTCTTTGGGAAAGAAATTTAATCTCTCTGAGTTTTATGTATGAGATATGAGTGATCCCTAACTGGAAAGGATTTCTACATGGTGTATGTAATGTGCCTAAGACAATACCTGATCATAATATGCACTGAAACAATAGTAGCTATCATTCACTTCAATATCAGTAGTGATTTTTATGAATTTTTACTAAGTTCCCATTTGTCATCTTAAAATGCTATTTGGGGCTAGTTTCTTCCTGTAGCTATGAAACAGAATCAGGTAGTTAGTTTTCCACCAAAACTAGGATGACAGCCTCAAATGACAGAGCTCAAATCAAGCTTCAAATGACAGAGCTCAAAAACACTGAGAAAAGTTTTGTTTACATAAAAACGTAGTAAATCATTTGTAAAAATAATTTCAAAATAGGACAAGTAACAGCATTATCCTCATGCCAAAACCAGCTAAAGACACTATAAAGAAAATTATAGGCAAATATCCTATAGATAAACATCGATGCTAAAATCCTCAATAAAATATTAACAAACCAGATCCAGCAATATATTAAAAAGATCATGCACCATGATCATGTGGGATTTATTCTGGGGTTGCAAGGTTGGTACAATATCTGCAAATCAATAAATGTGATACACCACATAAAATGAAGGATAAAAACCAATAGATACAGAAAGGATCATATTAATAGATACAGAAAAAAAAAAAAATCTGGTAACATTCTGCACCCATTTATGATAAAAACTCTCAAGCCAATCAAAAAATGGGCAATGGACCTAAATAAGTACTTTTTGAAAGAGGACATACAGAAGGCCAAGAGACATATGAAAACATGCTCAAAGTCACTGATCATCCAAGAGATGCAAATCAAAACGACAATGAGGTACCATCTCACACCTGTCAGAATGGCTATCATCAACAAATCAACAAATGACAAGTGTTGGCGAGGATGCGGAGAAAAAGGAACCCTGGTGCACTGCTGGTGGGAATGCAGACTGGTGCAGCCACTGTGGAGAACAGTATGGAGTTTCTTCAAAAAACTAAAAATGGAACTCCCATTTGACCCAGTGATCCCACTTCTAGGAATATATCCCAAGAAACTAGAAACACCAATCAGAAAGGATATATGCACCCCTATGTTCATAGCAGCACAATTTACAATAGCTAAGATTTGGAAACAGCCTAAGTGCCCATCAGCAGATGAGTGGATTAAAAACCTGTGGTACATCTACACAATGGAATGCTACGCTGCTGTAAAAAGGAAGAAACTCCTACCATTTGCAACAGCATGGATGAACCAGGAGAGCATTATACTAAGCAAAGTAAGTCAGTCAGAGAAAGATAAATATCACATGATCTCACTCATTTATGGAATATAATGAACAACATAAACTGATGAACAAAAACAGATCCAGAGACAGAGAAACATTGATCAGACCTTCAAACCTCAGAGGGAAGGCAGGGGAGGGTTGGGGGAAGGGGTTGAGGGCACAAGCTGGGGTGTGGGGTGGGGGCAATGGGAGGATAAGGACACATATGTAATATCTTAATCAATAAAGAAAAAAACTCTCAAGAAAGTGGGAATAGAGGGAACATACCTCAACATAATAAAGGCCATATATGACACACAGCCACAGTGATCATCAATGGGCAAAAACTATAAGCATTTCTCTTAAGATCTGGAATAAGACAGAGATGTCCACTTCCACCACTCTTATTCAACACAGTATTAGAAGTCATAATCACAGCAATCAGACAAGAAGAAAAGTAAAAGGCATCCAAATTGGAAAAGAAGAAGTAAAACTGTTAATAGTTGCAGATGACATGATACTGTATACAGAGAAGCCTAAACATTCTACCAAAAAACTACTAGAACTGATAAATGAATTCAGTAAAGTAGCAGGATACAAAATAAATATTTAAAAATCTGTTGCACTTTTATACTCTAATAATGAACTTTCAGAAAGAGAAACTAAGAAAACAATTCCATAAGAAAATACCTAGGAATATATTTAACCAGAATTCAAAAGACCTGTACTCAGAAAATTATAAGACACTGAAGAAAGAAATTGAAGAAGATACAAGACAGTGGAAGCATACACTGTGTTCATGGATACAAAAATTTAACATAATTAGAATGTCCATACTACCTAAAGCAATATCTAGATTCAACACAATTCCTATCAAGATACCAATGGCACATTTCACTGAACTAGAACAAAAATTCCAAAAATTTACATGGGATGACAAAAACAAACAAAAAAACAAACAAACAAACAAAATAGCCACAACAATCGTGAAAAAGAAGAACAAAGTTGGAGGGTATCACACTACCTGCTATCAAACTATACTACAAGCCTATAGTAATTAAAACAGCATGGTACTGGCATAAAAACAGACATATAGATCAATGGAACAGAATAGAGAGCCCCAAAATAAACCCATGCCTCTATAGTAAATTAATATTTTACAAAGAAGGCAAGAACATAGAATGAGGTAAAGAAAGTCTATTCAATAAGTGGTATTGGGAACCTTTGACAGATATGTGCAAAAAATGAAACTAGACAATCTTACACCACATGCAAGAATAAACTCAAGATGGATTGAAGTCTTAAATCTTAGAGTAGAAACTATAAAAATCCTAGAAGAAAACATATGCAGTGATCTCTGACATTTCTTACAATATTTTTTCTGGTATAGCTCCTCAAGCAAGGGAAGCAAAAGAAAAATATAAACAAATGGGCCTACATCAAACTAAAAAGTTTTGCACATCAAAGGAAACCATCGACAAAATGAAAAGACAACCTACTGAATGGGAAAACATATTTGCCAATACATTGGATAAGGGTTTAATATCCAAAATTTATAAAGAACTTAGAAAACTCAACATCAAAAAACAAACAATCCAATTTAAAAATAGGCAAAAGGACCTGAATAGACAATTCTCTAAAGAGGACATACAGATAGATAAAAGTTACATAAAGGATGTAAAACATCACCAATTATCAGAAAAATGCAAAAACCACAATGAGACAACACCTCACACCTGTCAAATGGCTACCATCAATAAATCAACAAACCAGTATTTGCAAGGATGTGGCAAAGGGGAACCCTTGTTCACTGTTGGTGGGAATATGGATTGGTGCAGCCATTGTAGAAAGCAGTATGGAGTTACCTCAAAAAATTAAAAACGGAACTGCCTTATGACCCAGCAATTTCACTTCTGGGAATTTGTCTGTAGAAACCCAAAACACTAATGCTAAAGAATATGTGCACCCCTATATTCATAGCAGCATTATTTACAACAGCCAAAATTTGGAAGCAGTCCAAGAGTAAATCAGTAGATGAGTGGATAAAAAAGCTGTGGTACATTTACACAGTGAAATACTACTCAGCCATAATAAAGAAGGAAATCTCACCCTTTGCGGCAGCATGGATGAGCCTGGAGAACATTATGCTAAGTGCAATAAGCCAGTCAGAGAAAGACAAGGACCATATGATTTCACTTATATGTGGAATCTAATGAACAAAATAATCTAACAAACAAAATAGAAACAGAGTCATAGAAAACAGACTGCTATCAGAGGAGAGAGAGGTTGGGGGGCTTGGTAAAAAAAAAGGTGAAAGAATTAAGGGAAAAAATAATAGGGCAAGTAATAATAGACTGGACAAGAGCAGAAATTCACAAAATTGTATGTATAGAAAAACATGAAAATTATTATCAAACTTTTAAAAATAAAATGTCCTTAATTTACAAAGATGCAACATTTATCATACGTCTTCTTGAGGAGTTTCATGGTACTGCCAAAAGAAGGAGTATTTTACATCTAAACTGAGGAATCCAAAAAGCCTCGTCTAGAAATAACTACAGACAACATAGAGAAACAATGTCCACACTCATACACTTCTTACGCTGTGTGCTTTGGTTATGGTTGTTCACTACAATCAAGCTCTTCCTCTGGAACATTTAGAAGCCTTCAGACTGACATGAGACTATTTTGAAATTAACAAGTTTATATTTCTCATTTACAAATGGCAAATAATCATGCCAAGTTTTGTTTATACCTATAAGTCCATAAAAAATTTGCATCACTTAGTGAGTATGAATAACCATGATGTAATTTGAGAGAGAAAAAAGTGAATCAACTGATCAACACTGTTACCACTATGAACATATGCTTCTTTCCCATTCTTGCCTTATCCCTGCATTTCTTCTGTCTTCTCTGGTAATGAAGGAAAAGTTTAAAAGTAGTTTAATAGGATGGAGTGTGTGGTATCTGTGTGTGTGCATGTGCATGCACATGCATGTGTGTGTGTGTGTGTGTGTGTGTGTGTGTGTCCCATTTGCAGGCTGTTATCAGAGACTCTTGGACAAAACACTATTTGGGGAAGCCTGAGACTCAGGCACCAGGTTTTAACAACATGTTGTTCTCACAGAAACAAAAGTTTTTAATAAGAAATGACCAATATTCTCAAGCGAGTTTTGCCAGGAATTTTGTACTTCCTTATTAAAGGTTAATACAATATTATATCTACAAAATATTTACTTTAAGTCTTTCACTTTATAATACCCAATACTTGCTTTGTAAGTTCTGTAAAAGACCAGTACCCTTTGTCTCTTTTTTTAAATTCTTTATTCTTGAAAGTATTATATATGTCCCCTTCTGCCCCATTGTCCTCTCCCAGCCCACCCCAGCCCCCCAGTCCAGGCCTTCACCCCCTCTATTGTCTGTGTCCATTGGTTATGCTTATATGCATACAAGTTCTTTGGTTGATCCCTTACCCCACCCCACCTCCTGCCCACCCTCCCCTGCCTTCCCTCTGAGGTTTGACAGTCTATTCGATGCTTCTATGTCCTGGATCTCTTTTAGTTCAACAGTTTATGTTGCTCATTATATTCCACAAATGAGTGAGACCTTTTGTCTCTTAATAAAAGAATTGTGATTTAATATCACCATGATCTTACAATTTCTGCCTTGAGCAGTGAAGTCTGATGGCGGATAACATTCTTTAACAGGTTTTCAAGACTTAATTCTTGCTCTTAACTTCATCCACTACAGTTTTCTAGAGGCATGGCAAAAATTTTAGAAAAGTACCAATGCCAAAAAACATGATAAAGGTTTATATAACAGGTTTATAAAATAACAGGTATTACAGAAGGATTTAGCCCCCTTAACTGAGTGAAATGCCTTCCCAACTGCTTAAAGTTATATATGTAGACATACCGGTGATAATTTCTAGGTTATATGCAGGGGAAAAAAAGATTTTAACAAAGCTGCAAGTCCTTTTAGAGACACTAGGATTAGCCCAATTTCACAAGCATAATGGTAGGGAACAAGAAAAACTCTATTCCTTTTATGTTATTTTCTTCTGACAGCTTCATAATTCAGTCCATATTAAAGGTCTTGAATAAGATTGTTGGTAAAGTTAGTTCCCATAAATTACCACTGTTTCTGATTTTTAAAATACTACAAATGGTCCTAGAGTATCCACTAGTACCATGTTCAGAAATGTGCCGCTTTCATTATAATGGACTTGATCCATTAGAGTTTCATGCTAATAAAGCCCAGGCAACAAACAATGAGGCATTGCTAAGTTTTCTTGCTCACCCCCCTCCTTTCATTAGTGAGAATGAGTCCCCTATGATTTGTGGTTAAATTATACCTATTTATTCCATTTTTTACGAATCCTATATTCACATAAAAACTCAAAATTAAATTCTATAACACCAAAGGTAATTGATAAACTTAAACACTAAACCTCATAATTAATTGAGGGAAAATGTCTTATCTGGCAATTAGTACTCATATTAATGAAAATTAGTCCTAAAGGTGCCAGAAAATTCTAAACTTTCCAACATCAACATTAAGTCTACCTTTACATTAATTTAGGTTATTTAAAAGAACTATCCTTACCAAAATAGATTTTTATTAATATGCAGATTTTTCTAATCAAACTGGCTTCCCATTCAAATCCTATAACTCTGGAATCTACATTGGCCTATAAAGTCAAAATTTTTTCATTTATCATTCATTCACATATCACATACTTATTGAATTCTTACATATATGATGTATATTAAATTCCTGTTGCTATTATAAAACAAACTAGAGGCCCGGTGTATGAATTCATGCATGGGTAGGGTCCCTAGGCCTGGCCAGTGATCAGTCAGGTTCCCCCCATCCTACCCTCTTTGCCTCCTCCTTCTCTCCCTCCCTCAGCACCCTGTGCTGCCCCTGATGGTCAGCACATGTCATTGAGAGTGGTAGAACTCCTGGTCTCCCAGGTGAACTCCCAAGGGGATAATTTGCATATTAGCCTTTTATTATATAGGATTACCACAAACGTAGTAGTTTAAAACAACAAATTCATTATCTTATAATTCTTCTGATCAGAAGTCCAAAATGAGTCTTAAGGGATAAAAATCAAGGAGTCAGCAAGTGGTTCCTTCTGGAGGACCCAGAAAATATGTCCCTTGCCTCCTCTACTTTTAGATGCTGCTCACAATCCTTGGCTCCTGGTCACATCACTCCCATTTCTACTTCCAAGATCACATCATCTTCTACTCTTCTACTCCCTCAGCCTCCCTCGCATAAGGACATTCGTATCAATTCATTATAGCATCAACTCATAGCCAGAATAACTGAAAACATCTAAATATCATCAGCTTAAAAGTCCCAGAGCTCAGTATCTAGTAAGATTGAGACTCTAGTTATAAATTCCTGGTCAAAATTATCTGGCCCTCAAAACAATGATGGGGGAGGCATAGGATAACAACTATAGACATTGCATTCCAAAGAAAATATGAAAGGAAGAAGAAAATGACTGGTCCCAAACAATTTCAAAATCTACCTGCGAAAACTCAAATAGGTTTCCAAAGCGTGCAAATAATCTGTGGCTGAAGACTCTTGTCTATGAACCAAGCCTCTGCCCTTGGAGTCACCCTTCCTTTTTCTCAAAGGGTAGTACATATTTTAAGCTGTGTAGTGTAATCAGCCTATCTCACTCTCATAGAATTTTGGCAGTCTTGAGCGCTTTCCTTCATTTTAGCTAGTCTCTGACCCTTTTTGTCCAAGCTGGCAGTATTTCTGTTGATAAAACATTCTCAAATCCTTGTGGGTCTCCTGTGTATATCTCAAGGATTCACTTCATTAGACAAGACACTGTTCCACAGATCTTCCCTGGATAATCTCATCTCTCTTCCTGTATTCTTCTGAGATGATTGAGGGGATCAAAGAGTGATGCACCTAATCCCTTTAGCACTAGGAAAAGGTTGTCCAA
This sequence comes from Plecotus auritus, assembly GCF_963455305.1. NCBI lineage: Eukaryota > Metazoa > Chordata > Mammalia > Chiroptera > Vespertilionidae > Plecotus > Plecotus auritus. The sequence goes on along the minus strand of NC_137774.1, from coordinate 98,233,051 downwards.
CCACACACTTGGTCCTTTCTCCAGAACACACATTCCTGATGGTGTATCTTCTAATTTTAGTAGTCTTTGCAACCTACATAAGCTAGGAATTTCCCAAATCATCAAGTCTTAGTTTCCTTTGCTTAACAGTTCTTCCCTCGATTTATCTCTTCTTCTCACATTATACTATGAGCACCAAGAAGAAATCAGGCTGTACCTTCAACACATTCTTGGAATGATCCTCAGCTAAACATCCAAATTCATGGCTTACAAGTTGCTCTTTCCACATAACTATAGGACACAATTCAGCTAAGCTTCCTGACCTTATCCAACAAGGTTCCCCTTCCCTCCAGTTTCTAATAACGTCCTTCATTTCTTCTCAGCCCTCACCAGTACTGTTTTTAAAATGCCTTGTTTTTACTAACACATCTGCTTAAGGCAATCTAGACCTTTTCTATCATGTTCCTCATAATTCTTGCATGCTCTATCCATTACACAATTTCAAAGTCACTGCCATATGTTCAGGTATCTATTGCAGCAGCACTCCACTTTTAGGTACCAAAATCAATATTCAACTCCTGTTGCCTCTGTAACAAATTACCACAAACTTTGTGCCTTAAAGAATAGAAATTTATTACCTTACAATTCTGCAGGCCAGAAGCCCAAAGTAACCTTATGGAGCAAATATAATGTTGTCAGGAGGGCTGGTTCCTTCTGGAGCCTTCAGAGAAGAATCTGTTTTTTGTCTCTTCCACTTACAGAGCCTAATGGCATTCTTTGGCTCCTGGTCATATCACTCCAATCTCTGCTCCTTAGTCACACTGCCTTCTCCCTTATTATAATCAAATTTTCCTCAGTATCATTCTTACAAGAATACTTGTGATTACATAAAGAGTGCACTTAGATAATCCAGGATGTACTTGCCATCTCAAGATACTTAACCACATTTACGAAGTCCCTTTGCTATATAACATATTCACAGATTCCAGGGGTTCCAGATATTAAGACATGAGTATACTCTGCCTACCATAATAGGTGTCATTCTAACTGCTTATAAACCGCTAAGAATGAGACAGCCTCTGCCTCCAATTAATTTTCCTTCTAACATTTTTTACTTCTAAACATGTATCGCTTAAGGTCATTCAGATAAAAAGCATCCTCTTCCAGAGAGTCAGGGAGTAAGTCAAACCCAGGAAGCATACAAAAAGTATATACACATAACATGGTGTAAGAATCCAAATCCTAACGAGGACCCTGACCAGCAGAAAGCCTAAAGCCTGAGCAACAACAAGAGCCGGAGGTTCAGGCAACAAGAGCCAGAAACAAGATCTTAAAGTGAAGAAATGTTGTATCAGGCCGACAGTATTCTGACTCTTTTCTTACTGTGGCCTATGTGAATCCTGGGAACAATAAAATCAACCACCAGATCAGCATAGCTGAAATGGAGAGTGCAAGATGAGAAATTAAGCACACACACACACACACACACACACACATACATACACACACACACACACACACAAATGAATTGCTTTATGCATAGGTTAACTTCTAGAATATCAAAGATCTAACTTTCCTTCTGAAAATTCTCTAAATTTACTATCTGTTGCTTCTTGACTCAATAATAAAATTCTGGTTCTTATAGACTTTGATGAAGTACTACTTATCTGATTTCATAATCTCTAAACAAGATTGTATTTATAACTTGATAAAAATGTGTAATATCTTTCCCCATCTGTACAACCTCTATCCTTCTGCCTTTAAAGAGCTGTTGAACCTTGCATTTACATCTGATAGATTCCTATATGAGCGTAAATCCTTAGTATTTATGAGTGTTCCATCTTGGTTTTTCATATATGAATACAGATAGGCCATACTGTTTCTCAGAACAGACACTCACTGTCTTTATGTGAACATTTAGCATCTGTCTAGTGATGAAAGTACAATCTCTATATGTTGGCCATAAAAACGTCTAACTGATGGAAGGGATCTATTCAAAATAGACATTTTGCTATTTCTCCCCAAAGCCCAAAGCACATATTTAAATAGTTTCAGAGATAGTAACATTCGACCTCCAAGTAATTTAAACTTGTAGAATTTGGGGCATTCTAATTGTGTGTCCATGAGAATTAGCTAATATAGGGCCAGTTGTTGTTTGAGCGAATAAATTATTCTTATTATTTAGCACAGCGATCAGTCACCACCAAGCACCATGATAACTGAATTGTTTCTAATCCTGTTCTTCAGAGCATATGCGTATTTGGGGTCAGCAGAGGACAAGAACAGGGGAAAGCCTCTTGGGGTTGCTGGGGCAAGAATATGTGCATGTGTGCTTGTGTATGTATATTTATGAAGAAACGTCTGCAGGAATTCATTTCTACCATTAAAGAAATTGATTTCAAGTAATAAAATATAAACTATTCCAAAAGGAAAATGATTGCTAAATAACATCAAGAAATACCCTAAGGTACCACTTACTTGCTCTCCATTTTCACTTTGAATATTTTGCCCTATATCAGGACCCTGAAAACATAGTTAAGATTAAAATTACAGTAGTCCCCCATTATCCACAAGGGATATGATCCAAACCTCCCCCCGCTCCCCGCAGTGAATGCCTGAAACCACGGATAGTACTGAACCCTATTTATACCATAGTTTTTCCTATGCATCCATACCTTTGCACTCACAGGAAGCACTTTAGCACTTCTCTTAGACATATCCAAATTGCCAGCATCTTGTGCTTTGGGACCATTAGTAAGTAAAATAAGGGTTACTTGAACACAAACACAGTCAACCTGGTAACCCAAAGGACAACTAAGTGACTAAACCTGCAGGCAGTTTATAAAGCGTGGATACGCTGGCGAAGGGATGGTTCATGTCCCATGCAGGATGGAGCAGGACAGCATAAGATTTCCTCTCACCTTTCAGAATGGTGTGCAATTTAAAACTTAGGATTTATTCCTGGAATTTTCCACTTAATATTTTCAGACCAGGGTTGACCATGGGTAACTGAAAAGTGGAAAGTGAAACCTTGGATAAAGAGGAACTCCTATATGAGGACACTGGAATGTCGCAATTTCTATCACATACTTTTCTTTTTACCCCTGAACCACAGTCAGCTGACTAATATATATATAACCTTTCTTTTTTTTTATGAAAAGCAACAGCTGACAAATGGTTATACTGTTAGGAAAATTCTAGCAAAGTAATGTTAGTTTAAGATAATGCTAGCTGACATACAGTTGTGCATTAGACAGAATAAAAAGACTAGTGGAAATATAAGAAAGAAAAAGGTCATTGTGCCACAGCAGGATTTTGCCTTGAGCTTGGGCCGTAGACAATAGATTTGAAATTGCCACTGGCTGATGCCATTAAAAGGGAAAGAAGAATCCATGTAAATGGATCCATACTAATGCATTTCCCAAACTGTCATTCTATGGAACACCAGCACATATACTTGTAAAATATGGAATGCAATTATTTCCTGTGTTCTCTAGTCACAATTTGAAATGTCAATCTGCATAGACTGCAAAGCAAACATAGCTTAGAGCACGTTTTTCAATATATTTTCATCATTTCCCTTTGAGTTTATCCCATCACTTATATAACAAATGATTTTTCTTTTTCATTATATGAGTGTTTGTGTGTGTATAATACCAAATAACCAGAAGACATTGAAGAATACTACCAATGTTTTGATACACACAAAGGGATTTGTGAGATTGTCTTCTTGTATATTATTAGCAGACAGCTTTTACACTAAAATATAAACATATCAAAATTTAATGAACTTAAAATCAATAACAGTTTCACATAACATCAATTCCTTTGAAAACACAGTTAATTATTTACTTACCCAAATAAAACTGACATAAGCCACCCTGGCCAGGTAACTCAGTTGGTAGGAGCCTGTCTACCAAAAATTTGTGGGGTCAATTATGGGTAGGGTGTGGCACATACAGAAAGCATACTAGGGTTCCCATTTCTCCCCATCCTCACCAGCACTTGTCATTTGTTGATTTGATGGTAGCCATTCTGACAGGCATAAGGTGATACCTCATTGTCGTTTTAATTTGTACTACTCAGATTATTAGTGGCTGAGTATTTTTTCATATGCCTCTTGGCTTTCTGTATATCCACGTTGGAGAAGTATCTATTTAGGTCCTTTGCCCATTTTTTAATTGGATTGTTTGTCTTCCTTTCGTTAAGTTGTATGAGCTCCTTATATATTTTGGATATTAACCCATGCAAAGTATTGGTTTATAGTTTTCCTTTCTTGTGATGTCCTCATCTGATTTGAGGATTACAGAAATGCTGGCCTAATAAAATTATAAAATGTTTCTCAGCTTCTAGTCTCTGGAACATATGATAGAGAATTGGTATAATTTTTTTCTTAAATATTTGGTAAAATTCACCAGTGAGATGACCTGGGTCTGGTGCTTTTGATTTTGAAATGATATCAAGTATTGATTAAATTTTTAAAATAAAAATGGCCCTGTTCAGATTAGTTATTTATGTGTGAGTTTTGGTTGCTTGTATCTGTCAAAGGAATTGTTCCATTTCATTTAAGTTATCAAATTTATGGACATAGAGTTGTTGATAATATTCCTTTATTATCTTTTTAATGTCCATAGAATCAATAGTGATATTTCCTCTTTCATCTTTGATATTAGTAATTTGTGTCTTCTTTCTTTTTCTCTTGGTTAGCCTCACTAGAGATTTATCAGTTTTATGGATCTTTTCAAAAAAATCATCTTTTGGTTTATTTTCTTTATTATTTCATTTTTCCAGTTTTATGGTTTTCTGCTCTCATTCTTATTATTTCTTTTCTTCTTCCTTTGAGTTTAATTTGCTTTTTTTCTATTTTATAAAATAGAAACTTAGATGATTGTAGATCTTTATTTTTGACTAGTATATCCATTCAATGCTAAATTTTCCTCTCAGCACTACTCTCACTGCATCCCACAAATTTTGTATTTTTGTTTTCATTTAGCTAAAAGTATTTTTAGTTTCTCTAGAGACTTATTCTTAGACCCATGTGTTTTTTCTTTGTTTGTTGTTGTTTTTATTGTTTAAAGTATTATGAATAGTAGTACATATGTGTCCTTTTTTTTCCCCATTGACCTCCCCCTGGCCTTCCCTACCTCCCGCCTCACACACACACATGCTGTCACCCCCACCCCCTAGAGTCTTGCGTCCATTGGTTATGCTTATATGCATGCATAGAAGTCCTTCGGTTGGTCTCTTACCCTTACCACCCCGCCAACCTTCCCCTGCCTTCCCTCTGAGGATTGATGGTCTGATCGATGCTTCTCTGTCTCTGGATCTATTTTTGTTCATCAGTTTATGTTGTTCATTTTATAAATGAGTGAGATCATGTGATATTTATCTTTCTCTGACTGACTTACTTTGCTAAGCATAATGCTCTCCACTTCCATTCATGCTGTTGCAAATGGTAAGAATTCCTTCTTTTTTAGTGCAGCATAGTATTCCATTGTGTAGATGTACCACTGTTTTCTAATCCACTCATCTGCTGATGGGCATTTAGGCTGTTTCCAAATCTTAGCTATTGTAAATTGTGTTGCTATGAACATAGGGGTTCATATATATCCTTTCTGATTGGTGTTTCTGTTTTCTTGGGATATATTCCTAGAAGTGGTATTACTGGGTCAAATGGCAGTTCCATTTTTAATTTTTTTAGGAAACAATATACTGTTTTCCACAGTGGCTGCACCAGTCTGCATTCCCACCAGCAGTGAAGGAGGGTTCCATTTTCTCCGCATCCTCTCCAGCACTTGTTGTTTATTGATTTGTTGATGATAGCCATTCTGACAGGTGTGAGATGGTACCGCATTATTGTTTTGATTTGCATCTCTCAGATGATTAGTGACTTTGAGCATGTTTTAATATGTCTCTTGGCTTTCTGTATGTCCTCTTTCGAAAAGTGTCTATTTAGGTCCTTTGCCCATTTTTTGATTGGATCTATATGTTTTTAGATATGTGATGATTTATTTCCAAATATTTTGTGCTTTTCCAGCTACTTTTATATTGTTGATTTCTAATTTAATTCCATTATGATTTGAGGATATACTTTGTATGATTTATATTCTTTTAAATATGTGGAGATATATTTTGGTCAATGCTACATATGAGCTTGAATAAAAGGTATATTCTGCTATTGCTGATTGAAGTATTCTATAAATGTCAATTAGATCCAGTTGATTGATGATCCTGGGAGTTAGATCCTGGGGTCTCATATGTAATAGGAACTCAATAAATGCTTGTCAAATGTATGAATAAATGAATAAATTAACAAATGAAGAGTACCACATTCCACATACCATAAATTATTTAATATTTATCCTATTAAGGGACATTGAGGTACATCAAATTTTTCACTATTAAAACTCTATAGTAATTCATATGTTTGAATCAATATCTTAATATTATCTAAATTTTCATGATTTTATTATTCAAGAAAGTAAAATACAAAAAAAATATTAGCTAATAAAAGGGTCACTTCTAAAAGAAGTCCTCTCAGATTTCCCTCAATGTATAGGACTGTCATCTTTCCCCTCCCACCATTTCTTTATTGTCTGTTTCCAGTTCATTTTTGGATTTGTATTTTAATCTGTTGTTTTGGAATAGTATGCAACATTAATGCAAATCGATTTTTTAAATGATACCACAAATTTCACACAAGGAAATGTGTTTCATGCTGTGAGACTAAAGAAATGCTAAAATCACAAAAATAATTACAATGGACACATGGCATAAACTAGTTAACACAGGCAGAAAGGAAACTGACAACTATGGTTACATGACAGATGTTTCAAAATAATTATTTTACTGATAAAGTAAAAAGAGAGGCTTTTGGAATGATTGAGGTTCTCTTAATGATTTTTTTTTGCAAAAGTCATAAATGAGGAATTCAATATCATGCTATCATAAAAAGTTATTGAAAATGCTACACCAAAAATGTCGAGATTTGATTCATATCTTGTGCTAAGAAATAGCCCACAGAAGCAATTATAATTTAAATTTTATCACAGAGATAAAATTTATTTTTATAATATTTACTTTTATTGCTCTAGAATATCTCCTAATTAACTTAGGTCTATTATATTTGTTCTTCATTTAAAATGGATATTTATTCTCAGATAACTAGGATCCTCAGGTATTATCCCAGGGTTAAGTTACCTGGTTCCTAACTTTCTATGTAGAAAATACACCAAACCTCCTTCCTGGTATCTTACCGACAAACTGAATGCTGATACTTGACTGCAGTGATCACTAAAAAAACAGCAGTAATATTTATGGTATAAACTAATAAAAATGGAGTCATTAACTCTAACAGCAGGAACATTTTAAGTTTTGACAGATACTAACAAATATCCCAACAAAAAGTTTTCCAAATTACACCCTCATCAACAGTTTATAATATATTTTCTTTGTCCTTTGCCAAAATCTTAGATTATACAACTTTAACTCTTTTGTCAATGTATGACCAAAACGAAGTACAGTATTATAAAACTCAGGAAAAAAATCTCTCAAATCAAATAAATTTTCCTCCTTGACATTTCTTCACATGCTGAGTTACATTCTGGAGAGAAATAACACCCATGAGAGTATGTCTTATAGATAAGAAAAATCAGGAGAGGGGGTGGCAAGAGGAGGTATCTGTTTTTATTTTCTTTTTATTTTATAAGTTCCCTGGTTACACTTTCATTTTTATTTTGTCGTTCTCTTTCAGAAGGCAAGGAAAAATTATGTGGATCTCCTCCCCCCTCTCTCACGACTCTTTTGTCACCTTCTTTGCTTCCTCTCTTTGCCCGACAAATGCGTACACTTCCCAACTGTCAGATTCCAGACTCCTGCTTTTCTCTCCGCACCCCCTCTCCTCAGGGACCTTAGGATTTTTGCACAGGTGCCCACATAGCCACTTCTCAAATAGTTTTTCTATAACTCCAGCCTTAAGCTACCATTCCACCTATCTCCTAGAAATGATAACTCAGATATTTCAACACAACTTGGAGCATGTTAAAAACAAACAAAAAACACATTCTTTCTCAATTCAAACTGGCTCCCCCTGTGACTTCCATAATGTGACCAGTTTTGGGGTTTTTCCTAAAGAAATCATACTTGAAAGATGAGTCATCCTATCTCTGTATTTAGGAGTATCGGGGTTTATCAATTCCTTTTTATGGGAAAGTCTTTTATTTGTACTCACAGTACCACAGTCACCATTCTTATCATCCTCACACTGACATTATTATAATGATGTCCTGCCATTAATCTCAGTCCTTGAAATAAGAAGTGTTAAAAAAAAAAAAAAGCCCTAGCCAGTTTGGCTCAGTGGATAGAGCATTGGCCTGCGAACTGAAAGGTCCCAGGTTTGATTCTGGTCAAGGGCACATGCCTGGGTTGTGGGATCGATCCCCAGTGGGGGACTTGCAGGAAGCAGCCAACCCATGATTCTCTCTCATCATGGATGTTTCTATCTCTCTCTCCCTCTTCCTTCCTCTCTGAAATCAATAAAAATATTTAAAAAGAAAAAGAAAAGAAGTGCTTCCCTAGCTGGTTTGGCTCAGTGGATAGAATATCAGCCTATGGACTGAGGGGTCCCAGGTTTGATTCTGGTCAAGGGCACATGCCTGGTTTGCGGGCTCAATCACCAGTGGGGAATGTGCAGGAAAAAGCCGATCAATGATTCTCTCTCATTATTGATGTGTCTATCTCTTTCTCCCTCTCCCTTCCTCTCTGAAATCAATAAAAATATGTGTGTTAAAAAAAAAGGAAAAGAAAAGAAGTGTCAACAGCATCAGCTGGGGTCAGCGTCCCAGAAAGGGTAAAAAAACAAATGTAAGCGCAGAGTCTAGACATTATTTGGGTAGTCTAGTGTTATTCACCTGTCAGGCAGAAGAGAATTTAATCTCTGTGTGTATAATAATATCCTCTTAATGGTGATAGGAATAATGAGCAATAAAGAGAGAAAGGTGTTGCATTTTTTTTAATCCATGGCAACTTCTTTACAAAGAAGTAATTTTGTTCTTGTTATTTTACTACTATGGCTTTGAAATATAGCATGGGATTTGTGTGTAATCACTTCCACATATAAGAGGGGTAAGCTGGAAATTAAGTCCTAATTCCCATGTATGAAAGCTGGCCTAATCACTTCTTTAAGAGAAACAAAACAAAATTCAAAATATGGAACTCAGCATTCCACAGGAAACTGTTAAAAATATTACAACACACCTTCAAGCTTACACTCTGGTGAGAACACTGGAATCATGGATGTTGTTTTTTGGATCAGTGTTTCTCATGCAACCCAGCATGGTTGAGCCAGGACTAGAATCATAGTCTTAGGGCTGCAGCCAAAAGTTACAGGTTTCAGACTCCAGTTAAAAAAAAAAAAAAATCCCCTCCCTGTCATTCTCTTTTCCTCTCCTCTGAGACTTCCCTAAGAAATCAATGTAATGAGGGCACAGTGCACACACCTGTCCACAGAGCACAGACATGAACTCAGAATGCCTCCCAGGGACACACGCAGAACCTAGGAAAGAAGAGTATAAGCCTTCCATTTGGAATCTGCCTGTTATCTGTATCATACGTTTTCCCTCTTTCCTGAGATGGATGTCAGCCCTCTCAGTTCTTTCTTGCATAAAACATACCTTCAAACCAAACACTAGGGACTTTGCCCTCATCTGGCCCTTACGCCAGAAAGATGAGATTGCAAATGCCTGCCTCCCGATTGTCTTCCTCCTCAGCCTAGTTTCCCTTCATTCTTCTTTCCAAAATTGTGTATCAAAATCAATGTGCACCAATTTTTATCAAACATTTAGGCACCAGGTCTATAAAAATGCAAACAGTGAAGTATAGACAAGAAGGAATAAGCTCCTATACAACTTCATGTCTCACTGTACCAAGCTGCCCAATTGTAGCTCCCCTGTCCCCCTGAAAAAAAAAAAGAAAAGCAACATGTGAATGTAATTGTCTTATTTTTTTTTTTTGCGAGGGGTCGTTGTTTTGTTTTGTTTTGATTTTTGGAATTTAGAAACATGTTGACAATTAAGCACAGGAATGATTTGAGCTTTTAGTCCACTCTGACCCTTTGCCTACTTCTGTAACCATGATCAGAACATGGACTCATCATTGCAATATACACCTCTTTCTCAGAACTTAACTAAACACTGTCACCTGCTCTTATCAACCTTTAAGTGATAATACCATGTATTCTTTATTTGCTCATCATTTTAGCCATGTTTTCTATTTTCTGTTCCGTTGCTTTAAAATATCTCACTTGGAGGCAGCTAGCACGAGGCTGGGGAGCGCTGAGCCTCACGTTGTGCCCTGCGCTGCCCAGGCTAGCGAACAATATGGTCAGGATGGATACAGGTGATCCCAAGAAGCCACAGGCCAAGATGTCTGCTTATGCCTTCATAAGAAGAAAAACCCAGAAGTTCCAGTCAATTTTGCAGAATTTTCTAAGAAGTGCTCTGAGAGGTGGAAGACAATGTTGGCAAAAGATAAATCTAAATTTGATGAGATGGCAAAGGTGTATAAAGTACGCTGTGATGGGGAAATGGAGGACTATGGACCAGCTAAAGGAGGCAAGAAAAAGAAGGACCCAAATGCCCCCGAAAGGCCACCGTCTGGATTTTTCCTTTTCTGCTCGGAATTCCGCCCCAAGATCAAATCCACAAACCCTGGAGTCTCTATTGGAGATGTGGCAAAGAAGCTGGATGAGATGTGGAATAATTTAAGTGACAGTAAAAAGCAACCTTACAACAATAAGGCTGCATCGTTGAAGAAGTATGAGAAGGATATCGCCGACTCTATAGGTCTAAAGGCAAGTTTGATGGCCCAAAGGGTATCGGTAAAGTTGCCTGGGAAGAGGTGGAAGAAGATGAAGATGAGGAGGAGGAAAAGGAGAAGGAAGAAGAGGAGGAGGAGGAGGATGAATTAAAAAAAACTGTTTATCTGTCTCCTTGTGAATACCTTAGTGCAGGGGAGCACTGTAATTGACACAGCTCTTATTTCAGAGGTGTCTGTTGCCCTCATTAGGATTAATTACACAATTGGATCATGATCATATGTAGTCTCTCAAAGTGCTCTAGAAATATCAGTGGTTTGCATGAAGTGGCCATGGGTGCCCAGAGCACTTAGAACCTGTATCAAAGTTGTACATATTTCCAAACATTTTTAAAATGAAAAGGCTCTCGTGTTCTCCTCACTCTGTGCACTTTGCTGTTGGTGTGACAAGGCATTTAAAGATGTTTCTGCCATTTTCTTTTTTTTTTTTATCTGTAAGGTGGTGTTAACTATTTGGTTATTGGCTGGAAATCTGAGTTCTCAACTGTACATCTCTATAGTTTGTAAAAAGAACAAACAACCAAGACAAGCTATTGATGCTCTTTGCTTGGCGTTGGGCTGCGGGGAAGATCCTTGTGGAGGGGCCGTAGCTCAGGGCGTGCACTGTGAGGCTGGACCTGTGGACACTGGGGCATCCATTGAGCTTCAGGTAGTCTTGTTTTTGTATATAGTGACATAGCATCCTGCCATTCTTAACTGTGGAAAAAAGGGGGTCAGATGGCATGAGAAATGTTTGGATCTTTTTTAGTTAAGTGTGGTTGTTTTAAACTGTTTTAAAACAAACTGTACAATTCTTCATTGTCAACAAAGTGAAGAGTCACTGCATCAATGAAAGTTCAAGAGTCTTCTGTGCTAAACACAATTCGCAACGTTTTGTTATTTTTTGTATGTTTAGAATGTTGAAATGTTTTTTAAGTTAAATAAAAGCAGTATTACATTTAAAAAATAAAATATCTAACTTGGAGATTTTTGGGTTTCTTTTTCATTTTATTTATTTATTTATTTATTTTGCTTCACTGTGTAAGTAAACCATTTTTAGAAAGATGTTTTTTTGTAGTTCAATCCAAGTCATTTTTTAAAAATAAATCTTTATTGTTGAGAGTATTACAGATGTCCCCCTTTTCCCTTCTATTCTCCCCCTCCACCCAGTTCCTGGCCTGCCCTGTCCCAAGCCTTCACCACCCTTTCGTCTGTGTCCATAGGTAAGATCTTTGGTTAATCTCTCCTCACCCTTCCCCACCCCCCCGCCCCGCACCCTCCTTCCCTCTGAGATTCAGCAGTCGATTTCATGTTTCCATGCCTCTGATTCTATTTTATTCACCAGTTTATTTTTTTCATTAGATTTCTTTCAAGTGACTCCTCATGTTTAGTCACAGGCTCCATTGAAAGTAAATACAATCTTCTCTGGGTAAGCACATGTGAGGAACAAATGAGCAAAATATACTTTTCTGATATAAAGCAAGTGGGAATGCTTAGTGATAAATACAGTGACATACTCTTAGTTACAATGAAAATGGGGCATTTTTTATTTCCAGGTAGTATTCCTAAAAAAATAAATGACATTTTCCTCAGGACTTTTTTTTTTTTATTGTATAAAATAAATATTTTTACTAAAAACTGATTTTCTAAATATTTAAGATGTTTTGCCTTACATCTGAATGAAATAAATTGATAAATTAAAAAGTGTACACAGAATTATTTGTTCTAAAATTAAAAATAATAAATGGTCTCATTATCATTGAAACTAAATTCATTACTTAAACATATTCAACCCAATTAAATGGGCTGCTATACTATGAGCTGGTATTAATTTTACCTCATTTATATTAATGTAAAGCAAATCATCAAAGCAGAAGTGAAACTGTAACAGCATTTGTTAGTAAATTCCACTTAATGCTCTGGCAGTGTAATAGACATATCATTAAATACACTGTGCTAGTCACAGTGCTAAATCACTTATTGAAAATCTTCCTCTTAATGTAGCCCTTAATTTTGGCCACTATCAAAAGAATACTTCATCTTGAAGAGCTATCAAAATATTGATCTGAAACTCTGAATCTAATTGGCTATTTCACAATTATATTGTCTAGGGGAAAAAATAGTTGGCAACGTTTGTCACTTATGGACAATTATTCTTATAAGAATAAAGAAGATAAAGCTGCAGATCAATTACCTGTTAGATATCCTGAGTATTGAGTGATTACCTCTTTTATCAATAATTTATTTTCTCCCAGAAATAGTGTGAAGTTAATTCTTATGCTATGCACATGTGATCACAATTGATAAAGGATTTATGATATAATCATAAATCAATTTCTGTGCTCACTCTTCTACTAAGATATATAATAAGATAGAAAACATCATTTGTCATATATCTTCAGCACCAAAAATGTAGATCTATTGCCATGTTTTATTATTGAATTTGATATGTTAAAATATTCCAGAATATGGCGGGGATTTATACTTTTGATTTTTTTCTCTCATTCTATGTAGAAAAGAAGTTTTGTTAAAATAAATGTATAGCATTTTTGAAAGTTCAAATAAACCTATTAAAATGAGCACTTAATTATTAACCTTTTGAAATAAATATTAAGTCTTCTCTTTATATACAACTTTCTTCTTATAAAGAAACTAGAGGCCTGGTGCACTAAATTCGTGCACTCGGGAGGGGGGCCTCAGCTGGGCCAGCACGCTCTCACAGTCCAGGAGCCCACAGGGTATGCCATGGGGAGTGGACCTAAGCTGTCAGTTGGACATCCTTAGTGCTGCTGCAGAGGCGGGAGAGGCTCCTGCTACCACCACTGCACTTGCCAGCCTGGCTTCTGGAGCACTGACCGCCATGGGGCAGCTCCTGTGTTGAACGTCTGCACCCTGGTGGTCAGTGCGCATCATAGCGACCAGTAGTTCTGCTGTTCAGTTGATTTGCATATTAGCCTTTTATTATATAGGACTAGAGGCCCAATGCAAGAAATTCGTGCACAGGGGGTGTGTGTCCCTCAGCCCAGCCTTCACCCTCTCCAATCTGGGACCCCTCAAGGGATGTCTGACTGCCCATTTAGGCCCAATCCCAGTAGGATCGGGCCTAAACGGGCAGTCGGACATACCTCTCACAAACCAGGACTGCTGGCTCCCAACTGCTCGCCTGCCTGCCTTCCTGATTGCCCCTAACTGCTTCTGCATGCCAGCCTGATCACCCCCTAATCACTCCCCTGCCAGCCTGATTTATGCCTAACTACTCCCCTGCCAGCCTGTTTGCCCCTAACTGCCCTCCCCTGCAGGCCTGGGTCCCCCCCAACTGCCCTTCCCTGCAGGCCCGGTTGCCCCCAACTTCCCTCCTCTGCTGGCCTAGTCACCCCTAACTGCCCTCCCCTGTTGGCTTGATTGCCCCCAACTGCCCTCCCTTGCAGGCCTGGTCCCTCCCAACTGCCCTCCCCTGCTGGCCATCTTGTGGTGGCCATCTTGTGTCCACATGGGGGCAGCCATCTTGTGTGTTGGAGTGATGGTCAATCTGCATATTACTCTTTTATTATATAAAATAGAGGCCTGGTGCATGGGTGGGGGCCAGCTGGTTTGCCCTGAAGGGTGTACCGGATCAGGGTGGGGGTTCCCTTGGGGTGTGGGGCGGCCTGGGCGAGGGGCCTGTGGTAGTTTGCAGGCTGGCCACACCCCCCGGCCACCCAAGGGGAGGCCCTGGTATCTGGGATTTATTTATCTTCTATAATTGAAACTTTGTAGCCTTGAGCGGAGGCCAGGGCTGGCCAGGGCGGGCGGGAAGCTTGGCTTCCTCCATCGCTGGGGGCAACCCAAGCCTCCTGCTTGCTCCAGCTCCGTGGCCGCTGCCGTATTTGTTGGGTTAATTTTCATACTCGCTCCTGATTGGCTGGTGGGTGTGGCTTGTGGGCGTAGGGAAGGTACAGTCAATTTGCATGTTTCTCTTTTATTAGATAGGATAGAGATTGGATCTGAATAGAACAGTAATCAAGATGACAAAACAAAGCTAAAACTACTTATATGGCACATTTGCCAATTCATCTTCTATAGATAAGCTGATAAAGGGACAGGTAAGACAAGGTTTACAGAGCAATAACTGGGTTACTGCTAATTACTGGACTGCTGATCATTTGCTAGTCTTTGACTAAGAGAGATGTACCTTCAGCTTATGGGAAGAGACCTGTGAAGAAGATCTGTATTTCTTTTTCACATGTGTGCTGGGATTTAGTATTCTTGGGCCACATCACTGTTGCTGTATTCCCAGAGCACGAACATAAGAGTATGTCATCTCACGGTAACTTGCTTTTCTGAGTATATTGGGAGACAAAATCATGCAACCTTTCCCCACAGCCTGTGAATTTTCTGATTGCTCCTGGTTCTCCACTTACATAACAAAAATACAAGAGTTCTTACCGTGTTTACCCTGGGGTTGTCTTTTTAATAAGTGCAGGGACAATTCCTTAGCCGAGGTGTAATTAACTCAAAAAGAGATGCTAAACATTCACAGATTCTTTAGTTTGTTGTTTAGGGAAGTATAACTTAGGAATAGTTTTTAATACATATTTAAAAATTATATGTGATTAAACCAAATAGAAATTTATGTTTTTCACATAAAAGTCTGATGTTTCTGATCCTAGACTTCCATGGGGAGCTCTGTGTTATCATCATCATCAAATGTCTTCCAGTGCACAGCTGTCTTACTACTGGAGTGTCATCCTTCCCAACATAGTTGAAACCGGCTGCCCAAGCTCCAGCTGCTGCACCTGCACTCCCATGGCAGGACAGGGAGAAGGTGGAGAAATGTGTATGTCCTTTCTTAAGGAGGCATCTTAGAAGTCCCGCAGGATAGCTCTCCTTGTTTTTCATTGTTCAGAACTTATCACATGGCCATACCTAGCTGCAAGATGGGCTAGGAAATGTAGTTTTTAATTGGTGTGTCAACTGCCGAGTTAAACATTGGGATTCTGGTGGAGAAGAAAAGATATTAAATGGCAACCAGCTCACTTGGCCACAATACCCATTTTTCCTTTCAAAAAATTTTTCCAGTATAATAAAAAAAGGAAAACACTAGAAGACTGTGAAATTTAACACTGCTCCTCAGACAATGCTTTAGAACTTAATGCTTCCCACAAAATAAATATGTAGTTGTAAGGCAAGTCTCAACCAGGGTATTTCTGCCTACTCACTACTTGCTGCAAAATCGAGAATCTAGACTGCAAGCTCCTTAAAGACAGGAACTGTACTTTGTTGACTTTAATTCTCAGTGTTTATCTACACTAATAAAAGAGAAAGATGCAAATTGACTGCACCTTCGCAACGCCCACCAACCAATCAGGAGTGAGTAGGCAAATTAACCCAACAAACAACAAAGATGGAGGGTTAATTTGCATACACAGGCGCCGAGCGGCTGGGGGTGCGACACTTGTGTCGTTGCCATGTGACAACACAGGCGTTCCACACCACCCCACCCGCTCCGGGCCTCTGGGCAGCGTGGGAAAGCAGAAAGGTGGCTCCGGCCAGAGTGAAGGCGGTGCCGGCAGCCAGGGGAAGGAAGGCCCATTCTTGCACGAATCTTCATGCATCGGGCCTCTAGTCCATTATAAATGCAATTAATGTACACTGACAATCGAATGAATGAATTAAATGATTAGGATAACTTGAGATGCAAATGATGGAAGGTAAAAATGTCATACCTCCCAAATACCTGAGCATTAGATTGAGATATAACATTCCACTTAGTAACTAGGGATGTCATGCAAGTCAGTCATCCAGACTCTCTAAGGCTCAATGTCCTCCATTCTAGAATGAAGGACATGGCTAATTGATAGTAACACTAAATTATAAAATTGATCTGATGACACATAATGGGTCCAAACTTAGTGAATTACATCACTATTCTCCTTGTTGCCCTCGTCAGGAATCTAGGTACCATGATTGACTAGTTTTTCAGCCCTCCCACATATAATTAATTACCAAATCCTCTGAAGGTTTACCTTTTGTGTCCTAATCTGTCCAAATAGTTCCATCCATATTGCCACAATGCCAGTGTGAGACACCATCCTATATAATAAAAGCCTAATATACTAGGTGGCCAACCATTTGTTTGACTGTTCAACCAGTTGCTATGACACGCACTGACCATCAGGGGGCAGACACTCCAACCGGTAGGTTAGCTTGCTGCTGAGGTCCAGCAGATCAGGACTGGGCGAGAAGGGCCAAACACACCCTGAATGAATCCGTGCACTGGGCCAGTTTCGGCCCGATCCCTGCAGGCCAGGCCGAGAGACCCCACTGATACACGAATCCTCTAGTTATGTCATAATATCTTACATAGATCACAACAAAAGCTTATTAACAGCTCTCCATTCCTGCATGCTTGCTTCTCCCCAGCACATTTTCCACGTAGAAAACAGAGTGATCTTTCTGAATCATAAACCCAGTAAAGACAATCCCCAATTAAAAGGGATCAGTGGCTTTCCATTCCCTTAGGATCCTTTAAATACCTTAGGATGGCCAAGAAGCCCTTTATCACTTGGCCTTGAATGGCTTTAGCTTTGGCTACCCCTCTTCTCTGCCTCACACCCTTTTGTCCAGCCATAGCTCACTCCTCTCAGCTTTGCTCTGTTTCACAGGCTTTGCACATGTTGTTTTCTTTATTTTAAGCAATTGTTCCTCCTCTTTCTACCTCTCCCAACTTTTCTCTCTATCTAGCTAACTCTTCTTTTTCATTTAGTTATCCACTAATCACTTCCTCTAAGAAACCTTTCCCAAACCTCACCCTACTCCGAGACTCAGGGAGGAAGCCCTGCGATCAGCTCCTACAGTACCCAGGCTTTCCTTACTGTGGCATTTATTAGTCTATTTTTTAATTGAGTGTTTAATACCCTAAGCCCTATTAACTGTTAATTCCATGAATGCAGAGGCCATGCCTGTTCTCCACATTTATCATAGCACCTGCTTGGTACTTAGTAAGAACTTACTAAATAGAAATTGTAAAAATTTCAATTAATTTCAATTAATAGAAATAATGTAGGCCCTAAAGTAAAGAAGAAAATAAAAATAAATGTAAATATATATATAATTGTAAGTTTTACATTAAACTTTACTTATTTTAGTCTCTTTCTATTTTGCTGTGAACTGAGCTCTTTAGATTTCTATCCTTTACATTTTAGAGTCCAGATGCCCCAGTCTGGAGCTGTTTCTGCTTTTCTCACACCACAGATACATGGTCTGTTCTGGGCTGTTCGAGCCTGTGGATCAGAATGAAAAGCCCAACTTTCAGTATTCTATTTGCAGAAGAAGGGCTTACCTCCGGAGAACTCTGTTGATGTAACTTCCAACTGTTGCTGACTCCCCCAACCATTTGTCTCCAAGGAGTACACTGGCTTTCTTAACATGTGGATTTCTAAGAATTATGTGACTCACTTCTGAAATGCTCTTTAGTTTTTCTCATTTGCTCTTCCTTTCATGGGAAGTAAAGGAGAAAATCTCCAGAGGGTGATCAATGAAGTTTTTATCAAGTGATGACAATATCTATCCAATAAAAAAAAATGATTCTTGTGCCAATTGTACTTATTATCATTTCACTCTTATATTTTCCTCTTCGATCACTATATTATTTAGATGGAAAAACCTCACTGGGATGAGCCTTCGAGCACTTTTTGTTTTTAGGTTGGCCTTCTATAAGAATATTTTTAAAATTATTTTCTCCTTTATTATTTTTAAGATATTTTAAATAAACTTCAATGCTAGTTTAAAATATAATGTTATTTATCATACCAGAACTAAACAACTTTATTGGACATTTTTATTTTTCTATGGAAAAAAAGCTCCAGAATTGACCATGAAGATAATTCTGAGAATGAGAACATGAGTTTTTAAAATTTAAAACTTGAATTGAAAAAATATAACAAAGTACAGCTTATAGACATATGGTCATATCGAGAGACATAGGAATATTTACTTCTATATTTTTTCATTAGCTTACCTTGTCTATTCTGAAGTGACTATGTGTCTTGGAAATATTCCTTTATGCTCTTATCTTTTCCTTTAATTTTGTTCTTTTCTTACTTTCATTGGCTTATATAATATAAGCAGTTTGAATATAATAGTTACATCCAGGGATGTCAGTTTAATTGTGACAATGAGGTAAATAATCTCTCTCTTTCACACACACACACACACACACACACACACAGAGGCACAAACACATACACATTTAAGCACACATATAATATTCAGTCCTATACTAGGATACAGGGATTTATATACAAAGAAAAATACAATCTTCCTACAAGTCCATAGATATATGATTAATAATTTCCTATTGTAAAACTACTACAGGCCTGGTGCATGAAATTCGTACACTCAGGGGGGGAGGGGTCCCTCAGCCCAGCCTGCACCCTCTCGCAGTCTAGGAGCCCCGCAATGGATCACCCCACAGAGGAAGGCCCTGCCCACCCATCGCAGTGCCTCCATGATGGATTGCCCCCGCAGAGGGAGGCCCAGCTACCCGCCGCAGCGCCACCGGCCGGGTAGCCTGGGCCTCCCTCTTTGCCCCAAAGAAGTAGGCCCTGCCCACCCAGCCAAGAGTCTGCGATGGATCACAACCCCCTACCCCCCACCCTCACCCCCCATCCCCCCACCCCCACAGATGGAGGCCCCGTCCACTCGCCACAGCCCGCCAGTCGGTGGCCTGGGCCTCCCTCTGTGGGGCGATCATGGGGTGATGGTGAGGCCCCCCTGACCAATCACGTCGCACCTGCCTTGGCTGGCCTGGTGCCAGTGGGTGTCATAGTGCGGCCATTCAGTCGATTTGCATATTACACTTTTATTATTATAGATTAGGCTCTAATATGTTTCAAATTGTTTGTGGCAAATTTGTATCACAATTGTGTACTCAGAAGACTTACACCTTATTTATGTAACTCCCCAACTAAAATCTAATGAAAAGTATTTTAAGAGGATTAAAACATGAAGAAGTTGACAAATTAAAAAAATGGCCATAAATGGGCTAGAAATGATGAGAAATTCCTGAAAACTAGAAAGCAAACACAATGAAATTGACACATGAGTGCAAAATACTGCTATAGCAGTGGAAGCAATACAACATCATTGTAATGGATCAAATGAACAGAAATGGCCATTGAGGAAAACACTGATAGAACGTAATAAAATAATGAGCATGATTTATAAAGTCAACATAGGGAATCATAAAAGAATATAAGCCAAAAATCAGCTATAAATATTAAAGTATAAATGAGGACTAAATTTCAAAAATAGAAGTTAATGCTATTATGAAAGGGGAAAAAATGTGGACTTGGGAATGAGGAAACAGTTATGAAAGATTTATGTCCTGACGCTGAGGACAGGCTTAAGTAGATTTCTAGGAAAGGGCACTGATGCAAGTGAAGGAATTACCAGTAACACTAAACATGAATTCAGTATTGTTTATCAAATCTACATCATTAATAGCTTTAATTTCATGTGCACAATTTTAATTTTGATTGTGAAAAAGTAAGTTTTTAACATAATATTCCATGTAATTCCCTTGATATTTAACCCATGTTTATTATAGTCTTTAATATACAAATGTGTAGAATGCTAAGGAGTTATATTGAGGATTTAAACATCTTAGCATTACTGAAAGAGCCAGAAAATAACCTATTTCTAAGTATTCCTGTCATGGTACCACTTTTTTTTTTTTTAAATTTATGCTCTAAGAGTGAAATTGAGTTTCATGATAATTAATTCTCTGACAGTGTTTATACTGAAAGAAAAAGATAATGATGAAGACTAATATAAATGTTGACATTTAACAAAATGTTGTAAAAGAAAATTTTATTATACTACAGAGGCTACTTACAAATTGATTTCTTAATAACTCAAAAGAATAAGTGGACCTAACAAAAGTCTCTAAATTACTCTTACAGAATAGCTTCTGTGGATATATCTTGCTTTTAAAGATGATGAAATTTCTCAAACGCTATCCTTGGTTTCCCATGGATCATGAAAAATCATGAGTTCAACTTTCTCAAGCCCTTTACCTTTGGGTCAAAGGAGATTAAACAGGCTCTTGAGGTCCTTATTACTTGTTATGGTTAAGGTTAAAATATATCCAGAATATGAACAGAGTTTAGCCCAGATAAAAAAGAACATTAAATGTATCCACAGCTTGTCATTTAAAAATGCTTTAAAATCACTTAAAGATGCAACATTTAATTTGAATATATTATTTTTACACTGAAAAAAAAGTGAAAGTCTGAGTGTATAGCATTTTATTTTTGTTTATAAATGCAATAATGTCAAAATTATTCCTTTGATGTGTTGACCTATGAAATTCTTCTGGCATGTGGTGGTATTCATTAACTGTAATCATTAAGTCCATAGTAAATAACCCATTTGTGCTGTTATTTTTTAAAAAGACATCCTGATAAAGCATAAGGGAGGATTATTCTGCCTGTATCTTGTGCTGGCATGAGTTATGCAATTAAAATTACCACTAAACAGCGATAACATCTTTATGAAGATGGTTTGATAAGAAATTCAGGTCAAGAATGCTAGCTAGAAGAACATTCCTTTTGCGTTAGCCAGCATCCTTTTCAGACATTCCTTGCTACAAAAAGACAACAGATAAAAGAAAAAAGGGGAACAAAGATTCTTTGTAAACATTGGTGCTTCACTCTGTGAGGCAGATGACTACTGACCCTGAGTACTCAGTAATTTCCTTGTTCAGCACTCAGCCTTGTCAGGTTGTAAAAGCTACAGGTTCTCCAGGGTTGCTCTGAACATACGTTTCTATGCCCTTTTGTACTCACTAAATACTGTGCTAGTATTTCTTAGTAATCTATCCATTTTTAGTTTGCCCTTTTCCTTGTTTACTTAAAGTGCTGCAATATAGGTTGGGGGGGAGATATATATGCTATCATTTTCATACTTTCCCAAACATTAAGAGCTGCATTTTATTAACCCAATATTTTCTTAGTATAGCATATCTAAGACAGATTTAATATTTTAAAATATGTCTTTAAGGAAATCAACACAATTGACAGTTACGTTTTGAGAGGTTGAGTGTTAAGGTATTATTATCTAAGCTCACATTTTAAATAATTTATCTACTTTTTATATACTTTTGTTTCTGCAGGATGACCTAAAGATTGGACAAATTATTTCTTCCATCCTATGCTTGGTACTGATGTTTGGTTTCAGATGTTATAAAATCAGTGTTGAGTATGAGTAACTTATTCATAACACAGCTTCTAATGAAGTGCAGACATGACTTGAATAATGAATATCCTAGCCCTTTAATAAGGTTCATCTCAGGCTTGTAATAAAACCCTACATTGCTTCTATAATCTAGTGGAATTTTACCAATGTCAAATTAAGACACATAAGAGCACATTCTTAAAGTGTGATTCATAATCCTTAGGAAATGACTGTAATTGATTTACAACAAACCAGCTGCACTGAGAACTCAGCAGCCCCAAGTGATTATAACAGTTGTGCTTGAGTAAACCTGTGTGCACAACACGCTATGCTGGAATTTTTTATTTGTCAGATTGTAAAGTCCAAAGATAAAACATGTGGTTAATGGAGAACTTTTAGCAAAATGTACTGGAGAATGATCTTGCTTAGGTAAACATTGGTTTAAACACATTAATAAAAATGTCAGACACATTTAAAAATCACATAAAGAATCTATAGAGCTACCATGTGTTTCTAAAATGGAAGACTTATTTTTCCTTGTGGAGATTCCATCTAGTTCAAGCCTCCCCTTTTTATAAAACTCTGGCATATGCAGTGCACCATATCTGAAAATGATAAAGTGTGCATTTCTGGTACAGTCTTGTCAATTACATGTGCCTTGTTTCATTAGCTACAGCTCATTATTAGCCACAGTGTTCTAGGCTATGAATTTAAATTGAGTAAAATGAGTGGTCATTTTTTATGGTTTCCTTCTAGTCGTTTCAAATTCATCAGACTACTTTTATTACATGTAAAAATACTAAAAGTATAATAATCCAAATCTTTCACCTCCTTATTCAGTAACTGAATAAGTGTGGGCATTAAAGGTGACAAAGATAGATGGGGTGAACTCTGGGTTTTATTTTTTTGCTTTACAGCTTTTGCCCACAACATATGTTCAGTGCTATCAGGGTTATTACAGAGAACACGAACTAATCAGGTGGACAGATTCACAAACAGTGCCTAGAACACATGGTGGTCTCTCAGTGTTAACAAGGAATGTCCAAATCATTTGCAGACATGGTCAAATAATGTACAGATTTGTCATTTTGATTGTGGCTTTTAAAGCTGTGGGTAAAATAAGCATGTTGACTATGGAGCTTCTGGACTGAAAGGTGAGATGCTGGGATGACCTGATTTGCTGTTGTCATAAAAAGAGAGAAAAGTATGGGCTCTGTAACAGTACTAATATTGATTCAACCATTGACATGCTTTACTTTTAAAAATAATTTGTGTTTAGGGTTTCTTCTTGAGGCTAAATTTCTTAAGGGGAATTAATAGCAGAAACCCTTTTTTGTTCAAAAGTTTATAGCCATCTACTTACTAATTTTTTCCTTGGAACATTAACAGAAAATGTTAACTAACTCTAATTGTAAAGTTCATTTAGAAATTCAGATTCTAAGGTAATTTGGTGATTTTGCTCTAATTTTACAAGTATTTAAATTTACTTGAAAACTGCCACTATTCTCCCATGTAGTAGAACATCCATGAGTGTGTGGATATGTGTAGTCATCTTTTTTCTTTTTCTTTTTTTTTTTTTTTTTTTTTTTTTGCTTTTAATCTATTATATATTTTATGTCACTATAAGAGGTCTCCTGGACAACTACCCAGAGCACAGCACTCTTTATTTGCAAAGAACATCAAAAATGGAAAAATTACAGGTAATATTTAGCTAAATGAAGTAATTCAAGAATTATGAGGAGAGTTTTGTTGGGAAGAGGACCCAGAATTGTGAGATTTCCAAGTAAAGAAACCCATTAAGAAACTGGAAAGGTCAGCAAGGACAAAAGCCAAACAGAATGTCCTCTGGCTCAGCAATTATTCTACTGATTTCCCTCAGTTTTTTTTTTAAAAAATGAGAGATCTCTCTATTAAAGTTTCAATTCTTGGGTTCCTGGCTTTCTCTCACATTTTTTTTTCCTCCACTGAGTCCTCTTCCCTCAACCTGTTTATCATACTCAAGGTCACAGGTAATCATTATTGAACTGTGGAAAAAAATTAGAAATTAGTTATATGAATTAGCTTGGCCAAAGTTTGGAGTACTCTGAAGTTCAATCCAAATAAAACAGAATGTTGTTCATAAGTGTAGACTTTTGAGACAGAGGCTATTTTAGAATGTTAATTTTGATATTGCTTCATAGATGTATGAATTTGGGCAAGACATTTAACTTTAATGAACCTCAATTTTCTCATCAGGAAAATGCAGATAATATTACCTATTAATTAAGATTTTAAAAGGATTAAAACAAAAGCCATTTTGGCAAAGCATTTAGTAGGGAATCTGACACATAGGAAATGCTAAGTAGGTGGCATCTATTGTATTGATGAGATAATAATCTTGGTTACTCCATTTTGAATTTTCAGGCCTGGCTCTAGGCTCTAATCTTGGGGGGAGGGGGGAGGAGAATATCCCTATTAGTTCTATTTCTATTTGACAAAGAGGTTAAGTTCCTCTCTTTTTCATCCTCTCATTAAAATATTGTGACTTTTTTTCTGCTCAGGACAGTGCTTCTCTTTGACTACAACTTGAAATTGCATTTTATCAGTCACCTGAACAGATAATTACTTCACCTTCTACAATTTACTCCCTCCTCCCCCTGACCCTGATCGCCATGCCCATAACATTAACATAACTGCATTCAAATTCATTCTTGTATACCTCAGAGAAGAGTTATCCCCTCCCTCTGGTCCATGGTTAATTTCTCAAACTCCTATGAATCCTAGTTAACCCCATTTCTATAGTTCTCATTCCTTCAATAATCTTTCCCCCTTCATTGTTTTCTTCCTCTAGGTGGCCTTTAATCCCCATCTCTAAGCATGTTTCAGCATATATCATCTTAAAAGAAAAAAATCCTCCTTACCCCAAGGCTTCCTCGATTTCTTATTTGTAAGTAAGAGTCTTGAATGTAACCACCCTGCTGATCCCATTTTCCCACTTTCATTCATTCATCAAGCTAAAATTTTGCTATTGACCCCACCTTTTCATTGAAAACTTTCTTCCCCTGGTCACCTTGATCTCTTATCTATAAAGCCCAATGGACTCTTTTTAGTCTTTATTTGCAAAATTGGAAAATGTTGATCTTCATCTCCTGGAAGTCTACCTCTCTTAGTTTCCATCAGCATCACTCTCTCCAGCTCTCCTCCTATGTCTCTGGCTACTTTTTGAGATCCATTAGATCCTTTTCTTGTACCTGTTTCTGCATTATAATTATTCCATCTTTAGTTCTCTTTCAATCAATAAAAGCACACTTGTTGGTCTGATATACGCACCCATGAAAAGTATCTACATTTCTAGCTTAGCATCTTAATCAAGATGTTGGTCCATAAAACCACTGTCTAAAAACTACTTGGACAACATCTATATATATAAAACCCTAATATGCAAATAGACTGAACGGCAGAACAACCAAACAACCGGTCACTATGACGTGTGCTGACTATCAGGAGGTGTATGTGGAACATGGCGGGTGTTGGCAGCAGGCGGATGATGGAGCAAGTGAGTGGGGGTGCCAGACCAAGGCGGGGCACTGGTAGCTGTCATCAGGGCAAGTCTCTGCTGGTTACTAAAAATTCTTTGCTCCTGCACACCGCGGTCCCGCCTGGCACTCACACCTGCTGCTGGAGCCCAGCGCTGGCCCCAATTGCCCCTCAGGGTTTCTCCACCTCCCCTGCTCAGCGAGTGTGAGCCAGGCCAGTGCCATCAGCAAGTGGGAGCGGCGGTGATGGGAGAATGGGCCGAGACCCGCCCCTATGCCCACTGCAGCCTCGCAGCCCACAGTTCCTTTCAAGGTGCACGAATTCATGCACTGGGCCCCTAGTTTCAATATAATGTGGCAAAAACAACATAACAAGACCCCTAAATGACTCAAAAATCTTAATTCTCTATCTTAAAGACTTATACCATCATATTTCCAGTCTCTCGAGATGTCTAAAGGTTATTTTAGATTTCTTACTTTCCTACATTCACTCCATTTCAACCTTTTGTCAATTCTACCTCTAATTGATATAGCTAACAATTTATTTTCCTTCTCAACTACCCCTGCCTTTGCCTTATGTGGGATGCTCATCTTTTCTTACCTGGATTTCCTATTTCTCTCTTCTTCTATTCTTCCTTTCCTCCCTCTCCAATCTAAACCTACACTGACACAAAAGAAATTTTTTTCTAAATCAGATCATATCATTTTCTTAAATCATTCCAAGTCTCTCTATTACCTTCAGGATAACCTCTATCATGAAATGCATCTGCCATGGTCTTCTTCTCCCATCACTTTCCTATATATATTTGTGCTATTATCATGTTAAGATACTTGTAGACCCTGAAAGATTCTGTATATGCTCATGTCTTGGCTCTGTCCATACTTTTCACGTTATTTTTCAATTGATCACATCCTTCTGGTTCTTTAATATTCACCTCAGCTTTCACTAATAAGAAGAGACATTCTTTATCTCCTGACAGAGTTAGATGTGCCTTCCCTGTGTTTCTGTTATAGTTGGTAGGTATTTCTACTATAGCTCTTATCACTATGATTTTATTTATTCATGTCTTACTCACTAGACTATGAATGAGATCCTCTAAGAAGAAAACATGACCTTCACTTTGTCAGCTGCACAGGTCCTCTCATCTAATGTATATTTGACATTCTAAAAATTTTATTTAAATAATAGCTACACAGTCACCTCAATTCATGTCCCTTTGCTCTGCCATCAGCCCCTTGCAGTTGTTGATAGTGTATACTGTGATCTTTTCTCTCCATTTTGCTTTTCCCTTTTTCCTTTCTCACCCTTGCTTTTCAGGTTTTTACAATAGGAAATTTACCTAAATATATCTGTTATAGAAATCTCTATTGCTTCTTTCTGTGAGTTCTGATTTTCTTTGACATTTCTCACTGAACCCTACCTCCACTAATGACAGGATCTTAGCTCTTCAAAACAGCAGTCCATCAGTAGCACAACCTGTTTGGCTTGGAGACTGCATTCATCTCAGATAAAGTCCATTACATTGCTCTCAAAAAAGTTACTAATTTAAAGGCCCTATAACATGTTAAATTGAATTGATATAATATCTTAGAAAATTATAGATTTGATTTCACTTAAAGCATGCAATATACTAAGGCCTAACATTCATATTTCAATATAAATTTATTTCCCTTTGAGAGGTTAAATCTAAATCTTTACTAACTCTTTAGAAAGAAGAGTACTTTGCTTATGGCCAGAATCATTCTATGAATATTCCTTATACTCGCAGGCAAGGGCAATTCAAGTGAAAATATACCACAAAACATGGAATTGACAGCTACAGATTTAATGCAGACATTTCACAGAATGGGATATCATAGAAGCCTCATTCTAACTAGAACCTATTTTTGTGTTTTTATTTTTTTAAAAGACATTGCTTTAGGACAATGATAATAAAAAAATAGCATTTATAAATGTTATATACTAGATGGCTATTATGATTTCAAAGCCTTGTCTAAGTTATAATCTCAAAAGGTCACAATTATTTCTTCTTTCTTTGGAGTCAAACTTAATTAGAGGGTCCTTAAATTGATCAGACTGAATACACCAGGAGAATTTCCAAATATGTTTTTGTCTCATTATATATACACCCATAATGTGCTTCAGCTAAACTTAATTTTGCAATTTCCACAAATATAAATTAAAAGATCAAAATTCCACAAATTCAGAAGCTCAGTTGTTTATATAACCCTGAGAAACTTGATATATATTGTAGCTTCAAAGCTCTATGGAAGAGCTTGCCATGGAAGCATAACATACAAATAATTATTTTCAAAATTATCTTAACCTCTAAACTAAAAAGTGTATAACAAACATATATATGAAATTAATTAAGAAAGGAATACAAATAGCTTATTAGCATTAGAAAAAATATTCAACTTCAAAAAAACTAAATAAGTTAATTTAAATTAAAGAGTCAATATGTTGGTAAAGTTTTGGAGAAACGTGCACTCCTATATAGGACTGATGGAATTTGAATTGTTAAGAACCTTTGTGCAGGGCATTTGTCAATAATTTAAAGAAAATCATAAAAACATATATATGTTTTCTTTCTAAAATATTTATCTTTATTGTGAAAGTATTACAGATGTCCCCTTTTCCCCCCATTAACTCCCTTCATTGCACACCCAACCCCAGTCCTTCATCACACTATTGTCTGTGTCCATGGGCTATGCATATCTATATACATAAAAGCCTAAGTGACCAAACAACTGGTCGACCAGTCGCTATGATGCTCACTGACCACCAATGCAGGAACCCTGGTGTTCAGTGTGCTCCCACAGCAGGAGCGCTGCTCAGCTGACCAACAGGCGCCAGACGCCGGGCTCACAGCTGGCAAGCACAGCTGCAGCAGCATAATCCTCTCCCACCTCCGCAGCAGTGCTGAATGGTGGCAGTGGCAGCAGGTGCAGTGAGGCTGGGATGAGCCAGAGCAGCACAGTGCCCAGCCTGGGCTTGGGCTCCTTCCCAGCCACCTGCCACTTCGTGCACTACTACATGGCCAATTCTGGCCCAAAACCAATAGTACAACATCCCCTGAGGGGTCGTGGATTGCAAGAAGGTGAAAGCCAGGCTGAGGGACCCCACCGGTGCATGAATCCATGCACCAGGCCTCTAGTATGCATATAAGTTCCCCACTTTGATTCTGAAATCCAACATATCAGAATTTATGTTAAGAAAACAATCATATATGTATTCAAATATTTAGCTTCAAGTATGCTCTTAGCTTTATTATTAATAATGACACACAAAAAAGAAATAATCCAAGAAACCAGTAACAGAAGATTGGCCAATTAATTATTTAATAGCATAGCATTAAGGGACATTTAAAAATGTTGTGGGAAAATAAATAATACTACTAGAAGCATTTATGATCTTTAGTTTAAATAAAAAAGGAGATTGAAATTATATGTATAATATGGTCCTAATTTGGAAGCAATAAAATTTTCTAACTAAAACCACAGTTTAGAATTAGATACATAAATTCCAGTTTGGGCTGTAGCATTTTT
Source organism: Plecotus auritus (assembly GCF_963455305.1). Taxonomy (NCBI): domain Eukaryota; kingdom Metazoa; phylum Chordata; class Mammalia; order Chiroptera; family Vespertilionidae; genus Plecotus; species Plecotus auritus. The sequence continues at coordinate 98,203,940 of NC_137774.1, read as the reverse complement.
TGGTTATGGAACCTTTAAGATGTTATTTTAACTTTTCTGAAAATCAGTTTCCTCATCTATAAAATGGAGTTAAGGAACTTTCAAATTTGCAGGGCTTTTGTAAGGTTTCAATGAGATAATTCATGTAAAGCTTTTATTTAACATTTATTTATCAAAATTCTTGTTATAAAACATGTGTATTTTATGTCATATTTAATATGCTTCATATTATATGTATATAGTATACATATATCTATGTTTATGATAAAATATTCATCAATATATTAAATTTGTTTGTTTTGTTTTTTTTTGAGAGAGATGAATTTGTTGTCCCACTTATTTATGCATTCATTGGTTGATTCTTATATGTGTCTGACCAGGGATTAAACCTGGTGTATCAAGCAATGCTCTAAACAACTGAGTGATATGGCCAGGGCCCTCAATATTTTTAAAGTGATTAGAGGCCCGGTGCATGAAATTCATGCACTTGGGGGGGGGGGGGGTCCCTCAGCCTGGCCTGCGCCCTCTCACAGTCTGGGAGCCCTCAGGGGATGACCAACTGACACAAAGGTGGGAGAGGCTCCCACCACCGCTGCTGTGCTTGCCAGCCATGAGGCCCCTCAGGGCTTCTGGCTGAGCAGTGCTCCCCCTGTGGGAGTGCACTGACCACCAGGGGGCAGCTCCTGCATTGAGCGTCTGCCCCCTGGTGGTCAGTGTCATAGTGACTGGTCATTCCACCATTGGGTCGATTTGCATATTAGCCTTTTATTATCCTAATAAAAGAGTAATATGCAAATTGACCGTACCTCCGCTATACCCACAAGCCATGCCTACCAGCCAATCAGGAGCAAGTATGCAAATTAACCCAACCAAGATGGCTACAGCCACGGAGTGAGCAGGAGGCTTGGGTTTCCCCGGCAATGGAGGAAGCCAAGCTCCCGCAGCCCTGGCCTCTGCTCAAGGCTACAAAGTTTCAATTATAGAAGATAAATAAATCCCAACAAAAATGACAGCTGCCTCGGAGCTGGAGAGAGCAGGAGGCTTGAGTTGCCCCTGGCGATGGAGGAAGCCAAACTCCCACAGCCCTGGCCTCCGCTCAAGGCTACGAGGTTTCAATTATAGAAAATAAATAAATCCCAGATACCAGGGCCTCCCCTTGGGTCTCCGGGGGGCGTGGCAAGCCTGCAAATGACCGCAGGCCCCTCGCCCAGGCTGCCCCACGCCCCAAGGGAACCCCCACCCTGATCCGGGACACCCTTCAGGGCAAACCAGCTGGCCCCCACCCATGCACCAGGCCTCTATCCTATCTAATAAAAGAATAATATGCAAATTGACCATCACTCCAACACACAAGATGGCTGCCCCCATGTGGACACAAGATGGCCGCCACAGATGGCCAGCAGGGGAGGGCAGTTGGGAGGGACCAGGCCTGCAAGGGAGGGCAGTGGGGGTGATCAAGCCTGCAGGGGAGGGCAGTTAGAGGTGACCAGGCCGGCAGAGGAGGGAAGTTGGGGGCGACAGGGCCTGCAGGGAAGGGCAGTTGGGGGAGACCAGGCCTGCAGGGGAGGGCAGTTGGGGGGGACCAGGCCTGCAGGGAGGGCAGTTAGGGGTGACCAGGCCTGCAGGGGAGGGCAATTAGCGGCAAACAGGCTGGCAGGGAGCAATTAGTCATCAATCAGGCTGGCAGGGGAGTGGTTAGGGGGTGATCAGGCTGGCAGGCAGAAGTGGTTAGGGGCAATCGGAAGGCAGGCAGGCCAGCAGTTGGGAGCCAGCAGTCCTGGATTGTGAGAGAGATGTCCTCCAACTGCCCGTTTAGGCCCAATACCAGTAGGATCAGGCCTAAATGGGCAGTCAGACATCCCTTGAGGGGTCCCAGATTGGAGAGGGTGCAGGCTGGACTGAGGAACACCACCCTCCCACCCCCCATGCATGAATTTCGTGCACCGGGCCTCTAGTATAGGATAATTCCTCAGTGGTGAGGTTGTGGTTAGTTCTTTTTTATGTTTTGGAATTTTTCTTCAGTGAATTAATATAACTTTTATAATAGGAAAAAATAAAATGGAATAGGTCAGGTTAAAGTAGGAATTGCAGTAGTAATATCCAAACCCTGACTTTTCAGGTGCTTATTTCTCACTCCTGCAACCTCTGCATGTGTCCGGTGGCTCTCGGGGAAGCGCATGCCAAGGAGTGATGAAAGTCTGGTTACATCATGAAGCTACACATGCCTTCTAGATCTCCGCAGAGGGGAAGTGAGCTGGAGGGCCCTCTGAGGCTTTTCACTGCCTCTGCCTACAGGTGATACATGTCCCTTCCACTCCCAAACCACTGGCAAACCAAGCATTTGGTCCTTCCCATCATTGGGTTGGAAAGTGTGATAAGAATAAAATGTCTCTTCCACAAAAAGTGACAATTAAATGAAAACAAAATAAACAGATTTTACTAAATTCAGAAGTGTATATCCTATGTTCACTTGGCAATTTTGTTTTCTCTAATCTTTCAAAGAAAGTATAAGTTATAGCATCTCTTTAACTTTTTCCTAGACAGACCTCCCGTAACAGCTACAGCTGAAGACTACCAAGTTACACTGGCAACCAAGAAAGACTACTTTAGGATTGGCCTCCCACTAACTTTTGGTATAACACTAAAAGGCAAGTCCATAAATAGCTCTGGCCTCAGTTTCCTCACTTGTAAAATAAGTGAGTTAACATACTATACTCTTTAATGTCCTCTCCAGCTAAAAACATGCTGCCTTCTTCATCGAGGTGTCCCCTCAGCTGAAAGCTTTGTTATTACTCCAACTTCAATTTATTTAATCAATCCCATCTTTTTATTGGTAACATTAGTGTCCTACATCTAAATTAAATGTCATGTGATATTTATTTTTGGAGCTTTCTCATGGAATTCTTGGTAAAAATAAATACATTCACAAGATGGATTACAATTCCATGTCAGCTTAGCTCATTTCAGCACATGTGGCAGGAGTAGGGTGAAGTTCATTTCATAGCTGAGGCTTACAACTCGGAGATAAGTATGGTTATAGTCATTATAAATATAAAGAGATTATACTTATTCAAATTAACAGTAAGTAATCAAATTGAGTTTTGAACTAACTCAAGTTCCCAATCCAGGGATCATGATATGTTTGTATATTTTATACACAACCTTGGGGCTGTAGGGGAGGCAAACTTTTACCTGGCTTTGGCTAGACCTGAGAATTAAATTGATCTAAGTCATATCAATAGCAGAGAAGCATACAAATGTATTCAATATAATTTTACTTGACATAGGAAACTTCAAAAGGAACAAAGACACAAAGAAACAGTAAAATTTACTTGCTTTTAAATTAAGTTGAGCAAAGAGAGACAACTGTGGGCAAGTAACTAAACTATGTGGAGAGGCTAAACAAAGATAAGAATAATTTTAACAAGATCTGTTTATATAGAATTCTCTGTCTCAACTTCTCATCCTTGATGATAAGAATGTTACTGGCTTTCTGTCATAGGGAGGAAATCTTTCATATAGAAATTTCATCTCCTGCTTTTAAGAAAAAGAGGGAAGCCCAGCTGGTGTTGCTCAGTGGTTGAGCATCACCCATGCACCGAGAGGTTGCTGATTCGATCCCAGTGAGGGCATATGCCTGGGTTGGAGGACATGCAAGAAGCAGCCAATCAATGTTCTTTTTCTTCGATGTTTCTATCTCTCTCTCCCTTTTCCTTCCTCTCTCTCTAAAAACAAATTAATAAAAATATGTTTTTAAAAAAAGAAAAAGAGGGAAAGTCAAAGTAATTTTCTTGTATTTGCTGGTTTTACCTCAAATAGTCAATATGACAGAGCACATATTTTGGGGTGGCATGTTCTGAACTCTTTCAGGGCCATGTTGGAACAGCAATACTGCTGCTTCATTTTAAATAAAAGAGATTTGGGAGTTCCTGTGAACCATTCTGGGAAAAGCTGGGTCATGTTACTACAGATGGTCTCACAGAAGAAGGTAAAATTTATGACTTCTGTCACTAAAAAAAAGAGGGGGGAGGATTAAAAATAGAGAGGCATCATCCAAAGCTGTGCTACTCATAAGAACATGAAAAAAGCAAAGCCATCCACTAATTAAATGAAAAATAACCTCCTCTGAGAGAAAGCAGATTGGAATATTGGCAAGACTCCTATGTTAAGTGATTGTAGTATGTCACATAATATCACTCACTTTAAATGGTGAAAATCATCCTACTAGATATCTCACTTTATATTTGAAAAGAACCACTAATTTTCACATCATACAATAGCTCTTGGTATAACTTGGTAAATATAGAAGAGAAGTACTTGGCAAACATTTTTTTAATACTACCAAAAGCCCATACAATGGGAGAATTCTTTTTTTAAACTAGCAATAGTATTGAGTCATGATGTAGATAATGAAATCAGTGCTGATGGAACAGTTACATGCTAACAAAACCATGTGTTGTTCAGTGAATAATAAAGGACTGTGTGTGAATGTCAATCCTTACACTGTTTTATTGCTATTAGGTTAATACTGAACAATGGTGAAATTAAAGACATGATAAAACCAAACTCATTCAGTATACACTTTTAGAGACTGTGCAAAATAACAAACAACAAAATTGGTGAATCAACACAAGTATGGAAGCAGCCAAGCAGAATGATACACTCAAGAGTGTCTGAAATGTGTTATGGCACTTTCCGTTACGGCACTTCACAAATGTGTGTTTTTTACAAATTGAAGGTTGTGGCAACCCTGCATCAAGCTCATCTATTGGCACCATTTTTCCAACAGCATTTTCTCACTTTGTGCCACATTTTGGTAATTCTCTCAATATTTGAAACTTTTTTTATTATTATTATTATATTTTTATGATGATCTTTGATCAGTAGCCTTTGATGTTACTGTGGTAATTATTTGGGGGGACACGAACCTCGTCCCAATAGGAGGATGTACTTAACTGATAAATGTTGTGTGGGTTCTGACTGCTCCACTAACCGGGTGTTCCCCATGTCTATCCCTCTCCTTGGCCCTCCCAAATCTGTGGGAAATAACAATATTGAAATTAGGCCAATTAATAACCCTACAATGGTCTCTAAGTATTCAAGTGAAAAGAAGGGTTGTATGTCTCTCCCTTTAAATCAAAAGCTAGAAATGATTGAGCTTATGGGGAAGGCATGTCAAAAGCTGAGAAAGGTGGAAAACTAGGCCACTTATGCCAAACAGCCAAGTTATGAATGCAAAGATAAAGTTCCCAAGGGATATTGAAACCACTACTCCAGTGAACACATGAATAACAAGAAAGCAAAACAGCCTTTTGCTGATATGGAGAAATTTTTAGTGATCTGGATAGAAGATCAGCCACAACATTCCCTCAAGGCAAAAAGTAATTTAGAGCAAATCCCTAATTCAATTCTATAAAAGCTGAGAGAGGTGAGAAAGCTGCAGAATTCAAGTTTGAAGCTAACAGAGGTTGGTTCATAAGGTTTAAGAAAAAAGCCAGCCCTAGCTGGTTTGGCTCAGTGGATTGAACATTAGCTCTCAGACTGAAGGGTCTCCGGTGTCAATTCCAGTCAAGGGCATGTACCTCAGTTGCAGGCTCAATTCCAGGCCTGGTCGGGTGCATGCGGAAGGCAACCAATCCATGTGTCTTTTTCACATAGGTGTCTCTTTCTTGCTCTTTCTCTCTCCTCCCTCTCTCAAAAAAAAAAAAAAAAAATCAATGGAAAAATTATCCTTAGGTGAGGATTAACAACAACAACAACAAAAAGCCATCTCTATAACATAAAGTTCAATGTGAAACAGAAAGTGCAAATGTAGAAGCTGCAGCAAATTATCCAGATGTAGCTAAGATAATTAATGAAGGTGGCTATACTAAATGACAGATTTTCTTTGTTGATGAAACAACCTTATATTGAAAAAAAGATACCATCTAGAACTTTCACAGCTAAAGAGGAGAAGTCAGTGCCTGCTTCAATGCAAGGACAGGCTGACTCTCCCATTAAGGGCTAATGCAGCTGGTTATTTCTATTTGAAGCCAATCTCACTTACCACTCTAAAAATCTTAGGGCCTCCTTAAGAATCATGCTATATACACTCTGCCTGTGCTCTATAAATAGAATAGCAAGGCCTGGATGGCAGTACATCTGTTTACAAGCCCACTGTTAAGACCTACAGCTTAGAAAAAGAAGATTCCTTTCAAAATATTACTGCTTGATGGCAATGCAATGACACCCAAGAGCTCTGATGGGAGATGTATAGTGAGATTAATGTTGTTTTTGTGCCTGTTAACATAACACCCATTCTGCAAGCCCATAAATCAAGGAGTAATTTTGACTTTTAAATCTTATTATCTAAGAAATGCATTTAATAAGGCTCTAGCTGCCATAGATAATGATTCCTCTGGTAAATCTGGGCAAAGTAAATTGAAAACATTCTAAAAAGGAGTCACCATTCTAGGTGCCATAAAGAATATTTGTGATTCATGAGAAGAGGTCAATATATATCAGCATTCACAGGAGTTTGGAAGAAGTTGATTCTAACCCTGAGGGGTGACTTTAAGGGTCCAAGACTTCAGTGGAGGAGTAGCTGCAGATGTGGTGGAAACAGCAAGAGAACCAGAATTAGAAGTGGAGCCTGAAGAAGTGACTAAACTGCTGCAATCTCATGGTAAAACTTCAATGGATGAGGAGTTATGTCTTAGGGATGAGCAAAGAAAGTAATTTCTTGAGATGTATTCTACTTCTGGTGAAGATGTTGGGAAGAGTATTAAAGTGACAACAAGGTTTTAGAAAATTATATAAACTTAGTTGATAAAGTAGAGGCAGGGTTTAGAGAGGATTGGCTCCAATTTTGAAAGAAGTTCTGCTGTGGCTGAAATGCTATCAAACAGCATCACATGCTACAGAGAGAAATGGCTCGTGAAAGGAAGAAATTGCCATAGTCATCCCAACCTTCAGCAGCCACCATGCTGATCAGTCACCATCAACACTAAGGCAAAGCCCTCCACCAGCAACAAGATTACAATTCACTAAAGGTTCAAACAATGGTTAGCATTTTTTAGCAGTAAAGTACATTTTAATTAAGGTTTGTACTTTGTTTTTTTAAACATACCACTATTGTACACTTAACTAGATTGCAGTATGGTATAAACATAACTTTTATATGCACTGGGAAACAAAAAATTTTGTGTGACTTCCTTTATTTCAATATTTGCTTTATTGCAGTGGTCTGAAGGTCTGGAACTGAGCCCACAGTATCTCCAAGGTATTCCTGTAGTAAATGATGAAATTATTCCTTCATGTAAGTACCATGTCCATAATTTCAGTTGGCTTGATCAAGTTATATGCCTCAGCAACATAGCATTATCTTAAATAGTTTCAGGGTATAAGTTTAGAACTAAAATAGCAAAACTTTTCATTGATATATACTACAATATGGTTTGTTAAAAATACTAAGCTGTGATGTAAATTCTTCAATCATCTACGGTTTGACTCTCGAAATTAGTGATTTTTCTCTACATATCAGTGAAGGAAATCAATAATAGTTTTGGGCAATATATGAACTACATCCAGCATGCAAATGAATATGCTTCTTTAGTTGTCGATGCCCAGGAGGAAATTGAGGGTCCATTTGCTCCTATTTCTCAAGTTAATAACATTCAAGCTTCCATTAAAAAAAAAAAAAAATACGTGGTATGAATGTTAACTTAGTATCTTCAATGAGAAATTTCTCCATAATTTCAAGTTAATGTTTCATCCAAAAATATGTTTAACTGCCTTATGGAGTCATGCTGTACTTGCTAACACTCTCAATGACCTATAAAAATAAATAATAGGAGAAACCAAGATGGCGGCATAGGTAAACACCTAAATTGCTGCCTTGCACAACAATTTCAAAACCACAACTAAAAGACAAAACGGACATCATCCAGAACCACAGGAAGGCTGGCTGAGTGGAAATTCTACAACTAGAAGGAAAGAGAAAAGCACAATAAGACTCAGAGGAGCTGCAGGAGGCAGAGGTACTGAGACGCGCATGCAGAGAGGACTGGCAACTGAGTGCCCAGCTGGCTTTCTCAAGTGGGAGGGAGAAAAAAGCTCCCGACTGCACTGAACTCCAGTTCCGGGAGAGACTCTGGGGACCCAGACTCATTCGGGGAGAAAGTGAACTGTCTGACAGAGAGCAGAACTCGAGGGCTGCTTTCTCTCAGAGGAGCTTGCAGCGATTACCATGGGACACTGAGACACAGGGGTCTATTAGGGCAGGGCTGATGGGAAACCAATGCTGTCTGCTCCGCCCTGAGACTCTGCCCCATCCAAGCTGAGCACAGAGGCTTTTGCAATTTTGCAAGTCTTGTCTCATAAGGGTGTCGCCAGCACAGAAGTTCTCCCAGCTTAGACACAGATGATCCTCACAGCCAATTGGCCTGGAGGTCAATTCCTCCCAGTGATACCAACAACAATCAAGGCTTAACTACAACAAGACTGTGCACACAGCCCACAAAGGGGTGCACCAAGAGTGTCCACCTCAGGTAACTGGGGAGGCTGAGCCACTGGGACCTATAGGACACCTAGCACACAAAGCCACTCTATCAACTCAGGGAAGCAGCCAAAATGCGGAGACAAGGAAACAGGTCACAAATGAAAGAAATGGAGAAAAGCAAACAACTGGATATAGAGTTCAAAAGCACCGTTATAAGGTTTTTCAAGAATTTTCTAGAAAATGCCAATAAATTTAGCGAGACCCTTGAGGATATGAAAAAGGACCAATTAGAAATTAAACATACACTGACTGAAATAAAAAAACAATGTACAGAGATCCAACAGCAGACTAGAGGATCGCAAGAATCAAGGCAAAGATTTGAAATACAAAGAAGCAAAAAACACCCAACCAGAAAAGCAAAAAGAAAAAAGAATCCAAAAATATGAAGATAGTGTAAGGAGCCTCTGGGACAACTTCAAGCATACTAACATCAGAATTATGGGGGTGCCAGAAGAAGAGAGAGAGCAAGATACTGAAAACCTATTTGAAGAAATAATGACAGAAAACTTCCCCACCTGGTGAAAGAAATAGACTTACAAGTCCAGAAAGTGCACAGAACTCCAAACAAAAGGAATCCAAAGCAGACCACACCAAGACACATCATAATTAAAATGCCAAGAGCAAAAGACAAAGAGAGAATATTAAAAGCATCAAGAGAAAAACAGTTAGTTACCTACAAGGGACCACCCATAGGACTGTCAGCTGATTTCTCAACAGAAACTATGCAGGCCAGAAGGGAGTGGCAAGAAATATTCAAAGTGATGAATAGTGAGAACCTACAACCAAGATTACTCTACCCAGCAAAGCTATCATTCAGAATTGAAGGGCAGATAAAGAGCTTCACAGATAAGAAAAAGCTAAAGGAGTTCATCACTACCAAACCAGTATTATATGAAATGCTGAAAGGTATTCTTTAAGAAGAGGAAGAAGAAGAAGAAAAAAGGTAAAGATAAAAATTATGAACAACAAATACATATCTATCAACAAGTGAATCTAAAAATCAAGTGAATAAAAAAATCTGATGAACAGAATAAACTGGTGAATATCATAGAATCAGGGGCATAGAAAGGGAGTGGACTGACAATTCTTGGGAGAAAAGGGTGTGGGGGTGCGGGAAGAGACTGGACAAAAATTGTACACCTATGGATGAGGACAGTGGTGGGGGGTAAGGGCAGAGGGTGGGGTGGGAACTGGGTGGAGGGGAGCTATGGGGGAAAAACTGGGAACAATTGTAATAATCTGAACAATATTTATTTTTAAAAAATAAATAAAAAATAAACTGAAGTTAAAATAAATAAAGCCTATTAGATGAAATTTAAAAATATAAATAAATAAATAAATAAATAAATAAATAAATAAATAAATAAATTTCTAACTTAAATAACTTAATAAAAAAAAAAACATCTGGGGAAAAAAATGGCGGTGCAATAGACAGATGTGTCCTGTGTCTTGTCCTGGAGCAGACAGAAAGAACAGCTGAGGGTCATACGGGGACTGTTTGTTTGCGAGTTGAGGGACAGCTATACTCCAGGATACTGTGGGGGACTGCTGGACGGGGCTCCCCTGACTCGGCAGCCCCCACTGCTGCTGGGTTCCCTCCCGGAGAGACCGGATCAGACGCGGAGACCGCGCCATCTTGAAAGGGAAAGTGGATGTTATCGGAAGCCTGAAAATCTACAACTACGGCACCCACTGAACAGCTGCGAACCCCAGAGCACCAGTCCCCAATTAGCACAAACACGCGGATTCAGAGGAGCTCTACACTCCACCACGGAAAGGTCAGATTTTGCCTGGGATAAGGTGAGGTCTCTGCTCCTGGCAGGAGAGAGAAACATGCACACTGCAGGAGTTGGAGGACCGGGGGAAGTCTGCACCTAGAAAAATCCGTGGCTGTTGGGGCTGGTGTGATCGGTGAATGTGGAAGGGGGTCCTCAGAGCTGCTAACAGAAAGGGACTCTTAAAAGCAACCCATTTTGATCTGATGCAAAAGGACAGCCTAAAAATTTTAAAAGTGTTCGGGCTGCTTAGACCCAAGGGGGGAAAAAAGACTGCACAGATTTGCATGCAGCCCCAAAGTACGCACACTTAAACTGGCTCTTTTTCCTTTTTAAACCCTCGCTTCTGATTACTAAGCCCAATACATAGGATCACCCAATTGGGGCACCCTAAGAGACTGCAGGGGAAAGTTGTTTTTCTGGAACCTGGGGATCAGAGTGGGGAATAACCATCAGAGAACCAGCTCTGGGGCAACCCACTCCCACAAACCGGTATTGAATGCCACAGGGAAAGTAGGATCTAAGCAATGGCTAGAGAGGACCTATAGACCTGGAGGTCAATCCAGAAACACTGCCACCCAGGGGTTAAATCACAAATTGACTCTTGTGTAACACTAATAAAGGAATACAAGAAATTAAGACACACTGCCTGCTTAAAAATCAGGATGGGATTACAACACTGAGGAGCAGTGGAACACAGGCAACTGTAATACTGTCCTGACTAGGAAACAGGTGTACCAAACAGAACAGTAGAGGAAGTGAATGACCTTCACTATTGCACATTTTTACTTTTATTTTTTTATTTTTTTTTTCATCTTTTACTTAAGAAACTAATTTTTTTCTTTTTTCCTCACTTGATTTTACCTTTTCAATTATTACATTTTTATTTTCAATCAGTATTATTACTACTACTATTTTACCTTGTTTTTATTTTAAAAAGTATTTTATTTTCTCTTCATTTTACTTTGGGATTAGTGTTCTACATTCTATTTTCATCTTCCCTTTAGCATCATTTCACTCTGTCTCAACTGTACCTTTTGCTATCACACTCTTCCTAACTTTTCCCCTTTTGTTGTCCTGTTTCTCTTACTCTTTTCCTGCTTTAGATTTTCCCTATTCTTTCCCTTTACCCCCTGTTAAAATTTCGCCCTACTTATATATCTAATTTCCAATCCCCTGCTCCAAGTACATACACACCTCTCTCTTCTCTATCTTCACTATCCAAAAAATTGTTTTTCTCTCTATCCTTTTGTTGTTTGCTTGATTATTGATTATATTGATTTTTTATGCTTGTTTGTGAGATTGTTTTGCTTATTCTTTTTTGTTTGTTTGTTTTGTTTTTGTTTGTTTTTTGCTTCTGTTTTCCCTCGCCTCACTTGATATTAGTTGTTGTTTGTAGTTTGTATTCATCTCCAGGTACTTGTTGCTGGCATTTGTTGGGATTAGTGGCTGTTCTTTTGGAGTTTTCTCCCCACATATATATTTTCCCCTCTTCTTTCTTATTCTTTCATTTCTCTCTTACTTTTTCTTTTCCTTTTCCCAATTTCATTTTTGCACTCCTTTTTTTCTTTTCTTCTTTTTCCCCTTTTTCTTTCTCTCCTATCCTCTAATTTAACTTTCTCTGGTGGTCACCTTTATTTGGGGTTATTAATATCATGAATACATTTCTGTTCAGTGCCTTGTGCATTGTAACTGGTTGTGTTGTATTTTTGTGCCTTTAAATCAATGCAGGAGAGAGAGAACTACATAACCAGACACCCGGAGAAGAGAGACCATGAGGAGACAAAGAAACAGCCCGCATATGAAAGAAAAGCAGGCATCACCAGAAAAGGAAGTAAACAAAATAGAGGCAAGCAACCTGCCAGAGAAAGAATTCAGAGAAACGGTCATAAGGTGGCTGAAAAGAATGGAAGACAAATTTGACAATATGTGTAAGAACCAAGAGGAAATGAAGAAGAACCAAGAAGAAATGAAAAATGACATTGCTGCTGTAAAGAACTCAATAGAAAGCATCAAGAGTAGACTAGAAGAAGCAGAGGACTGCATCAGTGAGCTAGAAGACAAGGTAGGAAAAAATACCCAAGTAGAGCAGCTTCTAGAAAAAATAAATAAAAAGCAGGAGGAGAGCCTAAGGGAACTTTGGGACAACATGAAACAAAACAGCATCTGCATAATGGGGTACCAGAGGGAGAGGAAACTGAGCAAGGAATAGAAAACCTGTTTGAAGAAATAATGACAGAAAACATCCCTGATATAGGGAAGAAAAAACCCACACAAATCCAAAAAGCTCACAGAGTCCCAAGCAAAATGAACCCCAAAAGACCAATGAAAAGGCACATTATAATTAAATTGGCAAACACCAACGACAAAGTAAGAATCTTAAAAGCAGCCAGAGAGAGACAGAAAGTTACCTACAAAGGAATCCCCATCATACTAGCGACTGATTTCTCAACAGAAACACATCAGGCCAGAAGGGAATGGAATGAAATATACAAAGTCATGCAAAGGAAGGGTCTGAATCCAAGAATACTGTACCCAGCAAGGCTATCAATCAAAATTGAAGGTGAAATCAGGAGCTTCACAGACAAAAAAGGACTAAGGGAATTTATTACCGCCAAACCAGCAATGCAAGAAATGCTAAAGGGTCTGCTGTAAAAAAAAGAAATAGGAAGCAAAGAAGGAACACAGGGGTAAAGAATAAAAATGGCAACAAATAAGCACCTATCAATAATAACTTTAAATGTAAATGGATTAAATGCCCCAATCAAAAGACATAGGGTAACGGATTGGATAAGAAAACACAACCCATATATCTGCTGTCTACAAGAAACCCACCTCAGAAAAAAAGATGCACACAGACTGAGGGTGAAGGGATGGAAAAAGGTTTTTCAGGCGAATGGAAATGAAAAAAAAGCTGGGGTATCAATACTTATATCTGACAAATTAGATCTCAAAGTGAAGGACATAACAAGAGATAAGGAAGGCCACTTCATAATACTAACGGGAGCAATCCAACAAGAAGAAATAACTCTGGTAAACATATATGCACCCAATACAGGAGCACCCAAATACATAAAAAAAACTCCTGGAGCATATCAAGGGAGAGATTGACAGCAATACAATCATAGTAGGAGACTTTAATACCCCACTATCACCACTGAACAAATCCTCTAAACAAAAAATCAGCAAAGAAACGTCAATCCTAAATGACTCACTAGACCAGATGGAATTAACTGACATCTATCTTCAGAACATTTCACCACAAAGCCACAGAATATACATTCTTCTCAAGTGCACATGGGTCATTTTCAATGATAGACCATATGTTGGGAGATAGGCAAAGTCTCTTCAAATTCAAGAAGACAGAAATCATATCAAGCATCTTCTCAGACCACAGTGGCATAAAACTGGAAATCAACTACAATAAAAACAATCCAAAGAAATCAAACACATGGAGACTAAACAGCATGCTATTAAACAATGACTGGGTTACCAGAGAGATCAAGGAAGAAATAAAAAACATCATGGCAACAAATGACAATGAAAACACAACAATCCAAAATCTATGGGACACAGCGAAAGCAGTCTTGAGAGGGAAGTTCATAGCTCTACAAGCATACTGCAAAAAACAAGAATCAATGGTAATAAATCACCTAACCCTACAACTCAAAGAGTTAGAAAGAGAGCAACAAGAAAAGCCCAGTGTAAGCAGAAGGAAGGAAATAATAAGGATCAGGGCGGAGATAAACAACATAGAGACCAAAGAAACAATACAAAAGATCAACAAAACCAAGAGCTGGTTCTTTGAAAGGATAAACAAGATTGATGAACCACTAGCCAGGCTCACCAAGAAGCAAAGAGAGAGGACCCAAATAAACAAAATCAGAAATGAAAGAGGTGAAATAACAACAGATCCTGCCGAAATACAAAGGATTGTTTAAAAAAAATACTATGAACAACTCTATTCCAACAAACTGGACAACCTGGAGGAAATGGACATATTCCTAGAAAAATATAACCTTCCAAAACTCAATCAGGAAGAATCTAAACATCTCAATAGGCCAATAACTATGGAAGACATTGAAGCAGTCATCAAAAAGCTTCCAGCAAACAAAAACCCGGGGCCAGATGGCTTCACAGGGGAGTTTTACCAAACATTCAAGGAAGAACTAAAACCTATCCTCCTCAGACTATTCCAAAAAATTCAAGAGGAAGGAACACTTCCAAGCTCATTCTATGAAGCCTGCATCACCGTAATACCAAAACCAGATAAAGACAACAGAATGAAAGAGAATTACAGGCCAATATCCCTCATGAACATAGATGCCAAAATCCTCAACAAAATTCTAGCAAATCGCATCCAGCAGTATATCAGAAAGATCATACACCATGACCAAGTAGGATTTATCCCAGGAATGCAAGGATGGTACAATATCCGCAAATCAATAAACGTGATGCATCACACACACAAAGTGAGAGATAATAATCACATAGTCATATCAATTGATGCAGAAAAAGCATTTGACAAAATCCAACACCCTTTCTTGATAAAAACTCTCAACAAGGTGGGAATAGAAGGATCATTTCTCAACATAATAAAAGACATATATGATAAACCCACAGCTAACATCATACTCAATGGGCAAAAACTAAAACCATTTTCCCTAAGAACAGGAACAAGACAGGGATGCCCACACTCACCACTCCTGTTCGACATAGTACTGAAGTATTAGCCATTGCAATTGGACAAGAAGAAGAAATAAAAGGCATCCAAATTGGAAAAGAAGAAGTAAAGCTGTCCTTATTTGCAGATGACATGATATTGTACATAAAAAACCCAAAAGACTCCATCAAGAAACTAATAGACTTAATAAATGAATTCGGCAATGTAGCAGGATACAAAATTAATGCCAAGAAATCTATGGCATTTCTATACACCAAGAGTGAACTTACAGAAAGAGAGATTTAAAAAAGCAATCCCATTTACCAGCGCACCAAAAAAATTAAGATACCTAGGAATCAACTTAACTAAGGAGGTAAAAGACCTATACATGGTAAACTACAGGACACTGAAAAAAGAGATAGAGGAAGATGTAAAGAATGGAAGAACATACCATGTTCATGGATTGGTAGAATGAACATCATTAAAATGTCCATACTACCCAAAGCAATCTATAGATTCAATGCACTCTCCATTAAAATACCAACGGCATATTTCACTGACCTAGTAAGAACTCTCCAAAAATTCATTTGGAATAAAAAAAAGACCCCAAATAGCCACAGCAATCCTGAGAAAGAAGAACAAAGTAAGTGGGATCTCAATACCAGATTTCACACTGTTCTCAAAACAGCCTGGTAATGGCAAAAGAACAGACATATAGACCAATGGAATAGAATAGAGAATCCAGATATCAACCCAAACCACTATGCTCAATTGATATTTGCAAAAGGAGGCATGAATATACAATGGAGTCAAGACAGTCTCTTCAATAAATGGTGTTGGGAAAATTGGACAGATACATGCAAAAAAATGAAACTAGACCACCAACTTACACCATACACAAAAATTAACTCAAAATGGATACAGGACTTAAACATAAGATGGGAAACCATAAAAATACTAGAGGAATCCACAGGCAGAGAAATCTCAGACATATGCCGAAGCAATTTCTTCACCAATACCGCTCCTAGGGCAATGGAAGCTAAAGAGAAAATAAACAAATGGGACTACATCAAAATAAAAAGCTTTTGCACAGCAAAAGAAACCATCAACAAAACAACAAGAAAGCCCACTGTATGGGAGAACATATTTGCTAATGTTATCACTGATAAAGATTTAATCTCCAACATCTACAGGGAACTTATACAACTTAATAAAAGGAAGATAAATGATCCAATAAATAAAATGGGCAACGGACCTAAATAGAATCTTTTCAAAAGAAGACAGAAGGAAGAACAAGAGACATATGAAAACATGCTCAAAGTCACTAATTATCCGAGAGATACAAATCAAAACGACAATGTGGTATCATCTCACACCTGTCAGAATGGCAACCATCAAGAAATCAACAAACAACAAGTGCTGGCGAGGATGCAGAGAAAAAGGAACCCTCATGCACTGCTGGTGGGAATGCAGACTGGTGCAGCCACTGTGGAGAACAGTATGGAGTTTCCTCAAAAAACTAAAAATGGGGGTCCCATTTGACCCAGCAATCCCACTTCTAGGATTATATCCCAAGAAACTAGAAACACCAATCAGAAAGGATATATGCACCCTTATGTTCATAGCAGCACAATTCACCATAGCTAAGATTTGGAAACAGTCTAAATGCCCATCAGCAGATGAGAAGATTAGAAAACCATGGTACATCTACACAATGGAATACTATGCTGCTATAAAAAAGAAGGAATTCTTACCATTTGCAGCAGCATGGATGGACCTAAAGAGCATTATGTTAAGTGAAATAAGCCAAGCAATGAAAGAAAAATACCACATGATCTCACTCATTTATGGAAAATAAAGAACATTATAACCTGATGAATAAAAAGATAGATACAGAGGCAGTAAAGCATCGAACAGACTGTCAAATTGCAGTGGGAAGGCTGGGGAGTGTTGGGGAGGGGGGGAAATAGATCAACCAAAGGACTTGTATGCATGCATATAAGCACACCAATGGACATGAGACACTGGGGGGTGGTGGGATGAGGCATGCGACAGGGGGTAGGGGAGGCTGGGGGAAAGTCAATGGGGAAAGAAATGGAGATATATCTACTAATATATGTAATATTTTAAACAATAAAAAAAATTTAAAAAAACATCTGAATGGGACCTATTCAAGCTATACCTCATCAAATACAAATAGATACATCTGTGAAAGTTTGCAGACAACTTTATCCCTCTTAATAATTTGTTATTTTTAAAGATTTTACTTTATTGAACTGTAATAAACCTCAATTTTTCTCTTTAAAATTTATGTAACACTGGTAATCCTCATATATACTAAGTCCTGATATTCTGAGGAAAGGAGAAATGCAGGTACCTTGGCTAAAGTACTACCATATCTCTTGGAGCTCCTAAAAATGTGTTCTTTTTAGTTGTATGTAGTTAAATGGCCTTCCTAACCCATGACCCTGGTGACTAACTTTCCACATTTAGTGTGTTTGTTCAATTCCCCAAGCTAGAGATTATCAATTGTCTTGTGCTCTTCTTTAAACTTCCATTCATCTCCTGATGAGCTGAACACTGCAATCAACATCTGATTATTGTTTCCTCATGGGGAAAAATAAGGAGAGCATGCTGCCCAAGCTGGCAGCGTGGTTCCCTTCAAGAAGACACTCAGGTTTGAAAAGAAAAGAGGAAACAGAAGAGCCCTGCTTGGTTAGGCAGTGTCCTGTGCACTGAATTTGATTCCCGGTTGGAGCACAAGCCCAGGTTGCAGGATTGATCCCTGGTTGGGGGGTGGGCTGCAGGAGGCAGCCTATGGATGTTTCACTCTCCTCTCTCTCTCTCTCTCTCTCTCTCTCTCTCTCTCTCTCTCTCTCTCTCTCTCCCCCCTTCCCTCCTTCCCGCCCTCCCTCCATCCCTCCCTTCCTCTTTTCCATCTCCTTGTCCTTTCCTCTGTAAAATTCAATAAAAATATTTTTTTAAGAGAAAGCAGAACAATCTCTATTTCGAGGCTATGAAGTAATTCCTCCTGCTAATTAGCCCAAAGTATGTTCAACTTACTCTTTTAAAGGTGTGTTGACAATGTGAATTATTTTAAAAAGAAAGTGACAATAGAGCCCTGGCCCTCAGTTCCACTGTGAAAATCGGACAGAGGAAAAGGTAGCACTGGGGCCATTGGGGTGGATTCAGCTTAGTTCTTGAAGCCTGGGCAATGTTCACAAGACAAAGGCAACACAAGTCTCTTGCTACTAGCAGCCACTGCTTCCCTCAGCCAATTTGGCAAAATAAAATAAAAAAAAAAAAATTAAAAAGAAGAAGAAATAAATAGACTATGAAGAATCTTCATGGAGGGACGAAAGTGAGAAAAGTCTTTTGCATTTGTGTTATCCACATACTTCCCAGCAATTGATTCAGCTTTGTTCCTGAAAAGGCTTTCAGTATAGCAGAGGACATGAAGCGTTTGGTGTTTTCTTTGTTCAAGGTTAACTTTTTACAACTCTGATTTCCTCCCACTCACCCAGCTCTGCCACAGAGCTTTGGCATATGAAGCATTCCAAAGCAAAATAAAATGAAATCAAATAAAGGTTCTATTGTCTGCTCCCAAGCTTGTCTTACTGGCATTTTAAAGCAATATTCAACTCTCCTATAGATGTAATTTCCATCAGTTATTCTGCCCCAGGGTAGAACACCAAGTACAAAGGGGAGGAGGGGACGAGAAACCTGACTGGAATCACCTCTCCACTAATACCTGTCACAGTTCACTTACCAGCATCCCCTTCTCCTTATGACGTGAGGACGTTTTCCCCTTCCTTCTACAAACCTGACATGAAGCCAAAAACTCCCAGTGAGGAAATATTTTTATTTAACTGTGCAAAGGTCAGACAAAAATGTGGTAAGGGCATCTTATTTTTCAACGCAAATTAATCTCGGCTGTGCTCCCCCACAGAGCCTCTTGCAAAGCAGTGGGAGTCAGCGCAGCACCTTCATGCAGAGTTCTGGCAGGCACTGCTCAAGGATCTGCGGGGCTGCGAGGACACGTGTAGTCAGGGGCAGAACTGCAGCTCAGAGACCTAACCCAGCTGCTTTGCTGCTGTTTTCCACCTAAAGGTGTCTGTCTTCTGAGTCTCTAAGTGGAAGGAATGTGTTTTGTGGTTGATTGTAACTTAAGGAGCTACCTCTATCATTATCCCAATACATGCTCCCATAACAATTCTACAATTTGCATCTATGAAATGATGAAAAGTAACAAACATAAGAATAATGGGTGAAATATCCAGGGAAGAAGTTGTATGTTAGTCATCTAAAAAAAAAAAAGAACTTTTTAAAAGCCATTTTCTTTTTCTTTCTGGGATAAGAAGACAAAAAGGATATACCAAATCTTTTTTACATGTGGCATTTTCGCTGTTTTCCACACTTGCCTCCATTGTAGCTTGCTGACCAGCCTCTAAACATAGTCTTACTTTCATAATCACAGCAAGATCTATTTGTTGTTTACCAAACCAGATGTATCATTGTGTCTTCCTTAGGTTTTACCTTTATTATATGAAGGGTTCATTCATTTAAAACCAGTTACTTCCTTTATTATGGGCAGTAGGGGATTTGGCTATGCACTTGCATGATTAAATTGCCAAACCTAATCCAATCCAAAGAACAGTCTCTAATCCCTACTGGTTGAGAATGTGTCCTGGACAAGGAGTCCAGTAATAAAGGATGTTAGCACATAAAAATTGTTATAAAGGTATATGACAACAAAGGTGGATTCAGTACAGTTACAAAACAGTCTGCTTCCAATGCATTTTTACCCAACACTCTCCCACCTCCCTATAGGTACTTCAAGCAAGTCCACCCATTGGTGCTGGGGAGCAGAACAGCACAGAGGCTCTTACTAGGATGAGCAATCTTATACTCATGTGGCCACTGAAGACTCAAGATACATCTGTACAAGAATTCTGCTTCCGGGAGTTAACATTCTCATAGAGAAAATGGAAATCCCTGTTAGTGCTTTGAGGCTGTGCTACTTTCACATTACACGCAAGCTGCTTTTTGAAATCTTAGATAAAACTTTTAGATTAACAGCTACTGTAGGCCTAAGGCAAAGAAGGATGGAAAGATTAGGTTTCTTTTTATTTAGATCTTGCTGTGAAGTCCTGGGAGCCAGCTGAGCTCTTGCGGGGGGAAAAGTCAGGAAACAGTAGAGCAAGAAATGTAAGCACTTTAAATTGATAACCCTTCATAAATTTCCCTCAACCTGCTTTTATCAGACATTGAAAGTGGAGTACGATAAGTAAGTTGTTTTCATTCAAGTATTTGGAGTATGGTGAAATATTTCAAATGGCAGTTGAGTCAAAGTAAGTTGCCAGGGTGTATACTTTAAAAAGAATAAAGTCTTCTGAAATAGGATAAGTAATGTTTAACTATTACACATCACTTCTATTTTATCATAAGAAACACTTTAAATTCACAGCTCAGTTTTGTCCCCAAGACAAAAACATGAAACAGTTTATTATCTATAAATTTTTAAGTTTTGATTCTGTCTCACAACTTGTAGAAGAAAATTTGTGCATCATTATCATTATTAGTATCAACTATAGCAATAAATGTGCATTGAGAAATTACAAGTTTCTAAATTCTATTCTTGTAAAGTGCTAATATAAATGGAAAAATACATAAGGGAAACTAATCTTCCCTAGTAAAAATGGAATGCTCAGGTGTGACATACTACATAGAAGGGCTTCTCGCCATGTTTCCCCCCTTCAGAATTGGAGAAGACTTTTATACAAACTTAAATATTTGTTTATTCATTTGTTTATGCCTTTCAAAATTGAATTGTGAGACTTGATTCATGATTTTCAGAAGTCGGGGCATTTGAATGCAAAATCAAAACTACTAAGCCAAGTGTATGCATTGAAACATTTTATTTAATAACCTTGAAGTATTGCTGTTGATTAAATATAATACCAGGTTATTTTTCTTTAAGTTTTAATGTTGAATGAATGAGTCCCAATCCTATCTAATAAAAGAGTAATATGCAAATTGAATGTACCTCTGCTATACCCACAAGCCACACCCACCAGCCAAACAGGAGCAAGTATGCAAATTAACCCAACCAAGATGGCTGCAGCCATGAAGTGAGCAGGAGGCTTGGGTTTCCCCGGTAATGGAGGAAGCCAAGCTTTCCACACACCCTGCCCAGCCTATGCCTCCACTCAAGGCTACAAAGTTTCAATTATAGAAGATAAATAAATCCCAACAAAAATGGCTGTGGCCACGGAGCAAGCAGGAGGCTTGGTGCTGCTCAAGGCTACAAAGTTTCAATTATAGAAGATAAATACATCCCAGATACCAGGGCCTCCGCTTGGGTCGCCGGGGGCATGGCTGTCCTGCAAACCACCACAGGCCCCTTGCCCAGGCCGCCCCACGCCCCAAGGGAACCCCCACCCTGATCCGGGACACCCTTCAGGGCAAACCAGCTGGCCCCCACCCGTGCACCAGGCCTCTATCCTATCTAATAAAAGAGTAATATGCAAATTGACCATCACTCCAACACACAAGATGGCAGCCCCCATGTGGAGACAAGATGCCCACCACAAGATGGCCAGCAGGGGAGGGCAGTTGGGAGGGACCAGGCCTGCAAGGGAGGGCAGTTGGGGGTGATCAAGCCTGCAGGGGAGGGCAGTTAGGGGTGAGCAGGCCGGCAGAGGAGGGAAGTTGGGGGTGACAGGGCCTGCAGGGAAGGGCAGTTGGGGGGGACCCAGGCCTGCAGGGGAGGGCAGTTAGGGGTGACCGGGCCTGCAGGGGAGGGCAGTTAGGGGCAAACAGGTTGGCAGGAGAGCAGTTAGGCATCAATCAGGCTGGCAGGGGAGTGGTTAGGGGGCGATCAGGCTGGCAGGCAGAAGTGGTTAGGGGCAATCAGGAAGGCAGGCAGGCGAGCAGTTGGGAGCCATCAGTCCTGGATTGTGAGAGGGATCGGGCCTAAACAGGCAGTCAGACATCCCTCAAGGGGTCCCATATTGGAGAGGGTGCAGGCTGGGCTGAGGGACACACACCCCCGTGCACAAATTTCATGCACCGGGCCTCTAGTGATTAAAATAATAGGGGTATTTTGAATTGTGGATCTGGAAATTTTTCATATCCATTCTCTAGCCACAGAGAGGAGACCAAAAGCAATTTCAGTGTGTGTAATTTTTTATGTAGCACAAGGACTTCACCCAATATTTTGCAGCAGACCTCTAAGTTGCTTGACCTGCCTGAGTCTGTCTCACTTGGCTGGAGATGGCCTGTCAAATCCATCAAATACTGATTGGAATAGATTACTGAGTTGATGGAGCACTAGGATTAGGCCCATCTTTCTGGGAGAGACTCTGTAATCATGATGAGAGGTTATTGTTGCCTGGAAGCACAAAAAGAGACAAACCACATGGCACGCAAGGATCAACTCGGCTTTTTGTAATGCAACAGTCACTGAGAACAGCATTAGTCACGACACACGCCACTAAGCCCAGAGAACATCAGAAAGGTCGCATTAGTACTTATAAAAAGCACAGCTGCAACACTGTAACAAAAATAACAACTGTATTTGGAAGGTTTCCAAATAAACTGCATCTTTCCTTGAAACAGTGCCTCTCTGCTTAATTGAAATTCAATGTTTTGTTTTTGGCTTTTATACAGAGAACATAATATCTTCTAAGGCAATATTCTAATTTGATTATAAATATATAATCAATTAGGAATATATCAATGTACTATATATAAATATTATCATAAAATGAATATATACATTGAATAAGTATATTATTGCTATTGCTCAAACACTGTGAGATTGGAGCTGGAAAAACTAATATACTTGGGATTTTAGAGGGGTAAAAGCCAATGGCAGAAGCTTTTCATAAAACCAGCCTGGCTGAATGTTTTAACATAGAATGTATGATTCAGCTCCCTTTAAGGATATATCGCTTAAACAAATTGTACCAGCACTAAAATGTATGACATGAGGGTTTTAAACACATTTTCACTGAACTATCGTTAATTTGGCATTTTTCTTTTCCTATGACCTCTAGAAAATTGACCAAATATCTGTTTTCTTTTAGTTCACAAATGAAACAGGATCACTTATAAAAAATAAAGTCAGTTACACAGCAAGGCCTGTGCACCCTAATTGAAAGAACATGTGAAATATGACATGTCCATAGAGATCTGACCTCTGAAAGGTATGGAGCACTACTAGTAACATCTTTTTGTGCAATGTATTCTGATGACAGGAAAGCCAAAATGTTATTTTCCATATCATCTGAACCAAGACATCAATAGAAAGGGATTCTGCTAGGCATAGGATTACAACTGTATTTTCTTTTAACATGAGAACCCTAATCTTCTTAGTCACTCAAACAATGTCCACTTCTCTTGTACAATAGAGATTTGAAGTTTGAGCATTATTAAAATGAATAACTTTTTTACAATCATCTGTGGTCTACAATTTTTAAATTTGAACAATTTGATATCAAAGATAATGTGAAGTATAATATACATTACCTAGTTTGGATCTGTTAGATAGCCTCTCTTTCTCTATCCCTCTCTTTTGCTCTCTCTCTAAAAATCAATAAAAACATTTAAAAAACATTTAAAAACAAAAAAAAACTGTTCTTCCTTAACATTTTTGAGGTAGAAATCACTATCTTTATAAATCAGGAAACCAAGGCTCAGAAAACTTGTCCACAATCACAAAACTGGTGGAAAGGAGCTAAAATCCAGTTTAGTTTAATTTAATTGGATTACAAGAGCCAGATTAGAAAAGATAGAATGCTTCCTGTCTTTGCACTCAGAACCATTGCTTTTATGTGTGTCTAGACGTGACTGTTCCGTAGGCATTATTTTTTTAAAAAGAGAGTGACATTACACCTACTTACTGCTCTAGACCTGCCTCACTTTGTACATATCGTACTATATTATGATTGACATCATGCCAATTGCCTCCTTAAAATCTAAGACTAAAATGTTCTCTACAAAAAGACTGGGGTTGTGTCTTCTTTATTTTTGTATCCCCAGCACTTAACAGAATGCCTGGTTTATAGGAAGGAATAGTTAAAAACATACATACATACATACATACATAAATAATTGCATCAAAAAATATTAATCTTAAAAGAAGAATTTACACAAAAATCCAATCCAGAATTATTTCTAGAACTGTAAATAAGAAAGTAAGTACAGAGTAGTGACCACATTGTTTGCTAGCTTGCCAGGTTTATCAACCTCTGTTCTTGCAAGGTTTATGTCATCTCTACTATGATTCCATATCTTCATACAACAAGCAGTGTTCATGTCACTGAATTGTTTTCTGAGATTATATCAGAAGTATACCACAAATAATCACTTTGAGGTCCTTCATGGATTCAAGAATTCACTTATTTACTCAACCTATACACATGCTTACTGAACACTTCCTGGGTAACATTGGTACTAAGAATACAAATATAAATAAAATATGTTTCTTACTAATTATATGCTCACAGTTTAATCATTGGAAGTGTCTGCATACAATGATGTAACACTATAGAATTGAGTTCAAGGTGCTGAAGAAGAGCAGAAGAGAGACTAATCAGAGATGTGTGAACTGGGTCTTGTTAGAAGACTATGACTTTGCCAAAAGAAAGAGGAGAGTAGAACATTCTAGGAAAATAATTGATGACATTCACTGTTATCCTCACACCAGGTGAAATAGAAGGCTGGCTGATGTGCAAACACATCCCATGGACTCAGAAAAACTGTCTGAAATTTGTATAGGGCCACTCTCCCATGTTTGATGCCTGTCTGCTCCTTCTGCTTCTTGCCTTGCTTTCGTCTGGATTTTAGAACTTTAATTTATCTTAGACCAGCTCCTGACTCTCTTTGTTGACTCCCATTACTGACATCTCTGTGATTCTACTATGCTAAAGCCTCCTTGACTAAGGACAAAAATTGACCCATTACCCTGCAGGCTGGAAACTTACACAGCACTCCACTGGACAATGTCTTTGCTCAATGACATGTAACAGGCAGCAGATCTCAGTTGGCCTCAGACAAGGCCTTTCTGGACCTTGGTTTTATTACCTTAAAAATCATATGTGTCAACTGCTCAAATGTCATCCTTTTTATGAGGCTTATCTGAACACTGTATTCAATAAGGCAAACTGCCCTTGCCCCCTACCACCCTCAAGGCACACACTTCCAATTCCTTTTACCTTGCTCTATTTTAAAAAATCTTAGCACATGTATTCTTACAACACTCACTACTCAATATAATATACTTATATATTATTGTGTAGTAAAGAATTTATCCTTGAGCAAAGGAAGATTGTGCCTTTGCCCTCAGCTCCTGGGAGATAAACTTTTGGAGTATCCTGCCTAATAACTGTATGTGTTCACCTGGGGGCTCTGAGCCATGCCATATAGTCTAACAATGTGATTTATGGCAGAGACTTTGGGTCACACAGTACCAGCTCAACCTCCAGAGGGGCGGGAAGCTGAGGTGAGCTATGTGGGCAGCTGACCATGTCTACATAATGGGACCCCCCCCATAGAGACTCTGAACACTAAGTTTCAAGTGAGCTCCCCTTGTTGGCAATACTCGGTGATTATTATTTCAGCTCACCACTGGAAGGAGTTAATTATGTCCATGACTTCACGGGGAGAAGACAACAGGGAGCTACACATTTAGGAACCTCCTGAACTCCATCCCATGCTAACCTTCCCTTTGATGATTTTAATTTGTATCCTTTCACTGAAATGAATTGCAACCATGAGTATAACAGCTTTCAATGAATTCCATTAGTCCTAGTAAATTATCCAATCTGAACATGTCTTGGATCCCCAAACTTGCAATTGGTGTCAGAGATGAAGGTGGTTTTGTGGCCTGTTCTCTAACTTTGCAGTGTTATGCATGTTTTATTATCAGGGCCCTTCACAAGAATGTAAACTCCATGAGGGCAGGGAGCTTTATATGTTTTGTTCAGTAAGTTATCTCAAACAAGTAGAATAGTGCTTGCAGAGAGCAGTTGTTCTATAAATATTATGGAATGATTGAATTGACTCCATTCTATTGGTTGACTTCTGTTCTTTTTTATTTCTATTATTAAATAACACAGAATTTTATGATTTCACTACATCATCTAGTTTTCCCTTTAAATTTATTTAAAATAGAGAAATGCATAATGGATATGAGCCATCTTTTTTTTAATAAATCTTTATTGTTGAAAGTATTACATATGTCCCCTTTTTCCCCCCATTGCCCTCTCCTGTCCCCCACACACCCCTAAAGCCTTCACCACCCACTGTCTGTGTCCTTGGGTTATACATATATGTATATGAGTTCATTGGTTGATCTCTTCCCCCCCTCCACCCTCCCTTACCTTCCCTCTGAGGTTTGACAGACATTTCTATGTCTCTGTGTCTATTTTTGTTCATCAGTTTATGTTGGACATTAGATTTCACATATGAGTGAGATCGTGTGATACTTATCTTTCTCTGACTGGCTTATTTCACTTAGCATAATGCTCTCTAGGTCCATCCTTGCTGTTGCCAATGGTAAGAGTTCTTTCTTTTTTGTAGCTGCATAGTATTCCATTGTATAGATGTACCGCAGGTTTTTTGTTTGTTTGTTTGTTTATATATTTTTATTGATTTCAGAGAGGAAGGAAGAGGGAGAGAGAGATAGAAACATCAATGATGAGAGAGAATCATCGATTGGCTGCCTCCTGCACACCCCTGAAAGGGGATCGAGCCCGTAACCCCAGCACGTGCCCTTGACTGGAATCAAACCTGGGACCCTTCAGTACACAGGCCAATGCTCTATCCACTGAGCCAAACCGGGTAGGGCTGTACCACAGGTTTTTAATCCACTCATCTGCTGATGGGCACTTAGGCTATTTCCAAATCTTAGCTATTGTACATTGTGCTGCTATGAACATAGGGGTGCATATATCCTTTCTGATTGGTGTTTATGATTTCTTGGGATATATGCCTAGAAGTGGGATCACTGGGTCAAATGGCAGTTTCCTTTTTAAATTTTTGAGGAAACTCCAAACTGTTTTCCACAGAGGCTGCACCAATCTGCATTCCCACCAGCAGTGCACGAGGGTTCCCTTTTCTCCACCTCTTCGCCAGCACTTGCGTTTGTCGATTTGTTTATGATAGCCATTCTGACAGGTGTGAGGTGGTACCTCATGGTTGTTTTGATTTGCATCTCTCAGATGATTAGTGACTTTAAGCACGTTTTCATATGTCTTTTGGCTTTTTGTATGTCTATTTTGGAAAGGTATCTATTAAGGTCCTTTGCCCATTTTTTTAATTGGATTGTTTATCTTCCTTTTGTTAAGTTGTATGAGTTCCCTGTAAATTTTGGAGGTTAACCCTTTACTAGATGTATCATTGGCAAATATGTTCTCCCATGGAGTGGGCTTTCTTGTTATTTTATTGATGGTTTCTTTTGCTGTGCAGAAGCTCTTTATTTTGATGTAGTCCCATTTGTTTATTTTCTCCTTAATTTCCATTGTCCTAAGAGATGTATCCATAAACATGTTGCTACGAGAGATGTCTGAGATTTTGCTGCCAATGGTTTCTTCTAGAATTTTTATGGTTTCACATCCTACATTTAAGTCGTTTATCCATTTTGAATTTGTTTTTGTGTATGGTGTAAGTTGGTGGTCTAGTTTCATTTGTTTGCATGTATCTGTCCAATTTTCCCAACACCATTTATTGAAGAGACTTTCTTGACTCCATTGTATGCTCTTGCCTCCTTTGTGAAATATTAAATGGGCATAATGACTTGGGTCGATTTCTGGGTTCTCTGTTCTGTTCCATTGGTCTATATGTCTGTTCTTTTGCCATTACCAGGCTGTTCTGAGTACAGTGCTTTGTAGTACAACTTGAAATCTGGTATTATGATTCCTCCAACTTTTTTTTTCTTTCTCAAGATTGCTGCAGCTATTTGGGATCTTTTTTTATTCCCTATACATTTTTGGAGAATTTGTTATAGCTCTGTGAAATATGCTATTGGTATTTTAATAGGGATTGCATTGAATCTGTAGATTGCCTTGGGTAGTATGGACATTTTAATGATGTTGATTCTACCAATCCATGAGCATGGTATATTCTTCCACTTGTGTATATCTTCCTCTCTCTTTTTTCAACGTCTTGCAGTTTTTCAAATACAGGTCTTTTACCTCCTTGGTTAAGTTTATTTCTAAGTATTTAAAAATTTTTGTTGCAATGGTAAATGGGGTTGTCTGTTTGGGTTCCCTTTCTGAGAATTCATTATTGGTATATAAAAATTCCATAGATTTCTGGGTATTAATTTTATATCCTGCTATGTTGTCAATTTCATTTATTAAATCTAGTAGTTTTCTGATGTTAGCCATCTTTTAATATTTTTGAAAAATGGAAGGGGAAGTTTTAAAGAGGGCTTCTGCTGCTTGCAATATTTATGGAAGTTGCACAAAAGCCATGAGGTCAGAGAAGTCTCACTGTTCCTATCATTTTTAATATGATTTTTGTTGGGGGTTTTTTGTGTTGTTGTTTTTAAGATTTCAGAGAAAGGAAGGGAGAGGGAGAGAGATAGAAACATCAATGATGAGAATCATCAATCGGCTGCCTCCTGCATGCCCCCTACTGGGGATCAAGCCCACAGCACAGACATGTGCCCTGACTGGGAATTGAATCATGACCTCCTGGTTCATGGATCCATGCTCAACCACTGAGTCACACCAGCAGGACTTTCTTTAAGATGGTTTTTTAAATCCAATTATCTTTGTCTGACTTGTTGATATGTGAATCTTTCTTCACATCTAAATCATAATGAATATACATAAATAAAGAGTTGCCGATAGATCTATAAAGAGAGTTTAGAGAGAAGCAGATAAAGGCATGATCATGTCATTCCAGCACATAAACAAATGTTACTCCTCAGAAAGGCCACTGAGAAGTTTGCCCAAGGAAGGTGGATGCTTTGGACTTTTTGATAGTTTTAAATTGTCTTTCTTTGTGCAGAAATTAAGCTAAACAGCTCTACAGAATTTCAAAGGAGAAAATGTGAACTTAGAAGTCCAAATCAAAAATAGAACTACTTACTTGTCTTAGTCTATTGATTTCATATGTTCATAGAAAAAAGATTTTTTTAAAGCTGTTAATCTTATTTATATTACATCAATAGTATAAAGGCTGAGGAGAGTATCAGGGATGTTTAGAAGCCAATTCTACTACACCTAAATTACTCTGCCTAATAAAATGTCACAATGTATGTGCTTGAATGCGACTCCTGATCTCCTCATTTGTGGAGTCAATTAATCTTTTGCAAGTGCATTTAAAACTATTTCCATACACATATGCTCTAAATAATCATTCTAATAAGTTATTTAGATATCCTATGGAAATAGAAACATTCTAATGTGGTAATCACTGCTATGTATACATGATTTTGGTCCAGAACTAAAAACACTGCATTTTTCTCTAGCCTGACACATACCTATTCAACCCTTCCATTCCATTTCTTTGATAATAATTCTAATTTACCTTATCACTGAGGATAAAATAATTAATACATAAAAGTTTTAAAAGTCAACCTTATACCTCACTACTCCTAGCCAATAAAAATTCTTTTGATTTTTAGCTTCTACTTTCCTTCTATTTCTGTGCCCCCTTTTCAATTCACACTGTCATTGTTTTTCGGAAATCTTTAATTCATATATGCCTCAATTATTGCCAAGAAATTGTGTTATTATGATGCAGATGTTCTGAGCCTGGTTCCTTTGATTCAGCTATTTTGGCAGCTGAGAAGTTTTCCTGTTACCACACAGATATGGAATTTTGGACATGAAACATTTTGGGTCTTCTCAGTAAGCCAACAAGTGGAATTCAAGTCCCATCCAGAGATTCAATGGCTAGAAACATAGATAGAATGTAACATTCTGGCAGAAATGCGGCATATCCAATCACAACAAACCACTGAAAAGACTGGCTGTCTTGATACTACTGAGCCCAATTGGAAGGCAACAAGGGAGGGAGTGAGCAATGAACCAGAAAATGAAGAAAGGACATGTTGACACAGTTGACAGGAAAATCAGCCATTTCCTCCACATCCTAAGATCTGCAACCCATTTTACCTGGTAATAAACCCAGTGAGGCTTTGGAGAAGGCCTAGGGACATGGATAGCTATATAATTCTCTGATGGGGACAGGTTTTGACAATGCAGGGGGAAAAATATTTTTCACTCCAAAAGAGTTCTAGTTGAAAGTAATTTCCAAAGTACAGAATGCAAAATATACATGATACATGAAAAGTTCACCAGTTCTCACTGCTTCTGGTATATGAGAAGATGATGCCTTGCACAAAAGCTCAGAGCTAGTGAGTACATTACAGTAAAATCCCAACCATGTTCAAAGATTGTTCTCTACTTTTCTTGTCCAGAAGTATGTATTGGGCAAGAGTGAAAAATAAGATTACATTGACTTTAGGGAGAGAGTTTCATAAAATGGAAGTGCCTTCTAGAAATAAGTCTTAGTGTCAATAGTAGGGATGTTTTTATCTAAGGACATGAAGGCCACTTCCTTGCCCATGGGAGACATCTCTGGGCACTCCTGAGTGAGTAGCAGCAGCAGTTCACAAAAGCTCAATGATGCTAAGGGAGAGTGGCGGCCATCCTAAAGCTACAACGGGTGTATGAGATATAGAAGAGAAAGTTTGTCAAAATCACAGTCATGTCCCGATGGGATCAGGTTGTCACAAGTCCATTTTCTTAGGTCCATCACGTGGCAATTTCTACTTTCTGCTTCCTTGATCACTATCTAGAAAATGAAGCACAGTTCCTCTCTTTACTTGAATCATCAAATCTATCTGTTTTTCCCAAAGCCAAGATGGAGCCTGAGTAAACTTCTGAGTGGAGGGATTCCTTTTTGAAGTCCCTTTTTTTGCCTACTCATTGCTGATTCCACCTCCAATTTTTCAAGTCTCCATAGTCCGGGGAATCTATTTTAGTTAAAGGGGAAGAAAATCTTGCTCTGAGTTGCCACATGTTTTCATAGCTTTGAGTTCCCTTGAGTCCTATGATTTTTGAAACCTAAACACTTACTCTGTTTTTTGTTGTAACAATATTTTCCTAACACATAGATTTGGCAAGTTCTGGCTCCTGACCAAATGGGAAATAGGTCAGGTGTACAGAAAATACAAAAGAAAAAGCCACCAACTACTATTTCAAAAATATTATCTCAATACAATTGTCAAATGAAAATTAAAGCACCTCTCTATTGTCATAATTTTTTAAAAAACTGGAGAGAACTCAGTTGCCAATGAGATCAAAGAATATGCTCAGATAAGAGAGACACAGGGTCACATTTTATCACATACCAGATTTTGTTGTCATTCATTCATTCAACAAATATTTATTGAGAACCTGAGTGCCTACTCTGTACAAAACAACCCCTGCCCTAATAGAGCTTACAATATTTGGTTGGAGATTAAAAATTAAGCAATATAAGTGAAATGTAGTAAAATAATATTAAATACATATTACTTAGGGAACAAAACAGAGAGGGAATAAAAGACTAATAAGTATTAGAGTTTTAAATAGGCTGCCAGAAAAGGCCTAACTTGAAATAAAAATGTTTAAATGAAGACATGAAAGTGATGGAGACAGTCATGTAGGTTATATTTATAACAGTGAGATAATTATCAGACATAATTATTGATCATTTGCTACTCAATAATACATTGAGCTAAAATTTTTAGATGTTTATCTCATTTGCTGTTGATAACATCTTTATGACCCAAATGCTATTATTTTTTTAAAATATATTTTATTGATTTTTTACAGAGAGGTATGGAGAGGGATAGAGAGTTAGAAACATCGATGAGAGAGAAACATCAATCAGCTGCCTCCTGCATGCCCCCTATCGGGGATGTGCCCACAACCAAGGTACATGCCCTTTACCGGAATCAAACCTAGGACCCTTCAGTTCCCAGGCCAACACTCTACCCACTGAGCCAAATCAGTTAGGGCCCCAAATGCTATTATTAATTTCATTTACAGATGAGAAAAAAATGAGACTTTCTCATTTCACAGGCAGTAAATATTCAACAATATGTGGGATTTAGAGAGTAAAGAAATTAACAAATTTACAAAAGGCTGGAGTGTAGTAGAATATGCCCCTCTAAAATATGCCACTTTGATATATTGATTATTTTGAGCTGTTGGCACTTGAAAAACAGCAGACAAGGAGAGGCTTTCTCTGATCTCCCCTTATCACCTTAATTTTGAAAGATACATCTTCCAAAAGGAATTCAGTTGTCATTAATTTTCTCCCCCGGGAGTTTCATCAACCAGGGAGCTTGACTCTTATCCCAGGAAACACTAAAGTTGACACCACTCCCAGACAAACTCTGTCACAAACTACCATACCTTCCATCTATTCTTCTAATAATCCATTCATCTTTCCTAAAAAAATTCATTTACTCTCCCCTGAGAGGCCTACATTCTCCCTCTCTTTTCCCTATTAGGATGGTATTTAATCCTAAATTATAAAGCCACCTCTTTGAGATATTCATTTTCCCTAGATTTCTCCCATGTGTACTTGAGGCATACATGCCACTAAAATTCTATTTTTCTCTTCTTAATCTTTGATTACAAGACAAAAACTGAAGATGGATAAAGGGGAAATTATTTTTCCTCCCCTACAGGCCAAAGGAAAGATAAATTATATAGTCCACATTAAGGAGGAGGAGGAGGAGAAGGACAAAAGGGAGGGGAGGGGAAAGGAGGAGGACGAGGGGAAAGAAGGGATAGAAGGAGGAGGAAGGAAGGAAAGAAGGAAGGAAGGAAGGAAGGAAGGAAGGAAGGGAGGGAGGGAGGGCTTTCGCTCTACCCAAAATATATCCTTGTTTCTGGAGAAAATTAAAAAAGCAAGTGAATAATAAAAAGGTATGGTGGTACTGGTGCATTAGTTCAACTGCAATGTAAATGGATAGACTTTAATTAGAATTTACTATCAGTGGAATCTTTCTGTAGCTTATTTGCATAAACATCACATACTGATAATTATTATATTATTTTTGCGGGTAAGAACTTTTTTGATCATTTAAAGTTTCTGACTTTTAAATAAATTCTGGGGCTCGTATCCGTCAACTTGTTCAAGCTGAACATCTAGCTGTCTTATCCACAAAGATGTTTCAAACTACTGCCTTCACCATGAAGTTTCTTGTTTTATTACCACTTCACAGTTTACTTCTAACCAACACTTCAAGGAGAAGGTAAATAGATTACCAGCCTTTTCTATGTCATCCCCAATGCTTTTTGGAATCAGCTTATTGACACTTTTTCAGTCATTTGCCTGTCTTCTCAGGTAATTTCTATCATTTTTTTCTGGACTTAGCAGACTTCTTGGAGTTGGGCAAAACTAATTTTCTGGATCAGGTTGTTGAAGTTTTTTTTATTAAAAACAGAGAGATGACAAAGCAAGTAACCATCAGCACTTTTAAAAACAGAAGTTTCAAGTACAGGCTTCATTTTTGTTTTCATTATGGAGGATATTCTGTCAACAACCAAATACATTTCTTGGGTGTTACACAGGCAGTTTTTGCCCAGAACATTTTTAGTAATAATTTTCAATTTTCTAAATGCAATTCCATTGTTCTGTAGAGAAGCAAGGCTCACTTTAAAAACATAGTCATTGAGGTCATCAAATACAATTTTGCTTCTTGAGTCCCTGTGACTAGTATCTTCCCATTAGTTTTAATGTTGGACATAGCTGTCACTTCCCATTATATCAGTCTTTCTGAGAAAATAAATTCGCCACTTCTGTCTTGGCTTCCTTTTTGCTGTGTTTCTGTAAGTTGATTTTCCTTCTCAATGGCCCCAGTGCTGCTCAGAGACCCAAAGAGCAGCAAACATATTTTAAACTAATTCCAGATACCCAAGCCACCATTAAAAACTTTATCCAAAGAAATAAAATATGCCTGAACAAAACAGCATTTAAAATCCTCTCCTGAAGTTGTGGCACTTACGTTAGAACAGAATTTTTTTTTCTTTTCTTAGACTCACTTTAAAATGTTATTCTTTTCAAATTTGATTTATGTAGCTGCTGGATAAAGGAGGTCTTTTAAATAATTGCCAAGAGAACAAAATAGGAATCAAAGTGTCAAATTCCCT
This sequence comes from Plecotus auritus, assembly GCF_963455305.1. Classification (NCBI taxonomy): domain Eukaryota; kingdom Metazoa; phylum Chordata; class Mammalia; order Chiroptera; family Vespertilionidae; genus Plecotus; species Plecotus auritus. Next base: position 98,169,812 of record NC_137774.1, on the reverse strand, counting down.
AACATTATTTTGTAGGTAGCCTTAAATACTTCTTAATGCCTGGGAGAAATCAAATATTGATAATCTGTCTCTGTCCATTTTTCTCTTCCCAGATAGCTAATGACATGCATTATACTTCCCTGACTGCCTGTACCTTTCATTTCACGCAAAGCCTTTAATCCTTCTCTTTTTAGATAAAATGCCATAACCATAGTGTAGTAGGTTAAGATTGATTGACAAGTGCATATCATTATGGCTTCAATAGTGGAGTATGTTTTATAGTTGAAAAAAAAAACGCACAACCTTGAAAATAAAGAAGTTGTGCCCTTTCTCTGGGATAAAAGGATCATATCAAATTGGCTCATTTCTTTCTGGAATTAAATAAAAGATTTCCCTGTAACAAAGACCACCACCCAAAAGGCTGCTGGGAGATCTTTCTTGACTAGATAATGCTTTGCCAATAAGAAAATCAAAAGAGATAAAAGTAAAATTTTAGGAGTTTGTCCCTTTTACTTCATTTCCTATTCATAGTTCATACATAGTTGGGAACAAAAAGAGACAATAGCAGAAAAATGCAACATTCAAAAATATAAATTTTTAAAAATGTATAAAAGAATGAAGTTTGTAAATTAAAACCAAGGGTTATACTAAGTTAAACAAACTTCTCTTAATTTACTTCTGGTCACAGATTCACAATAAATTCCTGTTTTATTCCTTTATTTCAGTATGATGTTTCAATCTATTAAATACAAAAATATTTATGGATTTAGGAGTTTGTGTTAAAATGGGATTAAACATACCAACTGAAAACCTTAGATCAAGGTAGTCAGTGAGAAGAGAAAAAAATTCACTCATCCAACAGTATAGAAATTGTGTGCAGATTTATAGGCATGTGTCACAGTTGCTTGCCCACTTATTAAAGCACTAGAGGCCCAGTGCATGAAATTGGTGCACTGGGAGGGGATGTCCCTCAGCCCAGCTTGTACCCTCTCCAATCTGGGACCTTTCTCACAATCTGGGACTGCTGACTCCCAACTGCTTGCCTGACTGCCAGCCAGATCACCCCCTAACCTCTCACCTGCCAGCCTGATCAACGCCTAACTGCTCCCCTGCTGGCCTGATTGCCCTCAACTGCCCTCTCCTCCTGGTCCAATCACCCCCAATTGCCCTCCTCTGCCGGCCCAGTAACCCCCAACTGCTCTCCCCTGCTGGCCTGGTTGCCCCCAACTGCCCTCCCCTGCAGGCCCAGTCACCCCCAACTGCCCTCCCCTGCCAGCCCAGTCATCCCTAACTGCCCTCCAGTGCCGAACTGGTCACCCCCAACTGCTCTCCCTTGCAGGCCTGGTCGCCCCCAACTGCCCTCCCCTGCCAGCTTGGTTGCCCCCAACTGCCCTCCTCTGCTGGCCTGATCACCCACAACTACCCTCCCCTGCCGGCCATCTTGTGGTGGCCATCTTTGACCACATGGGGTGGCCATCTTGTGCGAGGTTGTGAAGGTCAATTTGCATATTGCCTCTTTATTATATAGGATTATTTGAGCACTCACTATAGACCAGGCATCCCAAGACTGCTCATCAACTCTCTGTACTCTGATAATAGAACCTCACTGTGTCTTTATACTGGGCTAAGCACCTCTGTTTGCCTGATAGTATAGTAGTCCCCTTATCTGCCCAGGAGATGTCCAAGACCCACAGTGGATACCAGAAGCCCTGGATAATACCAAACCCTGTATATACTGTTTTTCTTATACATACATACCTATGATAATGATTGAGTTATTATTTAGGCACAGGAAGAGTTTACCAACAATAACTAATCAAATAGAACTACCATAACAATATACTGTAATAAAAGTTATGTGAATATGGTCTCTCTCAAAATATCTTATTTTATTGTAGTCACCCTCCTTTTTGTGATTATGTGATATGATAAATGCCTATGCGATGAGATGAAGTGAGGTGAATGACATAGGCATTACAATATAGCGTTAGGCTACTCCTGCACTTTGGGCCATTACTGAGTAAAATACAGGTTACTTGAACACAAGCACTGTGATACCTACTGCCACATTCAATCCAATAATGGAGTCAGCTACTGAGTGACTAACAGACAGTGTGTACAGTGAGGACACTCTGGTCAAAGAGATGATTCACATCTTGAGCAAGACAGTGGAATGGAGCAGGATTTCATCACACTACTCAGAATGGCCCACAATTTAAAACTTATAAATTGTTATTTCTGGGTTTTTCCACTTAAAACTTTGGAATCACAGTTGACCACAGGTAAAAAACTGCAGAAAACAAAACCATGGGTAAGGGAAAACTGTAGAAAATAAAACCATGGATAAGGGGATACTACTGTAATTTTAGTTGATTCACCATTTTAAACCCCTGAATGTTGTGTGTCAAGAGAAGAATGTATTAGATCCAAGAGTGCTTTTATCCTGGACAGCATTTTTTATTTTTATCCATAATGTCTCCAAGCCTGTGAAAATATAATACGGCCACATTGCGTCCTCAGAATTCCTTAATGATTTGGGGTGTCTTATATTTAACCTGGTTTGACTCAGTGGATAGAGCATCGGCCTGCGGACTGAAGGGTCCCAGGTTCAATTCCGTTTGGGGACATATGCCCTGGTTGAGGGCTCGATCCCCAGTGGGGTGCATGCAGGAGGCAGCTGATCGGTGATTCTCTCATTGATGTTTCTATCTCTCTCTCCCTGTCCCTTCCCCTCTCTAAAATCAATAAAAATATATTTAAAAAATATTCTGTAACCTTTAATATCTTAATATTGATTATCAAAATCCTTTTCTGTCATTCTAAAAATCAGAAAATAGCACTCAGAAGCAATTGGACCCGGTCAGGTTAATTTGAGATAAGCAGGAAAATGGCCCAGAAACCCAGACATTTGTCCAATGAGATCAAGACTTCCTGATACAGTCTCACCAGAAAAGGCAGAGTGGACCTGGAGGTAAGAGGGAGTCAGAGGAATGAAACACTTGCACGGAGAGATAGCTGAAGTAGTGGTGAAGAGAGAAAAGAGGTATTGAAAGAGAAAATAAATGCTAAATCTGGCTGTAAGATATGCGTTAGCCATAAGAGCAATGGGAAGAAAGATGACTTGGCATTACTAGCATTTTTTATTGGCTGCCAGTGGGTGATAATGAAGAATATGACTACTAGCACAGTTTGGCACTACTCCCTTGATTCAGGCTGAGTCAGCAGTTTCACCAACCAATGCTTTTGTAATATCAATGCAAATGTCAACATAGAAGAAAAAGACAAACAATATTTTAGTATCATTATTTTAAAAATGTGTTGATGTTTCAGACCTCCTGGGAAGGAATCTGATGGGGGGAAGGGGAGGAATTCCCAGAAGTCTGGAGACCTCACTTAGAGAAATTCTGCATATACTTTATTTTGTGATAATCTTTTTCAATCTTCTTTCCAAGGTGAGATTTCTCACCCTCCCCAAAACTATGGCCTACCACTGGCGTGAAAACGGCAAGGCAAGAGGCCCTGGTATTTTCCTCTTCCTGACTCACTATGTATCCCAGGGGATAACAATTGCTTCTGAGGATGCCTCCAGAGCTTGAATCCTGCTTGCTGGGCCTGTCACGGATTAAGACTTGCATGGAGGACTTCAATGATTCTTCAGAGACCCCGCTCCCCACAGCCAGGGACTATTCACCTGCAGCGCCCTTGAGGAATTGTATATGTCTCTGTTCTTGCAGGTCAATCTCTGATTCTAATTAGCTTCAGCTTGTCTCTGGCCAGGCTGTTTATCTCAGAATTTGGTAACATTCCATTCTGGTCCCCATCCTAAAGGATTTGTCCTCTTTCTGAAAATGTACCCAAATATTTGCATCAAAGTAAAAGAGTTCTGAGTTACAATAGCAAACCAGATGTCCATAATACCAATCGATTATAAATTATGTAAGAACATCATTATGCTCAGTAAGAGAGGTTTTATTTCATCACTGTAAATAGTCATAGAGTACTCTCAAAGTAACCATGCTAATATGCAACCTCTGACCTGGCCTACAACATTGTCTATTATTTTAACTACCTTCATAGTCAATAAAATTTACTATAACCAATTGACATCTTCAGAACATTTCACCCCAAAGCTACAGAATATAGATTCTTTTCAAGTGCACACAGGACATTTTCAAAGACAGACCACATATTAGGAGACAAGCAAAGTCTCTTCAAATTCAATAAGATAGACATTAAATCAAACATCTTCTCAGATCACAATGGTATAAAATTAGAAATCAACTACAATAAAAACAATGAAAAAAATCAAACACTTGGAGGCTAAATAGCATGCCATCCTATCTAATAAAAGAGTAATATGCAAAGTAACCATCACTCTGCTACACCCACAAGCTACAGGCCTCCACTCAAGACTACAAAGTTTCAATTATAGAAGATAAATAAATCCCAACTAAATGGTGGCAGCCACGGAGCTGGAGAGAGCAGGAGGCTTGAGTTGCCCCTGGCGATGGAGGAAGCCAAGCTTCCACAGCCCTGGCCTGCCTTGGCCTCCACTCAAGGCTACAAAGTTTCAATTATAGAAGATAAATAAATCCCAACAAAAATGGCTGCAGCCACGGAGCAAGCAGGAGGCTTGGCTCTGCTCAAGGCTACAAAGTTTCAATTATAAAAGATAAATAAATCCCAGATACCGGGGCCTCTGCTTGGGTCACCGGCGGGGGGGGGGGGGGGGGAACGTGGCCAGCCTGCAAACCACCCCAGGCCCCTGGCCCAGGCCACCTCACACTCCAAGGGAACCCCCAACCTGATCCGGGACACCCTTCAGGGCAAACCAGCCAGCCCCCACCTATGCACCAGGCCTCTATCCTATCTCATAAAAGAGTAATATGCAAATTGACCATCACTCCAACACACAAGATGGCTGCCCCCATGTGGTCAAAGATGGCTGCCTCCATGTGGACACAAGATGGCCACCACAAGATGGCCAGCAGGGGAGGGCAGTTGGGAGGGACGAGGCCTGCAAGGGAGAGCAGTTGGGGATGATCAAGCCTGCAGGGGAGGGCAGTTAGGGGTGACCAGGCCGGCAGAGAAGGGAACTTGGGGTGACCGGGCCTGCAGGGAAGGGCAGTTGCGGGGACCCAGGCCTGCAGGGGAGAGCAGTTGGGGGGAACCAGGCCTGCAGGGAAGGGCAGTTGGGGGTGACCAGGCCTGCAGGGGAGGGCAGTTAGGGGCAAACAGGCTGGCAGGGGAGCAGTTAGGCATCAATCAGGCTGGCAGGGGAGTGATTGGGGGTGATCAGGCTGGCAGGCAGAAGCAGTTAGGGGCAATCATGAAGGCAGGCAGGCTAGCAGTTGGGAGCCAGCAGTCTTGGATTGTGAGAGGGATGTCCAACTGACTGTCCAAACAGGCAGTCGGACATCCCTTGAGGGGTCCTAGATTGGAGAGGGTGCAGGCTGGGCTGAGGGACAACCCCCCCCCCACCCCGGGCACAAATTTCGTGCACCTGGCCTCTAGTTAAATAATGATTGGGTTACCAGAGAGATCAAAGAAGAAGTAAAAAGTATACTGGTAACAAACGGCAATGAAAATGCAACAATCCAAAATCTATAGGACACCATGAAAGCAGTCTTGAAAGGGAAGTTCATAGCTCTACAGGCCTACCTCAAAAAAAAAAAAAAAAGAAAAAGAAAAAGAAAGAAACAATGGTAATAAATTACCTAACCCTACAACTCAAAGAATTAGAAAGAGAGCAACAAGAAAAGCCCAGAGTAAGCAGAAGGAAGGAAATTATAAAGATCAGAGCGGAGATAAATGACATTGAGACCAAAAAAACAACACAAAAGACCAATAAAACCAAGAGTTGGTTCTTTGAAATGATAAATAAGATTGATGAACCTCTAGCCAGACTCACCAAGAAGCAAAGAGAGAGAACCCAAATAAACAAAATCAGAAATGAAAGAGGTGAAGTAACAACCTACCCAACAGAAATACAAAGGACTATGAAAAAATACTATGAACAACTCTATTCCAACAAACTAGACAAAATGGACACATCCTTAGAAAAATACAAGCTTCCAAAACTCAATCAGGAAGAATAAAAAACCTGAATAGGCCAATAACTACCCCCAAAATTGAAGCAATAATCAAAAATCTTCCAGCAAACAAAAGCCCTGATCCAGACAGCTTTACAGGAGAGTTCTACCAAGCATTCAAAGAAGAACTAAAACCTATCTATCAAGCATTCAAAGAAGAACTAAAACCTATCCTCCTCAGAATATTCCAAAAAATTCAAGAGGAAGGCACACTTCCAAGCTCTTTATATGAAGCCAGCATTACCCTAATTCCAAAACCAGATAAAGACGCCACAAAAAAAGAGAACTACAGGCCAATATCCCTCATGAACATAGATTCTAAAACCCTCAACAAAATTCTAGCAAATCAGATCCAACATTACATTAGAGAGATCATAAACCATGACCAAGTGGGATTTATTTGGGGTACACAAAGATAGTACAATATCAGCAAATCAATAAATGTGATACATCACATAAACAAATTGAAAGACAAAAATCACATAATCATATCAATCAAAGCATGAAAAGCATTTGACAAAATCCAACATTTTTTCTTGATTAAAAACTCTCAGCAAAGTGAGAATAGAGGGATGATATCTCAACGTAATAAAAGGCTTCTATGACATACCTACAGCCAACATCATACTCAATGGGCAAAAACTAAATCCATTTCCCCTAAGAACAGGAACAAGACAGGGATGCCCACTCTCACCACTCCTGTATGACATAGTACTGGAAGTATTAGCCATACTGATCAGACAAGAAGAAGAAATAAAAGGCATCCAAATTGGAAAAGAAGAAGTAAAACTGTCATTATTCACAGATGACATGATACTGTAAATAGAAAACCCCAAAGACTCCATCAAAAAAACTACTAGATTTAATAAATGAATTTGGCAATGTAGCAGGATACAAAATTAACACCCATAAATCTACGGTTTTTTTATACAACAATAATGAACTCACAGAAAGAGAAATGGAAAAAGAAACAATCCCATTTACCACTGCACCAAAAAAATTAAGATACTTAGGAATAAACATAACTAAGGAGGTAAAAGACCTCTACTCAGAAAACTACAGGACATTGAAAAAAGAGATAGAGAAAGACATAAACAAATGGAAGAACATACCGTGTACATGGATTGGTAGAATGAACATTATTAAAATGTCCATACTACTCAAAGCAATTTACAGATTCAATGCAATCCCCATTAAAATGCCAATGGTACATTTCACAGACCTAGAACAAACTCTCCAAAAATTCATCTGGAATAAAAAAAGACCCTGAATAGCCACAGCAATCTTGAGAAAGAAGAACAAAGTTGGAGGGATCACAATACCAGATATCAAGCTATATTACAAAGCCACTGTACTCAAAACAGCCTGGTACTGGCAAAAGAACAGGCATATAGACCAATGGAACAGAACAGAGAACCCAGAAATCGACCCAAGTCATTATGCTCATTTAATATTTCACAAAGGAAGCAAGAGCATACAATGGAGTCAAGAAAGTCTCTTCAATAAATGGTGTTGGGAAAATTGGACAGATACATGCAAACAAATGAAACTAGACCACCAACTTACACCATACACAAAAACAAATTCAAAATGGATAAACGACTTAAATGTAGGATGTGAAACCATAAAAATTCTAGAAGAAACCATTGGCAGCAAAATCTCAGACATCTCTCGTAGCAACATGTTTATGGATACATCTCCTAGGACAATGGAAATTAAGGAGAAAATAAACAAGTGGGACTACATCAAAATAAAGAGCTTCTGCACAGCAAAAGAAACCATCAACAAAACAACAAGAAAGCCCACTGCAAGGGAGAACATGTTTGCCAATGCTATTTCAGATAAGGGTTTAATCTCCAAAATCTACAGGGAACTCATACAACTTAACAAAAGGAAGATAAACAATCCAATAAAAAAATGGGCAAAGGACCTAAATAGACACTTTTCAAAAGAGGACATATGGAAGGCCGAAAGACATATGAAAACATGCTCAAAGTCACTAATCATCTGAAAAATGCAAATCAAAACAACAATGAGGTACCACCTCACACCTGTCAGAATGGCTGTCATCAACAAATCAACAAACAACAAATGGTGTCCAGGACATGGAGAAAAAGGAACCCTCATGCACTGCTGGTGCGAATGCAGACTGGTGCAACCACTGTGGAGAACAGTATGGAGTCTCCTCAAAAAGTTAAAAATGGAATTCCCATTTGACCCAGTGATCCCACTCCTAGGAATATATCCCAAGAAACCAGAAACACCAATCAGAAAGGATATATGCACCCCTATGTTCATAGTAGCACAATTTACAATAGCTAAGATTTGGAAACAGCCTAAGTGCCCATCAGCAGATGAGTGGATTAAAAAACTGTGGTACATCTACACAATGGAATACTAGGCTGCTATAAAAAAGAAGGAACTTTAACCATTTGCAACAGCATGGATGGAACTGGAGGGCATTATGCTAAGCGAAATAAACCAATCAGAGAAAGATAAATATCACATGATCTCACTCATATTTGGAATATAGTAAACAATATAAAGTGATGAACAAAAATAGATCCAGAGACAAGGTAGCACTGAACAGACCGTCCAACCTCAGAGAGAAGGCAGGGGGGGCAGGAGTTAGAGATCAACCAAAGGACTTGTATGCATGCATATTAGCATAACCAATGGACACGGACACTGGGGTGGTGGGGGCTTGTGCTCAGGGGTGGAAGGGGCCAGTCGGGGAGGGTGTCCGTCGGGGAAAAAGGAGACATATGTAATACTTTAAACAATAAAAAAATAATTAATTTTAAAAATTTACTATGACCAAATTAATCACAGGGTAATCTACACCTTTTGTTAGAATGATCAAAATACAGTACTTAACCACTGTATATGTCTCGTTATGCTATACCAAAGCCTGACTGTTTACATTTACATTTATTTACATGTACATATATTTTTTCATAAAATCATATTTATACCTACACATATACAAATACTATTTCATATAATTACAGATTTTATGGTTGAAACCCAAAAGGTTTTAGTCTATTATAATGAAGTTTTCTCAGAAAAATTATCTACATATTGAACTTGTACCAGAATCTCAAATATTTCAGCAAGATATATGAAAACAATGATTATATCCTTAACATAGATCAACCAGTAATGTGTATTCATTGAAGTTTAGCAATAATATAGATCCTTATCTTTTATAATATTCCTAAGCCTCAATGAAGTGTTTTAAATAATTTTACTTAAATTAATATGAATATATCTCTTAACAAATTTAATTTAAATGCCTATTTAAGACTTAATTTAAAGTTCTGCTCTCTAAACTGTGTAGCCGGACCATACAAATTCTTAATGCCAGAAATGATTTGTACTTTAAAATCCCCAGGGGAAAAAAACAAATAAAAAGAAAAATGGATCAGCACATCCTTAGTAGCTAAACCGTTATTTACTTACTAGGTTTAGTACACGAGAGGGATATTGTCAGAGTGCTCACTGCTGTGATAAAATTAAATCATGTCAGCATTTTTCACACCCAACAAAAGAAATATGTAATACATAGAGAACTGTACTTCCTTTTAAAGAAAAAAAATCACCTTCTCAGCTCAATAGCCTACCTTAATCTGGTGATTAAAATCCAAGGATGAGTGATCTTGAGCTGCCATAAAAATACAAAGTGTATCCATATATTGGATTTTATTAATCTCCTGATTTTGACTGCCTTAGTTTCATCCTTGGAATAAACTAGAAAAGTCCATTTATGCTTACATTCTAAAGCATAATTACTATGATTAAAAAGTTGTGGTAACTTATGAGCTGTAAAACTGGTAAATTATATCCAGCCTGTAAGTAGAACTAATTATAAAGCTGTTGCTTGATTAAGGTGTTTATAATAAAGAGTATTAAAGGGATTAGTCCAAAGCTTTACATCCTGCAGCACAGAATTAATATGCAGGATTTAAACACTCAAATTAATTCAGGTGCAGCAAACAATTATATGAAATAGGAACACTCGACCCAGCTAATGACCACACTAGTCCACCAAGCTAATTTATAATCATGTACTTATTGACCTCTCTGCATGTTCACAAAAGGACTGTTCTTATGCAAATTCCTGCCTGCAAGCCACTGCCATAGCCTTCCCTGTGTGTAGTCATCATGGTGATTAGTGCCAGACAGGAAGCACAGACTCTAGTCCCTAACATCACTGCCATTTCTGTTGTAATGAAACACCTCATCTTGCAAGAAGTTATATGTAAATGATAAGCCCTGTATCACCATCACCATCAAGACTGAGCATTTAGTAAGAACTTACTATGAATATTTCTAGTTTCTTCACTGAACAGTCTACTTGTGCTGCAAACCTGACCTCTGTGAATTTATCAGCTAATTGTGATAAATATGTTAAAGGAGAAAGAGACTAGGTCAAAATAATAGCTAGTCCAGTTTAAGGCTTAAGATTCCTGTACCAGATGATTAAGCTAGTCCAATAATAGCCCAGCCCATTGCTTAGCTTTCTCCAGGATTTGTTCTGAGGTAAAGAAATACAGTCCCCTGGGGTTTATTCATTCCACTTTTAAAGCAATTATTAAGCTCTACCTTGTGCAATAAGGAAAATTTTTTTCAAGTCTCTTGCGCCAAGGAAATAAGTAAGAAACATGCACTTTTGCAGGAAAGAAAGAGAAGCACATTTTAACTGCATCAGATTTGAAAGAGTTTGGGCATAAGAGAAGTACAAAGAACTATGTGAGCTCGGACACAGAAACAAGGACGCCAAGGTAGTGCAGGTGTCCTATACAAAGCAGAGACCGAGAGTCCAGAGACGTCGGTTAAACAGTGCGTCATGCTTAACTTACCAGCTGTGTGGGGTTAGAGACAATTGCATTAATGTACCCAGGTCTCACTGATGAAAATTTTATTTTATACTTATCTAACTGTGGACTCTAAGAAAGAAAAAAAAAAGATTTGATATGAATCTCAAGAAGGAATTTATCTGCTGCAATGGACTGCCCATAGCCAATGGAGGGCCCCAATTTTATGAAGAATAAGAGTGTAGCAGCCATTTCCTCACTGCTCCATACACCAGAGAACCTCAGACTGAACTCTCGGCTCCCCGCACTCTGCCCTGCTTGTTTATGTCGTCTGGTCCACGACTATAGGGAAACCTGATTTTTTTTTTTCTACCAACAGACTGAGACCTGCCCCGTTGATCATAACTGGATTATTTGGATCTCATTTACATAAAACAGACCTGATTGAGAACCTAGGCGAGAATTTTCTCTATAATAGGCAGCTTCCCCTTTGTCCCTGTGGAACACAATTTAGGTTGCTACCTGAATCTGAACCCCTGGCTACAGCTCCTTTTGCTCAAATGAATGCTGCTTATCCCTTATCACAGTATAAAATTAACTGTGGTTTACATAACAAAATTGTTGAATTTGGATGAAAACTAATACCTTGTACACACATAAAGGATCATTTGCACTGTCAGTGCATTTCCCACCTAAGATATGGCTAGCAAGGCCATCCACCAAGAGAGACTACAACTTGTCTCATTTCTTAATGTTTCTGTTTTGTTTAGTTGCCTTTTGTTTTGTTTACCTATTTAGTCACCCATTCACTGTGGCTGCTTTGGCCATAAATTCTTCTCCTCGGAGAGCGGGTAACACAGGAAGCAAGAATGAAACATCTATCTCTGTGGAGAATATTTATTTTTATTTATTTTATTTGACAATTACAATTTACATTCAATATAATTTTGTATTAGTTTCAGGTGGACACCATCATGGTTAGACAATTATATACTTTACAAAGTAGTCCCCCCAATATTTCAAGTACCCACCTGGCATTATACAGAGTTATTACAATATTATTGACTATATTCCCTGTGCCATACTTTACATCCCTCTGACTATTTTGTAAAAACCAATTTGTACTTCCCTTCTTTTTCATTCAGCCCCCAAACCCCTCTCCCTCAGTTTTTAATTCAGGCCTTCTTTATTCTCAAAGAAGGATTTTTTTAAAGTGTTATAAAAATACAGAGGTGGTTTCTGATAAGTCACAAAAATTCTGTAGAATGGACTATATGAAAGTAACAAAATGAGTTTTGAGGATATGGCCCTAAAGGAAGAATTGGAGTATATTTGAAAATGTATTGAAGGGAAGCAATAGAAGCGAAGGATTCTCAGTCCAAGGTTCAAAGGTCTGGCCTGAAAGTTGTCCAGTTTGTGGCTGCTGAAATGCTGAGGCCCTAGAGCAGTGGTTGGCAAACACATTAGTCAACAGAGCGGCAAACTGCCCTAGGGGCTTAATCACAAGGCACAACAACAGCCTGTAATTATTGGAATCGAGAGTCTAGGACCGAGGAGCACTATGGGATTTAAAATCTGACTCCACCTCCCTTAGAGGCAACGTCTCATCCAAAAGTGAGTCCAGTGGTAAACTGGCTATGTCACAAATGGGGCTTAAGGTTCTGGACCTCTTACCTGGCCAGGCCTCTCCCAGGGGTTCAGATTATTTCACTCTTTCTACTCTACCATCCCCAGCACTTCACCTTGTGTTGGGTGACTTTACAGTGGTTCTGAAAGTATTGGAGTCTGGCTAAGGGGAAATTGAATAGGGATACATCCAATTTATTCCCAATTAAAATTAAAAGCTCTATTATAGATACCTAACAGGTGTGCAATAAACATACTGCTGAATAAATGAATGATTTTATAGTCTGTCATTTTCACCTCAGCCTATAATTTTGTCTGCCAAAGCTCAACAGATTGGAGATAAAATATGTTTAGGAGAAATGCAGTAGACTTCTCTTTAATGTTTGAATATTCCACCTTGAGAATTATTTCAGAAGATGTTAAGAAATCCTGCATATCTGATAAGGAAGATTTGCTTTTGTTGGTAGCAAATAAAGGGCTTTTTATTAAACACTAGAGGCCCGGTGCACAAAATTGTGCATGGGTATGGTCCCTAGGCCTAGCCTGCGATCAGGGCCATTTTCCCCGGCTGCCAGCAGCCAGCCCTGCCCCCCCATCGCCACCCACCCCAGTTCCCCATTCCTCATCCAGCGATGGGAGCCTAATGGCCGGGGGAGGGACTGAGAGGTCGGCTGTTCCTGCAAGCTCACCAGCCCCACCACTCATCCCAAGTCCCCCACCATCGGCAATCAGATCCTGCCAGTTGGGGAAAAGGATCGAGAGGTGATCAGTGCACCTCATAGTGACTGGTCAAGCAGTCTTTCTGGTTGTTCTGCCGTTATGATTGCTGGGCTTTTATTATACAGGATTTCAGAAGCCACTAGAACTAAGAGAAATTTGGCATCTAGTCTAATGAATAAAGTTTCTCTGCACAAACACTGCAACAAGTAGTCCATGCCAGAGTCACTCAGGAGTGGGGCTGTCTGGTGGATGACCTGGTCTGATGTATATTATTTAATTTTAGAGTAATGTGGAAACAGGAATTTTCATTTTTTACATAACAAGAGTTTTTAATGAGAAGGAGATAAAAGCATGGATTTGTATTGACAGTAAAAATGGGAAAGGAAACTCTCATGATTTTAAAACTATATGCTTCTCAAAGCAAAAATGGAGTTTTCTGATTTTTAAGAACCCTAAAAGCTGGTGTGAAGTCATAGGCAAAGCAAGCTACTAAATAATTACTTGTTTCTAATAAACTGATTATGATAATCAGTTGAAGAAGAGAAGATACAATTTTAGGATCTGTTTAGATGAAGGAGTAGTCTGAGAGGAGAGATGTGCTCTCAGGAGAATCATGTGGGCAAGTCAGGGAAGCAAAATAGGGCAAGGAAAAAGGTTGGCAAAGTTGTGGTTTCAAGAGAAGTCTGGCCTTAGCTTATTTGCATGGGAAGCTTTGGAGTGTACATTTTTAACACTGAGGTTCTCCCATCAGAGTCAAGGGGATGGGCTCTTATCTCCCACATCATTCAAGGGTTATCTGTAGCTGCTCTTGGGGGAAGGGGCATGAATAGTCTCTCAGACATTTCAAGGTGGCTGTCAGCCAAAAGCAATAGTGTCAGAAAGGCGTGGGTGTGAACCTCAGCAGCCAATGCCCAGAGCCGCTGGGACATGGGTGCACCAGCTAGTAAAAGGTTCCAATAGCAACCACTGCAAAGTTACATACGATATTCTAGGTTTGGGTCCCAGCTGGGATGGCATCTTTGAAAAATAAAGTTGTTAGACCAGGGGAGAGAAAAAAATTTACTGATTTATATAATTTTTCTAAAAATAGTTATAAAAAATAAACTTTTTCAACCACATTTGCTAACTCTGTGGCAGGTACTAGGCTACACAATTTATATAATTGTTTCCTTTAACCCTTACAAAAATTCAATGAAAGAATTTCATTATCCCAATTTTATATATAAAAAAACTATATCACTTATCTAGTAAGTGGTGATACACGTGAGAGTCAAATGCAGGTCTGTCTGACTCTAAAACCTATTCCCTAAACATGAAACCATTCTAACAGATGGTTTTATGAACATTAAATATTATTATATCAATAAAATTCTGATGTGTTTCCTGAGTTGATATAAAATATTTTCTTTTTAAATGTATTTATTTTGTGTTTAAAGAAAATAGAGAAAAAAACCTTCAAAGGGCTCCAAGACTGAGTTTAAATTAATATAATGTCCACTGAAATCACAAAGTGTTTTCAGGATGCAATACTATAAAACAATAGTTGTTCTCTGGAGAAGAAAGAATTGTCAAACTAGTAAGTGGATCAGAACTATTAGCAGCTTTTCTCAAAATGTGCACTGTAGAATTCTAGGGCCCTTAAATATGCTTCAAAAAAAAAGAGTTTTAACTCAAATCATTTGGTGAAAGCTATGTAAGTAATCTGCCTATTAAAGAACCATATAGCACATGAACATATTGAATGTTCCAAGTAATCCTGAGTCAAGATTTCCAGTTGCCCTTCTGATTATCTGGAATGATATGATGGGCATAAAAATGTACATTAATTTTATGCCTTTTTAAAATATTCATTTTGTGTGTGTGTGTGTATGTAATATATATATGTATGTATATATTACACACACACACACACACACACACAATGAATAGGGTGTATATAACATAAACCAGTGAGTCTATAGCAAAAATACTCAAGATGTATAGACAGCATATTTAAATGTTGATAAAAATGAACTAAAAAATAAAAGTATAGGGACAATTCCAGGCAACAAAAATGTCACTTGAAAAGATGCCAGAAGAAAAGTGGCCTGTTGGGACTTTTACTTCTATAATGTTTAAATCAGCCTTCAGGTCATGGCTACAGAACTATGTTAACAGCCCAGGCCCTGTTCCTCAATATTTTCCACACACACAGAACTTGCTTATTGGATAAATATGCTTCTGGAAGGCTTGTCTTAAAGGGCTATAAGGAAGAATCATAGTTGCATCTATCGATCACACATGACAAAATGAACATTATGTTTTATTTCAGTCATCTGTTAACATTTTCCCATAAACCACAGGGCTTTTCAACATTTAAACTAAAAAATGAAGCCTTCTAAAGGTATCTTAGATGTCAAAGAACTTTATTTAGCCAGTAACTACATGGGACAAATGCATTTATTAAACTTTACTAGAAATAATGCTACTGCGTGGATTAATATTTTAATGAAATAATTATTCTCATATATAAGTAAATTACACAATTAAACTGCATTTGCGTCATACAGCTTCTGGTTTTGTGTCTGTTTATATGCATTAAAATATGGCAGGAATTATAGCATTGGTGAGTAAACAATGAAAACTAGTACTGCTTTTTGAAAATGTATCATTGAACAGCAGACTTTTGAAATGAATGTAATAGCATGAAATCTCTCCAAGAAAAGAGGAAGAATGATGAGGGAAATGGGAAAGCGAGAAAATATAGAAGAGAGAGAAATAAAAGAGATAAAACAGGGTTTGGATTTCACTGTTCAGAGATTGTACCCAAGACTTTACTACTTATACTTCTTAGAAGTTTACTCAAAGTTTTAGCCGAGAAGCATCCTGTGGATGGATGAGCAGCTTTGTTTGGTCTGAGAAAGCTCTCTTCTCTGACCCATTGCCCAGCCTCCGGGTATTGGGCATGTCAGAGAAAGGGGGCACCCACCTAGACATTCAGACCAGTCAACCCTAATGATCAGAAGAAGAATAAAGGCCACAGCCATACTTCTCCATGAGCTAGGATATCAGTTTTACTCAGATTACATTCAGATGAGTCCTGATAATGCAAATTATTTATATCTCTTAAATAATGTGATCACCACAATGAATCCCCATCTTCTTAGACAGAAGAGCTTTTAACCTACACGTATAACTTAACCTTTTGAATGCTAAAATAAGCCTTATCCAATATAATAATTTAGTCCTTATAATTGTTAGTTAGGTTAGGTTCAAAAGAAGTGTCAATCTTTCAAGATTTTCATCACCCTTACATGTTTCTTTCCTGGATGTTGCCTGGCTGTCAAGAGTGGCTAAGGCTTACTATGACTTCATGGCAGTGGCAAGGAGGAGATTCTTGTGCAAAAACTGCATCCTTGATCTGTAATAGGGCTCCCAAACTCTGTGATAATGACCCTTGTCCACCTAGTTGATGCTTTTCCTACTGGCATTTAAACCTGGTGTAACTCCCTTCCTTTTCCTCCCCGCCCCCCACTTCCTCCCTCTCTCTCCTCTGCCTCTACCACTTCCCCTTCCTCCTCTCCTCCTCCCCCTCCTCCTACTCTTCCTTCTCCTCCTCCCTCTCTCTCTCTCCAGTCGGTACTCTCTGGTTGACTCTATCACCTTGGCTCTCAGGGCCCATGTCTTCCACTGAGTTTATAACTTAGGGATCCACTCCCAGGTATGCTGTCATACTGGTTCTCTCATCTAGCAGTCTCAAAAGCAGGATTACAACCCTCTAAGGTTTTAAGAGGAAGTCCTGGGTCCTCCCCATGGAGTGCAGGATCCAAGAACTACTTGGAACACTACACACTGGCCATATTACTTTGGCCACTGTCTACAATTGACAGGGCCACTTCCCAGAGAGGCAAAGGCAAGGGGCAGTGGAAGATAATTCCTTCCAGATTCCTAAACATGAATCAGACAAAAGCCTCTTTCTCTAGGCATTCTCCCTAACATTTATGTCTCAAATTAGGGAGATTGGTGCCCACATACTCATTCATCCTCTGCTTCTGTCTCCCATTATTCCCCAAGTATCCCAGGGTCAAAACATGGGATTTCAACCTTCTTTCAGCCTGATTATGATCTACCTTTTAACTTATAGTTCACCTCGCCTGGTTACTGACAGCCTTAATGCAGGAGATATGGGGATCTGGGTTTGGGGAGGGGGCCACTTTCTGAAAAGCTTGGCTTACAAAACTATTATCTTGCTGTAAATCTTATTTTAAATGTCTGAAGCAAAATATTATCTTTCTCTCCATATTCTGCCTGTAACAGTTCCAATCCATCACTCCCATCCACTTCCCCACTACAAGACTGATCAATGACTCTGATCGACAGGGAGAATCATATTCACAAAAACAAAATGCAAAACAGATTGTATTAATATCTTCCTTCATAGCTATTCTCCCTGCTGAGGTTTGCATTCCTCTGATGGAGCAAAGAGAAATAGTGGAAAGCACTCCTGTGGAGCTCCCCCCATGTATTATTTTTTTCTGTTGCCTTCTTACTGTTTCCCCCAGTATCTCCTCAAGGCATCTTAGAGCAGGGAGAGGTATCCTGTTGTGAAGGGATCACTCATTTCTAACCTTAAAGCCATGGTGAAATAGGTGATGCTGCTGGAAATATCCTTGCTTAGCAGTTCTGGCCTTAGCTCATTTTCTGTGATCATAGATTTTTGGTCTGAGCTGAACTTCAAGTACTAGTTTAGAAACAGCAGAATAAAGGCAAGAGAACTGCAGGCTGAAACCATCAAAGGCAACTGATTGTGGTGATCCACAAAAATGCCATCAAGGAGGGAAACAATGACCTTGAGCTCTATTGATCCTTCCATCTTCGCTGCGAATACATTCTCGGACAAATAGTTTCCAAATAGCTCTAATCAAAAAGTTATTTATAATCGTCTTGGGCCACATATACTCCTCTGGCTATCTGTGCTTCACAGGTTTTCTTACTTTACTATTATTAGTTCACCAGAAAATAGGAGTGTGAATGGATGAGACAGAGCAAAAGGTTCTGTCTCATCATAAAATCCCAGAATGATCATTCTTATGAACCTCTGTCTTAGACTCAATCTTTATTTATGAGAAGGTCTCCTTTGGTCAATTTCTGTATGTAAACATTCAAGGCAATGTGGGCTGCTAGCAGTGGGCCAGAGTAAGAACAAATCGGGATCTCTTGCTTTAAGAATCATGCGACTTATTAGATTGGATTGTCAGACAGATAACTATCTAAATACAGAACAGTTCCATGAAAGAAGTACAAAAAAACTTGAGAGCAGAGAGGAAAGTGAGATTATAATTCAACTAGAGAATAGGTTTCATTGAGAAGATCACATTTAGTTGAGGATTGAGCATGTGGGAGATTTTAATAAGCAGCAAGAATGGAGAATACATTAGATAAAAATATGTGAGCAAATCTACTTGGATATTTTGAGGCAGGAGTATTTTTAAGAAATTTGGATTGACTCAGTGCATTGTGCTATGGGAGGCAGAGGAGAGATGAGAAACAGGAAGTTTAAGGCAAGGGAAATAGCGTGGCTTAAATCAAAAGGTACCTTGAATATCTGACAATTTGAACTTCATTGTGCAAGTCACTGGCAGTATAGCAGTTTTCAAACAGAATAATCTGATCTCAAAGTGAGGATAAGAATATAGGTCACTACAACTTTTTTAAATTAGGAAAATAAAAACATTATGGCTAAGACTTAAGGACATGTATTCTCTTTCTGCTTGCATGTGGGTTACAAATTTAAGTTTCTATTCTTTCTCACAGAGTTGGCAACAGTTTTTCTAAAGAATAAGGAAACCTTTCTCAGAGGGCATCATTGATGACTTTTTGCAGAGCAGTCTTTGAAATGAGCACCCTTGATTTCTAATCTAGACTTGAAATGTTACCTAGCAAAAAAAAAAAATTTTACAAACACAAAATTTCCTGGCAAAGAGATTCCTGTGCTAAAACTTGGTGTGTAACTTTTTAATAAGGCTCAGGGACCTAACGCATCGAGTGTATTTTCCATAACTTAACATTCTTACAGAAATTCAGCAGTGTAGGATGGGAGTTGGAAAAAGGGAGGTGAGGGGAAATTGATAGAGAAGAATCAAAGCACCTGGCCAGAGGCCAGGCCCAGCAGACCCTGACCATTTCACTAAAACAAAAAGATTCTGTCACCTCTTCTATCTGGCAAGAGCTGATTTATGATTCTTGTCCAAGCAGGTAGGAGATTTTAATAAGCAGCAAAACTGGAGACTACATTAGATGAAAATATGTGAGCAAATCTACACTTGGATATTCTGAGGCAGGAGTATTTGAGGCAGAAGAACAGCAGGCACATCTGGGGCACACAGGTTAGCAGTGGTGGTGGCAACTTGGGATGGGATCTGGAGATGGCACAGCTCAAGGACTTTCAGGTGGGCAGTCCCCAATTCGAAAGGTCTTTGGAATAAGATGAGTTCATGGCAAAAACTCATCCACTTCTCTATTGTTGAATGTCTTATGCTAGAGTGGATACCCTCAAAGTACGTGAGTAATAATTAGTTGAGACTGGCTAATTTACGTCTTATTTGAGACACAACTCTTTTTTAGAGCTGTACTGACTGCTAATGATATAACAGGAAAAAGACTCGCAAGCATACACCACCTACAGATGGCAAATATTACCTTGGGAAATATTTTTTACTGATTCCTGTAAAACCTTTATTGCGCTCACCTGTTTGGGTAGTTAGTGTACATTGCTGTAGAAGTTTTAACTTCACCCTGGGTTTGTCCCCATCGTGTTATCTTCCTAATGATACAGTGACTTCAGGAGGGAAACAGGGGCCCAGACGTTAAGTAATTTACTGAAGTCACACTAAAGTAGAGCCATACAAACAAATTGAGTTTTTTTAACTCTAATCTTGTGTTTTTTCATTGGATGATGGTGACTAGCTGCATTAGATTCCTTCAGATAATATTGGTGTGAACAGTCCTCAAAGTATAGACCTACCCTCCCAGTCTGCTCCTCCTCCTCCCTCCCTGTCTGCTGGTCTGAGCCTGAAGTGCAGCCTTTTCATATAAGACTAAAACTAGTGCAATCCCTTTAGCATCAAGTTATTAATGCTCTCCTACTCTCTATCAGATTGTAAAATACTGAAATGATGTCCTTTCTGGGGAATTATTTCCTTACAATGATGTCCTACAATATCAGAGTTTCCCTATGGGAATGATGAAGACCACTGAATAAATATGACTGCGCTCTGGGCTAAGCATTAGTTAATGTGTTTGGGTGTCTTCCTTAGCTTTCCCCAAGGCCACCAAATCTGATCCTGATTAATGACCTGGGTCTGATATGAAAGGCTCACTCTTTTAGCAGACACGGCAGTTTTTCTCAAACAATTCCATCCTTCTCAAATGTCCATTTTTATCTATTATTAGAATACTGATTGAGGTACTTAACATAGTCTATAGCAAATATGGTACAATTCTCTACTTCTAGGATTAAGTTGAATAATATTTACTTTGGGTTGGACTTAGATCTGATTCTTGGGAAGTTTTAAATTTAATTCAAATTAACTTGGGCTAGTAAATTGATATACAGGCTATTTTTAATGGTCTTTTAAAAATCATTTTGTGCAATCTGATTGGAAATGCAGCTAGTAAATATTAAGAAATAAAAAGGTGGTTTTGTTTTTTTCTAAAATAAACTTTATGGCTTAGAAAGGCAATAATAGTCACTGTGCTTCTTGGAATGTGTGGCTTATAAACTAGGAAAGTCCAAAACAAGAAAACAGTTATTTATACATACAGTACAATATGATAAACTTGGATATATAACAATCATTCTTGTAATCTATTGCCTTAGACTACTATTTTACACTTGATCTTAGCCAGAAGACCGATTGTGTGTTATACTTCACTAGAGGCCCGGTGCATGAAATTTGACACGGGGGGGAGGAGGGGGTGTCCCTCAGCCCAGCCTGCACCCTCTCCAATCTGGGACCCCTCAGGGGATATCCGACTGCCGGTTTAGGCAGTGGGGATCGGGCCTAAACAGGCAGTCGGACACTCTCTCACAATCTGGGACTGCTGGCTCCCAACCACTCACCTGGCTGCCAGCCTGATCACCCCCTAACCACTCCCCTGCAAGCCTGATCGACACCTAACTGCTCCCCTGCCAGCCTGACTGCCCCCAACTGCCCTCCCCTGCAGGCCTGGTCACCCCCAACTGCCCTCCCCTGCAGGCCTGGTCACCCCCAACTGCCCTTCCCTGCAGGTCTGGTCACCCCCAACTTCCCTCCCCTGCTGGCCTGGTCGCCCCTAACTGTCCTCCCCTGCAGGCCATCTTGTGATGGCCATCTTTGACCACATGGGGCAGCCATCTTGTGTGACAGTGTGAAGGTCAATTTGCATATTACCTCTTTATTATATAGGAGGATTGTACTCCACAAAGTATCCAGAGATGCTTTTTATACAGAATCAGAAATGAATAGCTATTGACAGAATTAACTTCATATTAAATTATTGAACAATTAAATATATTACTCTTTTAACTACTTATTTGAAATCATTATGCAAGTTGCTAACTGAAGTTTTTAAAAGTATATATGTAAAGTTATGGAGGTAATAGAAAAAAAACACTAAAAAGTTTCTATCAGTAAATAGAAACTTCTTCTGAGAAGTGAGAGTGAAGAAGAGGATAGAGGGATACCAACAGTTTATCAACATAAACTCTTCTATATAATTTGATTTTTTTTTAATGTCTAAATATTTCTTTTATTTACTTTGGCTAATAAACAAAGTTACCAAAATATCTCTCAATATGCAAACTCCATATCCTTGCCACAATGTCTTTCTTGGTTTCCATATTTTAGGTAGTATATATACCTTTGAAGATAATCAAATATAATAGTAATTTCCTGTTTTTAAAAACTCCTGCATATAAGTGGTTATAAAATAATGTAGATTCTTTCCTTATGATAATTTCTATATGGATGCTGCCTTTAATATAAATGCCTATAGTATAAAGGAAGAAAAAGTTGTTTTCAGGATTCAAGGTCCTCCCCATTACAACCTCACTGACTCTTCAACTTAATCTTGCTCTGCATTTCTACATGATCCATTCCTCACTGCCATACTAAGGCCACATGCATCTGTTCATCAGTCACACATACAAAGTAATATGAAGCACCTACAATGTGCTAGTCACTGCAGGCAATAGGTTATAAGAATATGTAAAACACAGTCAACCATGGGGCACACAATAAAGGTTTAATATTCAAAAAGAATAACTCACCCAAGGTTTTCTTGAATCTCAGATTAACAAATACCGCCATAGAGAATCAGAAAGCTAAAATGATATGAAGATGGATGCTAGGAGCATTTCAGTTTTTCTCACTTTGTACATCAGCTTTATCAGCTACGCAGTACAGAAGGGCCATGACTAAAGTACAAATCCACCTTGGAGTGGGTCTTTGGGGACTTGTCTGAAAAGAGTAGAAACTGAAAATGTGAAAACAATAAATTTCAGGGTATAATTTATATAAGAGTTCTCATCTGAAATTTATTTCTCCTTATAACTCCTACCTAACAATAATCTCTTTTGAATTCACAGTATTTACTCATATTGTTAATTTACTTATACTACTCATGTAGTCATGTTGTCTCATAGAAGTCATGATCATTTCTTCTCTTATTTAGTCTTTCTCCTGTGTGTGTGGTCTGTATTTTCAATATGCAAATGGATTGTGTGTTATACTTCATTGTACTCCACAAAGTATCCAGAGATGCTTTTTATACAGACTCAGAGATGAGTAGCTAGTGATAGAAGAATTAACTTCATAGTAAATTATTGAATAATTAAATATATTACTCTTTTAAATACTTATTTAAAACCATTATGCAAGCTGCTAATTGAAGTTTTTGGAAGTACTGACCAGTTACTTAATGCCATATAGACACAGTCACCAAAGAACTTATAAAAAAGCCTGTCTTTTCATTTAATTAATTTTAACAAAAAATGAAATTTAAAAACAGAACCTAGATGTTTCTGCAAATCATGTAAGATTTGTTTATCATTTGACAAGTTGTTGTATCTATGATAAGGGTTTGATAATCATAAGCCTGAAAACAATTCTAATTCTCAAGAGTGAGGGATAATTTGTGTTATCAGCATTAGTATTTTCCTTATTTTAGGAGCCTGGTCTTTGAAAGCTGGATGGTAATACTTTATTCTGTAAGGCAGATGTTAATATCATCCTTCATTTTTAGCCAATCTTTTTTGTAAAAATAAGTGCCAGGAGCTCAGGGCCTCATGCTGCATCGAATTATAATATAGGAATCCCCGCATCAGAGATTTAAAAGTCAAATACCCACATTTATGTGTTTTTTGCATTGCTCAAATAGAAAAAGTCATGACTAAATAATCTCTATCCTTTGGGAGCTGTGAGTTTAAAACAGGCAGTATTTAAGTTGCCAAATATAAGAGAACACAAAATACTATGAACAGCACAAAAGACAGAGAATGTGTATTTCCTTGAGCATAGTGTGGGAGGAACATCTCAGAGAGATGATTATTGCTGGTTAAGAAAGCAAGGATGTTCCAATATAGCACCATTCTGATTCCCAAATCACTCTAAAAGAACAATATAAGAGTATTCAAGCAGTTTCAACAGTAATTCAACCAGTTAAATAACAAATGAAAGATTTGTCCTATTAACACACAACTTGGTTACAGCAGACAAGGGGAAAAGACTTCTAGTTAAAATATGTTCAGAACATGTAAGGTTTTAAGAAGAGGGCTTATACAACCTCCTAAAAAATTAACATAAACTCAACTATCAGTTACTATACACCTAAATCTGCAAGAATATATAAGAGGTAAATGGTATTATTCTTGACCTGAAGTAACTTGGGGGTCTGGTTGAAGA
The DNA here is from genome assembly GCF_963455305.1 of Plecotus auritus. Lineage (NCBI taxonomy): Eukaryota > Metazoa > Chordata > Mammalia > Chiroptera > Vespertilionidae > Plecotus > Plecotus auritus. The sequence continues at coordinate 98,145,656 of NC_137774.1, read as the reverse complement.
AATGTGCATAGTCCTCAAGGAATAACCAAAATACTACTGTAAGGAAATGAAATGTGATATATAGTATTTTTGTAAGTCTATGGAAAATTCATAATAAGAGAAATTTAATGTAGAGTAGAATTAGCTACAGCAAGTCTCGGGGATCAGGTGAATTTTCAACTGGGTTTTGAGCCATGTGTTAATCATACGTACTCCCCATGGCATACTGTGTGGTTTCATTTGGATTTGGTGAGAGAAGAGCCAGGCAATGAGTTAAGTATAAATACAGAACAGAAAGAGGGCATATTCCAATAGCTAAAGTGGACCGACCCATTGTGAGAAAGCCTTCAGGGACAACCAGAAAAGCATGCCTCTGGCCCCTGAAGGACAGAGGTCTGGTGGGACTTGGGCAGTAGAATGAAATGATGCAATGGAATTCCAAGAAGAAGAATCCAACAACATGTGCAGGATAAAATGTAATGTACAGAAACTCTTTTAACAGGAAACAGGCCATTTAAACAATCTTGTATCTGGAAATAAGAAAGCAAAGCAAGGTCCTAACAAGTGGAAAAGAGAAGAATCATCACATTGTGGGGAATTCTACACAACAATCTTCCCCACCTTGCGGATCACTCCATTTTTACCTGTATCAGGAAATAGTGTCCTGAAGACTTTATGATCAACTAGAGGCCTGATGCATGAAATTCATGTAAGAGTAGGCCTTCGCAGCCCCAGCTGCTACGGCTTCTTCTGGAAGGTCATCCAGACAATCGTTCTGCTGTTCGGCGTTCAGTTGATTTGCATATTAAGTTTTTATTATTATAGATGCCCAAGGATAGCATGGCATTTGACAAGATTCTCCCTGCACAAGTCAGAATAGTCAGCTGAGCTTTCTGGGCTTCAGGGTATCATGGTACAGACACTTTTTTCCCACAGTAGAAAGAGATTAAGATCAACCATTGTACCAGTTCTCCGAGGAGAGCTTCACAGCAGCAAGAAACAGGGCAGAGTAGAGTGTAAATATTCCATTACCAGGGTAAAGAGCTGGGAGTTGAAAATGAAAGCAGTAGACCTTCTGTGTTTTGTTGAGTCACCCAGGGAAGGCTTGAATAAAACTTTTTTTAATTATTATTTTTTATCTTTATTGTTGAAAGTATTAGAGATATTCCCTTTCTTCCCCCATTAAGCTTCCTCCACCCTACTGCTCCCCCCTCCCCAGGTCTTCCCCAGACTATTATTTGTCCATGGGCTATACATACATACAAGTTTTTTGGTTAATCTCTTCTCATCCACCCCCTTCTGAAATACATCAGTCTGTTGCATGTTTCAGTGTCTCTGGATCTGTTTTGTTCATCACTTTATTTTGTTCACTAGATTCCACATATGAGTGAGATCATGTGATACTTGTCTTTCTATGACTGGCTTCTTTCACTTAGCATAATACTCTCCAGGTCCCTCCAGGCTGTCTCAAAGGGTGAAAGATCCTTCCTTTTCACAGCTGCATAGTATTCCATTGTGTAACTATATCATAGTTATTTTCAATCCATTTGTCTACTGATGGGCACTTGGGATGTTTCCAGATCTTAGCTATTGTAAATAATTCTGCTATTAACAGCATGAAAATATTTTAATTTATACGATGCCAAATAAATTTCATAATTTAAGAGTAAGTAATAGCCCTGTTGCTCAAGCTCTATTTATTGAGAAGGGGTGCATATATATATTCTTTCTAATTGGTGTTTCAGGCTTCTTAGATATATTCCTAAAAGTGAGGTCACTGGGTCAAATGGCAGTTCCATTTTGAATTTTTTGGGGAAACACCACACTGTTCTCCATAGTGGTTGTACCGGTCTGCATTCCCACAAGCAGTGTACTAGGGTTCCCTTTTCTCTACCTCCTCACCAGGACTTGTTGTTTGTTGATTTATTGATGGTAGTTATTCTGGCAGGTGTGAGGTGGTACCTCATGGTCATTTTAATTTGCATCTCTCTGATAATTAGTGATGCTGAGCACTTTTTCATAAGTCCCTTGGCCATTTGCATGTCTACTTTGGAAAAGGGTCTATTTAGGTCCTCTGCCCATATTTTAATTGGTTTGTCTTCCTTTTGTTAAGTTGTTTAAGTACTTTATATATTTTGGAAATTAACCCCTTGTCAGATGTATCATTGGCAAATATGTTCTCCCATGCAGAGGGCTCCCTTTTCACTTTGAGGCAGGTTTCTTTTGCTGTGCAGAAGCTTTTTAGTTTAATATAGTCCAATTCGTTTACTTTTTCCTTTGTTCTCTTGGCCTAAACAATGTATCTGTGAAAATTCTGCTTTGTGAGAAGTCTGATATTTTGCTGCATACGTTTTCTTCTAGGATTTTTATGTTTTTACAACTTACATTTAAGTCTTTTATCCTTTTTGAGTTTAAAACTCTTATTTATATTTCTTTCCACTATTAACCAATGTTAACAATATTGACAGGCTTTATAAAAATCTAAATCTACTATTTCTTTCACCATTATTTCTCCTTTGTTATTATTTATGCAATTAATGTCATTATTGGAATTGGATGGGAATAACAAAAAATAACCTGACTGCTAAAGTCCCCAAGCCATTTTGACTACAGTTATAAAGTTGGTTCCCACTCAGTAACTTAGGAAATTAAAAACACTAAATCTAGGATTTTCTCCACTGGGACCTAATCCAGTCCAATTTAGAAGTTGAGGATTTATAAAGGCTTTTCTGAAAGAAATGGGAAAATGTCAGCTACAATTTCTTGCTAGACTTGAACTGAATCTATTAACCTTGCCCAGAGAATATAATGTTACAGTTATCTCATTTACAATGTTATTGTATATGATTTATGGCCACAGTATCAAGCCTCAAACTAGGTTTTGTAGTTTTAAGTTAAATTTACATGTCTGTAATACAAATGATTTTTTTTCTTGTTCAGATAAAAAGATATTAAAAAGTGATTTATAATATTTCAGTTGAATGGAAAATATACAATATGACTTAGTCTACTGAAGGGAAAAAACATTAGACAGCTATTATGAATATGTACGTTCACACTGCTTAATGCTTCCCATCTTTTAATGTATGCCTGGTTATTAACCACTAGACATCTTTTGAATTATATTTAGAATAAAATGAGGCACAAATCTATATGAAAATCAGATTAAAAAGAACAACCAAAAGGACAAGGAAAAATGTATCTTCTATGCACTTCACCTAAGATCATGAATGCTGAAACTGCCTTAGGTACCACCATTTTTGCACACGTCATTTACCTAAAACCATATAAAATAATGAACTTTAAATATGTTACACAAAAGCCTCTTCAATATTATCGCCATTATTAAAACCTAAGAAAATTGGCTTTACCATAAACTATAAGAGCTTGAGACTTGATTTGGGGGTATTATATTTCATTGGAAATGGTTGATATAATGCCACTTGAAAGGTAGCATGACCTACAACTGAAAAGTCAGTACCACTTACAGAGTAAAGACTTAGTAATGTCTTTTTTTCCTAGCAAACAAAGAACACCCAGTGTCCTGTAAATTTAAACTGAGATGAAAAAAATCTCTTAATGTGTCCTCAATATGGGTCATATGGCATACACAAATATTTTAATACTTGTGTAAGCCATATGACGAATTTGTGCACCTTGAAAGAAACTGTGGGCCGTGAGGCTGCAGTGGGCAAAGGGGAGGGTCTTGGCCCATCCTCCACACCCACGCCCGGCCCCTCCCACCACTGCCCCGGTCCCCGGCAGCCCAGCTCCCGCTGCCCCCGCTCGCCCCCGCTAACAGTGCGGAGCGATTGGGGCCCCGTCAGCAGTGGGTGCGAGCAAGGCCTGGCACTGTCAGAGTGCGAGTGGCAGCTGATTGCCCCTCAGGAGCAGGGGGAGGTGGAGAAGCCCTGAGGGGCGATTGGGGCCGGCAGCCACCGCTCACACCCACCCATGGTGCTGAGTGATCAGGACTGGCACTGGGTGCCAGGCGCCGGCAGGGGTGCAAGCAGCCATCTCAGGCACTGGCAGCGGGTGTAGGTGGGGCCATTGCAGCAGCAGCTGTGAGTGGCGGCTGCTGGCCCCGATCACCCCTCAGGAGCAGGGGGAGATGGAGAAGCCCTGAGGGGCGATCAGGGCCAGCAGCCGACGCTCACACCAGTTGACAGCACCAAGCAATCAGGACCAGCATCAGGCTCTGGCAGCGGGTCCGAGCAGTGGCTCTGGTGCTTGCAGTGGGTGTGAGAGGGCTGGCACCAACAGTAGGTGTGAGCACTAGGCGGGACCGGTGTGCAGGAGCAAAGAATTTTCAGTAACCACCAGAGGCTCGCCCCAATGACAACGACCAGTGCCCTGCCTTGGTCTGGCGCCCTCACTCACCTGCTCCACCATCCCGCTGTGGCCAACACCCGCCATGTCCTGCACTCTGCCGCCTGCTGCTGACACCCGCCATGCTCCACATGCGCCCCCTGGTGGTCAGCGCACGTCATAGCGACCAGTCGTTTGGTTGTCCCACCATTCAGTCTATTTGCATATTAGCCTTTTATAATATAGGATTATATGATGTCAAATAAATTTTATAATGTAAGAATAAGTAAAATCCCTGCTGCTCAAGCTCTATTTATTGACAACACCTACACATTTATTGCTGCTGAGTGAAATGTACTAGTATATTAAATTAAATTTATTCAGAATTTCTATATAATTACTTAATTTGGTATGTTTGAACCATATCTGTTTATATTTGAGAGCTTTTAAAATCTCCCACTATAGTAATATTTTTATCAAATTCTCATGTGTATCAGTAAAAATTATATTAAGCTTCTAGTAACAGAAAGCCAAAATAACAGAGTTTGAACAACATTTGGATTTATTTTTTTCTCACACACCTGCATCTAAGATAGGAAGGACCATATATCAGTTGGAAACCTGGTATGCTCTTTCTATTCTGCCGTCTTCGGCAGATGGCTTTCATCTCCTGGGTGACCACATAGTCACGGCCGTCTTGTCAGTCTCAGAGTAATCTCAGAACCACCTCATCTTCACAAGATAGTTTCTGGAGTTCTAGCCATCACACCAACATTCCAGGCAGGAAGAAGAATTAAGGAAATGGGTTTAAAATGTACGTGCCATCTGAGTAGGTGCACCTTAAAGAATTTTCCCAACACTCCACCTGAAATATTTCTGCTTACATCTAACCAATGCCTTTAAGGGGAGCCAGAAAATACAGTTTGTTCATTAGATGCAAAGCTACTGGCAGTATTCCAAAGGGTTAAAATTTTGTGTTTAATTGCTTTGTTAGTTGTTAGAGATGTATGAATATTATATCTTTTTCACAAACTGTATTTTATTTGCTGCTTTTAATTGTAAAGTACAGCATATCTGATATTAATATTAGTTATTCTGCTATTTTGTATTTGTTTTCTAGATTTCCTGAATCTTTAACCTTTAAAATATGTGGGTGGAAGTTATGTATTTTTATTTTTGGACTGCAAGATGTCAGCACAAAGATATGTTTTCTTTCTAGACTTTTATTTTCCTTAGAGGAGAAATTTGCAATATCTTGCTCAGTAGATAGGAATGTTGCTGGTGTTATTCATGCAAGGAGCAGAAATGGGGTGGCTGTAGTTTGATTGTTGTGCATATAAACTTGCATTTAATCCCCTTTTTATTACTGTGCCTAACCCATACTTCCCACCATTCTTACCATCTCTGAGCCCCAAGCCTCTGCTTTCCTAATTCTCCAGAGAGAGAACTCCATATCTCCAACCAATTTTTATTTTCCTTATTTGAATTAAGGCAAAAGCAGCTATTAGTAAACTTTCATAGGAATAGGGAACTAGTAAATTCAACTCAAAGTTAAATTATTAAAAATGATTTAAGATTACTTTGCTGTTGTTCAGCAAATTCTCTCCTTTATTACTTTATAATACCAAATATTACTTTATGTAAAGTGTGCATGTATTTCTTGTTTGTTTTTTAATATGTTCTTATAGATTTCAGAAAGAAGGAGGGAGAAGAAAGAGAAACATCAATGATGAGAGAGAATCATTGATCGGCTGCCTTCTGCACACTCCCTACTGGGGATTGAGCCCACAATTTGGGCATGTGCCCTGACTGGGAATTGAACCAGGACTTCCTGATTAGTGAGTCAAGCTCAAGTACTGAGCGACAACAGCTGGGCTAACGTGTGCATGTTTAAGACTATTATTAACTTTATGGAAATGATTTAATTGGGCTACAAAGATGCACTGTATCACATGATTTGACTATTTGTATATTTCCTTTCCAACGGTAATTTTTATCATAACTAAAAATTCAGGTCAGTCTAATGAAAAATGAGTTCCACCAAATTGCCTTCAACTCCATTCAAGTGTTATTTATAGCTACTAGTGATACCACAAGGGAAACAGTTCCTTGACCTGAACTAGAAACATAAGATGTAAATGGCTCCTTAGTTCTTAAGTAAAAAAAAGCGTTTGTATGTCAATGCTCATAGCTAGAAGAGTTGACCACTTCCAATTTCATGGTCAAATAGACAAAAGGGTGAGCAGAGATCAATATCATTTAAAGCTTTGAGTTTGCTAGCTGCCTCTGACTCACCACAATCAATTTTAGTGACTAGAATTTACCCTACCTTGACTACATAAGCATCCATGTAATCAAAAGGTAGTCAGGCTCCAATAGAGAGAAAGAAACTACAAATTAGGTTGGGATTGTGTGTTTATATGTTTATTATTTTATGAAAGAGCTACCCATTACCGATATGAATATGATACTTATATTTCCTTTTCTTTTTAAGTGATTCGAGATGAAGCTTCATGCTACTACATAATATTTTTAATTGCTAACATATTTGGCCACTAATGGCCTTATTTTATTTAAATAACTAGTGCCCCAGTGCACAGATTCATGCATATTGAAAGGACATTAATTAGGTGACCAGCAGGGCAGGACTGAGCAAGAAGGGCCAGACATGCCCTGGAGCCAACCTCCTGCAGTCCCTCCCTGGCCAGCCACACCTGGGGTGGTGCCTCGGCTGGAAGGGCGTCTGAAGAGTGATCAGGGTCCCTCCGGCAGCTGGGGTCCCTCGGCCTGGCCTGTGGGGATCAGGCCAAAACCGGCTCTCCAACATCCCCCCAGGGGTCCCAGATTGCGAGAGGGCGGTTCTCAGGTGACGCACCCCAGAATCAGGCTCCCTCGTCCCTGGTTCCGGGGTGCATCTCCTGAGAACCGCCACTGCCAAGTCACCGCAGCTCAGCAGCTCTTGCATGGAGTGTTTGCCCCCTGGTGGTCATTGTGCATCAAAGCTACCAGTCGGATGGTCGGACACTTAGCCTTTTACATATATAGATAAGCCAGTACATGGCTAACTCTGAAAGATAAAGTTCTGCAGTAGATCTGAAAGTCTCCTATTATCTGTGTGCCTCCTAAGTGGGTGAGCAGGTTAGAGCTTCTTAGTGGGAAAGAGTCTTCCTCAGCCTGCCTAAATCAGATCTGGGATCAAAACACTGGACATGGTTGTCATGTTTACTCTGAAGTGATTTACAAGAGAAATCAAAATAGGAAAATGAAACTGGATCAAGAGATACAAAGTACTTTAAAAAACCTACATTTAGCAAAATAGTTGTGTTATCCCAACTACTGATATTATGAAGTAGTTACAAATAATGTTTAGAATAAACACTTTAAAAACTCACTACAGCAGCAAAGACACAGAGCACCAAATACACTGGCAAAAAAATCTAATTGGCGAGGGGGGGGGTAATTTTTCTATTTATATGTAAGCATGAAACTATTTTATGATTGCATTTGTTACCAAAGTTGTTATTATAAAGTTGAAACAATCAATGAGGATGACTAAAGCATAAAGGCCAAGTAATCTTGTGAAAGCATAAACTAGTGATTGATATGGAAAAAAAGTTAGAGTGTCACTTGGCGTAAGATTACTTTGGATAATTCATTTCTTTTAATCATATACCTTAGGTCAGAAATGTAAATTGACTTCATTTAAGCCTAGAAATTCCAGCAATATTGAAATGTTTTTCTGTAGCTAGTGTATCTGCTAAATGAAAATAATCTGTGCTTCTACTGAAATAAATGTTTAGAAGAATTAGAGAGTATAGCAGAAAAGACAAACTATATACATGGATCTACACTCTGCCAAATACTTCCCATATGCAATTTGGGTTAATACTGATAAAATTCCTATAAAGTTCAAAGTAGAGTCTCTTTTTGATAAATGAAAATATTGAGAATCAGAAAAATTGTCTAAAAACCACAACTAAAAATTAGTTGAATCAAGGTTAATAAACAGGTTTGTCTGATTTTAAAATCCCACTAATTTCAACTAGGTATCCTATATAATAAAAGCCCAGCAACCGAACAGCAGAACGACCAGAACAACCAGTCGACCAGTCGCTGTGACACACACTGACCACCGGGGGGTAGACGCTCAATGCAGGAGCAGCCCCTTGGTGGTCAGTGCGCTACCACAGTGGGAGTGCTGCTCGGCTGAGCAGGATGAGTGGCTGCTCCCACTGCAAATCCTGGACCGACGGGCAGGAACCGGGGCTGCGATCGTCACCTCCTCACCCCAGGCTCCTCCTCCTCACTCCCTGCTGCCTCCTCCGGACACTTGCAGGCCGCACAGCACCACCACCAGGCTCGCAGAGCTGACCCCGGATGCTGGGAAGCAGGTTCATGGCCACCGCGAGACTGAGGCCTACTCCACCGCCTCTCAGTGCTATTGTCCCTGGGCCTGGTCCTGACTGGGTCCCCTGGAGAGGCAAGTGCTCTGGTTCCACAGAAGATGTCGGACCAGGGAGCAGCCACTCAGAGGGCGGGTCCACAACCACTCGGCTGACCGGGATGAGCAGCGCTCCCACAGCGGGCCAATCTCCTCAGGCCTTGCCCCCCACCAGTGCATGAATCCTGTGCACCGGGCCTCCACTAAAAATATAATGAATGGGCACTAAATACAATGGAAAGAGACAAATAAATATAGCTTGTGTAATTTAAATCCTATTTGACTACTTTTGAAGCTCTGATTCTCCCAAAAGCAATATTTATAACAAATTTTGCTGGAAATGTTCTAAAATAAAAAAATAAAAAAGTCAGATGTAATTATATGGGAAATTCTGTGGTAAATCAGCGTCAACAATTGTAAACTAAGAGTAGTATTTGCAGTCCTATTTACGTTACCATTTCCTTACATAACTTAAAACCATATCATTCCTTTAAAAAGCACACACAGATTTTTAAAAATAAAATAAAACCTAAGTACTAATAATCTAAAGGAGTGATACATTCCTTCACACCCCAAGTTATGCTTTCTAAAAATCACTACTTTTAACTTTTTCAGGTTTTAGCTGATTTTAAAGATACATTTCTGACTCTAAAAACTATTGCTTTGACACTATTATCTGACATAAATTTGAGAAATTACATATAGAATCTCTGCTTTGAGAGATGAATATTACATTACCAACATCCCATGTTTCTTCTTCCCAGTATTGGTGAGTTATTATTTTGTTCTTCTAATGATTATTTTGGACATATAAATGTGTTAATCTCACTTTATCATGGAATGAACTTTTGAAAGTTCTCTTACATACCTCTTAAGCTTCGTGATATCATATGAACCTATAAACACTCCTATCTTACACTCCACCTCTCCTTTGCTTTCTCCTTACATCTTCTTTCATCTGTATTTCTATTAACCTAATGCAAAGGTTAAGAGCACCCTATTTATAACCGTCAGTAATAATTACATTATTACAAGTTATAGTTTTATTCTAAAAGTTGAAAACATTCAGTATTTACCAGTATATTACCAGGACTACATAAATATCATACACAAAAAATAATAAAAAGCTAGCAGTTAATTTGTCTATGGATTGCAGGTATAACAATTGTTCTACTGGAATGCTCCTCAGATACCATTAAATAGTATTCAACATTTACATGCTATTTCTCAAAATTAAACCATATTTTAAGAAGCTTCATATAAAAATAAGATATATGAGTTTCTTTCCATTGATTATCATTGACTTTCTTTTTTCTTGTTGAGAGAAGGGAAAAAAAATCTTTTTTTTTTTTTTTTACTTTATTTTTTACACTAGTAAGCCGGTGCATGAAATTCATGCACATTAAAAGGGGATTAATTAGAGGAAATAATTTAATATTGCTATTTGCCCTTTCTCTATAATAGAAGTGTCAGAGATGAAAGAAAATTAGTAAAATGTATATGAAAACCTTCCTCCTGTCAGAGTCTGGGGCACACCACGGGACCCAGAGTCAAGTCCTCCCCCATCCACATGCACCTCAAAATCATGTGAGACCCAGACCCGGCTGTTCCCCACCACCACCCCGCCAATTGGGCTAGATCCAGACCCGGCCAGTCACCCCCTTGTCAAGTCCTGCCGGGAAGGGGGCGTAGCCTCAGGTCCCCTGGCCCAGTGCCAGGGTGGGGGGTGTGGCCTGAGGTCACCCAGCCCAGACTGGGGCGGGGGGCGTGCCTTGAGGTCCTCCATCAAGTGCCACCAGGTGGGGGACATGGCCCGAGATCCCCTGTCAAGCCCTGCTGGGTGGGGGGCATGGCCTGAGGTCCCCCATCAAGACCCACAAGGCAGGGGCCACAGCCTCAGGTCCCCCGGCCCAGCACCGGGAGGGCAGTGCAACCTCAGGTCCCCCGTGAAGCCCCGCTGGGCCGGGGCATGGCCTGAGTTCCCCCGACCCAGCACTAGGGGTGCACCTTGAGGTCCCCCATCAAGCCCTGCTGGGTGGGGGGCACTGCCTGAGGTCCCCTGTCAAGCCCAGCCAGGCAGGGGGGCTCAGCCTCAGGTCCCCTGGCCCAGTGCTGGGGCGGAGGGTGTGGTCTGAGGTCCCCCAGCCTGACGCCAGGGCAGGGAGAATGGCCTGAGGTCCCCTGTCAAGCCCCACAGGGGCGGGGGAGGGCATAGCCTCAGGTCCCTGCTGATTGCTCGTTAAGGCTCCTTATGGGAACTTGGCCTCAGCTGTGGGTGCAGCCATCTTTGTGACAGAGTGATAGTCAATTAGCATATCCCCTCTTTATTAGATAGGATCATTCAGCATCCTAATTTTATGGAATCCATTCCATTCAAATATAAGGCAATCTGTTTTAAACCAATTGATTTTTTATTTAGATTGTCTTAACCTAAAAATAAAGGCCTTGGTGAAAGGAACAAGCATTTATTTGAGATACAAAGGAATAGCTATTCTGAAGCACTAATTCAGGCAGAAACCCAAATAGTGTTCCAATTAGGGGGTGAAGGCAAGGGGTTTTTATGAGAAACGGAAGCGGGGGGAGGGAATTTTATTGGTGTTAATAAGTCAAGGAAAAATTTCTATAGGTATTAAAAGCTAAGTTATTCTTTAACTATATAGGGTGGAGCTAGTTCTAAAGAATGTCTAATTTTTAGTCCAAGAGTCAGAATGTCTGCTTTCCTGTCAGCTTTGCAAACAGTTGTTTGAAATACAATGTTGGTTTGACCCAGACCAAAGGTTATTTTGCTCATTCAAACATCCCAAAGTTTGAAGAGTGAGATGTGTAAGGCAGTTCCTCTGAGATGGCAGTGCCAACTTCATATTGAAGTGGCTTTGTTTATATATTTTTTGCAATTAATTGAATGTTCCTTTGTAGGTGTTTATTTTTATAATATAAAGATATTATGTTTCTACAGAACCTCCATATCTTTATTCCTCCCATTCTATTCCCTAATTTCTGTTGACTGTATCATTAGTTTTATATATCCAAGGTTGAATACTCTGCCTTTATTCAGTAATAATAAAAGGATCATATATTTATAACATTTATAGACTGATACTTCAGAATCTATAATTACCAAAAATATTTGAGTTTTCAATAGGTATTTTCCTAAGGGTTGAAGAAACTATCTATAAGAAGAGGTCTAAAATTTCAAGCATTACTTACAGTATGGCTGAGTAAGCTTCTACAAACTTACTCTCATAGAGCTAACAACTGTAAATTCTAGAAAACATCAATAAAAAACTACCTGGAGGCATTACAAAATGGAAACAAGCAGACAAACTTTAGAGGGAAGTCAAAACTTAGAAAAAGGTAAAGCCTGGTGTGAGTTACCTGTTTTTAGACCTTTACACTGAGGACAGGATATAGTGGATGTCTTATATGGCAGATAAAATGCCAATAGGAAACATGCAGTCTTTCAGAGGAAGAGTGTGAAGCAACTATCTCCTTTGGAAGGTGAGGGGACCAGTCCCATAGAAAAAGAAAGCCAGAGGTGGGGAGCCCTAATTATTTTTGTATAAACTCTGTCTAAATCTCTGCTGGTCCTTGACCTTCACAAGCATGTGGCAGACACAAAATGGTATAGCTAAAGATTTAAAAAGTGACCCAAAATTTCAGTTGAAGCCCCAAAGAACAATTTTCAGTTTTTATCTGACCAAGATAATTGCCTGCTTTAAAACAAACAAACAAACAAAAAAAAAAAAAAACACAATACTCTTCAGAGTAATACAAAGGAATGCAGACTCTCCACATCATCAAATTTAAAATGCCCAGGATAAATTTCAACGGAGTAAATATACAGAGAAATGGGGACATGAGACCAACTCTTAATAAAGGACAATCAATTATAACACATCCAGAGATGACCAGAATATTGAAAGGAGTAAACAGGATTTAAACCAGCTACTTATGTATAACTATGCTCAATGATGTAAAAGAAAATATGTTTGCTTGATGAAAAAAATAAGAAATCACAGAAGAGAAATAGAAACTATACTAAGGTCTAAAAGGAAATTCTGTAACTGAGAAGTACAATAACAGATGAATGAGTCACAACTTGAATATAAATCAGTAAAGGTGATCCAATCTGAAGAACACAGAGGGGAAAAAAGTGCTTTTTAAAAAGCCTCAAGAACCTGTAGGACAATATCAGAAGTTGATCATATAACTGGAGTCACAGGAGAAGAGAAAAGAATTAAAAAAAAAAAAAACTATTGGCTAAAACTTTCCCCAATTTGGAGAATGATAGGCATATGCAAATGCAAGATGCTCAACACACTACAGTCAGAATAAATACAAAGAAACCTATGTGTAGGTGTAGGCATATCACAGTCAAACTAATGACACCAAAGATCAAGGTGAAATGTTATGTACTCAAAGGAAAAAACATATTACAGGAAATAATGATTCAAAAACCACTGACCTCATCAGAGCAGTTGAGAGCAGATGATAGTGGGAAAACATCTACAAAATGCTAAAAGTACTATCAATCCAGAATTCTATTCAGATGAAGTAATTCTTCAAGAAAAAAGGACAAATAAAGACATCTCAGAATAAAGAAAACTGAGTGAATTTGTTTGTCAGAAGATTTGTACTATTATGAAATACTGAGGGAAGTTATACAGGTGAAAATAAAACTATGCCAGAGGAAAATTCAGATCATAAGGAAGGGCATCAGAAGTTATAAATATTCAATAAATATAGAACATTCTTTTTCTTCTTCATATTTAAAAAATACATATGAACACATAGTAAAAATTATATCACTGTCTTAAGAGTTGTACATAGATGATAGATAGATATAACATTTGTATAATAAGGATAAGAAGCAAAGCAAACTATACGGATGCAAAGTTTCTACCTTTTATGTTACGTGCTAGAACAGTAACTTTAAGTAGACAGAATAGTTAACGCTTTATATTGTAATTTCTAGAGCAACCACCAAAACAATAATTCAAATAGATAAAGCTAAAAATCCAATAGCTAAATTAAGATACATATTATGTAAATATTCAAATAATTGAAATAAAGGCAGGAGAGGAAGAACAAAGGACCAAAAACAAAACAAAAAATTTCACAAAACTCCAGAAGTGAAAAGTAAAAAATAAATAATAAAATAAAGACATATATCCAACATGTAATTTTATTAAAAGTCAATGTAATAATGTATTAATGTATTAAACACTCCAATTAAAGTGGAAAAGTTGTCAAAATGAATAAAAGAGCAAAACCAAACTAAATGCCTTCAATAAAGTTTGAACTTTAAATATAAAGACATAGAGAGGCTGAAAGTGAATACATGAAAAAGTATTTTATAGAGAGCATAAGCATAAGAAGAGAGAAAAAGCATAAGAGAATAAGGATAAGAAGTTATGTTAATATCAGCTAATAGACCTTGAGAAAAACAAGTTATTACTAGAGATAGTAAGAGATATTTAAAAATAACAAAATGATCAGTACAAATGTAAATATAACTTAAAACAGAGCTTCAAAATTGAAGAGACAAATAAAAGGAGAAATAGAATCACAATTATATTTTAACAGCCATTTCATCAGATAAAAATGTCAATACAGACATAGATTATCTTGCCCTAGCAGGTTTAGCTCAGTGGATAGAGCACTGGCCTGCGGGCTGAAGGGTCAGTCCCAGGTTAGATTCTGGTCAAGGGCATGTACTCAGTTGCAGGCTTGATCCCCAAACCTGGTCTGAGAGCATGTGTGAGACAACCAATCAATGTGTCTGTCCCACATCAGTGTTTCTTTCTGTCTCTGTCTCTCCCCCTCCCTTCCATTCACTCTAAAAATCAATGGTAAAATATTCTCAGGTGAGGATTAACAAAACAAACAAATAAAAAAAGACAGATTATCTAAAAAAATGCTATAAACCACCTTGACCTAAACACTGCCCAATAACTTTGGAATACAAAGTTTTAGTGTACATGGTACATTCAGTAGAAAAGGCCACATTCAGAGTTCTAAAGCAAGTTAAAATTGTCACATTTACACTAATAAAATAAAAACATGCAAATTGACCATCACTCTGCTATGCCCACCAGCCAATCAGGAGTGAGTATGCAAATTAACCCAACAAAAATGGCAGCAGCCATGGAGCTGGAGTGAGCAGGAGGCTTGGGTTGTCCCGGTGACGGAGGAAGCCAATCTTCCTGCCCACCCTGGCCTCTGCTCAAGGAGGGGCTGGGAGCCTGGGTCGCCGGGGGGGGGGGGGGGGGGCCGCCTGAAAATGGCCCTCAGCCCCTTACCCAGGCTGGCCACACCCCCATGGGGTGAGGGTCCCCGCTGCAGGGCTTGGCTGGCCTGTAAACAGCCATCAGTCCCTCATCCAGGCTGGCCAGGCACCCCACTGGGGATTCCCACCCTAAAGCGAGTGTGGCCAGCCTGAAAATGGCCCTCAGCCCCTTACCCAGCCTGGCCATGCCCCCATGGAGTAAGAGTCCCCAGTGGGGGGTGTGGCCAGCCTGCAAACAGCCATCAGCCCCTCACCCAGGCTGGCCACAGACCCCAGCAGGGACCCCCACCTTGAAGGGGGTGTGGCCAGCCTTAAAACAGCCCTTAGCCCCTCACCCAGGCTGGCCATGCCCCCATGGGGTGAGGGTCCCCACTGGGGGGGCATGGCCAGCCTGTAAACAGCCATCAGCCCCTCACCCAGGCTGGCCAGGCACCCCAGCAGGAACCCCCACCCTAAAAGGGGTGTGGCCAGCTTGAAAACAGCTCTCAGCCCCTCACCCAGGCTGGCCACACCCCAAGGGAATCCCCACCCTGATCTGGGACACCCTTCAGGGCAAACCAGCCTCTATCTATACTAATAAAAGGGTAATATGCTAATTAGACTGGGAGACCTTCTGGACATTCTTCTGGACAAAGCCATGGTGGTGGGCCAAGGTAGAGGCAGTTAGAGGCCAAGAGGGGAGGGCAGTTGTGGGTGATCAGGCTGGTTGGGGGGGTCATTAGGGTGATCAGGCTGGCAGGGGTGGGGGGGCAGTTGGAGGTGAGCAGACCAGCAGGGGGACCAGTTGGGGGCAAGCAGGCTCTCAGTGGGGGTCAGTTGGGGGTGATCAGGACAGCAGAGGGGGCAGTTTGGGGTGAGCAGGCCAGCAGGGGGGCAGTTGGGGGCAAGCAGGCCAGTGGGGAGGGGAGGTGGGGGTGAGCAGGCCAGCAGGGGGGCGGGCAGTTGGGGGCAAGCAGGCCGGCAGGGGGGACAGTTGGGGGTGATCAGGCTGGCAGGGGGTGGGGGGGCATTTGGGGGTGAGCAGGCCAGCAGCTGGGGGCAGTTGGGGGCAAGCAGGCTGGCAGGCAGAGTGGTTAGGGGCAATCAGGCAGGCAGGTGCCAGCAGTCCCAGATTGTGAGAGGGATGTCCGACTGCCGGTTTAGGCCTGATCCCTGTAAACCAGCAGTAGGACATCCTTCGAGGGGTCCTAGATTGGAGAGGGTGCAGGCCGGGCTGAGGGACACCCTCCCCCCCATGCACGAATTTCGTGCACCGGGCCACTAGTCATAAATAAATTGTAATTCAATATGCCATTATACAGAATATATTTTTTCCAGTAATTATCCAAAGAAGGAAGGAAGAAAATTTATATATATATAAGCCTAAGACCTGCCAACCGGCCGACCATTCACTATGATGCTCACTGACCACCACGGGGGCAGACACTCAATGCAGGAGCTGCTGAGCTGCAGTCATTTGGCAGCTACGGTTCTCAGGTGACACACCCAGAACCAGAGAAGAGGAAGCCCGATTCCGGGGTGCATCACCCGAGAACTGCCCTCTCGCAATCCGGGACCCCTTGGGGGATGTCAAAGAGCCAGTTTCAGCCCAATCCCCGCAGGCCAGGCCGAGGGACCCCACCGGTGCACAAATCTGTGCATCGGGCCTCTAGCACATTGGCTCCCCACTTCGGGTGTGGCTCCCCACCGGGCCTCTAGCACATTGGCTCCCCACTTCGGGTGTGGCTCCCCACCGGGCCTCTAGCCCATTGCAGAGGTCGTGGGTCTGGCCCTTACAGAAACTTTTTGACTCGATTAGCTAAATGATGAGACGTGCAGGACCTACTGGCTGTGGCCCCAATGTCTGGCACCCACGGCAGCCTATCCACTTAATATCAATTTCCAGTGGAGGCAGCAATTTTTCCCACAGCAATTTTTCTCAGCTGGGAAACTGGCCACAGCTTCTCTCCTTCTGGGCGGACAGTAGCGCCAGCGGGCAACCTCCAGGGAGGGAAGGAGGTGAAGGAGCAGCTCAGGAGGGAAGAAGGAGGTTCCCACCACCACAGGACTCTGCCTGGGCAGAAGGGCCTGGGTGGGAGCCTGACATTGAGCAGGGTCCTGCCCTAGGCCAACTAGATTCCAGGCTAAGTAAATCCTGTTTGCTAAATAATTGCATTTTGCAGCTAAATGCACACAAGTCATCAGTTATTGCCAAACTTAGGGTAAAGTGAGATGAAAGAAGCTAGACAGATATAGAAAGTGACATACTATTGGGAGAAGAGAGAAGGGAGCCCAATTCCAGGGTGCATCACCTGAGAACCACTCTCTCGCAACCCAGGGCCCCTCAGGGGATGTCGGAGAGCCAGTTTCAGCCCGATCCCTGCAGGCCAGGCCGAGAGACCCCACCTGTGCACAAATCTGTGCACCAGGCCTCTAGTAAGGAAATAAGAAAAGGAGGGAGGGAAGGAGGAAATTATACACATCATTTCTAGATTGTTTTCCTTTTATTTATGTTAGCCATCTTCAACCTCTCAACCCATGTTTTTATTCTAAAATAATTGTTGAAAAAGGCAAACTGTTGCTTCTTTCCCTTCCTGGTTGCTTTTCCTAGAAATAAAAACACAATGTTTCTAAATTCTGCAAATACACCAGACAATAGGCTGTAATGTGTGTTTGCTGTATTATTTAAAGATATTCATTTTTCTATGAAGAACAAAATAAACAAATGACATGGATGAATCACATAAGGTCTCTTAACTATAGTTACTAGGTTGCTAACCTGTAAGACAAGAAAAAATACAACCTATGTGTGCTCAACACAGATAATCATGGAACAAATGAGTTAACTTCTAGATATACAGGAATGGAAAGACTGATTAAACCTTCAATATTCATAAATCATGAATCATATTGCTCTTGGTTGTCAGTAATGTGATCCCTATGTGACACCATCACCCATTGATGACATCCATTTTGGTCCCATGTGACCTTTGCCAGAGACTCGCAGATAAAATCCATAGCTGCTCAGCAAGTCATCAGTGATCTATAGCTGCTGGCCAGGCATCCTTGCCCGTGTCTCTCTAATCAAACAAGAAAGTGATGGGTCAGAGGACCTTATATCTGCTGAGTTCCATTTCCAAGCCTCAACTCCGGTCCTTGTAACTGCACTGTCAGCAAGCAGGCTGATGAGGCAGACGGAAAAGAGGGAGATGGACATGGGAAGATTGTGTGACACAGGATTCAGATCGTGTGTTACAGCACTCCTGATGCATCCTACTATTAAGTATGTAAACCTACACCTATACTTTCTTTGCTTCTTGCTATATTTTGGAAACGGATTAAATAAACCATTTAATTCCAGGGAGTGAATTTAGTCTGTGAATCACTCTGTTTTTGCAACATCAGGAACAGCTTCTATGGAGGCTACTGTTGAAACAGGTGATTTTCTCCTGTGGCAGTATGCTCAGGTGACCAATGGTCCAAGGAAGTTAACAAACTCAGAGACTAATTAAATAGGTGACTGAAATCTGCTGATTGTATTGAGATTAAAAGGTTGGATTTGCTTTATGCCCTGAGTACTTAAGAATAAAATACAGTTGTGAGTACAGGAAACAAGAAGTTCATTCTTGTATTATTTATTTATTAATATATTATTTATTATTGTTGTTATTATTAACCTACTTTTGCCCAGCCCTGTATATTCAGAGAAAGGCCTTAAAAAGGCAAATCAAAGTTGAATGACTTAAGCACATTACGTTAATTTTTTAAAGGATCTCAGAATTTCCTAGTGGTTGAATAATTTTAAGTCATACCAAATAAACAAACAAAAGAAACACACGCAAACACACACATACCAGCAACATCAACAAATATTTTCTTTATGTAGGAATAAGTACTGAATGGAGGTAGAAAACCCTTAAGCCTGTGGCTCACAGCTATTTCAAGTAATCATCATGACCTGTCTGTGCTTCTGAATCTCTCTCTCTCTCTCTCTTCTGCATAGAATTGTTGTAAAGATTAAACACTTTAAGTTTTTCAAATGAGAATAATTAACAGAACCAAAATATCAGGACATTTTATACTTCTAAGTAGATATATTTTCTTCTAATATAGTGTTAGCCTCAAATATTGAGTAATCTGTTGGGAGGTCAGTTGTCTTTTGGTTTGAATGACTTTAATTTGTCCCATATAATTTAGTAAATCAGCAATTCTCTATCCTTATTGTGCAATAGAACCATGTAGAAAGATTTTTATAACAGATACATGAATCACATAATAGAGTTTTGGGGTGAGATTCCATATAATTATAGAGTTTTGATACCTTGGGTCTCCAAAGTGGTATAAAATTTGATAGGATTTGTCTTTTGGCATTATTAGTAGAATAGTACAATAAATTTAAATGGAGATAGCCAGTCTGAGAGATTTTAAGTAATATTTTAAAATATAAGTCTAATTGGAGAAAGAGACCAGGCCAAAAATTACATGACGCTTACCACCATTGAACACACAAAATGATTAAAACTCAACCTACTTAAATGTTTCCAGGTAAAATTCCTTGACAGAAACTGATGAAATGATTGGATAAAAAAATGATGAATGCTTTGGACTGGCAATGATAGGAAAGCCGGAAAAAAACACACCAAAGTTTGTAGGAGTCAGAAACTTGAGTACTCCACTCTCTTAATTTCTCAATTCAAAATCTTATTTGCCAACCTGTCCGTGGAGTGCTATTTTCTGAAGACCTTTCTGTCTAGGTAGGCCTAGTATGGTCTTCCCCTTCAATTACTCATTAGTAATCATAAACCAACCTGCTGCCTTCTCCTTTCTCTTTCTCCTGCCACTCCCTGATCTCCATCTTCCACCCCTGGATCCAAAGCTGACAGCACTACAGGGGTCCTTATTGAAGCAATTAGAGGTTTTCATAAAAATATCTGAGTTTTGAATGAAAGAAGAAAACAACTGTAAAGCAAGACTAGCCCATGGCGACATTATGTATCAGGGGACTGACTCCCAGAGAGGGCTGGCTGATGCCTTTGTCCTAAAATCTCTTCTTGGCATCTGTCTGAAATGATCTCTTCATTTTGGATCTTGAAATTACATCTTTTGAAGATTCTCAATTTCACTGTGGGCCAGTTAATCTCCAATGTTAACTTCATTGTTAGTCAATAATATGGGGTCCTAAAGTAGCCGAATAAGGCATTGCTTTTGTAATTCCAGACTCAATGTTAAAAGGTTTGGTAAACATGGGACATTTTCACTTTAATTGTATCTCTTCAGCATAGGCTCACTTAGGGCCCTCAATAGCACCTTCAATCAATGAGGAATGAAAATCACAGCATTCTGCCAGATTTTGCATTCCAATGTGAAAAAATTCTTGGGTGTCTTCCACATAGTTTCTCAGAGGATGTGCAGCCACGAATATTTCTCTGACTTGAATTTACTGTATTGATGAAATAAGGTCCCACCCCCTTCAATCACCATTAAATCTCTCTTTGTTTTGCTGTTGTATTTTTATCAAAATAATGCATCTAAGAAGTGTTTGTTAGGGGCTGGAGGAAGGTTTTTTGTCCTATGGCCATAAATAGCTGTAAGATTCAGAACACATGAGGATCATGAGTCCCTTATGTCAAGCAGGAAAAGGGTAATTTTGGAGGGGGAGATGGGGCAAAAGGATACTCAACATTCAGGGTGTGGGGGATTTTTCCATGAAATAGAGAGGAAAACATTAAAAAAAAACCTGAGGTTTCCATAGAAGGAAAATAGCATTAACAGACTCATAAAGTAAAAGAATTACAATACATTAGTCTCCCAGGCTTGGAGTTAGAAGACCACATTTCAGTATGAGATGTACCAGTTACTGAATATTTGATATTAGCAAAATGACATAATATTCCGGAGCCTCGGGTTTTCATCTATGCAATGTGAACAACAATATTCCATTTACAGAGCTGTAGTGATGACTACATAAAATAATGTATGCAAAAATATTACAAACTTTAAAAATGTATGCAAATGTTAGAAAGCATTATTATAAAAGATCTATCTTTAGACATGCAAGAAAATATTTATTTTTATGTATTTTTTAATTTAAATTCTTTATTGTTTAAAGTACTACATATGTCTCCTTAGTCCCCCATTGACCTCTCTCCAACCACTCCCACCCACCAGTACATGCCCTTACCACCCCACTGTCTGCGTCCATTGGTTATGTGCATTATATGCATGCATACAAGTCCTTTGGTTGATCAAAATTACCATAATGCAAAAAGACTGAAGTTCTAAATCCAGCATTTAAGTCACCAGCAAAATCCAGTTTAATTAACACAGCGTTTCTAAGGCAGGCACGCTACAGCATTGTTAGCAGCAAGTCTGCTCTATAAATGCCATTGTTCAGTTATAAGTTTGCCTATTCAACTTGGCATCACACTTTTATAATCATAGAAGTACATATCAGAAGCCTGTGGTAGCTAAGAGGTCATAGAGAACACATTCAACAGAAAGATAAAAGCATAGAACGAACTGAACGTGAAACAGAAAATAATCTATTTCAACAGAAACAATAATATTTGGCCTTTACCTGAAAATGATTTCATGTCCAGAGGGTCTTTGGCCTTAAATAAAATTGAGCTGTATTTTATGTTTCCTTTTATTGGACAGTATATACTGGTGAACAAGCCAAAGAAGTGATGGGGGAAAGGGGAATATGAGGAGAAAACACCTAAAACTAGAGCAAAACAACAAAACAATCATGTGGAATTTCCCTTCCTAGAGGCCTAACACGTAGCTCATTTGCCCAGAGAGAATCCTCCTCAAGTCCTGATTAAAGGCAGTAAGGGTACTTCAGCTGGCAATCTTGTTTAATTTTAAAACTATCATATCAAATGACAACTACCAATATTACACAGCATGAAAATGAAGGTCAAATGCTATAGTATGAATGTTAAATAAGGTTCAGAATAACAGGTAGATTTTGCTTATCATAAAGAAATTTACTCTTAAAATGTGCTCCTAAACCACACAACAGGTGGCACTTTCTTTTCCAGCGTTTAGTGATAGTGATCGTCCTGTCATCACTGGGTTTCTTTTACCCTAACTTACAAGGCTGTGGGGCTCAATACGTTACGTCTATCACTATAAAGTCAATCCTGCAATGACTTCCTTCTCCTTCATCCACCACAATCCAGCAAAGGATGTTCCAAAAGAGGTCAACACTTTTAGTAATAAAAATTTCTAATGCTGGTATTATATGTGCACAATCAAAGAAGAAACTTAGAGTTTTCCTATTAAAAGGTCCCACTCCAGAAGATTGCACCTGTGAAGATTAATAAGGAATATCGTTAATACCACAGTGTACTGGGCTGTCCTCTAGTTTCAACCTTTTTGTCAGCCTTATGCTAATTGTTAGAAAGATTGATGACTCTGCCCCAAATGCTTATCCCTTTCAACCATTTGGTATTTGTAATTCTATCATTAGTGATAATGATAATGTTTGTACATTGTGGTTGTGGACATGCTGAAGAGGATGCAAACTGAACACAGGGACATCAAAGTAAGTCATTGTTTGCCGCTCACCCCTATTTGTAACCTACTTTATCAGTTTAGGGCAGTGGTCGGCAAACTCATTAGTCAGCAGAGCCAAATATCAACAGTACAACGATTGAAATTTCTTTTGAGAGCCAAATTTTTTAAACTTAAACTTCTTCTAATGCCACTTCTTCAAAATAGACTCACCCAGGCTGTGGTATTTTGTGGAAGAGCCACACTCAAGGGGCCAAAGAGCCGCATGTGGCTCGCGAGCCGCAGTTTGCCGACCACGGGTTTAGGGAGCAGGGCCTTGCTAAACTGGGACTTCCCAATATTGGTGGAAGAAGCAAATGGGCTAGGATCTAGAGAAGACTAGTTCAAGGAGATGGAGTTGTAAGATCTGGGTAATCAAAGGACTTTGGACAATTAGATATATGAGCACCACTGGAGAGGAAGATACAATGGGGAGGGCCAGAAAATACATTATCTCATTTTTCTATCCTATATTATATTTCAGTCTAACTACCACCACATTATCTGATACAAGCAACTTTCTGGAAGCACCAATATTATTGAATATTGACTCTGAAAGTGGTCTTGGCAATTGTAACCAAACACTCTCCCTCAGGGAAGTTGTAAAACACTGGTTGTCTTCAACAGTTTTGAGAATGAGAAGTTACTGCTGTAGTGGAAGGAAGGGAATGGAAGCCATTCAATGTGCCCATTCAGGGGTCCATGTGTCCAGCTCACAAGGGAAGCTGGGCTCTGCAGAAGTAATCCTCCTCTTTCATAGGCAAGCCAAGATATGCCAAGGTCCTACCCAGGGTAAGTGGCAAGCCCAGACACAGGGCTTGAAATCTAAAAGCTAGTGTTCCTTCTCAGGCACCAAACCCTCCGGTTTCAATACTTATTGCAACAGCAATGTCCCTACAAATTCCAACTAAGGTGGAAATGGAGAAATGGTAAGTTTGCCCAATGACTTCCACATGCATGGTGGTGCTTATCAGAATCCTAACCATCATGGTGTGTTTTAGATTTACAATACTGAAGTAAAAATAATTGTAATAAGCTTGGTGATTCCTAATACCACCTGCCTCCTAAATCAGTATAATAAGGGGAACCTGGGATAAACCATCTTTGTAAGTCAACACATTCTAAAAGCTTCATTCCCTTGCAGTGTATTTGCTACTATTTTAGAAAAGGTCATAATTTTGATGAAAAATTGAGTTACATAGACAGAATAAACCACGACAAGGCCCTTAGTTTCCTCCCACACCCACAATGGAGTTCATCCTAGATGGAATTATCTATTGCCTACCATCCATGTCCTTTCTTTAAAAAAACAAAAAAAAAAAGCCTCATAAAGAGCCTCATAAAATTGGCTCAAAGAAGTTCTTTTATATAGGAGCACTTTTTAAAGTACTAAGGCACTGTATGGATGTAAGAGATTATCATTCTTTATATTAAGGATAAAGAGAACTCAAGATGCCATCAGGAAAAAGGGCACAACGCTTCTTTCACATTATCTTCTAGCAGTTCTTTCTCTCTTTATGCTAGTTAATCCATTTTCCCCTCATGTCTGCTTATACTAACAGAAATAGAAAAGAGAATCATAGGATGTTAGGTTTGAAAAATACTTCACCTAACTCATCTCTCCGATTTCATAAATGAGGATACTAAGAACAGTTGGGGCCATAAACATAAACATCTATAAAGACTAGATAGGGAACATAAATAAGGAAATCAGTTGCATAATGAAACTTTCCTGGGACTGAGAAAACCAACAGTGCAAACAGCACAATAAATAGCAGCTAACATATGGGCTGGGTGGAAGCGGCAATGGACAATGGGGGGCTGTGGACGCTTGGAGAGTGCCAGCTCACCTGCAGCCAACTGCGACCACGTGGACATGCAGGCCCATTGCCAGCTGATTTATCAAAAACCTGAAATCCAAATCTTTGTCGGAAAATCGCTGGTTTTAAAAACGTTGCGTTCATCTTTAAATATTGAAAAATAAATAAAACCTCTGCAGGCCTATTACACCCTGCTAGTTCATGACTTCTCGCCTCGGTCACATGATTTTCAATCCTCTCTGCTTCCTTGTATGTTTGAGAGCATGCGGGAGAACAGCTGAAGACCACTTAGTGGCCGTTCCTACCTGCTCAGCAGCCTGAGCCTTCCGTCTCACGCAGGAAACCGCTGGATGGGAGCAAAGTGCACCTGCTGCCTTCAGACCCAGCTGCGACCTCGGGTTGAGTAGCAGCAAATTCGGGAGCTGGAGCAGTCCTTGCACCCCAAGTTCCTCCCAGGTCAATGTTATTTCCGCAGGGGCCAGCTCATCCTTTCCAGAGTCCTCCGGATCTCTGAAACAGCAGCGATCAGGTGTGAGCTCCCGCAGGTGCTCCCGGGAGAGGCGCCTCACATGCTCGGAAGTTCGGGCATGCGCACAAGTAGGGCCCCCATCCAGCCAACAGGCTTGTGGAACGAGCGCCCTCGCGTTGTACCTGGTGCAGATGTCTACATAGCACGGAAGAGGGTTTGTTATACAGAGGGTGTGGACAGGTTAACATAGGGTGCCGCCGGGAGCGGCTGGTGGTGGGCCCTGAGATTAGTAACCACGGGAAGTGGCAATTCTGAAGGCAGCCTGGATCTGGTTAGAGAAGGTTCCAGAAGTGAAGTGGCCCGCAACAGGAGGGGCTCCAGTGGCAGCAGCAAACTTCAGCACAGCCCGCTGGCCAGGATTCCTGGAGGATAGGACACTGACATCAGTGGGGTCTTCAACGGCAACAATGCCATGAGCCACCAGCAGATGCTTCTCCAAGGCCCGTGGTCGGCAACCTGTGGCTCTTTGGCCCCTTGAGTGTGGCTCTTCCACAAACTACCACGGCCTGGGCGAGTCTATTTTGAAGAAGTGGCATTAGAAGAAGTTTAAGTTTAAAAAATTTGGCTCTCAAAAGGAATTTCAATCGTTGTACTGTTGATATTTGGCTTTGTTGACTAATGAGTTTGCCGACCATTGTCACCCTACTAGGATTTATGATGTAGATGCCATCATTTTTCCTTTTGTAGATGAACTGTTTCATTTATTTATTTATTTATTTATTTATTTATTTATTTATTTATTTTAATAGAAGAAGTAAAAGAGAGAGAAAGAAACATCAATGATGGGAGAGAATCATTGATAGGCTGCCTCCTGCACGCTCCACCCTGGAGATGGAGCCTGCAACCCGGGCATGTGCCCTGACCAGGAATCGAACTATGACCTCCTGGTTCATAGGTCAGTGCTCAACCACTGAGCCAATCGGCAGGGCAAACTGTTCCATTTAGAAGTCATGGTTGGTGCCCCTCTTCATCAGCAAGTGCTCCAGACATGGTGAAGGTTTCTCTGTAAGTTAGGACAGGAACCCAGGACAGTGCTGTTTGGCCCCCTCTCTGAGTAGCTTGGAAAAGCTGCCACCTTATGAAGTGAATTCTGTCCTTTGTGTACACAAGGTGGCCAATCAGCATATGCACTTGGATATTTGTATTTGTCTTAGAAATGTGAATGTAATGTTTCAATTCACCCTTACCCTCTGCTAAACTTCACTTAGAACAGACCCTGGGAGGTTGCTCTTTGGGGGTCTCGGATTAAAGATAGTGATTGCAACAGCACAACACCAGGAAACAAATTCGAGAGGAACCAGATGCCAGTGATGCTGACTTCTTAAATACCTGAGCATCAGAATCCCCTAAGGCAGTGGTTCTCAACCTTTCTAATGCCATGACCCTTTAATACAATTCTTAGGCTCTACAGCAGCGATTCTCAACCTGTGTGTCGCGACCGACAGGTTGAGAACCGCTAGCAGGGTCGCCTAAGACCATCGGAAAACACAGATATTTACATTACGATTCATAACAGTAGCAAAATTACAGTTATGAATTAGCAACGAAAATAATTTTATGGTTGGGGGTCACCACAACATGAGGAATTGTATTAAAGGGTCATGGCATTAGAAAGGTTGAGAACCACTGCCCTAAGGTTTTCCACATAGGAGGATCACATTTTAAGTCACCTGTCGGATCTCTCTTTCCTAGACAGCGTACACCAATTAGGTTGCCTTTTCCTATTTCGTACTGTTTTCCACCTCTATGTTGTTTGGCATATTCTCCTATGAGTCCTTTCCAGCTCTCTAAATTTGTCAAAACCCATTCTTAACAAAATGCTGGACTGTGGCTAACTCTGAAGAGTGACTACCAGGCACTTCTTCCTCCTGAAAGGAAATAATATGCTTGCTCAAATCAAATATTGTTGAGGGGGAGCAAACACTAACAGTTCATTATTAACCTTAGTCCCGGATTATGATAGAATTTGGCCTATTAGATGGACTTTGATATTTTGTCCCCTATTGCAAAAGTGCTTCCACTTTTAAAAAACAAAATTGGGTGAGGGAGGGAGGGGCACACTCTGCATAGAAATAAAAACAATGCTCTAATATTAAAGGGAAAACACAATGATAGAGTCAAGAAGCAGCTCGGTAAACTCATTATCATGTTTATTGCCGTTTGAAGGCACAATGATTGAAGATATTATCTTAATGTAAGATTACTAAATAATGCATCCCATAAAGAAAAGACATTGTATTGGCCATAAAATGCGTGTAACTGCAACAGAATTCATACTTATTTAATGACACTTTAGAATCGGATGGTAATTAAAATGAAGCAGAAATTTTTAAAAGGCAAGAGAAATTCAAACACGCCAGTATATAAATTGAAACACTCTTTGTTTTGCAAGCACATAAGGTAGTTTCACATAGTTGGGTTTTTTTTTTCTTTTGGGGCCCACTGGGAACAGCACAATCTTGATTCCTTAGAATTTCCACTTCTAATTGCTAGGAGGGTTCATTATCAGCTGTCTAAAGTGCAATGCATCAACCTTGCAAAGCTGAGTTACAAAAGACGTTCACACATCTGATGGGCTGCTGTGCTAAATACATCTTAATTTGTGCTGCATCTGCTGTTTTCTAATTTGTTTGTCATGCTGTGAAAGCCACAGACATTATGAGAGCAGCTCCCTGATTTTTTCTTTAAAAATGCATCAATTCTTCATTTTTTAAAAAATGGCTGCCTTCCATTATTGTTCATCTGTGTCTTGGAGTGCCTTAAACTCAATTCTGTTATGCACATATATGTATGAAAAATCCTGGGCATTTGAATATGTAGATATATTATATAAGAATAAATGCACATATATTTGCATGCACATCAAGACAAATACTGAGTTTAATCACAAAAAGCAAAACAAACAAGCCAATCTCATAACTTTGGCATGGATAAAAGTGTTCCAGGTCACCAGGGTCTGGTTTTGGGGTTCCCTTGCTATGCAAAAGATATGCATAAGGATGATGCTCTCAGTTCAGACACAACTAAGCAGCAGTTCAAATGTAAACAAACAGATGCAATTCAGTATGATCCAGAATAAACCAGTCTCACATTAGGGAAGTTTAAATTCCAGCTATTGACCTGAGAGGGGGAGAGAGAAAAGGGGGGAGGGAGGGATGGAGGGAGTGGGGAGAGAGAGAGAGAGAGAGAGAGAGGGAGAGGGAGAGGGAGAGAAACATCCATGTGAGAGAGATACATTGATTGGTTGCCTCCCACATGCACCCCCATTGGGGATCAAATCCACAACCTACATATGTACCCTAACTGGGAATCAAACCCATGACTTTCTCATGCACTGGACGACACTCCAACCAACTGAGCCACACCAGCCAGGGCTGTTTAGATGTTTTTAATAATTTATGTACAAGGGGCCCTGCATCCTCATTTTGCACTGGACCCCGCAAATCATGTAACTGGTCTTGAGTGCAGAATGGGTTGTAGGAACACTGGTGGAACAGCTGATGGATTTACTCCGTGGTATTTCAAACTGTCCTTTGATCTTTAAGATCGCAAAAATTTACCCCTTGAAATGAAGAATAAAGAAGAGATAAGAGGAAGAAAGTGGATAGGAAGGAAAGCAAAAGGGAAGGAAAAATCCAAATAGTATTATTTACTTTGTAATCATGTAGTTTCATGGGGCATGAGGGACGGAAGGCAGCCATTTCTAGGTGATATTTGTTATTTCTGAACACAGTTTCTTTGAATGAAACTGATTAGAAGAAAATGCTTCTGTCATCAATTTTAGCGTCCATAGCCAAAGTGGCACTCAAAGTTAGCCTATAATCTTTTTTTATAAATTAAGCTATATACAACTCTAATTTTTCTGACAATTTCCCATCACCCTCTCCCCTTACAAGCACAATCCAAGTTATTTCAGGAAACCTAAAAAAAACAACAAACAAAAAAAAACAGGGAATATGGAGGAGTTGGAAACCTCGAGGACTACTGTGGCTCTTTTCCTGTTGCAGGCCACTCATCTGGAGTGGAGCTGGGACTTGAGGGGCAGTGAGGGCCGGCCCAGAGGCGGGTATCCTCATGACTACAGCCTGGAGATGGGGATGGAGATGCAGGGAGGCAGGTCTGTACCCTGGCTTCTGCACCCTGGCTGGCTGTACACCCTTCCAACAGAAAGACACAGACCCCATTCACATCATGCCAGTCGGTCTTCGGTGTCAAATTTTCTTAAGAACATGCAGAAGTGATGACCAAGGCAGGCATTCTGACTGGGAGTCAAACAAATTGGGGCTTCCGTACAGGAGTGTGTTGAATCAATAAGACGTACTGTTCAACCAGGGCTGAGAAAAACACCTCATAAAGTAACAGCATTTGTAAAGGTTAATCAATTCAGCTAATTGTAAATGCTCTCAATTGTCAGTCCCTAAGCAGTCCCTTCTCTTTGTAGCTAATAATTCACTGTGGGATGCAGCAGCTCCGAAGCAGGAAGCAGAGAAAGTGTGGAAAGCAGTCAAATTTCTCATTACTCTCTCCATGTTGTGCTCAGTCGGTGTCTGTAAATGTCAATACATTTACCACAGGGAAAGAGTCTTTTCTCCCTACTAGCACTACTTGCCTCCTTCATTATACACAAAACAAAGTAAAGAGCCTAATTATCTTGGTCTAGGCATATGGGAAGGAAATGAGGGTATTGATTTGGGGGGCAACATCTTAAGGCAATGCATATGACTAATAAGCTGGGCAGTTAAAAGGATGGTCTTCCATTCACAACTGTAAGAAAAACACATCATATTCACTGCCCAGAACTGACTCAGAAAAAAAAAAAAAAAAAAAAAACTCCTTCTGTCCTTCCCTCTCCACTGTTTCCATGTCCCCAGTCAGAAAAACACCAGTGGGTAGGGTTTTTTTAAATAAGTGCTACGGAGATCTGAGAAGTAAAAACAAATCATGTCAGGCAGAAAACAATGAGATAATTCTACCCTGAAATTAAAACTAGACTCTAGCAGTGAAAGCAAACCAATGACTTTTATGAGACCAGACAACTCCTGTCTTTCCATGAAGCTTCCTGGTCAGGGTAGGCCCTACCTCCAGGCCACTAGTGGCTCTTCTACTGGGGACTCAGAATGCAATTTGTCTTAGCAGTACTAGAAAGGTTCTAGGAAATGGTGATACAGGACAAATGATGAATTGTCTTAGGGAAAGCCACTTTATTTTTAATGTCTCACATAAATCCTTTGTGTTCTTTACTTTGCATATGTATATGGTAATACATTTCAGAAAGTCTGATTTCCCTGCAGTTACAGAATTAATCTTCTATACTTAGAAAACATAATAAGATATAGTTATTTTCAAAGAATATTTATAGAAACCAAAATGGAGATGAGAGGAATGATTTCAAATATTTTGGGGCACGGTAATATTTGTAGCAATGTTCATAATAACTAACATTCACCCAATGATTATACCTTAAAATCCAATGATGTATATAATTCCCCATATTGAAATATGAACAGCTAAAACACGCAGTCAATTTTCCTTTATTTCATCTGCAACTTAATAAAATGTAAATGTCTTTGCCTTAGAAGTAGGGTTGTGAATACATTTGGAAATGTAGAAAGAATCACAGTACATATAAATCCCAAACCTTCAACCATTTGACAAAAGGACATCCTTATCTTTTATGTATTTAGCATTATTAACCAAAGACATTGTACAATTCTAGTTAAATATATGAGATGACTTGTGTCCCATCAAACAGTTTGATATCTCAGACACATTGGGTAGACAAACCCAGTGACTTAATCCAAGCATATGGCCATGTTGACCTGAACAGCATAAAAAAAATAAGCTGGGAAAGGCATGGAAAACAGGTTGTTGGCACCTGGCACATCACAAGATATTTTATCCCCTAAATATGTAGGATAATGCTAAACCTATGTAGGATGGTAGCATGTTTATAGTCAAATTAACCGGTGCATTGTAATAATAATGGTGTGGTCAGAAAACAGAGTCAAAGTGCTCCTCTTCAGTGAACAGAACCATTGGGTCATGCAAAGAATTCTCTTCTTAATGAAAACAATTTCATGTTATTCATGAGTACAATATAAAACACTCCTGGAAAATGATATATTAGTTAGGAATGTCCAGAAGGTACCTGACTAACAAGTGGGGGAAGACCTGCTCAACAATAAACTCACCCATCCCCCACCTTTCCACTCCTCTCTCTCTCTCTTTCTCCTTCCTCTCTCTCTCTTTCTCTATACATATATATATAGAGGGGAATATGTATATGTGTGTGTGTGTGTGTGTGTGTGTGTATATATATATATATATATATATATATATATATATATATATACCTCTTCTTCCCCTCTCCCTCTTCCTCTTCTCTCCCCCCTTTTGCTAAGATATATTCCTTTCAGCTAACAATGCCATTTTCCCATAATTTCAAATGCTGTGAATCTAAAGTGAAGTTCTCTAAATGCATTTTTTTTTCACCTTAAAGAACTGAAAGACCTGTTAGAGTTTCAAGATGTGTAGCCTCAGGCAAGCAGTGAGCAAAGTTAACAAAACAAAGCCCCCCAGGACCCTATTATTTCATTTCCCTTACTGGTTGTTCCTGAGCATTTGGTACCTTCATCTTCATATTTATTCCTTTGGAGCCTCACCCTTCTATACATAATGTAATCCTTTCCACCGGATAAATTTTCACATCAGTTTAATAATTTTTTGAAGTTATACTGGAGAATTGCTCAACTCACTTCTAAATTAAAGCACTTATTAAAAAACTTTGAAGCACTCTCACAATTTTAAATCACTGTGCACATAGCAATTTAAAATTATGGGAGCAGTTTTATAAGCACTTGAATTTGGAGGTGATCAGAGACCTGAAAATGTGCATTATAGAGTAATTTAAAATTATTAGAGTACTTCATATTTTTTATAAGCTCTTCAGCTGGGAAGTGATCAGGTTCTAGCATCTGAGCTAGCATTTATGCAGTACAAAGTGAAGTACTCCTCAGCTTGAGAAGATTCACTCTATTAAATCAAACTACTTTAATAATTTTAAAGTGATGCACAGTGAGCATGCTCAGATCTCCAAATTCACTTTTAAATTAAAAATATTTTTCACTTCCAACCTACAAAGACACTTATAGGATAAAGCAGTAATTTACTCTTTCAATTTTAGACATCAAACTGCCCTCTCTCTTTTAGGGTAGTTTTCCCTTGGTAAAAACAAAATATTAAAAATATTTTCCCATTTTAAAAAAAAGCATCATGCTATGAGAATTTAACAACCTTGTTG
This sequence comes from Plecotus auritus, assembly GCF_963455305.1. NCBI lineage: Eukaryota > Metazoa > Chordata > Mammalia > Chiroptera > Vespertilionidae > Plecotus > Plecotus auritus. The sequence continues at coordinate 98,113,454 of NC_137774.1, read as the reverse complement.
TATTTAAAAATATTTCCCTGTTAAAATAAACGTTAGTATATTGTGCTTTGGGATACCCTACTTTTACAACCTAAAACAATGACAAACTAGTATTTTTAAACTTAAGCACATAGCTAATTGTCTTATGTAACTACTAGAGGCCCTGTGCATGAAATTCATGCACTGGGGGAGGGGGTTGTCCCTCAGTCCAGCCTGCACCCTCTCCAATCTGGGACCCCTCGGGGGATGTCCCTCTCACAATCCAGGACTGCTGGCTCCCAACCACTCACCTGCCTGCTTGCCTGATTGCCCCTAACTGCTTCTGCCTGCCAGTCTGATCACCTCCTAACCACTCCCCTGTCAGCCTGATAGAGGCCTAACTGCTCCCCTGCCAGCCCGATTGCCCCCAACTGCCCTCCCCTGCCAGTCTGGTCACCCCTAACTGCTCTCACCTGCAGGCCTGGTCCCCCCAAGTGCCCTCCCTCACCTGCAGGCCCGGTCGCCCTCAGCTGCCTTCCCCTGCAGGCCTGGTTGCCCCCAACTGCCCTCCCCTGCAGGCCTGGTCACCTCTAACTGCCCTCCCCTGCCAACCATCTTGTGGTGGCCATCTTGTGACCCCATGGGGGCGGCCATCTTGTGCAAGGGCATGATAGTCAATTTGCATATTAACTCTTTATTATATAGGATAACACTTAGCCCACTGAAATATGTGGATGATTCTTCACAATAGGACAGTTGTCTTGCAATTTGAGAAAAGTCTTACAGACCCTACTATGTCTTCTGAATTTCACTGCTGACCTGAACAAAATCATGTTGTTCCAATAACATTCCCCCAGTCTACCCTTGAGTTCAAAGAAAGGAAAACATCAGAGGCATGAAAGTTGCTATACTAAATGTACATCGGGCAACCATGACTCTTGATCATTCAAATCAATCTTATTCATCTGAATTCCAACTGCAGTCAAACTGGATCTATTGGAAGGTAATCACTTAGGCCTTTTTCTTTGATAATACTTTGAATTTTATCCTATAGGAGAATTGATCTTAACTAATGTATTTATAATCCACAAGTGAAGCACGGTGGTTGCCAATAGCTGTTTGCCACCAGTGGAAAGTACGCTTTAGCTGTTTGTTATAGCTTATCAGGGAATCAGGCCACAAAATATATATGTACTACTCTCTAACTTGTGACAAAAACATCCAAGCCACTTCATCTTACATGACAGATGCTACCTGAAAATGAAAGTCTCCTGGTGGTGGTGGGGGAGGGGGGGACGGCGGGTAGTGAGATGGTGGTAGTGTCTTTACAAAGTGCTCTCTTGGCCCTGGCCAGTGTGGCTCAGTTGGTTGAGCATCATCCTATGCACGGAAAGGTTATTGTTCAGATATTACCTCTATGAAAATGTTTCAGAACTTAACCTATGAAATAGGTTCTGTTCTAACTAGTATGTTAAAAACTTTCAGAAGTTAGGCAATACCTGCTTCTATACAAAACCATTTTGAATTCTATGGGATTTGCATTTGTCTTTATACTATGATCAAACTGCCTTGGTTTTAATGCTATTTGCAACAAAAATTATTATGGAAGAAAACTAATAAACTATACACTGAGTGGCCAGATTATTATGATCTCTGAATGCATAATAATCTGACCACTCAGTGTGTGTGTGTGTATTATATATATATATATATATATATATATATATATATATATATATGTGTGTGTGTGTATATATATATATATATATATATATATATATATATATATATTAGAGGCCCGGTGCATGAATTCGTGCATGGGTGGGGTCCGGCCAGCCTGGCCAGGGGGAGGGGACATGGGCGGTTGGCCGGCCTGCCTGCTGGTCAAACTCCTGGTCGAGGGGACAATTGTATATTAGCCTTTTATTATATAGGATATATACTGAATGGCCAGATTATCATGCATTCAGAGATCATAATAATCTGGCCACTTAGTGTAGTATTTAGATGGTTTTTACACACTTAGTGGGATCTATTATTTGTCTATAGTGTCATAAAAGTATATAACTGCCCAACAAATGCAGTGGTGATAATGCAAAATCCTCTGTATATTCTCATCTGCAAACTAAAGCTGTCTTTCAAAAAAGCTGAGAAAACTAAATAAGTAGTCATTAACCAGAAGTTATAAAGAGATGATGAATTAGTTTGTGCCTGAATTAAGTAAGAAATCTGGGTATAAATGATAGAAGAAATCACAAGGGCATATGTAAGAGTTCTTATATGTTGGAGAGAGAAGATAATGAAAGGAACCTTCAAAAATTTGTTTATGTAGAATGTGAGTTAACAGGAAGCCCTGTCAAAATTTTTGCTACAATGAATCAGTAAAAAGTAAGTCAGACAATTATGACACAATGAATTTAAAAATCGATGTGGATATTTCAAACTAAGTGGCTTTTAGATAGAAAGCAAAAACGTACTTGTAAGACGAATATCCAGAAAGACGTTTAGATGAAAATATAATACTCATACACCCTTGGACTATGCAAGTGTAATGAAACATGAAAGCCTAGGACAGTTGTCAATGGGCATGCTCCAGATCTGTCATTGTATTTCACTGTAGCAATCACCATTTTTAAGATCACTATATAAAAAGTAGGAGAAGCAATATTGGGTGACGCCAATCTATGTCTGAGTCTCCTGTGTACAATATTGACTTTAGGACTGAAACCAGGGAGATAATACTCAAAACTCTTTGTACATTCTATCTAATAAAAGCGTAATATGCAAATTGACCATCACTCCAACACACAAGATGGCCATCCCCATGTGGTCAAAGATGGCTGTCCCCATGTGGACACAAGATGGCCAGCAGAGAAGGGAAGTTGGGGGCAACCGGGCCTGCAGGGAAGTGCAGTTTGGGGGGACCAGGCCTGCAGGGGAGGGCAGTTAAGGGTGACCAGGCCTGCAGGGGAGGACAGTTAGGGGTGACCAGGTCTGCAGGGGAGGGCAGTTAGGGGCAAACAGGCTGGCAGGGGAGCAGTTAGGCATAAATCAGGCTGGCAGGGGAGTGGTTAGGGGGTGATCAGGCTGGCAGGCAGAAGTGGTTAGGGCAATCAGGAAGGCAGGCAGGAGAGCAGTTGGGAGCCAGTAGACCTGGATTGTGAGAGGGATGTCCCAGATTGGAGAGGGTGCAGGCTGGGCTGAGGGACACCCCACCCCCGTGCACAAATTTCGTGCACCGGGCCTCTAGTACATTATAAAGACCAATGTGTGTTTTTCAGATAAAATTTTTAATTCCTCTGCATATTCCTACAGCAGTACTTATACCCATTCACATGAGTGTGTTTAATGTTATTTTATCTGAGAGCATTGCTAAATAAACAAAAATTTCATTAACATTGCAGCCATTTTAACTAAATCTTTGCTTAATGGCATAAAATGCCCTTTAATTCTTAGTGCCTACTGCACGAGTTAATCCATTTAAGTGCGAGAACATGTTTGTCACATTGTGTGAATCTGACAATTTTTTTAACCAAATCAAGCCTTTTGAGAATTGAATTCCATTTGCTTTGTGGGGGGAGGTGAGAGGGAGGATGACTTTCTGGTTCAAAGGAAAAATGCTTAGAAGCCATATTTGAAAGGCTCAAAAGGGGTCTTACACATCAAATAGCTCTTAGAAAACAACATTCTGATGAGTCAAATGTAAATTAATTAGAAACATAGAGATTGCTTTTCCCTGGCTATCCACATGGATTTCAAAGCTAAAAAAAGAGTGTTTGACGAAATATGTTTGGAGTATTCATGACCCAAAAGCATAGTAAAGTAGTTCAAGATGTTTCCGTGAAACAAAAATACTTGTTTTCTTGCAGTGATCTTCCCAGAAAATATCTAACAAATGCCTATGTAAAAGCATTGGGACTCATGCAGGTTCTCCATTTTAAGTCCATCAGGTACATCTTAAAGAGGATTTTTTCCCTGCAAAGAAACTTATTAAGTCATTATCAATGAATTCAAGCTTGGTAGTGCTTCCAAATGGGGAAACAAGTGAAATAAGCATTAAGACATGCTCACTGCAAATTTATCCTATATCGTGAGTTGTAGTAGGACATCATTTATGTGTGGAATATCTGGAGTGCTGAGACTGCAGACCCAGGAATAGCATTTCTATGAAGCTCCCATAAAATATCAGATTATAAGACTTTGGTCCAGGTAATTTGATTATATGTTCATCCACTGCTTGTATCTAATTAACGGGGAACTACAACTGGCCAAAGAAATTAAATCAAATGAACAATTGTGCAAAATGTATGCAGAAAGTAGTTCCCCAGTACCATCACTAGAGAAAGTAGTTTAAAATGTTATTAGCAAATATTTATTGCAAATCACTTGGCTAGATGGTGCTGAAAATTAATGTTATTAGAATTCCCAATGTAAATATCTTAAAATCTATCATTAAATAAAAATAGAAGAGTGAAAAAGGAGAGAGGAAAAAAGAGGCTTAAAAAGTATAAACCACAGGGAAGCTGGGGGCTGGAGAGGTGGGTGGAGGGTGGGGAGGGTGTGGGGAGACAAGGCCCAAGAAGTAATGGGGACCCAGATCACGCAGGGTGGCCATGAGGAAGTGACCGAAAAGTGATCTGACATCAGGTGAGAACCCCAGGCAAGAGTCGGTGAAACTGAAAAGAAATTGGACATTCCTATTGGCTCCATAAGTACCTGTGGATTATGGCAGGGAAAGTGAAATGCGTCGCTGATAAGGAGAAGTCATTGCTGATCATTTTGAGAGGAGAGGATGACAGAAAACGATTGCAATTTTCACCAGATGAGCATGCAAACCATCCGAAAAGTCTTTAGTGTCGAAACTGTCTGTGGCTCTCAGACAATCAAATAGGCAACCACTTTCCGAACCACTATGAACGGACTGGGAAGGATCTGATGGTGAAGAATCTTAAAGGATGTAGGAAAGAGCTGGAGAAAGAAGGGAGTCCTCTGGCAGAAAAAGATTAGGATGGAGAATACCTCTACCTGGACTTTGTCCCAGTCACCTACGCCCGCGGGCTGCAACCTGTTCGCAGAGGCTCACGAAAAGCCCCTCTAGCACCTGGACCATGAAGCCTCCTGGCAAAGCCCAGGGCACGGGCACCTTTCTGACCAACAAGCTCTCGCAAACAAAAAAGCGTTCCCATGACAGCAAAACATCTTTGTGTCTCCATCCACTAGGGAAGCCTACGTGATCTCTCTCTATATATGTATATCAACACCGGTTACTAACACCCAGCAGGAAGTTCGACCTGCGCTTGAATGTCCTGGTGTCTACCTACCGCGCGCTGCGCAGTTACTTGTATAAGCGCGGATTCTGCTGCTTCGGCACCGTCACGTCCACCCCCAGCACCAGCGAGTGGACAGCGGGTTTGGTCACTGCACCATCACTGCCACTCAGAAACACGGGGAGGGCCACAACCACATCCACGGGGGCAAGTGGACAGTGAGCAACCTGTGGCTGAGCACCCGAGGCAAGGGGGCGACCAGCACCCTGTTCGACAAGATCCACTGGATCCTCATGCAGAGCTTGAGGGCCTGGCACTGGTGATGAACAACGACAAGCGCTGCTCCAAATGTTAGGGCTACGACATCGTCATAGATGACAGGCTGAAGGGTAATGTGTCCAGATCTCTCGCCTCCAGCAGAGCCAGCGATCAGAACCGTACCCTCAAGGTTGCGGTTCCTAACAGAGAAACTCCGGACTGTAAATGGACCAAGTCCCCTCTCTCCCCGCAAAGGAAATTCTTGGCAATTAAGAAATTCTGTACGGTGAAAAGCTGGAGCAGGGAGACGGGCTGATGGAGAGCTGACCGTCCTCACAGCCCGAAAGTGACCAGCAGCAAGGGCAAACCTCCAACCTGGACGCTCCCAGAACCACTCACTGCACCCAGGCCCTCCCTGAAGACCTATACTGACATTTCCTTTTTCTAGAACTTTATTTTCCCTTTCCTAAGCCCTGCAAATAAATAAAGGCACTCCTTTGGGAGGAAGGGGAAGTATAAAACACTACCTTTTATGTTTTTGTTAAGTGATTTATTTTTCTTTATTATTTTTCCATTTTGAGTCCACAGAGGTAAAGGACCAAGCCCTTCCAGGAAGAGAAGTAACCAAGCTCAACTACAAACTACTTAATTCTTGCCCTAGTATGAGGAACAGTTGGTTCATATTTTCAGCTTATCCTGATGAGGTATAGTTGTTGTTGTTGTTGTTGTTCATTTTTCTCCCAGGGTCCTTAGAAACTGAGGACATTCCCCCAGTGATAACAAACTTTTGAAGAATTCTGAAGTTCATTTTATATTAAAACGACACTATCACCACTTCAAATAATTGATGGGGCTGGTAAGAGCCATCACTAAGGTAGCTGAACGATTGGGGGAACTGTGTTCCTTGGAGCCACCTGCATAGAAAAGCCTCCAAAGGATTTTTTTTTTTTAAGTCTACCTATTGAAGTTGACTTTGGAGTATCATTCCTTCAGTTAACATGTTTGCTTGTTGGATTCCAGGGAAGACTTGGCAGATCAGATATATTTAAGATGTAATACCAGTTCTACATTCAGTCAGCATTTTCACACATCTGTTCTCTTGGCATTTCATTGCTCTTAATTTCCAGTTTTGATTGTGGGATATTTGGAAGCGATAACTAACAATGGATGAATGTTTATTTTCCTGGGTCCTACAGGCCATGTGTGTTCAAGTGGATTTATTTCATCACACAGCTTTGCCTCAGAAAAGCAAATTATTACATGGCCAGATATTTTTCAAGAAATATTTGTTCATGATGAGTGCCCCTCTACAGGATATATATAAAGGATCTTGCCACTTGTGAGCCAAATTCAGTAGAGCTTTGAGTTAAAAAGGTTCTCATGCTTTCGTTTTCCCTTTCATCCTACATGATTTCTTCCTTTTGCTAAATGATTTCCTTTGCTCTTAAATACATTTCAAAGTTATATTGACTCTCCGAACTTGAAGGTAAAAAAAAAAACAACTAGTATCACCAGTTCCAATTTCCTAACTGGCTATCCTTCAAGCATTTAATATTCAGTAGATAAATTTGCAATTCAGAACAAGTTCTCCCATAGAGGTAAGGTACAGAAGACAGTATTCCACCAGGCTTCCCCATGTGGATGACCTAGCTCCTATCAGAACATGCACTCTGTCCTCCAGCTAAGGATGCAGATCAACCTCTGCTTGGTGGTACCTGGAACAAGTGGTAAAGAAAGAGGCAAAGTGGACATTTGTGGGCATTACATTGTGATAATTCTCTATAACGACTTAAGAGATGGATTTTTCTCTTAGTCCATGCTTCCTGAATAATGCTTTGCGATAACAGAAGTGTCCTTGGATTTATTCAAATATGTCCCTCCTAAAGATTTCTGTGGCTAATGAAGTTGAAGGAATTTGGGGCCTAGTTAAGCAGGTTCCACCCTCTGGAATTTTCAGGATTTCTAATGTGGGACATCCATCCTCTGTGAATCTGAGTGGGGGCTGTCATGTGCAGGGTTCCCTTCACTTCCAGAACCTCTGATCAGGATTCTATGGGGCCCTAGTCTCCCTGAAACAGCATGTAGAAAATGTTCTGATTACTCTCTGAGTGTCTTCAACTGGGCAGGGCCAAAGAATCCCTGTCCTTGGGGTAGTGCCTCACAACTGGAGTCTATGCTATCTCTTTTTATACATAAATTATTCATAAGTTGGGGCTGAGAGGATTCCTTTTAACTGAGCACTTCTTAATGAGAGGACCTATGCATTAATGCCAAAAAATAAAAATAAAAAAAATAAAAGCCCTAACCAGTTTGGCTCAGTGGATAGAGCGTCAGCCTGCAGACTGAAGGGTCCCAGGTTCAATTCCGGTCAAGGGCATGTACCTTGGTTGCGGGCACATCCCCAGTAGGGGGTGTGCAGGAGGCAGCTGATCGATGTTTCTCTCTCATCGATGTGACTCTCTATCCCTTTCCCTTCCTCTCTGTAAAAAAAAATCAATAAAATATATTTTAAAAAATGAAGAAGATAACCATTCCACAAACCAGCCAATACAATTCTGTTGTCTTAAAAGTAGGATTAGGCCCTGGCCAGTGTTGTGCAGTAGTTAGAGCACCAGCCCATGCACCGAAGGGCCATGGGTTTGATTCTGGTCAAGGGCACATACCTCAGTTGCACATAGATCCCCAGCTCAGTGGGTGTGCATGCAGGAGGCAACCAATCAATGTCTCTCTCACATCAATGTTTTTCCCTCTTTCTCCCTTCCTCCCTCCCTTCCACTCTCTCTAAAAATCAGTGAAAAAATTATCTTTGGGTGAGGATTAACAACAGCAATGCAAAAAGTAGAATTAGCCCTGGCTAGGTGGCTCAGTTGGTTGAGTATTGTCCCAAAAGGTTGCAGGTTAGAATCCCATTCAGGGCAAATACCTAGGTTGTGGGTTCCATCCCTAGTCCAGGCGTGTATTAGAGGCAGTAGATTGATATTTCTCTCTCATATTGATGTTTCTCCCTTCCTCTCTTTCTAAAAATCAATAAAAGCATATCCTCCAGTGAGAATTTTTTAAAAAGGTAGTATTAGATCCATTGCAGAGAATACTATCAGCTGTGTAATAAATAGGTATTAATTTTATTCCAAATATATAGCAATTATCGAGAGATATGACTAAAACATATAAAAGCAATTAACCTTTCTTTAAACCTGGTTTAAAGAAAATATTTTAATGACAAGGGAAAATAACAAAAACCTGGTTGATAATACATTTTTGTATTCATAAGAATACAAGACTTTTAGACTATACAGCAAGGTCGCAGAGTGAAATGCCAAGGTACTGAATTGCAGCAGCCAGCAAAGTGTTAGGGACTTACATATAAGAAGCCTACAGAGTCAATTGTTTCTGGAGAGCAGTGTCATTATCGCAGTTCAAAGATCCATAGAAGTGACTTCATTTCTGCCAAAAGTCAATGATTATCATCTCCATCCATTGCTTCAATGCAATTCTTTTTTAAAAAAATATATTTTATTGATTTTTTTTACAGAGAGGAAGGGAGAGAGATAGTTAGAAACATCAATGAGAGATAAACATCGATCAGCTGCCTCCTGCACAACCCCTACTGGGGATATGCCCACAACCAAGGTACATGCCCTTGATTGGAATCGAACCTGGGACCCTTCAGTCCACAGGCCAATGCTCTATCCACTAAGCCGAACCAGCTAGGGCCAATGCAATTCTTAAGGAGGTAGCATGAACTGTGTGAGTTACATCACAAGCAGATGGAAAGGCAGCAAGCTTGGGCATTGTGCAGATTACCTAGACCAGAGGAATGCTGATTGTCACCTGAGAAGATAGCATGTACAGATAAAAGGAATGAAATATTTTTGCTTTTGCTATAGGAGTTCTGTTGAAGAAGCAACTATTCCAACACAGATCAAAATGGTTCACAAAGAACCTAAAGAGAATGCAGAATGAAGATTACAATGATGAAATTCCAAAAAGGGCCAGGAAATAAACATTTCCAATAAAAAAATTTAAAAAAAAACAATTCTGAGAGTTCTTTCATGAGGAGTGAATTGAGTATAATCTAAATGCGTGGTTCTCAAACTTTTGTCTCAGGAACCCACCCACCCCCCTGCCCATCACCACCACCACCATTTAAAAATGAGTAAGGACCACAAAACACTTTTGTATAGTTGGATTTTAGTTACTGATATTTACTGTATTAGAAATTAAAAGTAAGACATTTTTCAGATATACATACAAATTTAGTGAGAAGACTGGCATTGTTTAAAATTTGTAACTCATGATGCTTAAGAAAAGACAGCTAGATGCCCTTTTCTGCTTCTGTTTCCAATCCCCTGTACTGTCATGTGGCCCCTGGAAAATGCAATTGCATTCAGAGAGAGAGTGAAGAGATAAAGAAGGTCTTAGTACTATTAGGAGAAAAGTTTGACCTTGCAGACATCCTGAAACAGTGATGGGAACTCAGAGGTGTGCCTGAACTTTGAGACCCAGTGAGTTAAAAACATTGTATGTCCAATATATTTACAAATATGTACATATATCAATATACTATATATAGATATAGTCTTCTCAGGTTAACTACTTACTATCATGTAGGTAGATAATTTATTAGTGTAAGTTCAAAAACTCTGCACTGTTCATTTCTTTCAACTGTATAAAGCCTGTGATACACATTGCAAGCCAGAATGGCAATAAAGTTAAATAGATAACATTTGTATGTGGTCCGTTTTGTAACAGAGACCCAACAAGATGCAGTCCTGACTGTCAACACTAAACGTTATATTTTCACATGTGGTACTATTGTGTCCTCATGATGAGGTAGATGGAGTAAGCATTACTCTATTTTGTAGATGAGAAAAGTGCACAGAGAGGGGTAAGTGACTTATCCAAGTACCATAACTAATCCATGACAGAGCTGGGACTGGATCCAGCCCAGTGCTGCTGTGGGCTTATCACTGGGCCAACACACGGTGCCAGAACACATGGTGGAAAAGTGAAAACTATGGCTGGGGTGTTATGTTGCCTGATTTGTTTCTCTGTAATTTTCACTTACTCTGCCAAATAGCTATTTTGGTAGATATGTGGTTGGTGCTTTGATATTAGTTTGCTAAATGTTCTGTTTTAATATTTTGAAAATGTGTAATTACTCCCTCTGGCTTTAATTTTCCTTACATGTAAGGTTTGGATCAAAATACCATGAAGGCTCCAGCAACAACATCTTTATCACTTATAAAAGAAGGCATATCAGAATCTAGAACTTAATTTAAAAAACAAAAAATGGTCTCCTCATATTGGACAACTTATATAAGAGCACTTCTGGTTTGCTCCATAATGGTGGATGGCATCAGAATTTTTTTGGAAGCCAGGGGCAAGGGATGCTTGACTTCCTGCGACATTATGAAGAATACTACACAATAAGGTCTTGTCCCCACATAAGTTTGAAATATCCTGCTGAACAGCCACTTTGTCTATATTTTTTCTAACCTACACTGAAAAATGTGTGAAAAAACAGGAGTGTTAATAAATACACACACACATACACACTTGAATTGAAAAACAGTGGCAGAAGTAAAATTTAGAGCGTAATCTATTTTCTTTGTTTATTGTTGACACTATTACAGATGTCCCCCATTTTCCTTTCCTTTGCACCCCTCCACCCAGGCCCCACTCCATTTTCTTTTAGACCATGAGTCCAAAATCCTATGGTAATTGTCTGACATTCATAGTCACTGGATTGGTTGGGGGGGGGGAGAATCATGTGTTAAAGGGCTACAGACTCAACTGTTGGTGAATCATGCAATGTTATTCATTTTTAATATTTTAGGATATGATAGTCTCATGAATTCTCATTATCTTTTTTATTCTTCTATCTCATATCTTTAATTACAGAATCAAATAATGATTGTAGGATGTTAAAAGGTACTGGATGAATCAGAAAAATACACATTTACTTATGAACTTTCCCTGTTTTATATTGTAGAGAAGAAGTATGAAAACTGTATGCCAATAAAAAAAAATTTGATCCTGAAAACGTATTTTAGGGAATTAGAAATCTATTTAAGAGGAAAATAAGAGTAGCAGTGTTTTCTTTGTAAAAGAGATCATTAGCCAGAGACTGTCCTGTTATGACCTTTCAGCAAAGGAAGTTATTCTGGTTCTATGAATTTCTATATTCCAGCTAAGCTCAATTACTTTCATTGTAAGGAATTCTATTAGAGCAGTTACAATAGCTACTATAACAGATAAACCCTGAAATCTCAGTAGCTTAACACTAATCTCAGTGGCTTAACACAAGTTTATTTTTCACTCCTATAAATTCCAAACACTTTTCTTGTTCAGGTTATCTCTCTGCCAGGGGTAATTCAGGGACTCAGCAATTCTGCACCATGGAAGAAGCGTGACTCTCTGGCAGACAGCTAGCTGCCTCTTCCACAGGAACTGTGTTTTCAGGTAATCTCAATTTATCAGGAAAACTCAAGTCCAAGTATTTATACACCTGACTTCAGAAAGCTCCTTCTTATAGGTTTTGAGATAGACAAAAAGAAGAATCACCAGAAAATTGGAGTGTGGGAACTCCATGTCCAATAAATTATAGGAGAGTTGTGAAAGATCAAAGTTCTGTAGTCAATGGAACACTCCAGAAAAAGGGTAAAATTACACATAGTACACACAAAGAAATTAGGATAGATTTAATAATAGATGTTAGGTAAATTATGCTATAAATGTGTCAATATATCTGAAAGTTACTCTACTATAACCCTAAAGAACCATCTACATTTATTTTGCTGATGTTTGCCATTTTAACACATGCAAATAAAAAGTTCAACTCTGTGGAGTGGAGGATGGCTTCAACAGAAACAAGTTTTTCTGGATTCTCTACTAAGATGGTGACAACGGTCTGAAGGTCAAGCTGCTGCCAACACTACTTCTCCCCCTTGTTCTCAAGGATAGACAGTGTACTGTCTACTCTATATTTGTTAGATATATATTAAGCTATCAGTCATTATGCATCCTTTTTGTCATAAAACGTTTCACTATTTCCTTAATTGTTATGTCAAATCTAAGTATTTGGGTATATGACTGATACATTGATGTTGGACACATACAAGACCAAACTGGTATAGTCATTGGCAAAGATGTGGAGTTAAACCATAATACTTTAATAATGATGGAGCACAGGGTATTTTGGGGTGTGTGTGTGTATTTTTTCAAAAAAGGTTAGAGATCTCGGAAGATGAACATAACTAAATTAGCAACAAAGATCACAGTGGTAGGCTGACTCTTTCCCCAATAGTGTCATGGTGATAGATGCTGAAATTGGGAAATAATGGTAAAATAGCATTGAAAAGGTACTCCTCTGAGGAAGGGGCATTCATTTACAACCACATCCCATGAAGCTGCCAATATAAAAAAAATTTAGCATCTACCATCAGATCAATCTCTGCGTTCATCATGTTTTTTCAGGACCTCAAGTTATCACAAATTTTACAAAAGAAATGCTAGCACATGTTGGAGTGTACAATAACTTTCTAGTTACTGCTGGAAAAACTAAAGGGATTGGCTCTAATCCTGATTATATATATATATATATATTCATTTATATTGAAATAGTTATTAAAATAAATTTGTGATACACTAGAGTATATGCATCTTTATTAACACATTGAAAAACAAGAAGCCAACAAGGTCCAGTGAGAAGTTCTAATAACTACCTTAGTTTCAATGTCTATTCATTCTAATAATGATAATGATGCACACATTTTCTTCTAGAAGTTCTGAGACAGAATCAAAACTTAAAAATTTATAGATAATAAAGTGTTTCATGTTTTTGTCCTAGGGACAAAACTGAGCTATGAATTTAAACTTATTGCAATTGCTTACCATTTCACTTATATAAAAACTAGGGCCCAGTGCACAAATTTGTGCACCTTGAAAGGAACTGTGGGATGTGAGGCTGTGGTTGGCACAGGGGCAGATCTCGGCCCATCCTCCGCCCCTACCTGGCCCCTCTCACTGTGGTCCCCAGCCCCCTGTCTGCCAGTAGTCTCGCTCCTGCTGCCGCTGCTCCCACATGCTGATGGGGCAGGCCCCACTCGCACCGCTGAAGGCGCAGCAGCTCCTGCCGAATCGCCCCTCAGGAGCAGAGGGAGGTGGAGAAGCCCTCAGAAGCGATCAGGGCCAGCAGCTGCCACTTGCACCCCCTGATGGAACCAAGCAATCCGGACCGGCACCAGGCACTGGCAACAGGTGTGAGCGGGGCCGGCGCTGGCAGTGGGTGTGAGCAGCAGCTCCGGCACTGGCAACGGGTGCGAGCGGGGTTCTTGCCCACAGCCACCACACCTACCCACTGATGGCGCCAAATGATCAGGGCTGGCACCAGGCGCCAGCAGTGGGTGCCAGCAGCAGCTCCCGCGCCGGCAGTGGGTGCGAGCGGGGCTGGTGCCGGCAGCAGGCGCAAGCGCCGGGTGCGACTGCGGTGCGGGGAGCAAAGAATTTTCAGTAACCACCAGAGGCTCGCCCTGATGACAGCAACCGGTGCCCCACCTTGGTCTGGCGCCCCTGCTCACCTGCTCCATCCCACGGCGGCTGACACCTGCCGTGTTTCGTGCATGCCCCCTGGTGGCCAGTGCACATCATAGCGACCAGTTGTTCAATTGTTTGGTTGTTCCGCTGTTTGGTCTATTTACATATTAGCCTTTTATTATATAGGACTATTTATCCAACGTCAACTATGAGCCAGACAGTGCTTGGTCCAAAAAATACAATATTTAAAAACAACAAAAACTCCAAAATATACCTCTCCCGTCATGAAACTGATATTCTAGGTAAGGAGACAAATCAATAAATATTTCCATAAACGTAGAAATCAAACCAATGGAGATCTAATATAAGAAAATGCACAGGACTATGAGAACACATAATACTCTGGGGGTCAGGGTAGAACTTCTTTAGATGGTTGATTTCCACAAGAGAATGGAAGGATATGTCAGAGTGACCTACACAATGGAAGTGGGAAGCAGAAACCTATGACTGGAGCAAGACATAAATGATGTTAAATTAAATGAAATCATATTATCAGCTAGAAGGCTGGTCACACAAAGACTTAAAGCTTCTTCAGCTATTTCCACCTTTATACTGAAATCAATGGGAGGACACTGACTTCAGATTTTTGTTTTACAAAATCACTCAGGTTGAAAGAGGGGAAAAGCCCAGTGGATGTCAAAACCCATGGGAAGCTACTGCCTTCACTCTAACAGGTTTCCCTGCTTCCAAGCCAACTCAATGTAATTGTGTAATGGAAAACAACTTATTTACAAAACAGAATTGAATTTCACATGCCACAAATTTTCCTGATGTTATTACAGATACGGCTTCTACTTCTTTAAAAAATTGCTATTTTCATATATATTCAACACCATATGTACACGGTGGTATACCTACCACCTCTTGGATGGGTACTCCTTAGGTTAAAGAAAGTCCTGCATTCCGCTACTTCCCTATCCTTTCTGCATGTTCCCCAGTGACATTTTAATAAAAATTAAGTACCACTAGTTCAAATCCTTTTTTCCCTTATCTTTGAAATGCTCCCAGCAAGGAAGCATCTGAAATTTGTCATGACATAACTCATGATGTCGCACACAAGAGTGAACCCTCAACCATCTGTGAACCAGAAATTTTATTTCCATCAGCAAATACCCCCTTTCATGAATGCCTTATCTGTTTCATAAATCAAGTATTTTAGGAAATAGTGGCATGTACTTAGTCTGTCCACATCTCTGTGGATTACTTAAATTTCAGAATTTAAAAGGATTCTGTAATTGTGAGGTCTGATAATATCGGCAATATTACAATATCTGAGCTCCGGTTAAACACTTGTGTGAAACTTAAACATGATTTAAATTCTAGTTTCTAAGATTTATTTCTCTCTGCTACTATTGTACAAAACCACTATTAATATGCTGTGAAATGAGACATCTACAGCATCACTAGTAAAAGCCTTTAAGTGGTAATCCTTCTGAATCCTTTCCTGTAATAGCTGAACATTTGCTGTACAAAACCAATGAAATTCACACATGCTGCTACAGAGTAGTGGGGAGATTATTACAGCATTTTCCCTCCAAAGTACCTTAGGCTTTGGATAATTAGAGAATAGTCGTATGTTCTAAACTTCCTGCCAACAATGAGGCTTTTAGTTGCATTAGACTGAGGACAAATTGTAGCATAATGTATGTTGACAGTTTAATAACATGGGTTACTATCCTTGGTGTACTTTATGATGTAATACATCCTTATAGGTGTCTCCAGAGAATTGTGCTATGACTTTCAAGGCACAGAAAATTCAATCATCTAAAACCGTCTGAGTAAGATTTCTGCCTTCTGTATACTTTGGACATTTTCCTAAAAAATAAATAGGTGTTACCCTTCTAAAATATTTTCCTGACATGACTTTTCTGTTTTTCTTTTCAAGCTGTAGACTTTTAAGATTGGGAGGTACAATTCTTATTAAATTATACATTAAAAATATAAAAGTCTCTTTCTTTATATAATAGTCTTTTTCAGGTCTCAGAGGTAAAGCTTCTCTTCTATAAAGAGCTGTAATTGTGGTTTTCAAAAATCTCATTAAATATTTAGATCTTTTAAAGCACAAGTGTTTTCTGTTGAGGTTTAAACACATTTAGGCTAATTATTTCTAATGTTTTGACCATTGTACAAATACTTGTATTATTAAATAACTAACAGCATAAAACAAAATACCAAGTCTTATGTGCAGAATTCATGTAATTACTCCTGGTTTTACTTTTTATCAAGATATTTCTATATGAAACAAAAATAGCAATACAATGTATTTTTAAAGTGAGAAAGTCATAAAACATTATTAAATGAGTGCAATATAGCCTTATTCCTTTCCTTGCATTTATATAGCCATAAACACAATAAAATATTCTTGTTCTCAAATACCAAGCCCACTGTGATTCCATGCTGGACAATTGCCTGGCACTTTAGTGATTTTGCAGAAAAGAAAACACACTACAATATTCTAAAAGAAAATATTCTCCCAATACCACTTTATTAACATTTTTTAAAAGACTCGTTTTATCATACACATGCAAGGTGAAAAAGGAGTTAGAGAAAATGACTAGAAGTCACCATCTTCCCTAACCGCTACCTTTTATTCTGTTTTGTCTTTTTAAAAAGCTGGATAATATGGGAAAACAGAAAAGCCTAAAGCAAGTTCCTGTCCTAAAGGTTAGAGGCATTTTATAGTAAGTACTCCCTATGTTGCAGTTGCAGGTACTGAGTAACACATTGGACATACACTGTTTCCTTTACTGCTCCAAGCAACCCAGAGAGGACAGTTCCCTTATTATTATCTCCCTTTTATAGGTGAGGAAAGCGGGGTCAGAAAGCCGGGGCTTCACCTAAGATCTTAGGGCCAGTAGGTGGTAGAGTTAGGATTCCCACCCACGCGCACAGAATTCCAGGCCTGGAACAAACTGTTTTCCTCATTGGCCAGGCAACTGATTTAGAAATTTTTTAAATGCCTGGGTGGGTATTGTAATTAAAAATAATGCAAGCCCATATAAAGAGCATTAAACTAACACAAATGTTGCTCACTGTTTGCTTGAGGACTAAAGATACTCAGTCACTGGGGAACTCTTCTGAAATTCCTGTATTTCAGAGCGCTCACCCAGGGCAGAGCAGTTCCTTCTGGCCCCAACAACTCCGCAGGCAGTCCTGCTCTTGAAAATCTTATGTCACTTGAGTGATCTCATTGTTACCATTATTATGACATTTTCTAGTGGCAACTCAGAGCCAAACTGTCTATGTGTTCAAAGCAAACATAGAGAAAGCCAGCTTCCAAGATTTTGCGAAGCCCCTGGAAGCTGAGAGAGTGAGTGATCTGAAAAGCAAATTGGAGCATAGAGTGTGTGAGGCTCAATCCAGGGGGAAAAAAGGGAATGCCCTTGAATTCTAACCCACACTGAACTTTTTGGTTCCAGTGTCTTTGTTGCTTTTTCTAACTTTGGCCCAGTGCTTGTGTGCTTTCCTCTTCCCGGGGGTTCCACGGAGCAGGCTTGGCTGGGAGAGGTCCCAGCAGAGAGCAGAGGTCTGAGGATTACTGAAGTGGTTTTCTTTTTAATCACTTATGAAAACAGAGACAAAGCCAATCACCAGCCACGTGATTTGCTCTAAGTCACTGGGCCCCTAAATTCCACAAAGAAAGCCAGACCAGCTCCTTCCCAACAGTGCTGTCTTTTGAGCTCCTCTCAAGTTGGAGAACCTTACTGCTCTGGGAAGGGGAGGGAGGCAAAGGAAAAATAGTGCTTGCACACACGAGTAAAACGGAGAACACAGTGAAACTCTCACGCTCAAGCAGAGTGCATGCCTATGTGTCTCTACTCTTTTCCAGCACTTTGAAAATGTATGCCTGCTTTATTTCCCAGGTGATGAAGCTTAACACAATCTCTATCCCTTCCTCTCATCGCCCCGTGATTTTTCTTCTGTGGGGCGTGCAATCAGAAAGTACTCCTGAAAAGCTAAATTAGAAGCAGAAGATGAAGAGTCCGAGATGAACCTGATTGCATGGGTCCTTGCTAAAATTTAATTAACTAGCACTTAACTAAATACTCTCTAGGCAATTGCAGGGAGAGGAGAAAGGCCCTAAGAAGGAGTCACAACTTCAACACCCTAGTGGCCAAGCATTCTTTGGAATTGTCAGTGGTTTCACATGAAGTCCTCACCCTAAAACAACAACAAAAACCCTGATGATTAGC
Source organism: Plecotus auritus (assembly GCF_963455305.1). NCBI lineage: Eukaryota > Metazoa > Chordata > Mammalia > Chiroptera > Vespertilionidae > Plecotus > Plecotus auritus. Next base: position 98,095,180 of record NC_137774.1, on the reverse strand, counting down.
ACAAAGGATTAATGTCATTTTCTTGTGTATTTATAATTTTCAAGAGTTTAGCCCAGGAGACAATATTCATTCCCACCCACCTCAATCACCCCCCGCTTTGAAAAAGAAAGTAATCTGTAAACTCAAACCAAATGTTTTCCTTTTTTTTTTTCCTCTCTCAGAAACATCATCAGACTCTGTCAAGCACAGGCGAGATGCCAGCTGCAGCAAGATGACACCAACCCCAAGATGTGGGACTTGGCTGTGTTCCTCTGAGGCTTGCACAGAACAGTATTAGAAGTGGTTTGTGTTTATGCCTGGAACACTGTGGGTATTAGCTATTCTTCTAAATCTACATGTGCATGGTGTTTTCTGGTTTTGCAAATGTACTGACTCATTTCTCAACACATTTGGGCTTCTTTCCCTTCCAATTGCCCAATCCCTTCACTCCAAAACCTGTGTCTGTCCTGCCCTACTTCTCTCTCCCCAAAACTAGACTCTAACCAATTGGATAGAAGCTTTCCAGTCCCTTTCTAAATCAGGTCCATCTTCTTGGAGGTCAAATTCCATTGCATATCTAAATTATGGTTATAATATATAGGGTCTAAATTAAATGTTTATTTTTTTTTTATCCTCACCCAAGGGTATTTTTTCCATTGCTTTTTAAAGAGAGTGGAAGGGAGAGGGAGAGGGAGAGGGAGAGGGAGAGGGAGAGGGAGAGGGAGAGGGAGAGGGAGAGGGAGAGAGAGAGAGAGAGAGAGAGAGAGAGAGAGAGAGAGAGAAAGAGAGAGAGAGAAAGAGAGAGAGAGAAAGAGAGAGAGAGAGAGAGAGAAGCACATTGATTGATTGCCTACTGCATGATTGGGATCAAACCTGCAACCCATGTATATGCCCTTGACCTGGAATCGAACCCAAGACCCTTCAGTGCTCAGGCCAATGTTCTAACTACTGAGAAACACCAGCTAGGCCTTAAACTAAGTGTTTATAATTAATGTATAAAATGCAGCACAATATTACAAACTAGTGGCCTGGTGCATGAATTGGTGCACATTGAAAGAAAATTAATTAGAAGAAATATTTTAATATCGCTATTTGCCCTTTCTCTATAATAGAAGTGTCAACCAAATTCACCATCAACGATGACAGTTCGAAACACACGCATGTGATTGGCGCCAGCAAGAGCTTTATATGTATTGCGCATGTGCAAGTCAACTTAGCCTTTTATATAAATAGAATAAACTTGCTTAATTAGACCTGCTTTCTGATTTAGCTAAACTTTTTCCAGCCCAATGAAGCACCCCAACTTTTCTTTCAGGTAATTGTCAGCAACACAGCAGTAAATATCAACACAAAGCAGATTATTATTGTAGTTCACACAGGGAGAACAAAGGTTAAAATATTTAACTGAGCTGTGTTTGACTATATTCTGCGCAGTGAGAAAACCTGAAGTCATTTTCAAGGTCTACCATTTCTTACTTCTTTTCAATCAGGTCAAGTTTCTAAGCTTTCTAAATCTATGTTTTCTGGCTAATGAAAAGAAAATAGGATCCTACCAAGTCTTCTATCTACCTACTCCAGGACTTCTGTGAGGATCAAATGAGATGAGGCATGGGAAAACACTTCACAGACATTTGTGAAATGTTTTCACCTGGCTATAAAGCCAGTCGTGTTCCTGGGCTGAAGAAACTCCAAAGAGGCTAGTCGCTAGGGAGAGGAAGCTAGGCATTGCTACATGACATCATTACCTGAAGCCCACAGCAACCGTTTCTGGGGTGGGCTGGGCTGTGGGCCACATTTTACGCCATGGGGTCTTGGCAACATTGGCTGTGATTTGGTGGGTTGTTGCTCTAGGGTGATGGCAGGGCCTGGGTTCCACTTGGGGGAAGCCAAGTGTCAGTTTGTGGGTGCCAGGTCCACGATGCCAACCATTGTGTGTCATGGCAGCTCCTGCATTGAGTGTCTGCCCCCTAGTGGTCAGTGTATGTCATAGTGACCAGTCAGACGGTAGGAGGGACACTTAGCATATTAGCCTTTTATATATCTACTAGAGGCCCGGTGCACGAAATTCTTGCACGCGGGTGTGTATGTCCCTCAGCCCAGCCTGCACCCTCTCCAATCTGGGACCCCTCGAGGGATGTCCGACTGCCCGTTTAGGCCCGATCCCACTGGGCCTCACAATCCAGGACTGCTGGCTCCCAACTGCTCGCCTGCATACCTTCCTGATTGCTCCTAACCGCTTCTGCCTGCCAGCCTGATCACCCCCTAACCACTCCCCTGCCAGCCTGATTGATGCCTAACTGCTCCCCTGCCAGCCTGGTCACCCCTAACTGCTCTCCCCTGCAGGCCTGGGTCCCTCCTAACTGCATTTCCCTGCAGGCCTGGTCGCCCCCAACTGCCCTCCCCTGCAGGCTTGATTGCCCCCAACTGCCCTCCCTTGCAGGCCTGGTCCCTCCCAACTGCCCTCCCCTGCTGGCCTGATCGCCCACAACTGCCCCCCCTTGCAGGCCTGGTCCCTCCCAACTGTCCTCCCTTGCTGGCCATCTTGTGGTGGCCATCTTGTGTCCACATGGGAGCAGGATCTTTGACCACATGGGGGCAGCCATCTTGTGTGTTGGAGTGATGGTCAATCTGCATATTACTCTTTTATTAGCTATGATAGAGGCCTGGTGCATGGGTGGGGGCCAGCTGGTTTGCCCTGAAGGATGTCCCAGATCAGGGTGGGGGTTCCCTTGGGGCGTGGGGCGGCCTGGGCGAGGGGCCTGTGGTGGTTTGCAGGCCGGCCACACCCCCTGGCGACCCAAGCAGAGGCCCTTGTATCTGGGGTATATTTACCTTCTACAATTGAAACTTTGTAGCCTGGTGCAGAGCCAAGCCTTCTGCTTGCTCCGTGGCAGCAGCCATTTCTGTTGGGATTTATGTATCTTCTATAATTGAAACTTTGTAGCCTTAAGCGGAGGCCTGGGCTGGCCAGGGTGTGCGGAAAGCTTGGCTTCCTCCATCACCGGGGGCAACCCTAGCCTCCTGCTCTTTCCAGCTCCGTGGCTGCCGCCATTTCTGTTTGGGTTCATGTATCTTCTATCATTGAAACTTTGTAGCCTTGCGTGGAGGCCTAGGCCGGCAAGGGCAGGCGGAAAGCTTGGCTTCCTCCATCGCCGGGGAAACCCAAGCCTCCCTCCTGCTCTCTGTGGCCGTAGCCATCTTGGTTGGGTTTATTTGCATATTCGCTCTGATTGGCTGGTGGGCGTGGCTGGTGGGCATGGCTGGTGGGTGTAGCAGAGTGAGGGTTAATTTGCATATTGCTCTTTTATTAGATAGGATACTAATAAAAGGGTAATATGCTAATTAGACCGGGAGACCTTCTGGACAAAGCCATGGAGGTGGGGCAGAGGCAGAGGTGGTTAGGGGTGATCAGGCCGGCAAGGGGGGGGGGGCAGTTGGGGGCGAGCAGGCTGGTGAGGGGGCAGTTGGGGGGTGAGCAGGCTGGCATGGAGGGTAGTTGGAGGTGAGCAGGCCGGCAGGGGGTGGCAGTTGGGGGCGAGCAGGCCGGCAGGCAGGTGAGCAGTTAGGAGCCAGCAGTCCCAGATTGTGAGAGGGATGTCCAACTGCTGGTTTAGGACCGATCCAGCAGTCAGACATCCCCCGAGAGGTCCCAGATTGGAGAGGGTGCAGGCCAGGCTGAGGGACACCCCCCCCCCCCAACGCATGAATTTCGTGCACCGGGACACTGGTATAGATAATAAGTACCTAAGAGTTTGATTGGAATACTTACAGTCCTCAAGAACACTGAAGAAATGCTGTACATGTAATTTTATGTTCAAAAACATATATATATGCTAGGTATACTAGGATAATTTGAAACTAGAGAGAATCAATATTCCAACATTTACTATTCATCAAGACTTAGGATTTTTGTCCAATAAGGAAATGGATGTGACTGTTTATAAATGCAGAAAACAAAACTGAAATGGTACTGTAGTCATTCAATTGGTTTATGTAGTCTAGTGATGTGTTATTTGTACTTACATTTGGTAGGAGGCTCTGGAATTACATTATTTTAAACAACTTATAAAATAACAAGGCAACAATGGACAATAAAGTTCCAAAAATCAAGAGCATCATGACATACCTTTCCCCAGTAAGTGACTCAAATCAATTGAATGGACCTTTTGAATAAAATTGAAATCTATGTGCATCTATGAAAGCTTTGGTTCATGGCTGAATGATTTCCAAGTGAAATAAAATTCCTAACTGGAAGAAAATAAGTCACTAGAAAATTCATGGTCATTAATGTGGTTAACACTAGTCAGCTAAGAGTGAGTTTACCTCCTATTAAGGCTGTAAAGCTATGACATTTTTGCAAATAATACCAATGTAGTATCAAATAAAGAACTGATTATATTACAATTATAAGAGCCATTGCAAAGCCCTAAATATATCATTGGCAGGGTTCCTCCAAATTGAAAGTGCTAATCTCCAATACACATCAGCTCTGGCTTGGCTTGTCTTGTTAGGTAAACAAAATGTGTCTTGCCAGTCATTGCCATAAAATATTAATGCACTGGAAGTCTCTAAACCTTGCTAAGCATAAGGCCTATTATCACACTTAAGAGCAAAGCAATCTAATAAATTGCTGGCTGTATAAAAACTAAGTCAGCTGGCAGAGACAGTAATCTCCCTAAGGGATAGTAAGAGCCTCATCTTCAACTACAGCAGCTGCAGTTTCAGAGAAATTATGTTTCTTCTGCTCGGTAAAAATACATTCACGCTGAATTCTGTTATTTAAACTCTAATAGAATCATTAGGAATATCCATACATTATGAATAATAGAAAATTAACTAAGAAAATCATCTACAATGCTGCCATATAATAGGCACAGTATTTTTATTAGGGTTGAGTTTTAGAGGGCTAAATCTGATGTAAAATCAAGCTGTTTAATTCTAACATCCATTTTGAAAGACTAGGAACCCTCAACTCATACATAAATAATCACATGTAAACACAGAGCACTGAGTTGATATCCTTAATTGAAAGCAATTTACTTGTTTGGCCCTGGTGTTAGGTCCTTCAGACAGTATATAATCATAAATGTAATACTGTACTCTTGTGAGGCACCTTAAAATTGCTCAGTTGCTTTTTTATGCTACACTTAACTAATCTCTGAAAATCATATGAAAGATATATTTCAAATGGACCATACCTTTATTTACCCCCAGCCTCCACCCCACACACTTTCATTAATTAGTTAAATCAACATATTTGCAGTAATAGAGAAAAGATGGGCAGATAATTTTTTAAATAGCAATAACAAATAATAATAACTGGTTTCACATATATTATTTCACTTTAACCTCATAGTAACCCATTAAGGTCAGCATAGTGACACCTCTATGTCAAAAATGAAGAAATAGCCAAAACCGGCTTGGCTCAGTGGATAGAGCGTCAGCCTGCAGACTGAAGGGTCCCAGGTTCAATTCCGGTCAAGGGCATGTAGCTTGGTTGCGGGCACATCCCCAGTGGGAGGTGTGCAGGAGGCAGCTGGTCGATGTTTCTCTCTCATCGATGTTTCTGACTATCTATCCCTCTTCCTTCCTTTCTGTAAAAAATCAACAAAAAATATATTTTTTAAAAAAAATGAAGAAATAGATGATTTGTTCATAGTCAACCAGTTAGCAAAAGGTGCCATCAGTTTTTAAATCCTGGTCAACAGACCTTAAACACTACACCTCTAAAGGCAGCCCAGTTTTTGTTGCTGTCCTGTTTTATTGTTTTCAATTCTATGTACAATTTCCTCTTGCCAGACATACTACTTCCAATATTGAAAAGCATTTAGTTTTTTCAGTAATTTCTACCCAGGGATGATAATTTTAAGTTACGTAAGTTACATGATTAATGAATGATGTGTGACTTTATATGACACTCAGCAATAAAATGTTGATGACCTACACACAAGCAAAATGTGAACTAAATAAAAGCCCTGGCTATATTTATTTTTAATTCTCACTTGAGGAGTGAGGATATTTTTCCATTGATTTTTAGAAAGAGTGGAAGAGAGGAGGTGGGGAAGAAAGAGGAAGAGAAAGAAGAGAGGGAGAGAAACATCGATGTAAGAGAGACACATTGATTACTTGCTTCCTGTTCATGCCTCATTGGGGCAGAGATTGAACCTGCAACTGTGGTACATGCCCTTGACCGAGAATAAAACCCCATGACCCTTTGGTCCATAGGCTGATGCTCTAACCACTGAAGTAAACTAGCTAAGGCACTCCTGTTATATTTAGAAGTAATATTAGGAGTTGAAATATATTTAAATCATGAAGCGGGGGCGGGGGGGACTTTTACAATGACTCAGAGACCATAGGCTCATTTAAATTTGCACAAAGACTAATGGGGGCATTTGAGATCCCTTACATGTAGGATGATGGGTGCTTTAGTAAAGAAACAAAGTCCTCCTGTTTATTGTTTATGGTGATAACATTCTCAATAAGGCTATGCCATTTTCTCTATGTTGACAGGAACCTTAGTGTCAGAGAAACTAAAGGAAATTGTCATTATAATTAAGTGTGCATTATTTTGTCACTTAGGAGGAACTAAATCATGGTGAATCTAGAGCACAAAGATCTTCAGTCCTGTGAAAAGTGGATCTGAAAGTTGCAATTACCTAATTACACTGATAAAAGCTACAGTGGATTAGTGATATCAACCACTCTGAATTCCTGACACTTATTTCATTTGTTCAATCAGCTCACATCTGTTGACAACCTGCTCTGTATGCAGCATAATGTGAGCTGCTGAAGTTACAATGGCCATTAAGATTCTTCTAAGTGTCCACAGTTTTGTAAAGAAAACTTAATTAAGTAAAGCATTCAGGTATGTTGATAATAGGGACAAAGTACTCAGTGACACACACAATGCAAAAATATTATAATTCTTAATTTTTCTAAAATCAAATATAATCTGAACTCTAAGACTTTGTTTGCCACTGTTGGCAAGAAGGGCATTACCAGCCATATTGGCTTCCTCTCCTATGCAATTTGGTCTCAAAAAAATAGCAGATCACTTGTACCTCAGTGCACAGTGGTCATTCGTAGTGTCATGGTTCTTCTGTTGCACTATGCCAATCAAGCACTGCCCATCAGAGCTGGTCCCCACTATTTAGTCCCCCTCCTCTGACCATTTTTTGTTGTTGCTGTTAATCCTTACCCAAGGATTTTTTTTTTAAATGATCAAACTCTTTTTAATACAGGTTTGTCTGCGGTATGACAACTGACCAAATAAATGGTAAACATAGTAAACCAGTTAGGAAGCTATTTCCATAGTCTATGTCAAGTAAATTATTGTGCACTGAACAAAGATGAAGGACTGGAAATGATTAAAGGAGTGAGATTCAGGCATATTAGGAGATAAAACCTACAGCTCCTGGCAAATGACTGGACATGGAAGGTGAGGAAGAGTAGAGACTCAAGAAATACTCCACAAGTATTTTGGAATACTTGAAATTCTCTTGTGATGAGCCACGTGTGCACGCTGCCTGAAAGACTTCCTGCAATCCTTACATTTATAGGGTCTCTCTCCAGTGTGAATTCTTTGATGCAGGGTAAGAGAGCCACTATAGCTAAAGGCTTTCCCACACACATTACATTCATAAGGTTTCTCTCCAGGATGACTTTGCTAGTGCTGAGCAAGGTCTGCATACTGGCTAAATGTTTTCCTGCAATCCTTACACATATAAGGTTTCTCCCTAGTATGACTCTGCTGGTGTTGTACCAGCAATGAGATATTGCTAAAGGCCTTCCCACATTCAATGCATTCGTAGGTTTTCTCTCCAGTATGGACCCTCTGATGCTGATCAAGGTATGCAATCTGGCTGAAGGCTTTGCTACACATTTTACGCTCATATGGTTTTTCTCCAGTATGAACCCTCTGGTGCTGAGCAAGATGTGCATTCTGGCTGAAGGCTTTCCTGCATTCCTTGCATTCGTAAGGTCTCTCTCTGGTATGAATCCTCTGATGCATGATTAGGTAACCACGATGGCTAAAGGCTTTCCCACACACATTACATACATAAGATTTCTCTCCTGTATGAATTCTCTGATGTTGAGCAAGAAATGAACCATTACTAAAGGCCTTTCCACATTCAATACATTCGAATGGTCTCTCTCCAGTATGAACCCTCTGATGTTGAGTGAGGTGTGCAATCTGGCTGAAGGCTCTTTTACACTCCTTACACTAATGAGGTTTCTCTCCAGTATGAACTCTCTGGTGTTGAGCAAGGTGTGCATTCTGGCTGAAGGCTTTCCCACATTCTTTACGTTCGTAGGGTTTCTCCCCAGTGTGTTTTCTCTTATGTTGAGCTAGGTTTGCACTCTGGCTGAAGGTGTTCCCACATTCAACACAGGTATAGGGTTTCTCCCCAGTATGAATTCTCTGGTGAAGAGTAATGGATGAACTCTGGTTGAAAACTTTCTCACACTCATTACATTTCAAAAGTTTCTTTTCTATATAGACTTTCTTAGGCTTCATTTCAACAGATTTTTTTTCTGGTATTTTCTCTTTTGTGGCTCATGCTTATGTATTCTTTCTTTGGTGGGAAAACTCTGTTTTATAGCAAATATTGCATGCATCCTGTGGAAAGTTTTCCAAGATTTAGTATATTTATTAGTTTGATCTTCAGTAAGGATTTCCTTATGAGTGATGATCAGTTGACGAGGATGTACCTCCTTACTTGGCAACTGGTTGTTAAACCAGTCCCCACTTTTATAGTCTTCTATCAAATTGAGGCAATCGAGGCTATAACTAAGATGGCTTCTCCCTATTGTCACTACTTTGGATGATTCTTCATAAATAACTTGCTTTGATGAAAATTCAATGTTTTTAAATGCATATTCCCAATCAGAGCATGTGCCTCCTGTCCTAGCTTTCTTCACCATCCAGGGCTCTTTTCCTTGCTCCAGTAGTGAGATCATCTCTGGTTTAGAAACTGAACTCCTGCCAGTGATACCAGGTTCTTGTAGTTCTCCAACATCACCTTCCTGTACTAATTTTCTTCCTGTACAAGATTTAGCCATTCCCACTCCTCTTGAGAGAAATCTACAGTCACATCCCCAAATGTCAACAAATCCTTGGACATAGCTTTAAGAATTTAAGGATTTATGACAGTGCTTCTGTCCTCTTCCTTTAGGCTCCTCTCTAGAAAAAGGGCAGTATCTGGAGAAAAGAGAGCACTTCCTCCCTGCAGGTGGGCACCTTCCTCCACAGGGTGGGCCAAGGCCTGGGGCCCAGCATCCTGTGGGCCAGGCAGGGGTGGACTCACAAAGGAGCCGGCGCCGGCTGCCTGAGAATATTTTTCCCATTGAGTTTTAGAGAAAGTGGAAGGGAGAGAAGGAAGGAATGAGAAAGAGAGAGAGAGAGAAAGAAACATCAATGGCTTGCCTCTCCTACAAATCCTGACTGGGGCCAGAGATGGAAGCTGCAACCCAGGTACATGCCCTTGACTGGGAATCTAACCTGTGACTTTTCAGTATTCAGGCTGATGCTGTCTCCACTGAGTCACACCAGCCAGGGCCCCTCCTCTGATCTTTGCCAAGGCTTCCAGGAAACCAAGCACTCAATGGCCACTTTCTACTACTCCACAATGTCTTACTTTAAAGTGCTATATCCACATGAGTTTTCATTCTCTACTCCCAAAACACCTGCTATGTTATTTGCTTGCCCTTTCCTTCTCTTCTCTATTTAGAATTATATTATCATTGGGACTAGCTGTTCTCTCCTCCTACTGTGTAAAAAAAAATCCAATATTCCTCTCTTGGTTGCTTCCTATAACAGTGGGATGTAATGATGTATAGAAGTTCTGGATGATTCATGGACTCAGGTGCTGTAGACCTTCAAATAGAAAAAAAAAAAAAAACACTTATTTATTGTAAGGCAAAAGAAAGTCAATTCAAATAAATGCAGTACCAATCTTCTCTTTCCCAAATGATAAAGCTTATTCGTCTATGGGCAGCAGAAAATAAATAACATAGTTGTTTTGGTGCATCCTGCACTTTTAAATTCTCAATATCTCACCCTGTTACATCTGTAACACAAGTGCTCAAAAAAGTTGCAGAAGAATTGCTATTTAAGTCCTTCAAATACATCATGCTCTTTCTCCATCCCATTTCCATGTTTGCATATCACATTTTCTCTCAATTTTGCCCTCAATTTGAATGAAAATGCTGAATTTTCAAGGCTCAGTTCAAATGTCAACATTTCTACTAATTAATTTCCAACTTCTCCAGACAAAGAAACTTCTTACTCTTCATTTCTATAGCATTTTAATGTCACTACTAGAGTATATTTGAGATTATATCGTAATTATCTGTCAATTTGTCTCTCTACACCAGGTTACTATAACCTAGAGGACAAGCACTATTTCTCATTCATAACTGTGTTCCCAGTAGCATTCAGTCTCAACCTTGCAACACCCAGGATGACAATAATAGGAGGGCAAAGAGGGGATGTTAAGGCAAAAAATATCCAAAATCAAGACATCAGCTGGGCCATTATCCAAAAATATTGATTAATAATTCAAGTAATCCAGTTCAGTATGGTTGGTGTTCTCAACAGGAATCACTTGACAAGGGTGAAACTTGGCATCAGGTTAAAGGCAGTATTTAGATCTCGGATGTTCTCCTGGGTTAAATCATGTAGTGCAGGGGCTGATGAGGAGAGAAGGCAGTTATTGTTCCTGCCAAGTAAACTAGAATCAGAGCAGAAGAGGAGCCAGGGAAAGAGCTTAGCCCTAGGCTCAAAGAGTTTCTTCTTCGCATTCCTTTATAAAACCACTGATCAGTAATATTAGCAGCAAATTTTAGCATTATTATGAGTAGTAGAAGTAAAGAAAAATATCTCTTATAGTCCTCCACATACTTTCCCTCATATCTCATTAACCAAAATTAGGTAAATAAAATAATGCACTCAAACATATTAATAGTGGGGATGAAATGCTCAGTGACACAGAGATGCAAAAATATTACATTTCTTAATTTAAAAAAAAAATCCCATTTGAACTCCAAGATTCTATTTTCCAGTGTTGGCAAAAGGGCACCATCAGTCATATGGGCTCTTTCTCTCTTGCTTTCTTTGGTCCCAGGAAATGGCAGAGTATCCTAAGTTTAAACATGGTGCTAAAGCCATCTGATTATTCCTTGCTCACTGTCAACAGTACTTTCTTGATTACCTAAATCAATAATGAAATATTCCCTAGGTCTGGGCACAATGTCATATAAATGAAGTCAACAAGAAAAAAGTTGAAATGGCTATTGGGTACGCCACCAACAGTATATACCATGAACAGGCTGAAAAGAAAGCCCCCAAAATATCAAGAAGAGATAAAGAGATGGGAAGAATAAAAAAAAGTTATAAAAATAATGAGAATACCAATAGAAATATCAACATAAGTTAATATAGAAATTTTACAAGAAAAAAAATACATCAATTGAGGGCAAAACATTTTTTTAAAAATGTCTTAAAATATATAGAATTAAAGAAAAATATAAGACCTAGGATTGAAAGAATGAATAATGGCAAACTAGGAACATTAGGACAAATCTATACCAAGATGTGTTATAGTGAAGATTAAGAACATTAAGTAAAAATAAAAAGTTCTTTAAGGTTCCAGAGAGGAAAATCCAACCACTCATAAAGGAGTCAGAATCAAACTGACATTGAAATTCTCAAGGAAAACTATAGTCAAGAAGATAATGGAGTTACATTTTCAAATTGTCAAAAGAAAAGCCCATTGTACCAGAATTCTATATCCAATTAAATATTATCTTTAAGTGAAATAAAAACATTATCAAACACAAAGGGCTATAAAAAGTTATCACACAAAACCCTTTTGACATTTCTTCAGCAAGTAAAAACACACATCAGTGGGATACTGCAAATCTATAGGAATTAAGAAGGAATAAATAATTTAGGGGAAATTTTATTTTCTAAAAAAGCAATGACCATATAAAAAAAAGTCTCAAAAGCAATAAAATGTTTTAAACAATCAAGAATTAAAACTCTAGGTGATGTACACATGGAGGTTTTGTTAAAGTATTTAACTTATTGAAATGAAATTTATATATATTTATAAGTTTAATAACTTATTAGAAAAAAATAAACTTTAGCTTAAATCATAATGAAGGATAACTGCTTTTCAAGCCAACAGAAGAAAATTCACCATATTCCGTGGAAATTAGGAAAATAGAACAAAAAGGAAAACAAAAAAACTCGCAGCAAATTTTACAAGCAGACTACATTGTGAAAAGTAAATCCCAAAATGTAGTAAAGAAAATAAATGAAAATGGCTGTTATCACTAGTCAAAATATTCTCTAATAGATTTTTAAGGATTCAGAAATATTAAACAGAAAAATATATGAAGTTTGAAAGCCAAATGATAGTTAAAAATTACTACATACAAATATACCTCAAAAGAGAGCCAGGATCAAAAAAGAATAATTTAGCACAAAAATAATCACAAGGAAAAAATAATATTTATTGGTTATGTACAGTCACCATCAATCTATGTCCATGTAACAGAATAGCTAAAAATATATAACAACTACTCACAGAACCATAGGGGAAAATGGATAACTCAACAATTGTAGTTGGCAATCATTAATCAATAACTACCAATAAATCAAACAAACCCAGAAAAAGCAAATATGTCCCTTACAGATTTTTAAAAAAGTAAGCTCTAACTAATAAACTTTACAATATTAGAGACTATATATTTGCTTCAAGCAAAATACGAAAATTTAGAAGAAATAACCTGTGCAAGGTCACAAAATCTCAATAAATTCCTAAGAAACCAATGTCATACAGACTTAGTCTGTAAAGCAATAAAATTATAAATCAATGATAGAAATAAAGCTAAAAAAATAATGTCTAGAAGAAAATACTGCTCCATAACCTTGGATTTAAGAAGGGAAATTATGCCAGTCTTAGAGCAGAAAGATAGTAGTAGTATTGTATTCCAACATTTGATTATCCATATGAAACAGATTTAAGGCCGTTTTAGGATTTTAGATGACAATAACTCAATATGGATTAACATGCTGAAAAAAAAACAAGCACTAAACAAACAGAAAATGAGAACACCTTTTTAAGTGTAAGACAGTATCCAAAACAAAGGCAGACTCCATCCTGAATATTGTATCCCATACTAGATAAAATATCATTTGTATCCCGTACTAAAATGTAAGAACTATGAGGGGAAAAATAGGAAAAAGGGGGTGCCAGGGTGGAAAGTACCCACACTCAATATCCTATTCAGATGGTTGGGAATTTAGGACAGTGAGGGAAACACAAGCTCAATGATCCTCAAAAATATTGGGAGTTGCCATCTGTATGGCGGTGAAGTAGGTAGTAGTAGGTAGGTGGTCCATATTACTCCAAAGGGAAAAGTGAGACCAGTGTCTGGGAATTCCGATTGGCAGAAATTGGAAGAAGATAATAAAAGAAATTCCTAACAGTAAGAGTTAATTCAAAACAAGTGCTCATGAGCAGTTATCAACTTACGACAGGGATATTCAAGCAGAGGCAGCCTTCTGGTGCAGAAGAAGGAACTCATACAAGGAATGAATCATTGTAGAACAGGGAAGAGGGGGAGGTTCTGGAAGAATTGACAGACAGACAAGTGTAAGGTTATTAAATGCCAAAAGAAGTTGCAAAGGCAGGCTCAACTTTTTCTAATTTGCTATTCTGAAAATGTGGAGTGTGAGTGTGTGTGTGTGTGTGTGTGTGTGTGTGTTTGTGTGTGTGTGTGTGTTGGGGAAAGTTAGGTTGTGATCTGAATGTGTGTATACAGTGACTAAATTGTGGACTGAATTCTGCATTTGGAGTTGAAGGAAGCAAACCTCTGACCTTTGCAAAGTTTCCAAACATAAGACTTAATTTTCTTTTTTTTGGAAAATGTGGATGCCTAGACTTTTGTGAGAACTAAATAAGAAACTGAATGTGAAAGGACTTCTGAACCACAAATCCCAATATAAACGTTGTAGTTGTCATAATTATGTGGTGGAATTGGAAAGGGAAACTAAATCTTAAGGTCTCTTCTAGGATGTTTATTTTACCAAAAGGGGAGGCATAAAGCAGGAAACGTGATATCACAAGGCAAGAAAAAGTTGTTATTAATATCTGTGATTACAAATCAAGTTTTCCATCTCATAATGTCCTTCATCAAGAATGATGTTTCAAGGTTCCTCACCTCTGACCAACTGCTCCTATGTACCCAGCGCACTTCCTCAGGACTCTGATTCCTACTTTTTTTAAAACCCCACTGGGACATTGAACCTAACATTTTTTTTTTAGCTTTCTCCCTACCCTCATGTTTTCACATCCTTCTTTTACCCAGATTAAATTTCATGTTCAATCAAAATAATCATTCATGCACACCCACCACACACACACACACACACACACACACACACACACACACACACTAGATTTAGCAATTTCTTCAATCTAGAAAATCCCAAACCTAGTTAAATTCAATTATCCACATACATTGCTCATGCCCTTATAAGCTGAATATATGGAGAAAAACAAAACCACATTGACTGGACTTATTTTATCAGCATGACCACTAACTTCAGTCTTAATCCATTTCCCTAGTCTACCCCACTCCCATTCTCCTGGTCCATGTCTCTGGTTGACCCTCTATTCTCCAAATTCCAACACTTTGCCCCTCATCCCTTCTCCTCACCTTCCTTCCCATTTCGCTGAGGAAATGGAAAAAATAACAGAGATGGCTTTCACAGACTTTACAACCATAGCTCCATTAAAGCTATCTGCACCCTTATCTCCGGCCTTCCCTCTTGTCGCTAAGATAAACACTCAGTCCAAATTAAAGCTAGTCATTCTAAAACCTCCCAACTGCACATTATATTTCAGGTTCCATCCCATTTCTCTGCTCCCCTAGGAATTTGCCTCTTTCTCTCCCTCATTTATTCACATTCTCTCTCTCTCTCTCTCTCTCTCTCTCTCTCTCTCTCTCTCTCTCTCACACACACACACACACACACACACACACACCAATTTTTCCCATCAGTGTACAAACATTCTAGCATTTCTCCTACTGCTAAAAGAAAAAGGGAAACCCCTATGACCCCATAATCCCTTCAGGTAAGGTTCTATTTCACTCTTTCTCCTGGAAGAAAACTCCCAGGAATAGCGTTTGACATAATTTCTCCAGTTTCTCTCTTTCTTCTTTTCCTTAGAATCCTTAGACTTCTGAACCTTTAAAATGTGCTTATCCAGTTCCCAGTGATCTTCATTTGGCTAAATCTAATAGCCAATTCTCATACTACATAATCATATTCACAGCACTTTATGCTTTTATATTTAGCAATTTCTTCAATCTAGAAAGTTCACTCTCAGTTCTCATTTGGATCCTCCTCTTTCAGTCACCTTGTCATACTAACACCTGGAGGAAAGAACAACCTCCCTCCAGCACACACAGGCACACGAATCCACATAAGTGTGCATACCCAGACTCACAAGGGAGGTCCTATCTCCCTTATCCTTCTTGATTTCTTTCTCATAGCCCACATTACCTTTTGACAGACTACATATTTGTTTTTTTCACATTCCACAACTCCATTTGAATGTAAGTTCCACAAGGATGGGGACTTTATTTTACTCACCATTAAATCCCCAGAGCCTACAGCAGTGCTTGACATATATTGGGTACTCAACAAGTTTTATTTGAATAAATGAGTAAATAAGTGCAATAAATATTTAAATTTCGGAAATTTCCCACAAGATAAAAATAGTTATTGAATTAGTAATGACAAATCAAACATGTTAACAAGAGCTAAAATGAAAATATGCCATACATGTATTTATTCATTTGTAGTATTTAAAACTTGCCTGTTCCCAAAACTGACTTGAGGCAGCTGAGCTGTATACAGTATTGCTATTTATAAACTGAGTATAGAATATTCTGTGTCTTATGAGGAAAAGAAATGCTATCTAATTTCCTTACTAAGTAAACCTTCAAAAAAAGGGGAGAGGGAACTGAGTAGTAAGGCTTTTTCAAACAACAACTGACCAATGATTGTTTGATTTATATAGATATATATAGATACTAGAGGCCCAGTACACGAAATCCTGGTAGGATCGGGCCTACATGGGCAGTCGGACATCCCTCTCACAATCCAGGACTGCTGGCTCCCAACTGCTCGCCTGCCTGCCTTCCTGATTGCCCCTAACCGCTTCTGCCTGCCAACCTGATCACCCCTAACCACTCCCCTGCCAGCCTGATTGCCCCTAACTGCCCTCCCCTGCAGGCCTGGTCACCCCTAACTGCCCTCCCCTGCAGGCCTGGTCCCCCCCCCCCAACTGCTCTCCCCTGCAGGCCATCTTGTGGTGGCCATCTTGTGTCCACATGGGGGCAGCCATCTTTGACTACATGGGGACAGCCATCTTGTGTGTTGGAGTAATGGTCAATTTGCATATTACTCTTCTATTAGATAGGATAGAGGCTTGGTGCACAGGTGGGGGCCAGCTGGTTTGCCCTGAAGGGTGTCCCGGATCAGGGTGGGGGTTTCCTTGGGGCATGGGGCGGCCTAGGCGAGGGGCCTGTGGTGGTTTTCAGGCTAGCCACGCCCCCCAGTGACCCAAGCGAGGCCCTGGTATCTGGGATTTATTTATCTTCTATAATTGAAACTTTGTAGCTTTGAGTGGAGGCCTAGGCCGGCCAGGGTGTGCTGAAAGCTTGGCTTCCTCCATTACCGGGGAAACTCAAGCCTCCTGCTCGCTCCGTGGCCGCAGCCCTCTTGGTTGGGTTAATTTGCATACTCACTCCTGATTGGCTGGTGGGCATGGCTTGTGGGTGTAGCAAAGTGATGGTTAATTTGCATATTACTCTTTTATTAGATAGGATATAGTTTTTTTAAACTTACAAATGAATAATGCTAAGATTGGAGGATATCTGGGTTAATAGAAACCAAGAGGATTTTTTTTTATTTAAAGAGGGAAGATGTCAAAAGAGCTTCTACTCTCTTCTTTGATATGCCTATGCTCCTTTCCAGTTATATTACTCAAAAGACAATTCTACATATACCAAGTACATCACTGAAATTTGTGTATTATAAAAAAAAGTCATTTTAAATTTTTACTGTTACTATTCTGGCACAGAAACAGAGGTTTTTCCTGATCCTAAATGTGTAAATTTATCAAGACATGTGAAATCTCTCTAATTACATTTTATTTGTCTAATTCATGTTTTTGCCACCCCCCCCCAAAAAAAAAGTAAGAGATATTTTTTAGTTTCTGATAAGAAAGTAATTTTCATGATGAGATTGGCTAGAGTCTGGAACACATTTTCCACAGAAGTGGAGAAGGCTTTGAGACTATTAAAATAAAGCCCTACAAAACAGTGGAAAATGTAAATGTATGAAAAAAAATGCTGCCCAGATCCCTGGAGGCTGCAGCCGAGAGCTGAATAGGCCTTTTCAATCTCCAGCCATTATGATTCCAGGTAACTATTCTGAGAATGGATGAAAGGAGTGGCTTTCCTATCCATGTGGAGCTCCTATTCGCCCCTTGAGGAAATAAGGGCTTTGCAGAAAGTGTGAGTTCTCTAAGTGTTACTGGAATGACCTTGTTTAATTTCCTTATAAAAAGGCAATCTAATAATAGCTACAGCTTCTAATATTAACCAAGCTGCAAAGTTACACATGTCAAAATAATTTTCCTTTGCCCAGAGAGCAAAATTCTTCAATGTCCTTGTCGCTCTTTTCCCAATGTGCTACTGGCTTTAGAGTCCATGTTTGTTCTTTAATATTTGTTTTCACATTTGATTCCAACCACCCTGATTCAAAGCTGCAATGTGAAGTTGAAAGATCCAAAAGGGAGAGAGGATATGGCTGCCACGCTACCCTGGGTAAGTCCACTGAACTGTAAATCTACCCTGCATTTAATTACTCAATTAGTCGGTGCAAGGATAAGGTCTCCCGAGTGTTGGACTATCATGAGTGGCTGAGCCTGCTTGCTGGACTAAGCTTTTCTCACAGTTAAGCCAAAAGGTTAAAAGTATACATCGAACTTCAAGGCAAGCATTGTTTTTAGATAGCTGCAAAACCAAAAGAATAACAGAACCTTATTTTGAATGAATGCCTCCCTTTCAAAGACTTACGTTGAAGTATGAGAATTCTGTGGGGGGAAAAAACTGGGCTCCCTCAAGTAAATTTACCAGTATTTTGGTCAGTAATGGGGGTGGAAAGCCTGCCCTCCCCACACCAACTTCCATCACATCCACAGAAGCATTAGCTCATGTTTGTATAATGAATAGCGAAGATGATCGCACTTTGTGAGATGAATCAGCGATTCCCAATTAGAGCAGCGAAAGAAGACTTTTCTCTCTGAATCATTGTGCAAAGCAAATAAAAAAGTGACAAACAGACTTTGTTCTCCATCAGTGACGGGAGGGGAATTCATGTTGAGAGCCAAATTTCCAAAGTAACGCATACCGGGCTTGCCAGCAAAACTGTTCACACCCCCATAGAGACCACAAACCCCTGCAGCTGTAATTTCAGAAACACACATGTGTATAAATCAAGTAATTGCACACCTAACTATCCACATGAGCCTGTGTGCCTGGATTTTTTGCAGGTGCCTGGGGCACTTGTGCTATTTGGCTTTGAAAACAAGGTTTAGTTTAATTGACAGGATATTATCAAATTCAAGCTGGCTTGTATGGACAAATCTCAAAATCTGAGGGTGGCATACACAATCAGGCAGCACATATGAATTTCCATATGTGTGTTCTACGAGGTCCTTGCAGCTGACTGAATTCTAAACAACAGAAAGGAACAAAATTAAAATGTCAGTTTAGTTCTAATTCATGAAAGTATGTTTCCAGAGCATTCAGTGAAGTAACATCATTTTGAAATATTCTTGCCATTTACAAAATGGGAGAGAGAAAAAGAGAGAGAGAGAGAGAGAGAGAGAGAGAGAGAGAGAGAGAGAGAGAGAGAGAGAGAATGAGCAAGTATCATTTTGCCTTATATGATGATGTTCTTAAAAGGCATGACAGGGTGCTTTGGTTCTATTGTCCAAAAGAACAAGTAGATCCATGTTTCCACATTTCCATGTTCCAGCTGGCAGAAGCGCTAGCAGACAACCATGGAGGAAGTTGCTACTGCCCAGAAAGCAACACTCACCACACATGGAATCTGCCTGTGAAACAAAATTTTGGGACTGGAACCCGGATTCTTTGTCCGCCAGAGTCGAAGAATGAATCCATGGACAGAAGGTGGTATAGCAAAGGTGGAGATTTATTGAAGAAAAAGTACAGACTCTCACGTGGGGAGAGGGAAAGAGTCCCATAAAATGGACTCCCACGTGGGGAGGGAGAAAGGGTCCCACTGAGTTCCTTTTTCCTAAAGGGTCCCACTGAGTTCCTTTTTCCTATGGCTTATAAAGGCTGCATATCCTGGTGCCTTGATATCCCCTCTGATTGGTCACTATTGTAACTCCTGGGCTCAAAGGTTGAACCTCACATGGGACATGTGGGGTTCTCCCCTCCCCCCTTCCTTATTGTTTTCCTAGTCCCTTTGGGCTTTCTTCCTCTCCTTCTGGATGAAAGGCTTCCTTCCCTTTATTTTGTAAATATAGACCTTTTGCTGTTTCCAGCTCCCTCATTCTGTGGAAATGTACCTGTTGCAGCTTTTCAGCTTCCCTATAACTTCTGTTGCTCTGCAGCCCTGTGCTTCCTCCATGGTTCCCTTAATTTCCAAAATTTCTCAAATGTCCTAAAACCTGTCTTTTTCACCCCCCAAAAATCCTGTTTCACCTGCAGCCTAAGCTTGTGCTCCAGCCTCTCCTGGAGGAATCCAGGTCTGTGGGACTTCAGCATGGGTATAGTTACTACTAGTCCTCTACAAATGCTTTGCACGGTACAGTAAAGAAAGGTTCATGTGGTACCATTTAGCCAAAAATTCTGCTGCAATTCAACATGATGCATTTCTATAATGTTTACCTTGAGAGAAAGAAAAACATACATTTGTTTCCCTAAGATCCAAACCACCAACCTCTCATCTACCCCCACCTCCCAAGCAGTTTATAGATTTTTTAAGTGCACATGTATATAAAAGTATGCAAAACACACACACACACACACACACACACACACACACACACACACACACACATATTTTAAACCAGCAAAGTTTTAATGGAATGATGCTAAAACTCAGGAGCAAGTAATAAGATGCTGCAAGCAGCCGAAACCAGTTTGGCTCAGTGGATAGAGCGTCGGCCTGCGGACTGAGGGGTCCCGGGTTCGATTCCGGTCAAGGGCATGTACCTTGGTTGCGGGCACATCTCCAGTGGGAGGTGTGCAGGAGGCAGCTGATCGATGTTTCTCTCTCATCGATGTTTCTAGCTCTCTATCCCTCTCCCTTCCTCTCTGTAAAATATCAATAAAATATATTTAAAAAAAAAAAAAGATGCTGCAAGCAGTATCTCCCCCTTCATATTCTATTTTTAAAGCACCTACTGTTAATACTATCACACAAAAGGGAATTAGTGGAGATTCTAAACGGACTATGAGAAATTCTACCTTAGCATTCTTTGCATCTGGTTCATATTTTACTATTTAAAACAAAATTTAAATGGAATCAGAGGCCCTTTACAAGTTAAAAAGGTAATATGGTAACTATAGGTAAAATCTATCTTATAATAAAATGTCCCATAAGACATTTTATTACTATTACTCACTTTTTTTACCTGCTAATAATTCACAGGAGTTTCCTAAGTCTCCTTAAATAAGATGTAAAATTACTAAAATGATCTTTTTTGAAACAAAAGTCAGTAGTCAGCCAGGGGGGAGGGGAGAATTATATGCAAGTGTTTGTCCCAAAAAATGTGTGTAAAGTCCCACTGGTCCATTTGGGCAAAATTTCCAGTAAGTCTTGTTTTCACAAAGTTATTATCAAAGAAACCCATTATGTTTGCATGTAACATTAGCCAAAACTAACATTTCAATATGACAGCAACAAAATTTAACCCTCCTTTTTTTTTTAATGACTTACAGATTGTATTATTGAAAACTTTAATCAAAGGCCTGGTTTTGAGACTTTTAGAACTGGCATGCTCCTTTTGCTTTGTTATCAGGGAACTTGAAAATGTATAAGGTGTTTATGGCCTATTAAAGAACCATTAGGCCATAAAAATAATCTGTCCATAAAAACATCGAGGAAAGGTAAAATGTGCAGTGTTTAAACTACAATCTGATCACTGTCTGAAGGCCTAGTAAGAAGGCCTAGTAAGAAAAACTATTGATTTCTTTTCCACTAAACAAACATTAAATTTCAGATGAATTAATAGGTTAAAAAATAAACTTGAGCCCTAACAGGTTTGGCTCAGTGGATAGAGCATGGGCCTGCGGACTGAAGGGTCCCAGGTTTGATTCCAGTCAAGGACATGTACCTTGGTTGCAGGCACATCCCCAGTAGGAGGTATGCAGGAGGCAGCTGATCAATGTTTCTCTCTCATCGATATTTCTAACTCTCTATCCTTCTCCCTTCCTCTCCGTAAAAAATCAATAAAATATATTTTAAAAAAATTAAAATAAACTTGACTCTAATATGAAGGTGTCATAGGAAAGAGGGGGAGCAATATGAGAAAAGGAATGCCAACAACCTACCATACATTTGAAATAATGTCTGTGTGTACTGGGGGTGGAGGAGGCATGTGGGATTATCATCACCACACTGTTTATTTATACTCTGCTACTTTCATAAAGATATCTTTTGGATAGCATTACGGGCTCCTAAGTTTGATTTTTCTGATTCTAACCAGGTGCTTAGTATTTGTATAGCACAAAGTATAATTTCTGATATTATAATGTAGCTTTGGAGTAGCCCAGTGGGAACAATATGGTGCTAGACTGGGAGTAAGAAGAGAGAACATGGGATAGAGAGTTCAGCCTTGGGCAGAAACTAGATACCGTCCTAACTACCTGTGTGATACTGGGAACGAGTCCTACTTCTTTGCTTTTAAGTCTCCACAACTTAAGAGTCAGAGATATTATTAAATGCTCAAAATGTAAGTATTAAGTGAAACAATACAGCTAAAGAACTCTGCCTGACACAAAGAAAGCACTAAATATGTTTTATAAGTTTTTATTATACTACTAGGGGCCCAGTGCACGAATTTGTGCACCTTGAAAGGAACTGTGGGCCACAAGGCTGTGGTGGGCACAGGGGCAGGTCTCGGCCTATCCTCCACGCCCCCACCCGGCCCCTCCCACTGCAGCCCCCAGTCCCCTGTCTGCTGGCAGCCCCACTCCTGTCGCTGCCACTCCCATGCGCTGATGGCAACGGCCCTGCTCACACCCTCTGACAGCGCAAAGCGATTGGGGCTGATGCCAGCAGCGGTGCGAACAGCAGTGCGAGAGGCAGCTGCTGCCCTGATTGCCCTTCAGGAGCAGGGGGAGGTGGAGAAGCCCTCAGGGGCGATCAGGGCTGGCAGCCGCCGCTTGCACCACTGATGGTGCCGAGCAATTGGGACCGGCACTGGGCACCAGCAGCGGGTGCAAGCGGCGGCTCCGGTGCTGGCAGTGGGTGCGAGCAGGTGCAAGTGGGGCCAGCGCCGGCAACAGGTGCGAGTGCCAGGCGGGACCACAGTGCATGGGAGCAAAGAATTTTCAGTAACTACCAGAGGCTCACCCCGATGACAGAGACTGGCACCCCGCCTTGGTCTGGTGCCCCCACTCACCTGCTCCACCATCACACTGCAGCTTACCCCTGCCATGTTCTGCACACGCCCCCGGGTGGTCAGTGCATGTCATAGTGACCAGTTGTTCCACTGTTCAGTCAATTTGCATATTAGCCTTTTATTATATAGGATTGCCTGGGTCCCTAAACAACTCTGGCCTGTTTCTCCTGTAATGAGGGGATTAGACTATGGTCCTTCCAAGTCCTAGTCATCTCTGACTCCTATGCCCTAATTTGGATCAGATCCTAAAGTTCTTGACCAAGTGCCAGGCCAAACTCCTACGCCCACTGCTGGCCAGGATGGACTTCCTGACACCTTATCTGTATGGGCATAACACACCCAGTCCCTTGGAATTCCTATAGGTTTTCTTTTCACTATTTAAATAAAAAACAGCTCCCAAAGTAGTAATTCTCACCTTTGAGGTACAAATATTGGTGTATGATAAAGATATGAGAAATGTAAGAATTTGGGGGCACTAGTAATTAAATGAAAGTAATAAGTTAATTAAATAATTAAATAATTGTTAATTATATTATACTAGAGGCCGAGTGCATGGAATTCGTGCACAAGGGTGGATCCCCTCAGCCCAACCTTCATCCTCTCCAATCCAGGACCCCTCGGGGGATGTCCAACTGCCGGGTTAGGCCCGATCCCGGGAATCAGGCCTAAACCGGCAGTCAGACATCCCTCTCACAATCCTGGACCGCTGGCTCCTAATCGCTCACCTATCTGCCTACCTGGTCACCCCTAACTGCCCCCCTGCTGACCTGATTGCCCCTCACTGCCTCTGCATGCCGGCCTGATCGCCCCTAACTGCTCCCTCTGCCAACCTGGTCACCTTTAACAGCCCCCCACTGCCGACCAGGTCACCCCCAACTGCCTCCTCCTTGCTGGCCTGGTCACTCCTAAATGTCCCCCCTGCTGGCCTGGTCATCCCCAACTGCCCCCCCTGCTGGCCTGGTCATCCCCAACTGCCCCCCCCCACCTGCCAGCCTAGTCACTCCACACGGCCCCCTCGCCGGCCTGGTTGCCCACGCAGCCTGCTGTTCAGTCGTTTGATTGTCCCTCACTAACCCCCCTGCCAGCCTGGTTGCCTCACACAGCCTGCTGTTCAGTCATTTGGTCGTCCCTCACTAACCTGCCTGCTGGCCTGATCGCCCCATGCAGCCTGCTCGTTCAGTCATTTGGTCATCCCTCACTAAGCCCCCTGCTGGCCTGGTTGTAGGCAGCCATCTTGTGAGGGTGTGAGGGTCAATTTGCATGTTACCTCTTTATTATATAGGATAATACAATAATTGTATTACATTATAATATACTAGAGGACTGGTGCATAAAATTCATGCATGGGGTGGGGGGGTCCTCAGCCCGGCCTGCACCCTCTCCAATCCGGGACTCCTCAGGGGATGTCTGACTGCCAGTTTAGGTCCGATCCCTGTGCGGCAGTCAGACATCTCTCTCGCAATCCGGGACCGCTGGCTCCTAACCGCTCGCTTGCACGCCTGCCTGATTGCCCCTAACTGCCCTCCCCTGCCGACCTGATCATCCCTACTGTCTCTGCCTCAGCCCCCCGCACCGTGGCTTTGTCTGGAAGGATGTCCAGAAGATGTCTGGCCTAATTAGCATATTACCCTTTTATTAGTATAGATTATTATACATTAGTAATAATTATAAGTTTAGAACTTGAAGCTGACTTTTAAAAATATACTAGAGCAGAATCAAGGTTACTTACTCCAACAATAATGTCACTTTATTTAATTTATATTTCCAAAACCTTTCTCATGAGAATCTTGGGAAAAACATGAATATTTAACTCATGTTAATATATTTATTAAATGTTTTGTGGCAAGGGAACAAATAAGAACTAGTTCCCAAAAGGAAATTTATGACATTTTAATGTGCAAATGAATCAATGAGTAGACTTAACAAAATATTAAAACAGTCTATACAATATGATTGGAAATTAACTAAAAATGCTTGTTTGCTAAATTGGACTCATAAAGATAAAATAGATAACCTCTAAAGTCTTCCATAATCTCTGCATTTCATGTCCACTAAAATATTCTAATACTACTAGAGGCCCAGTGCATGAAATGTGTGCACTCAGGAGGGTCCCTCAACCTGGCCTGCAACCTCTAACAGTCTGGGAGTCCTCAGGGGATGTCCGACTGATGTGGAGGTGGGAGAGGCACCGGCTCAGGGCTTCTGGCTAAGCAGCACTCCCCCTGTGGGAGCGCACTGACCACCAAGGGGCAGCTCCTGCATTGAGTGTCTGCCCCCTGGTGGTCAGCGTACATCATAGCGACTGGATGTTCTGCCGTTTGATCAATTTTTATATTAGCATTTTATTATATAGGACTAGAGGCCCGGTGCACGAAATTCGTGCATGGGGGGTGGGTGTCCTTCAGTCCAGCCTGCACCATCTCCAATCTGGAAACCCTCGAGGGATGTCCAACTGCCCATTTAGGCCCGTGAGATTGGGCCTAAACAGGCAGTCGGACATCCCTTTCAAAATTTAGGACTGCTGGCTCCCAACTGCTCCCCTGCCTGTCTGCCTGATTGCCCCTAACCGCTTCTGCCTGCCAGCTTGATCATCCCCTAACCACTCCCCTACCAGCCTGATTGATGCCTAACTGCTCTCCTGCCAGCCCGTAGCCCCTAACTGGCCTCCCCTGACAGCCTGGTCACCCCTAACTGCCCTCGCCCTGACGGACTGGTTGCCCCTAACAGTCCTCCCTTGCCAGCCTAGTCGCCCCTAAATGCCCTCCCTTGCCAGCCTGGTCACCCCTAACTGCTCTCCCCTGCCAGCCTGTTTGCCCACAACTGCCCTCCCCTGCAAGCCTGGTCCCCCCAAAATGCCCTCCCCTGCAGGCCTGGGATCCCCCCAACTGTCCTCCCCTGCTGGCCCAGTCACCCCAACTGCCCTCCCCTGCAGGCCTGATCCCTCCCCCCAATTGCCCTCCCTTGCAGGCCTGGTCCCTCCCAACTGCCCCCCCCCCCCCCACTGCTGGCCTGATCACTCACAACTGCCCTCCCCTGCTGGCCCGGTCACCCCTAACTGCCCTCCCTTGCCAGCCTGGTCATCCCCAACTACCCTCCTCTGCTAGCCATTTTGTGGTGGCCATCTTGTGTCCACATAGGGGTGGCCATCTTTGACCACATGGGTGCTGCCATCTTGTGTGTTGGAGTGACAGTCAATTTGCATATTACCTCTTTATTATATAGGCTATTTTATAATTTTTTATTTCAAGGTATTTCTTTGAAAGCCATGTTTCCATATATCATACAGTATACCTGTATATGTATTTATCCTATTTAATAAAAGTGCAGTATGCAAATTGACCGAATGGCTGAACAGCGAATGACCATCCAGAAGACCATCCCAACAACCATCCAGGACTATGCTATGACACCCACTGGCGCCAGGCCAGCCAAGGCAGGTGTGATGCAATTGGTCAGGGGCCTGGCCATCGCCCCATGATCTCCCTGCAGAGTGAGGGCCAGGCCACTGACTAGCAGGCTGCGGTGGATGGGTGAGGCTTCCCTCTGTGAGGGAAGCTCAGGTCCTGGGTGCTGGCAGCCAGAGGGAAGCCAGGGTCCGAGTCCCGGGAGCCACCGGCTGGAGTGAAGCCCGGGACCTGGGTGCTGGCGGCTGGAGGGAAGCCTGGGACCTGGGTGCCGGCAGCCAGAGGGAAGCCCAGGTCCCGGGTTCAGGAGGGAAGCTGGTGCCAGCAGCCAGGGGAAGGAAGGCCTATTCTTGCACGAATTTCATGCATCGGGCCTCCAGTCCTATATAATAAAGAGGTAATATGCAAATTGACCATCACTCCAACACACAAGATGGCTGCTCCCATGTGGTCAAAGATGGCCACCCCATGTGGACACAAGCTGGCCGCCATAAGATGGCCGGCAGGGGAGGGCAGTTGTGGGCAATCAGGCCAGCAGGGGAGGGCAGTTAGGGGTGACCAGGCCTGCAGAGGAGGACAGTTATGGGCAATAGGCTGGCAGGGGAGCAGTTAGGCATCAATCAGGCTGGTAGGGGAGTGGTTAGGGGATGATCAGGCTGGCAGGCAGAATTGGTTAGGGGCAATTATGCAGGCAGGCAGGCGAGCGGTTGGGAGCCAGCAGTCCTGGATTGTGAGAGGGATGTGCAACTGCCTGTTTAGGCCCAATCCCGGGGATCGGGCCTAAACGGGCAGTCAGACATCCCTCGAGGGGTCCCAGATTGGAGAGGGTGCAGGCTAGGCTGAGGGACACCCCCCTTCCCATGCACAAATTTCGTGCACCGGGCCTCTAGTATATATATATGTGTGTGTGTGTGTGTGTGTGTGTGTGTGTGTGTGTGTGTAACTCTAAAGCTACTACTCAACCTATTTTACCTGCAAATAATTCACAGGCATTTCCTAAGTCTCCTTAGTAACATGTAAAATTATTATCTACCAGAAAATGAAAAAAGAACTCATAAATCCCCTATACATTGATATAAATTCAAAAATAAGCTTCCTTATCTCATTAACAGTACATTTACTCATATTATCCTTTTTATTGTCTGGTCCAATTCTCCAAGTAAGTCCTGGGAACAGCCATCAGCATTACATTGAAACTTGTTAGAAAAGCAAATTCTTGTGGAGCCCAGTAATCTGTGTTTTAACAAGCCCTCCAACTAATTTTTATACATGCTACTTTGAAAACCACTGATGAAGACCACATAATAAATCATAATATTTAAAGTATTGAACAAAGGTGGCAAAAAAATAATTTCACATCCTAACTTGTCTGTATTGTAAAAAGTTATTATCCCATGTATGTGTCCCCTGAAAGAAGGCACATGTCTGACAACCTCTGTTGTGCATCCTATATAATAAAAGCCTAATATGATAAGTGCCTGGTTGTCTGGTGACTGGTCGACTATTCAACCAATCAAAGCGTAATATGCTAATGATATGCTAAGGCCACTCAACCACTTGCTATGACATGCACTGACCACCAGGAAGCAGACAGTCAACCAGTGGACCACTCGCTATGATGTGCACTGACCACCAGGGGGCAGATGCTCCAACCAGTAGGTTAGCTTGCTGCTGGGGTCCAGCTGATCAGGACTGAGCAAGATGGGCCAGATATACCCTGGAGCCCTCCCGTGGTCCCTCCCCGGCCTGAACGTGCACTGGTGGGATCCCTCAGCCTGGCCTTCCCCTCTCACAATCCGGGACCCTTCGGGGGATGTCAAAGAGCCAGTTTCAGCCCAATCCTGCAGGCCACTCCCCTCAGGAGGGTGCCAGACACAGGGCTCACAGCTGGCGAGCACTGCTGCAGCAGCATGAGCCTCTCCCAATCGGGACTGATCAGGCACGAGCCCACGGCAGGCGCAGTGGGGCTGGGATGAGCGGGAGCGGCAGGTAGGAGCTGCAGGCGGCGTTGGACTGCAGGTTTCGGCCTGATCCCCGCAAGCCACCCAAAGGGGCCCCACCCATGCACAAATTCATGCACCAGGCCTCTAGTTGTATATAAAATGTAATGTGCATGGCCAATGCCCCCAAGGTTGGTTTACATTCCAATTCTCAACCAACCTTTGGGAAAACACTCTTCAGCTTCTTCTCACCAATGTTTTTGAATGTATTTAATTATGAAAAAGCTATTAATGAGCAATATCTTTTTTTAAATATATTTTCATTGATTTCAAAGAGGAATAAAGAGGGAGAGAGAGATAGAAACATCAATGATGAGAGAGAATCATTGATTGGCTGCCTCCTGCATGTCCTCTGCTGGGGATCAAGCCTGAAACCTGGGCACATGCCCTTGACCGGAATTGAACCCGGGACCCTTCAGTCCGCAGGCCAACACTCTATCCACTGAGCCAAACCAGCTAGGACTCACTGAGCAATATCTTAATCAACCATGTAACCACCCAGTACTTCTAATACAGATAATTCATTCAACATTTATTAAACAACTACTTTGCTCAAACCTGTATTAAACATTTTGTGGAACTAAAGAAAGGAAGCAAGAAGGAAATATCAACATAAATAAAAAGTCAGTCTCCTCTAGTAGCTTAAGTTCTATTTTAGGAGTAAACTGGATAAATACATTGTGGTCTACTCATATGAAATAGGAAGGCAATGGATATAAATTAATTTCAATTACATACAATGTGAATGAGTCTAATGCATATAACGCTGAATAGAAGAAGCCAGAGCAAGAGTACATACTGTATGATTCCATTTATATAAAGCCCAAGAGCTGCAAATTATGCTATCATTTTAGAAATTAAGATAGTGGTTATATGAGGGAAGAGAGAGGAAGGTTGTGGGGGTGGGTATTAATTGCAAGAGGAGCACAAACAAGCTTCTGTAGTTTTGGTAATACTCTGTTTCTTGATCATATTACATGTGTTTACTTGGTGGGAAAAAAAAGCCATTGCACTTCTCTATGTGTTGTTTATACAACAGTTAAACGTTTATATTTAATATACTCTAACAAGGTAAAAAAAATCTATGTCTGTGCTTCAAAATATAGATAAGGGCTAATATCCCCTGATATAGAAAGAAGTGCAAAATATTATAGAAATAAATAAAGACCACCCAAATTAGAACAAGCAAAGCCTATTTATTCAGAGACTGCTCTAGTGAGAGAGTCAGCCACCATCATCTGTGTTTTGGCAGAGACTCAAAGGCAGGCAGACAAATGGGAAAGCTTTATAGAGGCAAAGGGGAAGGCTTCTGGGATGCCCTGAATGGAGACTGCTGCAGTGGGCACTAACTAGATGCGGGATACCCTAAGTGATTGGTTAGGGGTATATGTTTTTGTTTTCACTGGTTGGTCCTAATTTGGAAGCAGGGGCAAGAATTAGGGATGCATGTCACCCCAATAAATTTAATTTTTTAAAAAAAGGAATTAAGGAAGCTGTCAGTTATTCATCAAGTCCTGGTCATTTGGGGCTAATTGTTACAGGGATTATAGTTTAGTTTCCTGGGCTAGTTGCTGCAGGTTATAAGTGAACGTCTACTCCCATCTACTACTCAATGTGCAGTAGCTATTTGTAGCACATGTCCCGCAAACATGCCTGCCGAGTGTCCTGATGTGCCTCTTCAAAATGTACCTGAGTTTGAAGGATATGTAGGGGTTATCCAAGCAAAGGATGGGACAGCAATATTTCAAAATGAGCTTTGATGTTTATCATGCCACTTACTAAGTAGTTAAATACGCTCCAAGGAAAACAATGTCTTACACATCACCTCTCAGAGCTCATTTCTTCATCGACTTTACTCTTCAAAACAAAGAGAACAATTCCTTCATTTCACTGGAACATAAAGGACACTGTCACGGAACACA
Organism: Plecotus auritus; assembly: GCF_963455305.1. Taxonomy (NCBI): domain Eukaryota; kingdom Metazoa; phylum Chordata; class Mammalia; order Chiroptera; family Vespertilionidae; genus Plecotus; species Plecotus auritus. The sequence goes on along the minus strand of NC_137774.1, from coordinate 98,065,121 downwards.
AAGTAACTAAGGCTGAGGTTTTTCAGAACCTGACGTGGGTTTCAAATGTAAATAAACGCATTAATATTCTATTTGAAGCTGTTCTTCACAGATGTTGAGGTGTTCTTCAAGTACACTTATTTGTAGCTCAAATTATTTCAGTAGCTAAATCTACTCTGGAACTTCACCGGGCCAATATGAAAGGAGGAAACAGCGCACAGAGCGAATGACTTTCACTTATTGACGTACTGAAAGGAGTTTTGCTTCCTGGTACGTTATCAGCACGAGGTTCTTTTTCATTTTTTTTTTCTCTCAGAAACCGAGGTCGCCTTTTGAGTCAAACAATAGCATCAGCCAAGCCATTGTTAAGACAGCAAGACACTTCCCATAGTGCAAGTGGAAATGTGACTCGTCCCAGCCCTTCAGCAGGGTTAATGACCACGGAGAACAGGAAGCCCGTTATGCAGTCTCCTGTTCCTGGAAGCTGATTGTGACAACAATGTTTATAAAACCAAGTTGGTGAGATATGTCTTTTGTCTATTATTTTTGCCCATTTTCATTTTCTTTCTGTCATTTGAGTCTTGAAGATGAACTATTAACAAGCCACATTTTCATTCAGTTTTCCAATATTTTCTCTAATTTCTACCTGAACATCCACACAGGCAATTAAATGAATGTCTTTTAACCTTTTATGAAATACATCTGAACTAAGTAGAAATAAAAAACCTTTAACCAGAGCAGGTTAAAGCCTCAGGGCAAGTCCTTGACCCAAGAAAGATTATTCTCATTTATTTTCTATGAGGTCTATCCATTAGATCATTCCTCTTTCTGCCTCTTTCCCCTCACGTTTGACATATTATTTCTGGAAAGTCTTTGAAGCATCTAGTCTAGGAAAGGATGATAATGGTTAGTGAACACACACTCACCTGGGCAGGGCAAGAGGGTAGAGAATGTGAACCACAACTTCTCAGATTCCACACTTTCAGGATCAAAGTGGAATCCTCAGACATTAACAGCAGGTTTCTACCAAACTACTCCCACACCTCAGCACCAATCTATTCCACCATTATACTCATCAAATGCTTTATCACTGTTCACTTCAGAAACCAAAAAAGCATCAGCTTAAAACCCATATCATCACACTATTCACTATCCTTCATTCTACTGATAATCCCAAGGTCACTCTTCTTATTACCTGAAGATATTATCTACTGCTCACTAGCACTCTCTCCATTACTTCTCCATTATAACACTATGGTTCCGATTTCTCTCATTCTGTGGTAATTTTGAATAGATCTACATTGGACTCTCAAAAGTGTTCCAATTTGGTCAATAAATTATATAGTGGCCTTGGTTATAATTATTGGTGTTTGCAACAAGCAAACACGATCCTGTCAATCTCTAACATCCTAATCCCTTATTTCTTCTCACTCAGTGATATTACCCGACAGCCTACCTTGATTATTCATTCTCAAAACCCTACCCTAAATCTTCTCATTAGCAAACCCTAAAATCCCTCCTCCAAAATCTTAATTTTGGTTTTCCTACTCTCTGACTTTTCCTATCTTTTCAAGACATGCAGATTGTTTCTCCAAATACCATAATCCTTTTTCCCTTTCATTACTTAAATGTAGTGCTTCCATGGCCTTTCCCTTTTCCCTCACTCTTTCATGTCCTTATTTCTCTATTTATGCAGCTTACTCTCATCATCATCAAAATCCCTCCATTGCACATACTTTCAGTTCTCTAGTTTCACTCAATCTTTATCATATTCCCCTGACTAAACTAAAACCTTAGTTTTATTTTCTGTCTACTTCACACTTGCTCCTGAGTAGCTGAATGAGATTGAAAACAGACAGATACACACACATGTGCATGAGTACACACACACATCACTATTGTAACTGCTGATTGTACTTACTTTAATTTGTGATCTCTTTATTTTTTTTAATTTTTAATTAAATGTATTGGGGTGATATTGGTTAACAAATTTTTATAGGCTTCAAGTGTACAGTTCTGTAATGCATCATCTGCACACTGCATTGTGTGATCACTTTACATGGGTCCATAATGCTGCCTGGCAATTTTACTCTGCTTCCCCAGACCGTTCACTCTCCACTCACTTAGATGATCCCATGCAGTGTCCTCTACACTCAAATTTTGAAATTCTCCTCCCTCATCCTCTTTCTCAGCTGATGAACTTAGTTCCTATTTCACTGACAGAAGAGAAGCAATCAGAAGTAAACATCCACAAGATCCCTCTATCACATCTATCTGCCCCCTGCATTTGTGTCCAAATACACTACCTTCTCTCTTTTTAACTGCACAAGCTTTAGAAAAGGCCAAGTCCTTCAGTTATCCACTAGATCTCATCCATTGACTAGTAAAACTACATCTCACCCATTCCCCTAGAAAAAGAGAAGACAGAAAGAGGGAAAAAATAACATTTTAATTAATAATGGACTGAGAGAATGTGACTCACACAAGGCACCAAAAGCATCACCAAAAGTGATTTTGACTCTATCAATCAGAAACCAAAGAAATGCCCACAATATGGGTTTGTTGTCCAGCTGGATCTACTAGAGGGTAGGCTCAGGTCAAAAATAAGCCTTGTATAATCTGAAAGTCTGTGTAGTAGAGCATGGTGGCTATTTCACTGTTTGCTAGTTTGTTTTCATCTAGGTTTCCCATGACCAGTTCAGGACTACTAAAGATTCATGTGGTTTAGATTACTCCATTTACCAAATTGGTTTTGCTCTCTATTATGGCAACTGGCCCTCTTTGCTTTTAATAGTTGAGCTATTAACTAAGCTATTAACTAAACTGCTTCTTGGCCTTTGGCATCCCATAGGTATTGCCTTTCCATCAAAATCATGGAGCCCATTTAAATTGTAGTGTTCCCACGAGAATTCCCATAATAGAGAGAAGAGCCAACACAGCCCTTTGCAAAGATGTCAGTGCTGTCATCATCTATGTACTTCTCAAGGCTCTGGAGAAGGAAATGTCACAAGGCCTACTCAGCGGGGAGTGGGTAATATATAATAAAGCCACACCAGTAATTCTTTCTTCCACAATATGACAAAGTAGGAGGACAAAATCTTATATGGTGTCATAAAGCTAAACTATTAGTCAGGTATCAATTTTATTTTCAAAAATAAAAGAATGCATTATTAGTATATACAAATTCCATTAATTATCATAGGTCAGGGAGGTCATATTTATAGGGTTAATTTTCACAAAGGCAATAAGCAAATTAAATCTACTCTGGTAGAGGAGTGAAGAAAGATAATTCTTAATGACACACATGTTAACAAATGTAGTTTTCTATAACAAATATAAATTATTTATAAATTAATAAGTAAGTGAGCAGTCCTTGGAAAGCAACCATTAAACTAACTTCCATATATTGTAGAAAAATAATTTTTCTCTTTTTAGTAAAAAAGTATAAAAATTAAACTTCATGATGACTACAAAAAGAATAAGTGTGGATTTAACTTAAATTTTATAACCAATGGTTTATAAATCATCTCTATATCTCTCCCTTACCAATAGTAATGGCTTTTCCATTCCCCAAAGCATTCATGTCAATAACTTCACTAAAAGGTTTCATTAAGTATTCTTTCTTTAAATATATTTTTATTGATTTCAGAGAGGAAGAAAGAGAGAGAGAGAGATAGAAACATCAATGATGAGAATCATTGATAGGCTGCCTCCTGCACAACCCACACTGGGGATCAAGCTCACAACTGGGGCAGGTACCCTGACTGGGAATCGAACTGTGACCTCCTGGTTCATAGGTGGATGCTCAACCACTAAGCCATGCGAACTGGGTTCATTAAGTATTCTTGAAATCTGTGGTCAAAGGATTCAACTGGAATTTATCCATGGATAAATAATATGATCTGTGTTTTTTAATATTTTGTCTTACAAAAATTAATTTCTGACAATTGCCTTTAGTAGGGTGCACCATTTGGTCCAGTGTTCTATCAACAGCAGAGCAAATGGCTCCTTGAATCAGAACTCTGGTATGTCTGTGTGCATGGCTAAATTCTACCTGATATAAAATGTTGTTTCTCTCTTGTTGGATCTGAAACTTCAGAATACATTATATATTACTTATTTTTTTTTCATGTTAATTATCAAAGGTGTACAATTCTTTTGTTCTGTTTGTCTCTTATTTCTCTCCAGATTAGAATTTAGAGTTGGTTCTTTGGGCTCTGTTAGGATCTCACTCTACCTATATGTCTGGTTGTTTGGAGGGAAGTTGGCAAAAGGAGAATTGTACTCATTTTGCAAAGTAACTCCCATAGATGAGGGAGGTATGATATCTTCAAGCAAGGGGAAAGATGTGCTTAAGTTATCAATAAGGACTCAGTGAGGAATGAGAGCCCTTCAATTACTCTAAGTGACCCCTATCTAAATTGTTGAGGAGTACTCTTAACTAATAAGGACCCTAAAATTTGCAAAAAGCGACCTGCTGAGGCTGTGAATTCATATAACAATGTATTTCAGCAATATGCAGCAACAAATATTTAGCTGGATTTAATTAAGCCACCTTAGGTCTGTAACTTACAAAATATGAAATTCCTGTTGAAAGAGTCATGGGAAATCCTTTATTTTCAGTGTATCCTTTGTGACAAGAATTTAAAGGTTTGAGGGGGAAGAAAAGATGGCGACTGGCAGGTCGGAGGTGAGGGAAAGGATGTGAGTGAGTGAGGGGGTGAAAGGAAGTGTGTGGATGTGTGTGGTGTGTGTGTATGTGAGTGAGTGAGTGAGAGACAGTTAAATCTGAAAGGAGTAGCAGGGGCTGGCAGACCAGACTCCTGGACAGGGAGCACCTACCACCACTGTGGACACTCACTGGGCTGCGGGACTCAGGCACGGAGCCCAAGCCATCTTGGAGGGGAGAGCAGCCTCTTCTAGGAACCCATCAACACCACCATCCAGACAGGCCTTGGACACTGCCTGCGACCCTGCAGCCACTCCAGCCAAAATCGTGCAGACCTACAGACCTGCAGACCCTAGGACCTCCACCTCCAAAGGTGCACAGCTCCTGCAACAGTAAGTGCGACTTCCCCCTCCCCAGCGGCAGACCTCCGGATGCCACAGTCACATTTTTCAAGCGCGCAGGCCTCCTGAGCCCACCGATCCACAGGCAGCTCTTGGGTGCCACTGTGAGCCCCCTCTGGGCATGCTCTTATACAAAAAAGGGCGCACTGCCCCAGCAGTAGAAATTCTGAATTCTCTCTTCCTGGATACCTGCCCACAGATATCTTGGTTGCGCGGCTTCAACACTAGGGCCCCTCATAGTGTGTCAGTGCGCCACACTGCAAACTCACCATGAGTGCCTCTGTGAGCTGCCACTGGGCATGCGCAAATCCAGCCAAGGGCACAAGGCCCCCAGCAGTAGAATTTCAGACTTCCCCCATTCATGGCTGCCTGCCCACAGACACCTCAGTCACACAGCTTCAGCGCAAGAGCTGCTATGAGTGCACCACTCAGGCAAATGGCCCCAGGATACCTCTGTGAGCCGCCACTGGACGCGCGCGTACCCAACCACAGATGCAGCAGCAAAAACTGAGTCTTCCCACCCCACAGCTGAAGAACTCTGGACACCACAGTTGTGCCTTTCCAAAACGCAGGCCTCCTGAGCACCACGGCCCCAACAGACGGCTCCTGGGTGCCTCTGTGAGCCCCCACTGGGCACACGTGATTTCAACAAAGAGCGCAAGGCAGAAAAAATTGGGACATCCCCCTTTCCGGCAGCTGACTTCTGGACACCACAGTTGTGCCTTTCCAGCACGCAGGCGGCTCCTGGGCACCTCTGTAAGAAGCCATTGGGTGCCCATATCCAACCAAGGGCGCACATCCCCCGAAGCAGAAACTTGGACTTCTCCCTCCATGGGGCTGGTGGCACGCCATAATCACTCAGATCCAGCGTGTGGGTCGCACAAGCACACACCCCTTTCAGACAGCTCCTGGGCCCCTCTGTGTGCTGCCACTGAGTGTGTACTAAGGGCGCATGGCTCCCTCAGTAGGATCCATGACATCCCCCTCCTGGCTACCTATCTCTGGACAGCATGCTGCTGGACCCTGAACCCCTTTGTGATTCAGAGAGGGAAATCACTTTGGCTAGAGTCCCACTGCCTCAACCACAGACTATGAGACACCCACCCACCACTGTCCCAGTCTCCGGGCCCCTCGTAGTGAGTTGCAGAGTGACACTAATCCAGCAAGAGTCACATCACACCAGCCAAAGTCACAGTTCCTGAGCCTCAGGCCCCAAGGCTCCTTCCTCCCAGGCCATGAACTCTGGGAACCCACAGTGAGCACATACCAGTGAGACCTCAAACAACCTTTTCCACAAAAGCCAGAACCACAATCATATCCAAAACAGCTTGTACAATGGAGCTGGGGGTGAGTCACATTGCTAACTCAAGATGAGACTTCATCCCCTAATAAGAAACTAACATTCAAGATCCAACTATATCAAGAGAACCCAAATAGCTCAAGTAGGGAGCTCCGCTAGATTATGAAGCCCAGGAGACCTGAGGGATCACACAAGTAGCACCACCCCCAAAATAACCTTGGTAGCAAAGCAGTTGGATCGAGGACACATAAACAATTAAACTGTTACCGCAAAATATGGAGAGACAAAAAAGCAATTCCCAAAGGAAAGAAAAAGAGGATTCACCAGAAAGGGAGTTAAATGAAATAGAAGCAAGTAACATGTCAGAGAAAGAATTCAGAGTAATGGTTATAAGTATGCTCAAATGGCTGGATGACAAATACACACAACTCAATGAGAATTATAAGGAGATGAATGAGACTGTCACAAACATGAAAAGGAACCAAGAGGAAATGAAGAATGACCTAGCTGCAATAAAAAACACAATGGAAGGCTTAAACAGTAGACTAGAAGAGGCTGAGGACTGCATCAGCGAATTAGAAGACAAGGTAGGAAAAACACACAAACACAGGAGCAACTGGAAAGAAAATTTAAAAAGCAAGAGGAGAGCCTAAGGCAGGGGTGGGCAAACTTTTTGACTCGAGGGCCACAATGGGTTCTTAAACTGGACTGGAGGGCCGGGACAAAAGCATGGATGGAGTGTTTGTGTGAACTAATATAAATTCAAAGTAAACATCATTACATAAAAGGGTACGGTCTTTTTTTTTTTATTATGTCAATAGTTTTATTCATTTCAAACATTTTAACAAGAAGAATGTAAACACTAATTATTATAATTTGAAACTTCAAAAAATGGAGGAATCATAGCACAATAACATACCTTATATTGAAGATGGCAAAGGCAAAATAAAATTGCCTAACAAAGGAAAGGTACAAAAGCCTTTCAAATTAAACTTAAATATAATAAAATAATTTAAAACTAAAACAAATAGAAAAGAACAAAATGTGTAAACAGTAAATTAAACATTTTCTTTAGTGCAACTTCCAAATTATGCACGGGACGTAGATGTAGATGGCAATGTAGACTGGGTTGAAAGGTTTTTGGTCTTTAAAACATCAACTTCAGTGGGAACAGTGTTGTTGGTCTCCTTTTTAGCTAATGCTCTGATACTGTGCTCTCCAGAGCATGTCTCCCTACATCACCACGATAACGTGTCTACGCATTCCCAGGGTGATGTCAGGGGATGCGTCCGCGGGCATTACAAGGAGACTCTGGAAGATTGAGAGGTTGTTCCTTCTACTGAATGGGCGGATATAAATCCGCCCACTCAGAAGAAGGAGCTGTGGCCGTGTTTCCCGATGTTGCCATGTTAACACTGCTGCTGGTGAAGGAGCGGAGGGGAGAGTAAGAGAACCCTCCGCTCTTTCGGCTCCACGGGCCGGATAGAACAGCCGAATGGGCCAGATCTGACCCACGGGCCGTAGTTTGCCCACGGCTGGCCTAAGGGAGCTTCGGACAACACAAAACAAAACGACATCCGCATAATAGGGGTACCAGAAGGAGAAGAAGCGGAGCAAGGAATAGAAAACCTGTTTGAAGAAATAATGACAGAAAACTTCCCTGATATTGGCAAGAAAAAAACTACGCAAGTACATGAAGTCCCAAACAAGATGAACTCAAAAAGACCAACACCAAGACATCATAATTAAATTGGCAAACATCGACAAAGTCAGAATCTTAAAGGCTGCCAGAGAGAGACAGAAAGTTACCTACAAGGGATCTCCCATTAGAATATCAACTGATTTCTCAACAGAAACACACCAGGCCAGAAAGGAATGGAATGAAATATACAAAATTTCATTTTTGTATATTTCACTTCACTTTATACAAAGTGATGCAAAGCAAGGGACTGAATCCAAGAGTATTATACCCAGCAAGGCTATCATTCAAAATTGAAGGTGGAATCAGGAGCTTCACAGACAAAAACAGGCTAAGAGTTCATTACCACCAAGCCAGCAATGCAAGAAATGCTAAAGGGACTGCTATAAAAAGAAGAAACAGAAAGGCAAGAAGAAACACAAACATTAAGAATAAAAATGATGACAAACAAGTACTTATCAATAATTACATTAAACATAAATGGATTAAATGCTCCAATCAAAAGACATAGGGTAGCTGAATGCATAAGAAAACATGACCCATATATTTGCTGTCTGCAAAAGACCCACCTCAGAACAAAGTATTCACACAGACTGATAGTGAAAGGATGGAAAAAAATTTTTCAGGCAAATAGAAGTGAGTAAAAAGCTGGGGTTGCAATACTTATATCTGACAAATAGACCTCAAAATAAAGGCCATAACAAGAGATAAGGCCACTACATAATACTAAAGGGAGCAATTCAACAAGAAGATATAATGCTGGTAAACATATATGCACCCAATAGAGGAGCACCCAAATACATAAACAACTTCTGGAAGATAGCAATGGAGAGATCAATAGCAATACAGTAATAGTAGGGGACTTAATACCCCACTGACACCACTGGATAAATCCTCTAAACAAAAAATCAGTAAAGAAACATCAATCCTAAATGACTCACTAGTTCAGGACTTAATTGACATCTTCAGAACATTTCACCCCAAAGCTACAGAATATACTCTCTTCTCCAGTGCACATGGGACATTTTCAAAGATAGACCACATATCAGGACACAGGCAAAGTCTCTTCACATTCAAGAAGATAGAAATCATAACAAGAATCTTCTCAGATCACAATAGCATAAAACTAGAAATCAACAACAATAAAAACAATGGGGAAAAAAAATCCAACACTTAGAGGCTAAATAGCATGCTATTAAACAATGATTGGGTTACCAAAGAGATCAAAGAAGAAATAAAATGCATCCTGGAAAAAAATGACAATGAAAACACAACAACCCAAAACCTATGTGACACAATGAAAGCAGTCCTGAGAGGGAAGTTCATAGCTCTACAGGCCTACCTCAAAAAACAAGAAAAATTGGTAATAAATTATCTAACCTTGCAACTTAAATAATTATAAAGAGAGCAACAAGAAAAGCCCACAGTAACCAGAAGGAAGGAGATAATAAAGATCAGAGCAGAAATAAATGACATAGAAAACAAGAAAACAATACAAAAGATCAATGAAACCAAGACCTGGTTCTTTGAAAGGATAAACAAGATTGATGAACCTCCAGCCAGGCTCACCAAGAAGCAAAGAGAGAGGACCCAAATAAACAAAATCAGAAATGAAAGCAGTAAAGTAACAACTGACCCCACAGATATACAAAGGATTGTAAAAAAAAAAAAATACTACTAACAACTCTATTCCAACAAACTGGACAACCTTGACGAAATGGACACATTCATAGAAAAATACAAACTTCCAAAACTCAATCAGGAAGAATACAAAAACCTGAATAGGCCGATAACTATTGATGAAATTGAAACAGTAATCAAAAAGCTTCCAGCAAACAAAAGTCCTGGACCAGATGGCTTCACAGGGGAGTTTTACCGAACATTCAAGGAAGAACTAAAACCAATCCTTCTCAGACTGTTCCAAAAACTTCAAGAGGAAGGAACACTTCCAAGCTCATTCTATGAAGCCAGCATTACCCTAATCCCAAAACCAGATAAAGACACCACAAAGAAAGAGAATTACAGGTCAATATCCCTCATGAACATAGATGCCAAAATCCTCAACAAAATTCTAGCAAACTGGATCCAGCATTACATTAGAAAGATCATACACCATGACCAAGTGGGATTTATTCCAGGGATGCAAGTCTGGTACAATATCCACAAATCAATAAACGTGATACATCACATAAACAAATTGAGAGACAAAAATCACATAACCATATCAATTGATACAGAAAAGGCATTTGACAAAGTCCAACACCCTTTTCTGATAAAAACACTCAGCAAATTGGGAATAGAAGGATCATACCTCAACATAATAAAAGCGTTATATGACAAACCTACAGCCAACATCATTCTCAATGGGCAAAAACTAAAACCATTTCCCTAAAGAACAGGAACAAGACAGGGATGCCCGCTTTCACCACTCCTGTTCAACATAGTACTAGAAGTGCTAGCCACAGCGATCAGACAAGAAGAAGAAATAAATGGCATCCAAATTGGAATAGAAGTAAAATTGTCATTATTCACAGATGACATGATACTGTACATAGAAAACCCTAAAGACTCCATCAAAAAATTATTAGACTTAATAAATGAGCTCGGCAATGTAGCAGGATACAAAATTAACACAAAGAAATCTATGGGCCGTAACCGGTTTGACTCAGTGGATAGAGCATCGGCCTGCAGACTGAAAGATCCCAGGTTCGATTCCGGTCAAGGGCATGTACCTTGGTTATGGGCACATCCTCAGTAGGAGGTGTGCAAGAGGCAGCTGATCAATGTTTCTCTCTCATCGATGTTTCTAACTCTCTATCCTTCTCTCTTCCTCTCTGTAAGAAATCAATAAAATATATTTTTTAAAAAAAAAGAAATCTATGGCATTTTTATACACCAATAGTGAACTTACAGAAAGAGAGATTTAAAAACAATCCCATTTACCATCGCACCAAAAAAATTAAGATACCTAGGAATCAACTTAAGAAGGTAAAAGACCTCTACTCAGAAAACTACAGGACATTGAAAAAAGAGATAGAGAAAGACATAAATAGATGGAAGAACATACCCTGTTCATGGATTGGTAGAATCAACATCATTAAAATGTCCATACTATCCAAAGCAATTTATAGATTCAATGCACTCCCCATTCAAATACCAACAGCATATTTCACAGACCTAGAATAAACTCTCCAAAAATTCATCTGGAATATAGAAAGACCTTGAATAGCTGCAGTGATCCTGAGAAAGAAGAACAAAGTATGAGGGATCTCAATATCAGATATCAAGCCACATTACAAAGTCACTGTTCTCAAAACTGCCTGGTACTGACACAAGATCAGACATATAGACCAATGGAATAGAATAGAGAATCCAGTTATCTACCCAAAACACTATGCTCAATTAATATTTGACAAAGGAGGCAAGAGCATACAATGGAGTCAAGACAGTCTCTTCAATAAATGGTGCTGGGAAATATGGTCAGATACATGCAAAAAAATGAAACTAGACCACCAACTTACACCATACACAAAAATTAACTCAAAATGGATAAAGGATTTAAATGTAAGATGGGAAACCATAAAAATATTAGAGGAATCCACAGGCAGCTAAATCTCAGATATATGCTGAAGCAATATCTTCACCAATACAGCTCCAAGGGCAATGGAAAATAAACAAATGGGACTACATCAAAATAAAAAGCTTCTGCAGAGCAAAAGAAACCATCAACAAAACAACAAGAAAGCCCACTGCATGGGAGAACATATTTGCCAATGTTATCTCCGATAAGCGTTTAATCTCCAACATTTACAGGGAACTCATACAACTTAACAAAAGAAAGATAAACAACCCAATTAAAAAATGGGCAATGGACCTAAATAGATACTTTTTGAAAGAAGACATAAGGAAGGCCAAGAGACATATGAAAATAATGCTCAAAGGCACTAATAATCTGAGAGATGCAAATCAAAATGACAATAAGGTACCATCTCACACCTGTCAGAATGGCTATCATCAACAGATCAACAAACGACAAGTGTTGGCGAGGATGTGGAGAAAAAGGAACCATCGTGCACTGCTGGTGGGAATGCATACTGGTGCAGCCACCGTGGAGAACAGTATGGAGTTTCCTCAAAAAACTAAAAATGGAACTTCCATTTGACCCAGTGATCCCACTTCTAGGAATATATCCCAAGAAACCAGAAACACCAATCAGAAAGGATACATGCACCCTATGTTCATAGCAGCACAATTTACAATAGCTAAGATTTGGAAACAGCCTAAGTGTCTATGAGCAGATGAGTGGATTAAAAACCTGTGATACATCTACACAATAGAATACTACGCTGCTGTAAAAAGGAAGAAACTCCTACCATTTGCAACAGCATGGGTGGACTGGAGAGCATTATGCTAAGCGAAATAAGTCAGTCATAGAAAGATAAATATCACATGATTTTGCTCATTTGTGGATTATAATGAACAACATAAACTTATGAACAAAAACAGATCCAGAGACAGAGAAGCACTGATCAGATGCTCAAACCTCAGAGGGAAGGTAGGGGAGGGTGGGGGTAAGGGGGAGAGATCAACCAAAGGACTTGTACGCATGCATATAAGCATAACCAATGGACACAGACACGGGGGGGGGGGGGTTAGGGCATGAATGCGTTTGGGGTGCAGGGGCAATGGGGGGATAAAGACACATATGTAATACCTTAATCAATAAAGAAAAAAAGAATTTAAAGTTTTGCGTTTTTTTCATTCCTCAAGCAGTGCAGCATTATTAGAACTAGCTATTTTGTTCTACATCCCTTGAATTTCACTTTTTGATATAGTGTTATGGGACAATAGCAACATGGTCCCTCCAAACCTTGACCTCAATAAACACTTCAGTCCAGGTGACTGCTGATGATAATTTAATTAACTTCTTGGCCACTACTAGCAGTAGCCTTTCAGAGTATCATCACTGGATGTTGATAGCATTCCCATAAACTTTACCAAACCCAGCACAGATGACCAATCCTAGATTCTCTATATACTGAAGGGCTTTCATCTAAAACCCATGCCTTTGTGCCAAAGTCATCCATCTAGTGTTCTCGATTGTAAGAAAGACAACAAACTCTGATTGACTTAAATAGCAAAGGAAGTTGTTACAAAGGATCAGTGGGTGCAAGGAAAACACAGGCTTTCAAGTAAGGTGATGTAGTGTCCATGGAAAGCAAGATGGTGGAGCGAAGCCAAGATAGCATCCTATCTAATAAAAGAGTAATATGCAAATTAACCATCACTCCGCTACACCCACAAGCCACGACCACCAGCCAATCAGGAGCAAATATGCAAATAAACCCAACCAAGATGGCTACAGCCACAGAGAGCAGGAGGGAGGCTTGGGTTTCCCCGGCAATGGAGGAAGCCAAGCTTTCCAAGCCTGCCCTTGCCGGCCTGGGCCTCCACTCAAGGCTACAAAGTTTCAACGATAGAAGATACATAAATCCAAACAGAAATGGTGGCAGCCATGGAGCTGGAAAGAGCAGGAGGCTAGGGTTGCCCCTGGCGATGGAGGAAGCCAAGCTTTCCCCCTGGCCTGCCCAGGCCTCACTTAAGGCTACAAAGTTTCAATGATAGAAGATACATAAATCCCAATAGAAATGGCTTCAGCCATGGAGCAAGCAGAAGGCTTGGCTCCGCTGCAGGCTACAAAGTTTCAATTGTAGAAGATAAATATACCCCAGATACCAGGGCCTCCGCTTGGGTCGCCAGGGGGTGTGGCCGGCCTGCAAACCACCACAGGCCCCTTGCCCAGGCTACCTCACACTCCAAGAGAACCCCCACCCTGATCCAGGACATCCCTTCAGGGCAAACCAGCTGGCCCCCACCATGCACCAGACCTCTATCCTATCTAATAAAAGAGTAATATGCAGATGGACCATCACTCCAACACACGACGGCTGCTCCCATGTGGTCAAAGATCCTGCCCCCATGTGGACACAAGATGGCCACCACAAGGTGGCCAGCAGGGGAGGGAAGTTGGGAGGAACCAGGCCTGCAAGGGAGGGCAGTTGGGGGCGATCAAGCCTGCAGGGGAGAGCAGTTAGGGGTTACCAAGCTGACAGAGGAGGGAAGTCTGGGGCAACCAGGCCTGCAGGGAAAGGCAGTTGGGAGGGACCCAGGCCTGCAGGGGAGAGCAGTTGGGGGGACCAGGCCTGCAGGGGAGGGCAGTTAGGGGAAAACAGGCTGGCAGGGGAGCAGCTAGGCATCAATCAGGCTGGCAGGGGAGTGGTTAGGGGCAATCAGGAAGGCAGGCAGAAGTGGTTAGGGGCAATCAGGAAGGCAGGCAGGCGAGCAGTTGGGAGCCAGCAGTCCGGGATGTTGAGAGGGATGTCCGACTGCCCGTTTAGGCCCGATCCCACTGGGGATAGGGCCTAAACGGGCAGTCGGACATCCCTCAAGGGGTTCTAGATTGGAGAGGGTGCAGGCTGGGCTGAGGGACACCCCCCTCCCCTGTGCATGAATTTCGTGCACCGGGCCTCTAGTACAGAATAATCAGTCATGCCTCTGGCAGAGCTACCACTTAACACATTCCACCACAGTGGCTTGAACATGATGCTTCCTTTACCAGCTCCTCATCTTTCCTCAAATATTTGAATCATTCCCTTAAGTGTCCAAGTCATGGGTGGGAGCATCTAACTAGACAAGCCTATGCCTATATCTCCTTATAAGGCTCAGACTAATTGTTCTTTAAATACAATGGTATATGGACTTGTCTTGCCATTAATAGTTAAATTTGTACTTACACTAGCAATATACAGAAACAAAATATAGTAGAAAATATTTTATTCTGTATAGAATGAAACACTAAAATATGTTTAAATAAATATAAAAGTATGTATTTTTATGAGGAAAACCAACAAATTTTACTGAATGACCTAAAGTAAGATCTGAATAAACAGTGATGTATACCAAGTTTTTAGAAGAAAAACTCTCTCATATAAAATTACTTGAATTATTAGTAAATTTTATCCTTCAATCCAAATAAATCACAGTAAAAATTTCATTTCTTTCCACTAACCTTTGTAAACTGATTATATAATCATACAAGGAAACATATAAGAATAACCAAAACAACTTTGAAATATTAAATAATGGCACAGGACTTGCACTACCAAATACTAAATATAATTATAAAAATATAGAAATTAAAATAGTTAGCAAATGAATGCACTAGGATACAGGTCCTGATATTCTTATGTACACACAGAATTTTTTTTTAAATATATTTTATTGATTTTTTACAGAGAGGAAGGGAGAGGGATAGAGAGTTAGAAACATTGATGGGAGAGAAACATCAATCAACTGCCTCTTGCACACCTCCTACTGGGGATGTGCCCACAACCAAGGTACATGCCCTTGACCGGAATCAAACATAGGACCCTTCAGTCCGCAGGCCGACACTCTATCTACTGAGCCAAACCAGTCAGGGCGTACACACAGAATTTTAAGGTCTAATAGGAGTACTGTTCAAATCAGTAAGAAAAAATAAATGCCAGATAAATTTTATTGGGGCAATCTGCTAACAATTTGGAAAAAAATATTCAGTCTTTATCTTATACCCTTTACAAAAATAAATTCTACTTAGATTAAACATTTAAAAATCATATAAAAATATTGATTTGCCTGTCTTAGAAAGTTCTTAAACAAGAAGCATAGCAAAAAAAAAAAAAAAGTGAAAAGACTGATATATTTGATAACAAAATTAAAACTTCTGCTTGACAAGAGACGCCACTGTTCACATTAAGGAAAGTGCTAGCCTGAGAAAATAATATTTTCCATCCAAAATATTAAAAACGTATAAAGTTTGTATACGTAAAGGACAATGAGCCCAATTTAAAATGGGAAAAATAGACTGCTGCTGGGTTCCCTCCCAGAGCGACCGGCTCGGACGCGGAGACAACGCCATCTTGAAGGGGAAAGTGGATGTTATCGGAAGCCTAAAAATCTACAACTGCAGCATGCACCGAACAGCTGCGAACCCCAGAGCAACGGTCCCCAATTAGCACAAACACACGGATTTAGAGGATCTCTACACTCCACCACAGAAAGGTCAGATTTTGCCTGGGATAAGGTGAGGTCTCTGCTCCCGGCAGGAGAGAGAAATGCACGCACTGCAGGAGCTGTAGGACCGGGGGAAGTCTGCACCTAGAAAAATCCATGGCTGTTGGGGCTGGCGTGATCCATGAATGTGGAAAGGGGTCCTCAGAGCTGCTAACAGAAAGGAACTCTTAAAAGCAACCCATTTTGATCTGATGCAAAAGGACAGCCTAAAAATTTTAAAAGTGTACCGCTACTTAGACCCAAGGCGGGAAAAAGACTGCACAGACTTGTGCGCAGCCCCGGAGTTCGCATATTTATGTTGGCTCTTTTGTTTGTTTGTTTGTTTGTTTGTATTTTCTTTTTCCTTTCAATCCTTGCTTCTGATTACTAAGCCCAATACATAGGATCACCCAATTGGGGACACCCTAAGTGACTGCAGGGGAGAGTTGTTTTTGTAGAACCTGGGGATCAGAGCGGGTAGTGACCATCAGAGAACCAGCTCTGGAGCAGCCCACTCCCACAAACTGGTATTGAGTGCCACAGGGAAAGCAGGATCTAAGCATAGGCTAGAGAGGACCTATAGACCCGGAGGTCAATCCAGAAACACTGCCACACAGGGGTTGAATCACAAATTGACTCTTGTGTAAACACAAATAAAGGAATACAAGAAATTAAGACACACTGCCTGCTTAAAAATCAGGACTGGCTTACAACACTGAGGAGCAGTGGAACGCAGGGAACTGCAATACTGTCCTGACTAGGAAACTGGCATGCCAAACAAAACAGTAGAGGAAGTGAATGACCTTCACTACTGCACATTTTATTTGTATTTTTTAATTTTTCCATCTTTTACTTAAGAAACTATTTTTTTCCTTTTTTACTCACTTGACTTTACTGTTTTAATTATTACATTTTTATTTTCAATCAGTATTATTACTACTACTATTTTACCTTTTTTTTAAAAGTATCATTTTATTTTATCTTTATTTTACTTTGGGATTAGTGTTCCACATTCTATTTTCATCTTCCCTTTAGCATCATTTTACTCTATCTCAATTTTACCTTTATGCCATCAATCTCTTCCTAACTTTTTCCCTTTTGTTATCCTGTTTCTCTTACCCTTTTCCTGCTTTAGATTTTCCCTATTCTTTCTTTTTACCCGGTTAAAATTTCACCCTACTTATATATCTAATTTCCAATCCCCTGTTCCAAGTCCATACACACCTCTCTTTTCTCTGTCGTCACTATCCAAAAAATTGTTTTTCTCTCTTTCCTTTTGTTGTTGTTTGCTTGATTGTTGATATAAATTTTTATGCTTGTTTGTGAGATTGTTTGCTTATTCTTTTTGTTTGTTTGTTTTGTTTTTGTTTGTTTTTTGCTTCAGTTTTCCCTCACATTGCTTGATATTAGTTGTTGTTTGTAGTTTGTATTCATCTCCAGGTACTTGCTTCTGGCATTTGTTAGCATTAGTGGCTGTTCTATTGGAGTTTTCTCCCTATATATATAGTTTGTTCCCCTCTTCTCTCCTATTCTCTTTTTTTTCTCTTACTTTTTTTTTCCTTTTCCCAATTTCATTTTTGCACTCCTTTGATTCTTTTTTTTTCTCTTCTTCTTTCTCTCCTATCCTATAATTTGCCTTTCTCTGGTGGTCACCTTTATTTGGGGTTATTAATATCATGAATACATTTCTGTTCAGTGCCTTATGCATTGTACCTGGTTGTGTTGTATTTTGTGCCTTTAAATCAACACAGGAGAGAGAGAATTACATAACCAGACACCCAGAGAAGATAGATCATGGGGAGACAAAGAAACAGCCCACATATGAAAGAAAAGCAGGCATCACAAGAAAAGGAAGTAAACAAAATGGAGGCAAGCAACCTGCCAGAGAAAGAATTCAGAAAAATGGTCATAAGGTGGCTGAAAAGAATGGAAGACAAATTCGACAATATGTGTAAGAACCAAGAGGAAATGAAGAACCAAGAAGAAATGAAAAATGACATCACTGCTGTAAAGAACTCAATAGAAAGCATCAAGAGTAGACTAGAAGAAGCAGAGGACCGCATCGGTGAGCTAGAAGACAAGATGGGAAAAAATACCCAAGTAGAGCAGCTTCTAGAAAAAAAATTAAAAAGCAGGAGAAGAGCCTAAGGGAACTTTGGGACAACACGAAACAAAACAACATCCGCATAATAGGGGTGCCAGAAGGAGAGGAAACGGAGCAAGGAATAGAAAACCTCTTTGAAGGAATAATGACAGAAAACTTCCCTGGTATAGGGAAGAAAAAAACCCACACAAATCCAAGAAGCTCACAGAGTCCCAAGCAAAAAGAACCCCAAAAAACTGATGCCAAGGCACATTATAATTAAATTGGCAAACACCAACAACAAAGTAAGAATCTTAAAATCGGCCAGAGAGACACAGAAAGTTCACTACAAAGAAACCCCCTTTAGACTAGCAACTGATTTCTCAACAGAAAATCATCAGGCCAGAAGGGAATGGAATGAAATATACGAAGTCATGAAAAGGAAGGATCTGAATCCAAGAATAATGTACCCAGCAAGGCTAACAATCAAAATTGAAGGAGAAATCAGGAGTTTCACAGACAAAAAAGGACTAAGGGAATTTATTACCGCCAAACTAGCAATGCAAGAAATGCTAAAAGGTCTGCTGTAAAAAAAAGAAATAGGAAGCGAAGAAGGAACACAGGGGTAAAGAATAAAAATGGCAACAAGTAAGCACCTATCAATAATAAATTTAAATGCAAATGGAAAAATGTCCCAATCAAAAGACATAGGGTAACGGATTGGATTTGAAAACACGACCCATATATATCTGCTGTCTACAAGAAACCCACCTCAGAAAAAAAGACACACACAGACTGAGGGCGAAGGGATGAAAAAAGGTTTCTCAGGCAAATGGAAATGAAAAAAAAGCTGGGGTAGCAATACTTATATCTGACAAATTAGATCTCAAAGTGAAGAACATAAAAATAGATAAGGAAGGCCACTTCATAATACTAAAAAGAGCAATCCAACAAAAATAAATAACTCTAGTAAGCATATATGCACCCAATACAGGAGCACCCACATACATAAAAAAACTCCTGAAGGATATCAAGGAAGAGATTGACAGCAATACAATCATAGAAGGAGACTTTAATACCCCAGTATCACCAAGGAACAAATCCTCTAAACAAAAAAAAATCAGCAAAGAAACATCAAGCCTAAATGACTCATTAGACCAGATGGAATTAATTGACATCTTCAGAATATTTCACCCCAAAGCCACAGAATATACATTCTTCTCAAGTGCACATAGGTCATTTTCAAAGATAGACCATATGTTGGGACATAGGCAAAGTCTCTTCAAATTCAAGAATATAGAAATCATATCAAGCATCTTCTCAGATCACAGTGGCATAAAACTGGAAATCAACTACAATAAAAACAATCCAAAAAAATCAAACACATGGAGACTAAACAGCATGCTATTAAACAATAACTGGGTTACCAGAGAGATCAAAGAAATAAAAAACATCATGGCAACAAATGACAATGAAAACACTACAATCCAAAATCTATGGGACACAGCAAAAGCAGTCTTGAGAGGGAAGTTCATAGCTCTACAAGCCTACTGCAAAAAACAAGAAACTATGGTAATGAATTACCTAACCCTACAACTCAAAGAGTTAGAAAGAGAGCAACAAGAAAAGCCCAGTGTAAGCAGAAGGAAGGAAATAATAAAGATCAGAGTGTAGATAAACGACATTGAAACAAAACAAAACAAAACAAAACAAAAAAAATACAAAAGATCAACAAAACCAAGAGCTGGTTCTTTGAAAGGATAAACAAGATTGTTGAACCTCTAGCCAGGCTCACCAAGAAGCAAAGAGAGAGGACCCAAATAAACAAAATCAGAAATGAAAGAGGAGAAATAACAACAGACCCCACCGAAATACAAAGGATTGTTGAAAAATACTATGAACAACTCTATTCCAACAAACTGGACAACCTGGAGGAAATGGACATATTCCTAGAAAAATATAACCTTCCAAAACTCAATCAGGAAGAATCTAAACATCTCAGTAGGCCAATAACTATGGAAGAAATTGAAGCAGACATTAAAAAGCTTCCAGCAAACAAAAGCCGGGGACAGATGGCTTCACAGGGCAGTTTTACCAAACATTCAAGGAAGAACTAAAACCTATCCTCCTCAGACTATTCCAAAAAATTCAAGAGGAAGGAACACTTCCAAGCTCATTCTATGAAGCCAGCATCACCCTAATACCAAAACCAGATAAAGACAACACAATGAAAGAGAATTACAAGCCAATATCCCTCATGAACATAGATGCCAAAATCCTCAACAAAATTCTAGCAAATCGGATCCAGCAGTACATCAGAAAGATCATACACCATGACCAAGTAGGATTTATCCCAGGAATGCAAGGATGGTACAATATCCACAAATCAATAAACATGATGCATCACATACACAAATTGAGAGATAAAAATCACATGGTCATATCAATTGATGCAGAAAAAGCATTTGACAAAATCCAACACCCTTTCTTGATAAAAACTCTCAATGAGGTGGGAATAGAAGCATCATACCTCAACATAATAAAAGCCATATATGATAAACCCACAGCTAACATCATATTCAATGGGCAAAAACTAAAACCATTTCCCCTAACAACAGGAACAAGACAGGGATGCCCACTCTCACCACTCCTTTTCAACATAGTACTGGAAGTATTAGCCATTGCAATTAGACAAGAAGAAGAAATAAAAGGCATCCAAATTGGAAAAAAAGAAGTAAAGTTGTCCTTATTTGCAGATGACATGATATTGTACATAAAAAAAAACAAAAGACTCCATCAAAAACTAATAGACTTAATAAATGAATTCGGCAATGTAGCAGGATACAAAATTAATGCCAAGAAATCTATGGCATTTCTATACACCAATAGTGAACTTACAGAAAGAGAGATTTAAAAAAGCAATCCCATTTACCAGCGCACCAAAAAAATTAAGATACCTAGGAATCAACTTAACTAAGAAGGGAAAAGACCTATACACGGAAAACTACAGGACACTGAAAAAAGAGATAGAGGAGGATCCAAGATGGCGGCGTAGGTAAACACCTAAACTGCTGCCTGGCACAACAATTTCAAAACTACAACTAAAAGACAAAACGTCTATCACCCAGAACCACGGGAAAGCTGGCTGAGTGGAAGTTCTACAACTAGAAGGAAAGAGCAAAGAGCATTGAGGGGTGCACAAGCGCGGAAAAGCTGAGGTACGGAGACGCGCGAATCGGGAGCACTGCTCTTTTCAACCCGAAGGGAGATAAGCTCCCGATTACTCTGAACTCCAGTTTCTGGGGAGACGCGGGGGACCCAAACTCCTACGGGGAGAAGCTGGACTGTCTGCCGTGGGGTCGGAAAGTGAGGGAGGCTTGCTTTCAGGGCTGCGCGCAGGAATAATTGTTTACTGTGCTGGGGCACGGGACGCGGGGACAGGGTCGGAGATGCAGAGCCGACTTCTGGCAGCCATCGCTGTTTGCCACGCCCTAGCCTAGTGACGCCCTGAGACCCCGCCCCGCACAACCTACAAACCCACCCAAGCTCCAAGCAGCGGCTTTAGCATATGAATGGTCTGCCCTATTGCAGCTTAACCTAGCAAACCTGCAGCCCGGGTCAGATAACTCCAAAACCTCCAAACCCCAAGCAAAGAGGAGAAAACTGCAGTTCTCGCTGTAGCGCCTGCTGGGTGGCCTCAGACAGTAGCTGACCTGCACCCCATTGGAAATCCAGAAGCCAGTGTACCTAGTGGTCAGAGTGAGACACCAGATTTCAACTCCTCACATCAATAAGTGACACATTCAAGAGGCAGACTCAGTGAGCACCAAAGCCCCACTGAAACAAGTCCTGCCTCATAAGCGTGTCTCCAGCACAGCAGTTCTTCCATTATAGACACAGCGGGTCCTCACAGCCAATTAGCCTGGAGGTCAATTCCTCCCAGTGTACCAACAGCAATCAAGGCTTAACTACACCAAGACTTTGCACTCAGACCACAAAGGGGTGTACCAAAGGCGTCCACCTCAAGTGATTGGGGAGGCTGAGCTACTGGCCCCTATAGGTCACCTACCACACAAAGCCACTCCATCAACACAAGGAAGCAGCAAAATGCGGAGACCAAGAAACATGTCACGAATGAGAGAAATGGAGGAAAGCAAACTACTGGATGACATAGAGTTCAGAACCACATTTATAAGGTTACTCAAGAATCTTCTAAAAACTGCTGAGGAACTTAGTGAGACCTTTAAGGATCTTAATGAGAATGCCAAAAAAATGGAAAAGGACCAGTCAGAAATTAAGCATACACTGTCTGAAATAAAGAATATACAGAAACTCAACTGTAGATCAACGTACCCCAAGAATCAAACCAAAGATCTGAAATATGAGGAAACAAAAAACACCCAACCAGAAAAACAAAAAGAAAAAATCCAAAAATATGAAGATAGTGTAAGGAGCCTCTGGGACAACTTTAAGCGTACCAACATCCGAATTTTTGGGGTGCCAGAAGAAGAGAGAGAGCAAAATATTGAAAACCTATTAGAAAAAATAATGACAGAAAACTTTCCCTACCTGGTGAAAGAAATAGACTTACAAGTTCAGGAAGCACACAGAACCCCATACAAGAGGAATCCAAAGAGGACCACACCAAGACACATCATAATTAAAATGCCAAGGGCAAAAGACAAAGAGAGAATCTTGAAAGCAGCAAGAGAAAAACGGTTAGTTACCTACAAGGGAGCACCCATACGACTGTCAGCTGATTTCTCGGCAGAAACTATGCAGGCCAGAAGGGAGTGGCAAGAAATATTCAAAGTGATGAACAGCAAGAACCTTCAACCAAGATTACTCTACCCAGCAAAGCTATCATTCAGAGTTGAAGGTCAGATAAAGAGCTTCACAGACAAGAAAAAGCTAAAGGAGTTCATCACCACCAAACCAGGATTACATGAAATGCTGAAGAGTGTTCTTTAAGAAGAGGAAGAAGAAGAAAAAGGTAAAGATAAAAATTATGAACAACAAAGTGACATCAAATACATGTCACCAACAAGTGAATCTAAAAATCAAGTGAATAAAAAATCTGAAGAACAGAATGGACTGGTGAATATAATAGAATCAGGGACATAGAAAGGGAGTGGACTGACAATTCTGAGGGGGGAGGAGGTGTGAGGGGTGCGGGAAGAGATTGGACAAAAAGTTTACACCTATGGATGAAGACAGTGGCGGGGGTTAAGGGCATGGGGTGGGGTGGGGAATCAGGTGGAGGGAAGCTATGGGGGAAAAAAAGAGGAACACCTGTAATAATCTGAACAATAAAGATTTATTTAAAAAAAAAAGAAAAAGAAAAAAGAGATAGAGGAAGATGTAAACAGATGGAAGAACATACCATGTTCATGGATTGGGAGAATCAACATCATTAAAATGTCCATACTACCCAAAGCAATCTATAGATTCAATGCACTCCCCTTTAAAATACCAACGGCACACTTCACAGACCTAGAAAGAACTCTCCAAAAATTCATCTGAAATAAAAAAGACCCCGAATAGCCACAGCAATCCTGAAAAAGAAGAACAAAGTAGGTGGGATCTCAATACCAGATTTCAAGCTGTATTACAAAGCCACTGTTCTCAAAACTACCTGGTACTGGCACAAGAACAGACATATAGACCAATGGAATAGAATAGAGAATCCAGATATCGACCCAAACCACTATGCTCAATTAATATTTGACAAAGGAGGCATGAACATACAATGGAGTCAAGACAGTCTCTTCAATAAATGGTGTTGGGAAAATTGGACAGATACATGCAAAAAAATGAAACTAGACCACCAACTTACACCATACACAAAAATTAACTCAAAATGGATACAGGACTTAAACATAAGACGGGAAACCATAAAAATACTAGAGGAATCCACAGGCGGAGAAATCTCAGACATATGCCGAAGCAATTTCTTCACCGATACCACTCCTAGGGCAATGGAAGTTAAAGAGAAAATAAACAAATGGGACTATATGAAAATAAAAGCTTTTGCACAGCAAAAGAAACCATCAACAAAACAACAAGAAAGCCCACTGTATGGGAGAACATATTTGCAAATGTTATCACTGATAAAGGTTTAATCTCCAACATCTACAGGCACCTTATACAACTTAATAAAAGGAAGATAAATGGTCCAGTAAAAAAATGGGCAACGGACCTAAATAGAATCTTTTCGAAAGAAAACAGAAGGAAGGCCAAGAGACACATGAAAACATGCTCAAAGTCACTAATTATCTGAGAGATGCAAATCAAAACGACAATGCGGTACCATCTCACACCTGTCAGAATGGCAACCATCAACAAATGACAAGTGCTGGAGAGGATGCAGAGAAAAAGGAACCCTCGTGCACTGCTGGTGGGAATGCAGACTGGTGCAGACACTGTGGAGAACAGTAAGGAGTTTCCTCAAGAAACTAAAATTGGAGGTCCCATTTGACCCAGTAATTCCACTTCTAGGATTATATCCCAAGAAACTAGAAACACCAATCAGAAAGGATATATGCACCCCTATGTTCATAGCAGCACAATTCACCATAGCTAAGATTTGGAAACAGCCCAAATGCCCATCAGCAGATGAGTGGATTAGAAAACTATGGTACATCTACACAATGGAATACTACGCTGCTATAAAAAAGAAGGAATTCTTACCATTTGCAGCAGCATGGATGGACCTGAAGAGCATTATGTTAAGTGAAATAAGCCAGGCAATGAAAGAAAAATACCACATGATCTCACTCATTTATGGAAAATAAAGAACATTATAACCTAATAAATAAAAAGATAGATACAGAGGCAGTAAAGCACCAAACAGACTGTCAAATTGCAGCGGGAAGGCTGCAGAGTGTTGGGGAAGATCAACCAAAGGGAAATAGATCAACCAAAGGACTTGTATGCATGCATATAAGCACACCAATGGACACAAGACACTGGGGTGGGGGGGCGGAGAGATGAGGGCATGCGACAGGGGGGTAGGGGAGGCTGGGGGAAGATCAATGGGGGAAAAATGGAGATATATGTACTAACATATGTAATATTTTAAACAATAAAAAAAAGATCATTAAGGAAAAAAAAGAGATAATGGGCCTAATGCAAAAAAACGTGAAAAATATATGAGCAGGCAATTCCAAGAAGAGGAAAAAATTCAAATGATTAATAAAACATATGAAAGATGCTTATATTAAGATACCATTTTTCATGTACTACTTCATGAAAATTAAAATGTTGTCAATGGAATGGGAAAAGGGGCCCTCATATCATTCTCATAATAACATAAGTAAGCATGTGAAACGTGTTGAAGGCCAATTAAATAGTATCTATTAAATTTAAGATGTGTGAACTTTCTGAAAATCCACTTTTTTAAAAATATATTTTTATTTATTTCAAAGAGGAAGGGAAAGGGAGAGATAGAAACATCAATGATGAGAGAGAATCATTGATTGGCCACCTCCTGCACACCCCCTACTGGGGATTGAGACCACAACCCAGGCATGTGCCCTTGACTGGAATCGAATCCAGAACCCTTCAGTCCACAGGCTGATGCTCTATCAACTGAGCCAAACTGGCTAATGCTGAAAATCCACTTTTTGATATCAGCTATAGTAAATATAGTAAAACATGGATTCATATATACAATGGGATATAAGCAAGGATATTTACTACAGCAGTGGTTTTAATATCAAAAAACTGAAAGCAATCTCAATGTTTTCTCAATAGGAGAATTACTAAATACATTACAGGAATTGTTTGGTAGTATGAACAGATGTGCTGTTGAATGAAAAAGCAAGCTACAAATGAATACATATATATTACAATATTTATGTCAAAATTATGTACAACACAAAAACCATATTTCAATATGCATTTTCATATAAAAAGTTGAGAAAATTATACATTGAGCTGATAAAATGGTTGCTTCAGAAAGGAGAATTAGAAATGCGTGTGGTAGTTAAGTGCTTTAAATTTATTTCTGTTTTAATGTTTTTAAAATACTATATTTATCTGTCAACTCTTTAATTTAAAATTCTATCAAATTTTAAAACAATAAGCTTTTTATTTAATTGTTGAAGGAAATAACAAAATTTATTAATACAATGATGCTAGTCACCCAGTACATATGCTTTTAGACTTGTAAAGAATTGAGCCATGTATATAAGATTTTTTTTCTCAAGGAAGTTGAGTGAACTTTTTCCTGACAGTTGAGGGAAAAGATTCTCACATGAATTTTTGAAATAAAGGGATGTGATAACATTTCTTCATGTAATTGATAATGTCAGTAAAGACCATTTCTGTTATGTCCAGCAGCTTACTCAAGGAGCAGATCTGGCAATGTATTAAGTATCTTGCATGGGCTGAACCTACATTACAGGGCTATAAAATGCATAATTTTTAATATCCATGATAATATGTTAGGATTTCTTTTTATCAAGACCAAACACGTCTACAAATGGCTTCATCTCCAAGAGCCTGACTTTTCCCGTGTGATTATTTTTTCATCCATTGGAGAAATTAATTCATGAGGAATGTGGGACCACATTTTTAAACCACTCCAAATCATGGGACAGAATGTCATGAAACACATTGCAGAGATGAATGCAACCAAGGCTGAGAGTAGGTGTTCGCCCATTGACTCTCCACAGATAGTCAACCTTCCGACTCTTGTCTATGCTCTTTGTGGAAGCATCTGAGAGAGTCCTGGAGGTTGTTTTCATTAAGAACTCACTCTATATCTCCTGAGTCCATGTTTGATCAAAATACTCATAACCAACTATCAAACACTTGATAACATTTCAATGGCCTCCTGCAAATTAGGCTTTCATGATTTAGTAGAAATAAAAAACAAACCATCCTAAATGTTTAACATGACCTAAAGTTTAAGCATACCATCATCAAGCCCAATCTACAAACTCTGGTAAAAGGTTTGGAAAACATCATCCCTCTAAACAGGGACTGGAAAGAATGTTCTGTAAAGGGCCAGGGAGTTTCCTTGTGCTTTGCAGATCCTATGGTTTCTGTTACATCTACTCAGTTCTGCCACTGTAGCAGAACAGCAGCCATCTATAATCCCAAAATAGATGTGTGTGGCTATGTTTCAATAAAGCTTTATTATGGACATTGAAATTTTAATTTCCTATAATTATCATGTATCATGAAGTACTATCTTTATTATTATTTTTTTTGCAACCATTTAAAAATGCAAATGCCATTCTTAGCTCACAGGTCATGCAAAGCAGACAACAGGTTGTATTCAACCTGGGCCATAGTTTACCCGCCCTGACTCTAAATTACAGAAAATGATTACTAATGTTTAAACTACAATTTACTTTTACTCATTACATTGCCATAATAATTTTTCAATTTGTCTAAAATGATTGATCCTTGTATGGGTCAAATGACAAGTGGTTAGTGACAATGAAAATGAATGCTGCTTAGTTTATGTGACCTTGGATAAGTTTATTTGTAAAAATTGGAACAATTATAGTATTTACCTCAAAGACCTTTCTGATGGATAAATAAGAAAGAGCATGGAAATCATTTAGGACAAGAGCTTAATAAACATTCAATAAATGATAGATTACTGAGGTTGCAAATCTCTGGTCCGATGGACTAACACATCCTTGATGTGAAAATAGATGCTATGGCTACAGCCAGTAGATTCCTAATAATCCCATCCCCCACACCCCCAAAAAGGAGCAACCCAATGGTGAGAAGGATGCAATTAAACCTTCAGTTCATCTAACGTCCCTGATTCTGGTTGTCTACTCATCAGGAAACATGTAACAATGATTTAACTGCTCATGCAGTCTATTTTCAGATAGTCTCACGCTCTGTAGTATTAATGTGTTATTGTTAAGTATGCATTTTGCCACTAATTGTGAGCTTTCCTTCATGATAGTATATGCCAAAAGTTGAATCTGCTTGAGGTACGGTGTTCTAAAAATAAACCTCCTGAGGCTGAAGACTGAGAATCAGACCTTTAAACTTGTGAAATTCACCAAGGTTATGAGAGACTGTCATAAGGCCTCTTTTGAGGTCCACGGTCGTCATCCTGATATCATCGCTCTCCCCCGCTGCCCCAGGTGCTAACCTGTTCTGGCTGATTTCCCTCTGGGCCTCCGTGCTTTACTTCACTCCAGAATTCAGGCGTCCTCAAACTACAGCCCACGGGCCACATGCGGCCCACCGAGGACATTTATCCGGCCCGCCGGGTGCCGCTGCCTGTCCTGCTTAGCAGCCGACTAGTCCCAGGCCCGCAGTGCGCATAGGAATTTGTTCATAGTTTTTTTTTTTAAACTATAGTCCGGCCCTCCACTGGTCTGAGGGACAGTGAACTGGCCCCCTGTTTAAAAAGTTTGAGGACCCCTGCTCCAGATCCTCTGCCTGGGAACTAGAGGTTGCCGTGTAAGCGCTAGGAAAACACTAGGTCAGTGGTCGGCAAACTCATTAGTCAACAGAGCGGCAAACCGCGGCTTGCGAACCGCATGTGGCTCGCGAGCCGTAGTTTGCCGACCACTGCACTAGGTGCTCCGATGAGGAATCTGTTAGGAATCACATTGCATTTCAAAGCAGCTAAAACAAAATGATAACTGGAGAGAATGATTTTTAAAGGGATGACAGAAGAAAAGTAGGAGAGAGGGAATTTCCTTCACACCAACATTATTAATTCTGCTTTTGTCAGATTTACTAAAACCCCAGTAAACCCCTGCTTTTTTAAGATTTTTTTTTTAAATAGACTTTGTGTCCATGGCTTTATATGCCAACATGGGCAAACTGTTCTAGTGTGTTATTGGCTTGTTGTTGTCAATATGAACCTCAGCTGTCTTTGGGGGATCATTCTAGAAAAAAGATGGTGGGAAATTGTATTGCACTGACTAATGACCAATTTGTGGTAGAAGGTGCAAGGCTCTGCCCCACCTATAGAAATGCTCATTAAGGCTTTAATCTTTCTCCTTCCCCCTGATTGCATCTGTTAGCCTTCTTACCTAATGACTTCTGAGTGGGCAGTGAGGACGTGGGTGAGGTTTTCAGCATGAATGTGTGTCTGATTGCTTTTCTTTGACCATATATACTTCTTCCCTTTATATGCCAGACTAATGTGTTTAGCCTGCAAGTGGAGGCAAGCACTCTCAGAGTCACTGGCTCATTTAGCGGTGCTCGGCTCCCCGTGCTTGTCAGCGGCAGGTGACATTTAGCACAGGCTTTATCTCAGTTGTGGTAATTACTGGGCTGACATGAGCTCTCATACACAGCGCAGACTGTTTCCAGCAGATGTAACCAAGCAACTCTGTTTCTCTCGAGCAGTTTATCTGGCTTTCAAATTGTGGCATTCCACACAGACACACACGCACACAGGCACACACACAAATAGTTTAATGTCATTTTTATGGAAATACTCACTCTTCACTGCTCTGACTATATTGATTTATGCCATGAGGTGGAATGGAATATCTTCATTGTATGCAACTTCTGCATTACAGGCTGCTAGTGAATCCTATTAACAAAAAGGTTATTGTTATTGTAATGTATCTCAGCAGTGCACCAAGTGCTACTGTAATGATGTAATTAATATGCCTAGATTTACCATTTGATGTTCTTAGGCACCAATTGTGTTCCTGATGGGATAGCAATGATTATTTTTTTAAAAAAAACAACTGTGAAAGCAGCATGTTTTGTTTAGAGAAGTTGGAATGGAAAGAAAAGGTTCTAATAAAAGAATACACAATCCCTAACACTTAATCATTTATGTCAGACATAGCTTAGTGATGTGGCAACTTTCAAGATAATTCTTAAGTTCAGATAATTTTTATTTAATCAAATTATTTATTCTGAATACCTAGAAATGAAAAAAGTAGCTTGCCCCTTTAAGGTTTTCAGTTTTAATTAACATTCTCATATTTCCAGGCTCTAAAATGATTCTGGTCATTTAGCAATTATGTTACAAAAAATATATAATTGTCCAGAACCATAATTCAAAACATGTCAGTTACATTATTTTTGCTATAAACTTTAACTATATAAATGTTCAAGTTTTCATTTAACCATATTGTGTGACTAGACATCCTCATGTTTAATGGAGAGGGACAAGAAGTAGAATTACTACTAATAAATTACTACATTGCAGGCTTGCAGCCCAAGGGTTGTGAGTGAAGTGACCGATGGCAGTGAGTTTGAAAGAGACTTAGATCAGGTCAGGGCTGAAGACAAATGATGAATGAGAACCTCTGAATCAGAGGAGATTTGGCCAAGGCTGCTATAAGAAAGGAAGAGAAAGAGAGAGAGAGGAGAGAGAGAGAGAGAGAGAGAGAGAGAGAGAGAGAGAGAGAGAGAGAGAGAAAGAGAGAGAGAGAGAGAGAGCACAAACTTGGGCATACAACCTATAGATTTTTTCCTTTAAAAAAAGGAGAAAACATCTCAAAAGTATTTCTGAGACCTTTAAATGTTATAAGTGTTGGATGAATTGAGGTTGAGCCAGATTGTAATTATGTAAAATAAAGCTTTCTGTTAAGTAGCATTTCCATAAGAAATTTTAACCTCTGGCATTTAAATAGGAAGGCAAGGGATGAGGTGCCATCATGAATAAATGTTAAACCTGAGCAAGATATGGACTTATTAAAAACATTGAAAAGAACTTTCTAGCCTGTTCTCAAATTCCATCAGGGGATTAAGTGTACTATATGAAAGTAGCTGCCACTTAATATGCTGAGCAGGGAGATGTGAACGAAAAATACTTAGTGACAGTTAACTTCACAGTGCTTAGACTTCATTATGAAGGAAGCTGTCTTTTGATGGGATTCACCTACGTTATGTGAGGCACTTTAAGTGGCAGCTATCTTTTAAAGATTGATTTACTCATAGACCATCTTCAAACAACTCGATGTGGATTGGAATTACAATTCCACTTACTCTACATAGACTCTGCTTCTATTTCGTGTGAAATGCCTCCAGTGCCAGGTTCTTTCAAATTCTCTTGTCAACAGATAATTGACCTCATGATTAGAAGTGATGCTCCGGCCTCAGGTTCCCAACACAAAGGATATATTTACAATGCACAGAGAAGGATCGCTTTTGTATTGTTTCTTTTAGTGTTTTCTCAGCCCGGAAAAATGAAGGAAAGCAAATGGGCTGGACAACAAAGGGAGAAAAATTTTGAGTAGTAAGAAAAATCTTAAGTTCAAATGCTGGCTGGTATTCTACCACCTCCCCAGTCTTGGGCTCCCCGGCAGAGGGGTGAGCAAGTAATGCTGATATATCTGAAATCTTTGCAGGGAAGTCTTGATATAAAGAGTTATCATTGAAGTTAAATCTCAGAAAATCTCCTCACTACCATTCCCTTTATAAGACATCTACCCTGTGTGAAAAGCTTAACAAAAAATCACCACAATAACAGGGCTGCAGACTGAATCCTTCCACTTTCTTACAGACCACAGGGAGGCTGCAAACGGTGCTGTAAGAATCCTCCCAGTGAGATGAAAGACAACGGACCCTCACCAGCCCCCACCCTGCACGCAGCCTACACCAGGCCCCTGACACGCGGATCAATGCACAGCTGTGGGCTAGCTTGGGAGAGAGAGCCTGTCTCACAGCCCATCACTTAGAGGTCATAATATTTTAGTGGCTCTTCCCTCTGAACAGAATAAACCTGCAGATAGTTAAAGAGAATGAAAGTTCTGCTGAAAGCAATGGAGTGGAAGGAAGGGTAAAAGGGAGTTGATGAGAACCAAATGTCTCCCATATGGTTGCACATGGAGCTGCTGGAGGGCCATATAAAAAATTAATCCAACTCATATAATTCTGCTCAAAGCCAAGTATGTGCACATAATGAAAATGCAACTCAAATATGACACATCTGGGTTTTTTGACCACATTCTGGGATGCAGCGTTAATCTTAATAGTTGAGATGAAGATTACAATGTATTGTGTTTTTTCCCTTACATTTTAGGACCTGACATAGTTAGGAATGAAAGAGATGTCTCATCCTATCTTAGAGGGGGAAAGGATTATGAAAATTTACCATCCCTCCACGTGGTCATATTAATTTCTTATGTGTACAGACTTAGTGATTACAATGCTCACCTGTTGCAAGAGAGGAGTAACAAAGCTTTGCAATCCATTGATAGAACATCTGGGAAGTTCAAGCTCCATTTTCTACCCTTTGTTTCCATCTAAATAGTTGGGATGGCAAGATTTTAAAGAAATGTTCTTACAGATAATTTCAGTAAAACAAAGAGCAGAAAGAATGCAGCTTAAAAGAGATCAGATGTGGGAGCAGGACAGCTCTTAAATGCATACTAACCCCAATTTCATTCATCTTTCTCTGGAAAACATATGCAGAATGAAATGAATCAAGTTGTAGCATGAATCAAGTAAATAACTGAAGGTCTTTATGCCAAAATAGAGACTGCATAGAGGCACACACAGACATTGATTTATTTCACAGTAAGGTCCATGCCAGTCGATCAGTTCTACAGATTTGTGACAAAGTATGACCCTCCTTCCAAGAAGGACTGAGAGCTTTGCAGGGGGTTTAGCGTTTAGCCTGTAGGCAAGAGGCCATGATTCCATGTCAAATACTGGGTATTCCAGATTATAAACATATAAAGGTGTCTGGCTAATCATTCCCTCATCTTTGCTCCCTAGCAATGTTATATGTCTCTATTAGAGCACTTTTCACACTCAATTATAACAGTTTATTTGTCTTTTTCTCTTATAGACTGTGAGCATCTTGATGTTACATACTGTTTTATTCATCTTCACTCCTCAACATGCAGCAGAATGTTTATGACACAGTGGTACTTACTGAGCTAATCCCGTATCTAGTGGGCCCTGTTTCAAACATGACTCTGGGTAGTGGAGGTTCAGAAGTGATGGGACCCGAACCCTGCCTTCAGAGAGCTTGAAATCCCAAGGAGGCATGCCTGGGCTCATGGGCAACTGCAATACACTGTGCTAGTCCACTTCCAATGTTTTCATATAATATCTAGGGTGTGCAGGTAACACCAGACATTCAGGTGTCTTTCATTCCTTCACTCTCAATGGAGTAAGTTTAAGTGGATGCAGAGACTGAGATGGGTCAAAAAGGATCTTTTATTTGGCTCTGTGGTTTTGCTTTTTTATTATTATTTATTTATTTTATTTTTTCATTTACCATTTATTCCCTCCATGTCCTCTTCCAAGTCCACCCACCCCCATTCACCTCCCTGCCTGGCAGGGCTTGATGGGGGACCTCCGGCCATGCCCCCCACCATTGCCTATGTCCATGAGTTCTCTCTCTTTTTTCATTTTTGCTCAATCCCTCAACCTTCCACTCCCAACCACCTCCCCAACTCCCGCCACCAAGAGTTGTCTTCTTGCTCTTTATCTGAGTCTGTCTCTATTCTGCTTGGTAGTTCAGTTTGTTCATTAAATTCCACATATGAGTGAAATCATCTGGTACTTGCTCTGTGTTTTGATGATGCTAGTTCAAAGGGGAAGAGCAGGATTATACGAACTAATGGACATTTGAACAGCTTTCCCTCAGAAGCAAATTAATAAATAAACAACAAGTAAAAGTGTGAGAGCCTGGGGATGAGAAAAATTGGAAGCAGCATTGCCTAGAGATTAGGCTGAGGACACGGTTTCTAAGGGACCTATGAAAGAAGGCCAGAAAGATGCACGGACACCATGATGGAGTGTTATTATAGGTACGGAACCTGTAAAACTGCTTCCCACCGTGACCTGCTGGCATGATTACTAGAAACACATAAAGGTAAAAAATAAATCTACAAGTAGCTCTCATTGGGCACAGGCAGGCTATAAAGCTGAGGAGCAAGAAACTTCATCCAGTGGCTTTTGGGTTCCCCCAGACAGTACCCCGGGTTCCCATCTCTGCAAAGGTGCATTCTGCCTGAGCCCAGACCGAAAGGCAGAGTTCAGCTGATATACAAGCTGGAGCTGGTGACTCCTCAGGGGCATTTATTTACATGTTGCTATACATGGATCTTCTAACAATTCACTTATATTTCTTTTGCTCTATTCTTATGAAGCATGAGGCCTGACATGAAGACCATGGAGAGGACATGCAGAGAAGGAGGCTCTGCAGGCCCTCACCTGTGTTGAAGAGGGTGGAGAGAAAAGGCAGGGTCAGGGCTAAAGGGGTTTTTCCTATGAGACTGTGAAAAATGAGGAGTGACTGGCCAGGCAACGGGTCTGTGAGATCCCCTGAGGAAACTGTGGGATCCCCAGAAACAGGTGAGGGTATTTTCCAGGGACATGAAGATTGCATTAACAGGAAGTGACAAGTACAAGAGGTACTTATGCGAATGTGGCTTTGTTTTTTATGACTGGTGAGAACGGGTGACCTCTGGGTCCATTGTGCTACTTCACCAATAAATTGGCTATACTTGATCTGTTGTCATGCTTCTCCGTGCCCTAGAATCTTATTCTGGTGCTTCCTCTCTGACTCTTATTTCGTCTTCATAGCTCTGGGGATTTTCATTTCTTTTCGGCAGGTGGGAATATTTGACTCTGGGGGAATCTACAAATTCTTATATGCATTTTTTGGGGGGCAGACCTCAACTCATTTATTCCTTTATAAAACATTTCCATCTCTATATGTTTTTGAAATGATGAAATAAAAACACGCTTACTGTAACAAATCAAATAATGCCATAAAAGATGTAAAAAGGTAACACTAATCATCTCCCCCCTGCACAGGCTCCAAACCTCTAATCCCACTCCCACTGAGATAACCAACGTTAATATCTGGTGTATATCATTCACCATTTCCATATATATATATTCTCACATATGTCGGTAATGTATTCACTTATTTGTCTTACCAGAATAGAAGAACAGTGTGAGTGTGTGTGTGTGTGTGTGTGTGTGTGTGTATCTTGCAACTTGCTTCTGCTTCCTTCACTTAACAAGGTAATTCGGATATCCTTACAAATCAGCAGATATAGATATAAATTGTTTTTTAATCTGTTCATGTACCTTAATACATTTTACACCATTCATGCTGAATTTAGAACTATTTTATGGAATATATATTCAGAAAATGCTAAGCTCACATTATAAATGCACTAGTATATAGCTTAATGATTTTTTTCATAGTGAACATTTATTTGACCTCAACCCAGGTGAAAAAAAAGAATACAAGCAGCACCCTGACCCACCACCCAACAGTCACCACCCTCCTCTACCCAATGTTTACTACTCTCACTTCTAACATCATAGTTTTTCCTTTTTAAATTTTACATAAAGGAAACCATCAGTATGCATGCAACGATGTCTGGCTTCTTCCATTCAACAGTATGATTATGAGTTTCACCATTTTTTTGTATTAAGTTGTTCATTCTCTTTGCTTTGTGGGAAGGAATCTAGTAAGCAAATGTAACGAGATTTGGGCTGTGTCCAGTTTGGGAGCTGACACTAATAATGCTGCTGTACACCTCAAAACATACAAGCCTCCCCATAATGCAAATGTTGGTACGCTTGAAATTGCCCCAGAGGCTCCTTACACTATCTTCCTATTTTTTGATTCCTTTTTTTCTTTTTGCTCTTCTGATTGGGTGTTTTTTGCTTCCTCATATTCCAAATCGTTGATTTGATTCTCGGAATCCTCTACTGTTGAATCCCAAAATTAGTCTCTTTTGTATCAATGAACAAATAAATAACCTCTCTCAAAGCTCTTGCTTCTACCACTGGTATCAGAAGTCTGTTTTGAAATTCAGAGTTGACGTTTGAGTGATGTATGTTTCTAGGCAATTCTGAAATACCAGTGACAACGTGAGTGGAATGTTCCAGCTGCCTGGACTGAGAGCTAGGCCTCATGTTTCATGGAAGTGCAAGTGTAGATCGAAAGGCACTGCCAGGCACCGGCAAACACTTGAACGGCATTCCACAGTAATGCTCTAGGTGAAGAACGGCAGTGGGAACCACCACTCTGCATGTCAGCATCTTAACTAGAAGCCAGAATGCACCAGAGGTTATAACCGGAAGGGGGTAGAAAGACTTGAAGAATTTCAATTTGTCCAATAAAAGACAAAAAAAGGCAAAGAGAACAAGGAGTTGGTGTGGGGAAGAGAGGCAAAGTCTAAGAAGAAAAGTTGGAGAAGGAAATGTGGAAAGGGGAAGAGAGATGATTTAGCAAGGGATAAAATAGCTAACAGATTTTTAAAACATGGGAATGGATATAGGTGAAGGTGGTCAAAAGATACAAACTTTCAGTTATAAGACAAATTAGTTCTGGGGTATAATGCACAGCACAGCGACTATATTTTAACAACACTATATTGTATATTTGAATGTTACCAGGAAAGCAGATCTTAAAAGTTCTCATCACAAGAAAAAATAAATCTAACTATGGTGATAGATATTAACTAAATTTATTTTAGTAATCATTTTACAATATATCTACATATATCAACTCATTATGTTGTATACCTAAAACTAACACAATGTTTTATATCTATGATAAATCCAATTTTAAGTGGTTTCCATTGCTTTGATTTTGCCACTTCCCATATCACTGAAAACAGTTCATATTTGTTATTTGCAGATTCCATATTTGCCACTCACCTACTTGCTAAAATATATCTGTAACCTCAAAGTCTGCAATACAGATCTTTTAGCGCTCTTTTGCAGACATGCACAGAGCAGTGAAAAATCTGAGTTGCACAAAGTGCACATTGCCAGCTGAACAAGGCACCCCTCTGCCTTCCTGTCTTAGCTCTCAGACTGTAAACAGGTGTCCTTTCCCCATCTAATTACCATCACGTTTTCTCATTTCTGTGCTTTTTGCCGGTGAGTCCAATGTTTGAAATGGCTCCAAGCACAGCGCTGCGGTGCTGTCTAGCGTTCCTATGCACGCATATTACCTGTGCTAGGTAAGCTTTGTTCAGGCATGACTTACAGTGCTGTTGGCCATGAGTTCAATGTTAATGAACCAAAAATATATACTAAATAATGTGCCTTTAAGCAGAAACACACATAAGATTTGCATTGAACGGTTGGTAAAAATGTTGTGACTACAGGCTTGTAGGAACCTAACCCTGTATTTCTGCTCGAAGCAATAATACAGTATTTTCTAATTCAGTGTCTACAGTGACTGTATAGAACATGACTCCTGCACATGACAAGAGTAAACTGTATTTAATAAAAGCTGCTGCATGCCAGGGTCCTGCATGCCAGGATCTTTATACATCCATGAATAGAGAGGCAGGGGTATAAATTAGAAAAAGAAATGAAGTTACATGTCTACATTTTGCTGATGCAGCCAGGGACTGCACTCTTTGGTGGTGCAATGTTTGAATACCATCCATTCTGTGCGAACAGGAAATCAACTAGGCCAGAACTTGATCCTGATAAGCAGTTAAGCACACGCTTTTGTGTGCTCAAATAACCTCTTCAGGATGATAACATCTTTATCTGGAAGATGAGTAGTGTGCCATCTATTATGAGGGAATGTTGTCAGCACAAAAGTGACTATCTAGAAAGTGTTAAGAATATTTTTAAAAGAATTGTATTATGATGGACTTGTTAATTATTGCCAAAGAGAATTCAGCAAAATAATGTTCAATTAAAATTCATATATAACATGTTATATAAATTCCATTCTTGAAACCAATTATGTGATTTATAGCCATAAGAGGAACATATAACTAAGAAAAAAAGCTTATCCTTTTTACTTTTAAAGTACATAACTGGAACGCACAGATAACCAAGCACACAAGAGGAGCATTATTTCTATCAAGTTCTTTGGAAGGACAGATTCTAGTTATTATGCCACTAGTTTTACTATCTCAACAAATACAAAGGGAAGGTCAAAATGAAATGAAAAGAATATAAAGTATAAATAAAACTTCAGTATATGGCCAGTTCTGCCTCTGAAAAATGCATTATATTAGCATGTTCTGGGGTTGTTTGTTTTTGCTTATTTCTGCATTCAAATCATTTCTAAAAGAAACCAACAAAATAATATGCTATGATAGCATTAAAGGAATGACATTGCCCATTGAATACCATTTAGCTTGAATCAGTGGTAGCACTATTAATTTCTCCCTTTTTAATGCACACTTTAGCTAGCACATGACCCATACCACGAACATCAGTTACACCCCGGGGACCAGACATTAACAGCATGTGCTACGAGTGGTTTATTTTACAATTGCTTTGAAATAAAAGCTGAAGGAAATGAGCCACTGGTAAATCACTTGCCAGCAAAAACAACAATATTTGTATCACTGCTGAAAAACTCCCTCCCAAAATAAGGTGCAGGCAGAGGTTTTCTTGTATTGTTCACAGGGAAACACAGGGATAGAGGAGCTTGGGGGAGTCAACAGTTAAGGCTGTGAAGTTCTTTATTGCAATTAAATAGAATACATTTGAGTAGCTGAGATCCTGTACCATAGCTAATTAAAGCACAGTTGGGACACACACATAATGACCCAAATAAAATAATTATTTCTAAATAAACTACAGTCCATCAGATCTTTTTTCTCATAAAAGAAACATGACTTCTATCTTTTGATGTAGGTGATATTTACAGAGAAATATGAAAGAAGAAAATTAAAATCTCACAGCAGGTTTTTCACAGAACCAATTTATCCCCATTTTTATTCTTTTTTTTAAACTTAAGAATAATACCTCTTGCATTTTGCTCTTCTACCAAAGTTAGTCAATATCAGAAATCTTTGGCCCTAACCGGTTTGGCTCAGTGGATAGAGCGTCGGCCTGCGGACTCAAGGGTCCCAGGTTCGATTCCGGTCAAGGGCATGTACCTTGGTTGCGGGCACATACCCGGTGGGGAGTGTGCAGGAGGCAGCTGATCGATGTTTCTCTCTCATCGATGTTTCTAACTCTCTATCCCTCTCCCTTCCTCTCTGTAAAAAATCAATAAAATATATTTTAAAAAAAAATAAAAAAAAGAAATCTTTGTTCTCATAGAAGATATACAAATAGGCTCAGATATTTTACTATACTTATAAAATAAATAATTCTAACTCAATGTAATCCATACATAATGGCATTTCCTGCATTGAAAAGATTCCCTTGTTTATTTAAATACAATGCTCAACTATAATATCAATTACTCCCAGCTTCTTGTTCTAAACAGGATTTAATCTGTTAACCTCTCACCTTCCTTTAAAGAGAGTTGGAATGAGCAATAGACATAAAAGAAAATGGGGTTTGCAAGAATAAAATGACACAATGGTATACACTAAAAGCAAACAGACCCGTTAATTATCCTGCTCACAGGTTTACACACATACACACACACTTATCTATGATTAACTAGAGTGTACGGCTGTTGTTCCTTTTGACCTTTTACTCAAGTCCAATCTAACGCAAGAAAATCATTATTCATTTCTCTCCCACTCCAAGTCTAGATGCAGATTTGAAGATGTTATTTATTGTCTGGCTGTTAGTCTTTAACGTGCAGCAGTTATTACTAAAAGAGACAGCTGGCTGCACCGACCTATCCTTTACTGCCCCCAAGGCCACGCATATCTAATTCAAGGATATCAGATAATGGTATGTGGCATGATTTACATGTAGAGAATTCAGAATTCATTGTGAGCCTATTTATAACTCCAGCACCTTCGATAGAGAAGATGATTTAATAGAGGTTGTAAGGGTTTTCTGACAAGAGGCATTAATAGTAGAACCTTTTCCCAAGTGCTGCAAACAGTGGTGCAGAGATGTAGCTCTCCCGAGTTATTTTTCATGGGTGACCCTTTTTCTGTTCATTAGCACTTACATTCCTGGGGTTGGGAAGCCACTGTTTTAACTCTAATTTGTATGTAATGAGCATATTCAATGCAAGGAGACTATCCTTCATTAACAAAGCCTAAAAAAAGGCTGGTAACTCCGATGGAAAAGGACATCTAGTCTCATGGAAATTTAACAAGTCCAGTTTTCGCATATGGTTTTTAGAAAACTAAGGGTCAGCTCTCTAGAGATGGTCAAGGTGGATGACAAAAGTTCTTTTCAAAAGAGTTAGAAACAGGCTGTTATCTTAGCCAATACATCTCCCTTCAATAAAACTAACTCTAACGAATGACCCTGCCTCTGGTTATTGCTAAGAATATACAGGCAGGTCTATTTGCTTACACAGATGCTGCACTGGCAATTACTTCAGAAGACATTTTGTATGGTTCAAGTATTAAAACACATACACACACACACACACACACACACACACACACACACACACTACCATTCAACACTCATGAGAACTAACCACACACTTGAAAATGCAGTTTAATGGAGCATGTTATCAAAGTCTTCTATTTTCTTAATATTTTTTATTGAGTTTTAGAGAGGAATGGAGAGGGAAAGAGAGAGAAATATCGATGTGAGAGCAAAACATCTATCAATCAGCTACCTGGGATTGAACCAGCTACCTGGGATTGAACCTGCAATCCGGGCATGTGCCCTAAGGGAGTAAGCAGGGATGGGGTAGGGGGGGGAGCGGGGGAGGAATCAAAGTGGCAACCCTTTGGTGCCAGGGACAACACCCAACCAACTGAGCAAAGTCTTATTTATTGATAAGAACTGGTTCACAATAGAGTAAACCTTTGGTGGTGCATTATATTTTTAATTTGAAATGTAAAGCCAGTGTTCTATTTCAAACAGTAATTTTCACATGAAATGCATTTCTAAAGACTAGAACTGACTGGCATTTATTTTGAAAAGCATGCATATATTATAGCTTCAGGGGGCAAGTTTCATTTGGGGACAAAATATTTCCTCTAGATGACAATCAATTCAAATTCAAGCTTTAGAAACCCTAGATGTCATAATTAATGGCTTATATGTACCAAGTTGGATTTTGTTGTTTATTACATTTTTTAAAAAAGGGATTCTAAAGTCTGAATTTGAGTGAACCTTATTTTTATTTAGTTTCTCATGTTAATCATTCTAACCTTTCTATAAAAGTTAATTCGTCGTTTATTTAAAAGACCATCTTCTAAGAGTTCCTCTAATTAAATTAAAAGTAGTCAGTGGAAAATAATGTGCTTAGTTACACCCATTATCCTAAATCCAAGAACATCCAGCAGTATCTCTGTTCACTCTGCAATTTTTTGTTGTTACTTACATATATCTGAGGGTCTTTATTTGGTTGCATGGAATTAAGGCAGTACAGATAAAGGACAGAATTTAGATCATGCAAGTCCTATTCTGTTTAAACCAAAGGGAAAGAACACACTTTCGTTTCATTTGGCTCATAACAATTGGTGACAATATGCCTTCCTGAAAAATCAGAGCTGGACCTATTTCATATTGTTTATAAACTATCATTTCAGTTGCATTTTTAAAAGAGGCTAAAAGACAAACACAACAAAGACTATCGAAATGAAGGCAGATGGTATGATCCTGTATTCTTGGACTTAAACCAAATGAAATCAGAATTAAGTTATTTTGAAGAATACAAGTCCTATGGTGCAGATGAATGAGTGGTTTCCTGATTAACTTGCCATTAATCAATTTAAACTCAATATGTAAGACAGTGCCTTCTCTCTTAGGGTTTTTATGGGGGGGGTCACTTATTTGGGGGAGGGGGCTGTTTGGTGGAGAGGGGAGGTCAACAGTAGACCAGTGTTTTCAATAAAATTAAGAGAGAATTGTCAAAATGTGTACTAAAATTTGTAATAAACATGTCATGAATTGAAAATAACAACTACTGACAGAAATATAAAGGAGGTAAGTAATACTGTAATTGAGAGTTTATTTTCAGTAAAGAAATTTAGGGTGTTTTCCTTGATGATTTAAAGATAGCCTGAGTAATTAATTAACTGTAACTCCCATGATCTATGTACTTCCTAAAACTGTCTTAAATAACATATATGAAGAAATTTAGAAAACATGTCATTTTAGAAATATAAGATACTATTATACTGTCCAGCCAGTGCGGCTCGGTGGTTGAGCATCAACTCATTAACCAGGAGGTCACAGTTCAATTCCAGGTCAGGGCACACGCCTGGTTTGCAGGCTTGATCCCCAGTAGAGGGCGTGTAGGAGGTAGCGAATGGATGTTGCCATCTCTCTATCCCGTTTCTCTAACTCTCTCCCTTCCTCTCTTTCTCTAAAAAAAATTCATTAAAAAATATTTTTAAAAAGATACTACTATACTATATCCTTTTCCAGAGGTATAGCAACAAACAATAAATAAGGAAGTAACAATTACATTTCTTCCAAATTTAACAAAGTAATCCACCCTTCCAAATTAATAACTAAATTTGGGGGTTTGAAATATATACATTCTAAGAGTTAATTTAGGGTACAAGGAAATTCTCAGAGTCTTGGAAGGTACATGTTTCTAAAGTAAAATAAGAATGCATATGCTATGCTTATGTGAAGATGTGGAAATAAATTATTTTCATGATGCTTAGAAAAATGTTTTTCACCTCACATTACAATAGCCATATTTTTAATTCTCCAGAGAGATGACAACTGGTTCTCAAAGTTTGTCACACTAATCTGATCTGTTGTCAAGTGAAATAATTATTTTCAACAATATGGTGGCAAAGTTTTTTCTCAGATAATTTTATAATTTTTCATTTAAAAGATGACAAAGCTATTCATTCGAGAACCAACTATCTAGGAGAGTGACTATTTGTATCAAAAGATAAAATTTCACTCAGAGCCTTGGCCAGTGCTCAGTGATTAGAGCAGCAGCCTGGGTTTGATTCCTGGTCAGGGGAACATACCTGGGTTGCAGGTTCAACCCCTGGCCCCAGTCAGGGTGCATGCAGGAGGCACCAATCAATGTCCCTCTTACATCAATGTTTCTCTCTCTCTTTCTCTCTCTCTCTCTCTTTCTCTCTCTCTCTCTCTCTCTCTCTCTCTCTCTCTCTCTCTCTCTCTCTCTCTCTCTCCCCTCCTTACCCATCCGTCCCACTCTCTCTAAAAAAAATTAATGGAAAAAATATCCTGGGGTGTATATTAACAAAACAAAAAAGAAGAAATTCCACTCAGAGAAAAGCCACCTTACACTATTTCTTCAGGCATTTAAAAAAAAAAAAAAAAAAGCAAGACTTCACATACACTAGTTCAGAGCCTTACATATGTAGGGATTTGATAAACACTTACTGACTCTCTAATTCAGTAGTTCTAAACTAAAGGAAAAAGGAGAGGTGCAGGGCAGGAAATTTGCCCCCTAGGGGCAAAAGTTATTTGCCAAGATCTGGAGATAATTTTGGTTGTCACATCTTGGGAAGAGGACACAACTGGGGGTGATAGATTTCTACTAGCATCTAGTGAGTTATACCTAGGAATTTTGCTAAAAATCCTATAATCCCAGGACTAGCTTCACAAAAAAAAACTTTTTAGCCCAAAATGTCCCATAGTGTCAAGATTGAGACACTTTCCTGTAATTGCATATAACACTATACATGGGGAAAACTGGGTGATGGGTACATGGAGCCTCTCTATTTCTGCAGCTTCTTTTGAGTCTATCATTATTTCAAAATAAAAGTCTTTCTTTTAGTGTTTTGGTTAGATAGAAATGGGAATACTAAGAGTGAATGAATCTAGCCCAGGAAATGGTGTTGACAACGAGAAGAGTTCTGAGAATAAACTCCCAGGCAGCCAATAC
Source organism: Plecotus auritus (assembly GCF_963455305.1). Lineage (NCBI taxonomy): Eukaryota > Metazoa > Chordata > Mammalia > Chiroptera > Vespertilionidae > Plecotus > Plecotus auritus. The sequence goes on along the minus strand of NC_137774.1, from coordinate 98,021,281 downwards.
ATAGAGCCAGCAAAAATGTCACCAGGGAAGAAGCCACATCACAGGAGAATGTGAGCGATGTAATGAAAGTCAAAGGAAATAAATTTTCACACACACACACACACACACACACACAAAGTGATCAGCAGCATGAACTGCTGAAGGGGGGGAGGGGGGAGTGGGGATAATAGTAGCCTAGTGTTGAAAATGAACATTGAACTAGGAGTAGAGGGACAAAAGGAAGTCAAAAAAGCAAATGAACTCTTCCAAGAAATTTAAGACAGGAGAAAGAAAAAGCCACACCAACAGAATAAGTGAAGACAAGCGGGGGAGAGTTTAAATTTGTTTTAGGATAGAGATATCAATACTTAAAAATGAGGAGTCCTGTAGGGAAGGGAGATTGAATATTCAAGAAAAGGGAAAAATAAATGACAGAGGAGATGCCAAAAAGGGGACAAAGGAGAGAGGATCAAGTGTTGAGATAGAAAGTCTGCCTCCTAGAAAGAGTCTAGATCTAGTTCACATGACTCAATATGACTAAATGTGATCAAATTAGAGACACAAATTTTTTTAATTTTGAAAGCATCATAGCATTAATGGTTACTATGGGGCTTTATGATTAATGACATTTTTACAAAACAATACAAGGCTAGACTTAATGAATCAAAACTGAAACTGAGCTTTATAATTGTGATTCACCTGAAGGCATTTAAAAGTCTGGTGAAGGTAATTGCCTGCGGGCCATAATGACAGAGCTTGTTGAACATGTGCTGACTTATCACTCTAAAAGGAAATAATGTTATAAATTATTTTGCTTTCCCCTAGATCAGTGGTAGGCAAACTCATTAGTCAACAGAGCCAAATATCAACAGTACAACGATTGAAATTTCTTTTGAGAGCCAAATTTTTTAAACTTAAACTTCTTCTAACACCACTTCTTCAAAATAGACTTGCCTAGGCCGTGGTATTTTGTGGAAGAGCCACACTCAAGGGGCTAAAGAGCCGCATGTGGCTTGCGAGCCGCAGTTTGCCGACCACGGCCCTAGATGCTTTTTTGTCTGAAATTTTTTAAATACATATATACATTAAGAATTTTAAAGTAAGCTCATTTTATATTTAAATGGCATTAAAAATAAATAGGTTATGTATTAAAGTCTTATAAAGCTAGAAACCACTCTTTTATAAAGAAGACTAAAGGCCTGGTGCACAAAATTTGTGCACTGGGGGGGGGGGGGTTGTCCCTCAGCCCAGCCTGCACCCTCTCCAATCTGGGATCCCTCTCACAATCTGGGACTGCTGGCTCCTAAACACTCGCCTGCCTGCCTAATTGTCCCTAACCCGTTTCTGCCTGCCAGCCTGATCACCCCCTAACTGCTCCTCTTCCAGCCTGATTGACACCTAACTGCTCCCCTGCCAGCCCGATCGCCCCCAACTGCCCTCCCCTGCCAGCCTGATCACCCCCAACTGTCCTCCCCTGCAGGCCTGGTTGCCCCCAACTGCCCTCCTCTGATGGCCATCTTGTGACAATGTGGGGGCAGCAATCTTGTGATGATGTGGGGGCAGCCATCTTGTGGCAGCCATCTTGTGATGACATGGGAGCGGCCATCTTGTGATGATGTGGGGGGCAGCCATCTTGTGATGACGTGGGGGTGGTCATCTTTTGATGACATTGGGGCAGCCATCTTGGGATGACATGGGGTGGCCATCTTGTGGTGGCCATCTTGTGATGACATAGGGATGGCCATCTTGTGACAAAGTGGGAGCGGCCATCTTGTGACAAAGTGGGGGTGGCCATTTTGTGAGGGTGTGAGGGTCAATTTGCATATTACCTCTTTATTATATAGGCTATTTAACACTAAGACTCGTTCAATAATAAAGTGATAATAAATGGTGCTTTGTATAAAGCCAAGCTTGTTAACATTAACCTTGTTTGAAATATATCGGTTACTTAACATTTCTGACATGCATAATAGACCAATGACTGGTGATGAAAAAAAAACAGTGTCTAGCAAACTAAAGCTGTGTCTTCAGTGGAAGCATTTAAAAGTCATCAAAGTACTGGAAAATAGCTCAACATATTTTTCTGACAAGAGAAAAGACAAAAACTTGAATGATTAGATTAGAGGCTTTCTTATTTTCATTTATTTAGACCACAGCTTTGAACCACATTTTTACATAAGTTCATCCTAACTAGCATCAAATATATCAGGTCAAGTATGATAGGGTAGCAAATACAGAGACATGAACATTTATATCAAAGTTCTAGAAGGATATATCCCAGACTGTTAACCATAGTTATCAAAGAAAAGAGAGAAATTAAGGGAGACATCTTAGAGGAAATTTCATTTTTAGTCTGTAATATTTCTTTATCATTTTAGGTTTTTCTCTGATAACAGATATTCATGTTTACTTTTAAAATTAAATAAATGTATAAAATTTTGAGACAAATTATTTAATCAAACATTATCAGGCCACAAAATTGTGGGTTAAACTAAAATGCTTTTTAAGACTCTGAAATGTGAGGCAGTTTGCTTGCTACACAGCTAAAGATAATTAAGACATTGTGTTTAAAGGCTGTTTACTTTTCTTCTTTTCTTTGCATTTTCTAATTTTCTAAGATAATCATGTAATTTGTTGGCATGCAAATAAATTATAAACTGGATAAATTATTTTGGTCTAAGTGAAAAGCCTGAGAAAGGATAAAATAGTTTCCAGTAAGAAAGCATTCCACAAAAACAACTAAAAAAGCTGTAAAAAAAGAAAGAACCCTTACCATTGGCAGACCTGGAGAGTATTATGCTGAGCGAAATAAGCCAGTCAGAGAAAGACAAGTATCACATGATCTCACTCATATGTGGAATCTAATGAACAAAATAAACTGATGAACAAAATAGATCCAGAGACATAGAAGCATGGGAGAAAGAGACTGTTGAATCTCAGAGGCAAGGCAGAGGAGGTTGGGTGGGTGGGTGGGTGGGAAGAGATCAACCAAAGAACTTGTATGTATATATGCATAACCCATTGGACACAGACAACAGGGTAGTGAAGGCCTGGGGCAGGAGGGGGGCAGGGCAGGCTAGAAGAGGTCAAGGGGTGGGGAGGGGAACATATGTAATACTTCCAACAATAAAGATTAAAACAAATAAAGTTGGATATATCGACAGATGGATAGATGAATGGATGGATAGATAGATAAACAGACCTTTTAAATGACTCCTCTAATAGCTTCAGAAGCAGTGAGAATTAGAGGGCTAAGATTTTGTACAAGGAAGAAACTCTAGATGTTGAGCTAATGATTTGCAAGAATCTGTTCCCTGAGGAAATAGTTGACACTCAGCATGTGCTAGAGGCTGAGAATCTGGGTGTGGCCCAGGTAGAGGATCCTGCCTGGGGACAGTAAAGCCAGCTGTTCTTGGTGGTACTATGGGAATGGAGTGATAAAACTGGAGACTTTGAAGAACCTCAACACACAGCTAGTTTTCCCCTCAAGCCATTTGCTAAATATTAAAGTAGAGTAAGTTTGGATGCTTTAGACTCGCAGGGGTCCTCAAACTACGGCCCGCGGGCCACATGCGGCCCGCCTAGGACATTTATCCAGCCCGCCGGGTGCCGCTGCCTGTCCTGCTTAGCAGCCGACTCGCCCCGGGCCCACAGTGCGCATAGGAATTTGTTCATAGTTTTTTTTTTTTTAAACTATAGTCCGGCCCTCCAACGGTCTGAGGGACAGTGAACTGGCCCCCTGTTTAAAAAGTTTGAGGACCCCTGCGAGAGATACTGAAAATTTCTGAAAAACATAGGAGAATTGTATGCAGTCTCCAAGGTGATAATGCTTATGTGCATGCCAGATGAAAACCCTGGAGGCAACAGTGAACAGAATATCTGTAGCTGCATTTTCCTTGGAGGCCTTTACCAATTTTGAGCATAAGACAGAACCTGAGAATCAAAAACAGAGAAATGTTGGTGATCAATAGAACTTAAGTGAAAAACTGAAGACTAGGTATTCAAAGTAAAGGCTAAGTTTATCAGAGTGAATAAAAAGTGAAAACAAACTCTATGCTGCTTATAAGAAATATGCTTTAAATATGAGACGAACAAAATGGTAAACCTAAAATGGAAAAAATATACCATGTATATGCTAACCAAAAGAAAGCTTCATCAGCCATACTAATCTCAGATAAGATATATTTAGGCATTAAAAAAAAGAACACTAAAGAAACAGAAATATTTTATCATGATAAAGTAGTCAGCACAACAATAAGATATAACAATTCTAAATCTTTATGTTCCCAACAAAATATCTTCAAAATATACCAAGTAAAAACTGACAGAACATTAAGAGGAAAAATAGATGCATTTAAACATGAATGAAAACATTAACAGACTTCTTGGAATAGCTGATAGAACAAGTAAACTAAAAACAATCCATAAGGATATATAAATTAGTTCTAACCACATTAACAACTTCGACCTATTCAACACATATCAAGCAGCACCTAGCAATGATAGAATTTACATAATTTCAGAATTACTTTCATATGAATTTTCCTTTCAGTGTTTAAGCCTAGAAGACAATACACAAAAGGGGGTGTTCCAAAGGCTAATGAATACAAGGGTGAAAAAAGGTTTGGCTCATTAGTCATTTGAGAAATGCAAATTAAAACTTGAATGCAGTATCTCTGTATACATATGAGGAGGATTAAAATGATAGCCAGTGTCAAGTGTAGGTAAGGGAATATGTGAAACCAGTGGAACTCTCACATAATTTGAAAAATTGTTTGGCAGTATCCACTAAAGTAAAACATACGAATACAGTATTGCTCAGCAATTCTCATCCCCATCCCCACCCCCCAGTTACCAAAAGAAATGCATGCAAATATTCACCACCAAACATATAACATTTGTAAAAGCACCCTTTGTAATAAGCCAAGAACCTAGAAAATAGCCTAATATCCATGAGCAATAAAATGAATACATAATTAGTAGTATATTCACAACGGAATACTATACGACAATAAGAATGAATTAACTACAGAGACATACAACAACATGGGTAAATCTCAAAAACATAATGTTAAGCAAAACAGATCAAACAACTGAGAGTAAATACTGTATCGTTCTATTTTTATCATAGGACAGACAGAGATGCACCACCCAGAAGCCCTTAATAGAGCATATGCTGTCCTAGATACTGGGAATGCAGCAAGCAGACAGCTTCCAGGTGTCAAATATTTCAGGAAGCATCTCACCCCCATCTGATGACTGATGGGGGCAAGGATCTAAAGGCCTGGCAATTTGGACCCACCGTGGGATAACTCTGATCAGCCATGTTATTTTCAGAGTTCACTGTGGGGTGGGCTCAGGCTGGCAAGTCTACTTTGCAGCTCTGCTTCTCCCACTGCAGCATGTGATGTCGAAACAGGTAAAACCCACTTACGGTATTAGAAGTCAGGGTAGTGGATATCCTTGGGTTGGGAATGGAAAGAATTATGCTTGGAGGGAGGCAGGAGGAGGGCTTCTATGAGGCTGGTTACATTCTGTTTCTGAGATATGTTTCACTTTGAAATTGTACCACACTGTGTAACTATAATTTGGCATTTTTCTGTATATATGTTATGCTTTGATAAATACTTATTGTATTTTACAAATGTTATACTTTGATAAAATACATAAATATATCTATAAATGATAAAATGTATGTTTTTTCTATGTATGTTATACTTTGTTAAATGTTCACCAAAAGATTACTATAATGCCACAATTAATTAATTAATTAAAAAACAGGGTTGGAAATTTTAAAAAGATATGGGTCAGTCATTCACTCATTCACTAACTACTCTGTGACTTTGGATAAGTCTCTTAAATTCTCTGAGCCCACAATTCCGCAACTATAAGAAATTGAAAATACAACCAACTGACAGATGGCCAAGAAACACATGAAAAATGCTCCAAGTCACTGATCATCAGAGAGATGCAAATTAAAATGACAATGAGGTATCACCTCACACCTGTCAGAATGGCTACCATCAACAAATCAACCAACTACAAGGGCTGGTGAAGATGTGGAGAAAAGGGAACCCAAGTGCACTGCTGGTGGGAATGCAGACTAGTGCAGCCAATGTGGAGAACAGTGTGGAGTTTCCTCAAAAAACTAAAAGTGGAACTGCCACAGTCATTCATTAATATTTTTAAAGGATTTATAGAAGGGGATAGTTCTCAGACTTAGAAGGCCCTAATGTTTCTTATCTAAAATTTTTAGAATTCTCTTTCCATCAGATTTTAATGATATGGCGCCCAATACTTCAGAGGCTAGTTGAAGTACCTGGAACTAAATTTTAAATTGTCTTTCATTTAAAATGTGTTTCTATTCCCAATAATTAGTCTATTTGCACACAAAAGAGAAGGTAGAAAAACAATAGGAAATTTTTTTGAACAGGATCAATAATAATATTTCAACAATAACTTCATTTAAAGTCTGAAACTTTTCTTTCCATTTTTTCATTTCATCATCAAATCAAATAACCATAAGTTTTATTTACTCATCACTGCACAATGCAACCAATTATGAATCTAGGGACTAAAAAGAAACATTTTTGGACCAACAAAAAACCATGATACTGAGGCACTGTTTAATAAAACAGAGTCCTTGATAGAATCCTTCTCTTCCTCCCACCCCGCTCCCCTCAACCCAAACCTTTCCACATGCTCTGCTGGCTCAAGAAAACAAGTGGATAAAAAAGCCTTTTCTGTCAGGATGTCAGATCACTCATGGCTCACAGTGATGGGTGATAATATATTGCCCTCAATGGTAATGGAGGCACATGTCAGAGATGAAGCAAACAATGTATTTCAATGTAAGGCTGCAAAGGCATAAATTCAGACTTCAGGTAATAGGGACAATAAAATGTCCTCATGCAGGTCTGAAATGTGTGATCGTACTTATGAAATGTGCTATAATATTTAGTAGAATAGTGAAGATGATGCAATGCACAGTGCCTGGCATGGCACCAACAGGAAAGCACACCATCCTCCTTACTACAGCTGGGAGAAATACATCTTCCTAACACCTCCGTCAGAGTAGTTTAATAGAGTGTGGTCTGCAATGTCCTTGCTGAGCGGTCCAGAAAGCATGGTGTAGTGCTTCTTACGGGTTTGCGGAACAGTTATTGATCTAGGGTAAATGTTTGCTCATTCATGTGTGAAGTTCAAAACTTTGTTCAATTCTGGGCATGTTTTTCTCATATTTCAACTCATTCCTCCACACTTCCCCCACTACAGAAGGCAGAAGTGGCTGCATTTTGGCTATTCCCATGTAATGGCAGGATATGCAGGGTTTTCGTCCCGTGCTGCTACATGGGGAGGGGAGGGGATTGCTCGCCTCTGACACACCTTGTTTTTGTGCAGTTTCATTCTCGTGGAGAGCTACAGAAAATGAGAACTCGGAGGAAAAGCTCCTCCTTTATACTCACCTGCTGCTTATGGTATTGGCAAGTACCCGGACATCATATGTGATCTTGAGAGATGCTTTTCAGAGAAAACAAAACATATATGCAGGGCGTTCCCCCCCCAAAAAAATGTACACACACTTTGAATAATTATTAATTCCAATGGGTTAAATCTGAAAAGAAAGAAACATCAATTGAGCTACCAGCTGTTAAGTGTATATACATTTTTTGGGACAGAAACACTGGCTATAGAAACACTAAAATTACTATTGTTTTATAATCAGAACCCCAAACTATGTCTAACTTACTTCATCTACTAAAAATGTTGATCCATATGTGTGTGTGTGTGTGTGTGTATATATATATATATATATATATATATATATATATATATATATGGATTAACTATGTATATATGTAACTATATATATATATATAATTATAGCAGTACTCATTTTCCTCTAATCTGTTCTTATGAATAGAATGGTCATAATAATGGTGTGGTTTCAGGGACTCAGCAGACATGCTACCCTTACCCCTCTCCAGCCAGCTGATTACTGATGCCAGAAAGCCACAATTAGTAATTAACTGTTTGTTTAATGTAAATTTCAAAATACATAACAATTAAGCCTTACCAATCATTTTTACTTAATATAAACAGGTTGGTAAGAATCTATCCTTGAGAGCAGGGTGAAAGTAGAGCATAGAAAGGCTTTCCGTAAACACTGTGTGGAGGGCACTAGCTTTGGGGAGGAGGGGCAACACCTAAGTAAAGAGTCCTTCTGCAGGTGGAAGAGTAAAGGTAGAGGAATGTGCATTTCATGGATTCTGAACATGATCCCAACTTCCCATTTTCAGACCCAGTGGTTTGTTCTCTGGTTGGAATGCTGTGTGTGATGAGCATCTCCGAGGATGCTGGCAGGCTTCCTGGGAAGCTAAAAGAACTGGCTTCAGGAATGGGCTTGCTGGATTCCCTCCTCTTTCAGTGAGAACAAATCCAAAGCTAGACTCCACATACGCCAGATTCAAGTATGCTGTCTGATACTATTTTCTGAGTAACCCAAAGATCTATAAACATGGAGAATACCTAGAGCAGTGGTTCTCAACCTTCCTAATGCCGCGACCCTTTAATACAGTTCCTCATGTTGTGGTGACCCCCAACCATAAAATTATTTTCGTTGCTACTTCATAACTGTAATTTTGCTACTGTTATGAATCGTAATGTAAATATCTGTGTTTTCTGATGGTCTTAGGCTCTACAGCAGCAGTTCTGTAGAACCTAAGACAGAACCGCTAGCATGGTCTTAGGCTCTACAGCAGCGGTTCTCAACCTGTGGGTCACGAACCACAGGTTGAGAACCGCTAGCAGGGTCACCTAAGACCATCGGAAAACACAGATATTTACATTACGATTCAGAACAATAGCAAAATTAGTTATGAAGTAGCAACGAAAATAATTTTATGGTTGGGGGTCACCACAATATGAGGAACTGTATTAAAGGGTCACGGCATCAGAAAGGTTGAGAACCACTGCCCTAGGCAGTGGTTGGCAAACCACGGCTCACGAGCCACATGTGGCTCTTTGGCCCCTTGAGTGTGGCTCTTCCACAAAATACCACGGCCTGGGAGAGTCTATTTTGAAGAAGTGGCGTTAGAAGAAGTTTAAGTTTAAAAAATTTGGCTCTCAAAAGAAATTTCAATCGTTGTACTGTTAATATTTGGCTTTGTTGACTAATGAGTTTGCCGACCACTGCCCTAGAGCAAGACAAAGCTACCCAGTGCAAATAGTTTTGCTAGTTTCCCTTATGACCATGAAGCTCCAATTGTGCTGAAAGTCTCTGAGGCTTCTTGAAATGCTGTATAAAGCCTGTTGCAAAACTGGAGAGAGGAATCACACCTGGGTTTGAAAACAGTTATACTCCTTTCAACAAACCTTTTTTTTAATGTCTGGCTGCTACTAGTCCTACTAGAGATTGAACGCATGCCCACAGGACATGAACAAGTGGTAGCTTATATTCAGCACTACTCATCATGAACTTGGTATTACCTGATGCAACTTTCCACAAAACTTTGAATGCTCAACAGTTTTTCATTGTGAGGTAGAAGTAATATATGCAAGATGGGGCTTGAAAAGGTCATGAAGGCATAAATATTTTGCATGAGCAGATGGATCCATTTTGCTCAACATAATGTCTGTGTAGTTCCTCCATATTATTGCACGAGTCAGCAGTCCATTCATTTCTGTCACTCAGTAGTATTTCATGGAAGAAATAAGGTAATCAGCTAATATTGACTAGTATTTCATGGAAGAAATAAGGTAATCAGCTAATACTCCTGCAATTCATTGATGATCCTGAAGCTGGGTCACCAAGAAGCTGTAAGACATCTTGTAAATTTAGAGTGTTCTATTACATGGTGCTAAATATGCTCTGAACCACTAACAAATATATGTTCTGAATTCCATATCCATAATACACAGATCCATGACTGCAAAGGACTGAATGTTGTCCCCCCCAAATTCATGTTGAAATACTAACCCCCAGTACCACAGAATGTGACTACACTTGGAGATGGGGCCTTTAAAGAACTAATTATGGTTAAAAAAAAAGATGAACTTAAAGGGTATTGTATTAAGTGAAATAAGTCAGAAAAAGAAAGACAAATACCATATGATTTCACTTATATGTGGAAGCTAAAATACAAAATAAGCAAAACAGAAACAAACTCATGGATACAGAGAACAAATAGATGTTTGCCAGATGGGTGGAAGCTTGGGGGATGGGTGAAAAAGGTGAAAAGGATTTTAAGAAGTACAAATTGTTAGTTATAAAAATAGTCACGGGATGTAAAGTATAGCACAGGGAATAAAAGGGTGAGCAAAAGTAGGACACAGACACTCACAGAGGGAATATATCCTAAAAACCTCAAAACACCAATCAGAAATGATTGTTCATAGCAGCATTATTTACAATAGCTAAGATTTGGAAATAGCCCAAGTGCCCATCAATAGATGAATGGATAAAACAGCTGTGGGACATTTACACTATGGAATACTATGCAGCTGTAAAAAAGAAGGCTCTCTTACCCTTTGGGACAGCATGGATGGACCTGGAAAATATTATGCTGAGTGAAATAAGCCAAACTGAGAAATGTAAGTATCACATAATCTTACCTATTTGTGAAATCTAATGAACAAAATTAATTGACCAACAAAATAAGACTTGAAGCAGTGAGGCATTGAACAGACTGACATACCTCAATGTGGGATTGGAGGAACAAGAAGAGATAAACCAAAGAAATTCGTGCACGGGGTGGAGGGGGAGGGTTGTCCCTCAGCTCAGCCTGCACCCTCTCCAATCTGGGACCCCTCGAGGGATGTCCGACTGCCCGTTCAGGCCCAGACACAGGATCGGGCCTAAACGGGCAGTCAGACATCCCTCTCACAATCCAGGACTGCTGGCTCCCAACTGCTCACCTGCCTGGCTTCAAGATCAGACGCACATTGGTCTTCAGACATTTTCTGTCGATAACACTGGCTTCTTTCAGCTGCAGAGCTACCTTGTACCAATAGTAGATGTTTAGACATAGTCCCACCTCCCTGCTGTCAGGTGAATGAGAGTCCTGGCTGTCAGGTGGCAGGGAGCTGTCTGACCAACAGCCAATTCTCTAGGGTTGGGACTTCCTCCTCCCTGCTGTCAAAGTCTGGGCCAGCACAAACTGGGACACAGCATCAAGTCCCCCTGCGCCAAAAGACCCAGAGTCAACTCCCCGCCCACTTGCATGTGCCCCCTGAACGCAGCATCCACCCTCATGGAGGGGCTGACAGGCCCAGATACTTCCAGAGGCTGGGGAGCGGTGAGGCTGGATCCGCCACTGGAGTGGGCGGATCCCGCCTCTCCCCTTGGTCTCCGTGACCCCTGGCTGGGCCAACAGGCCCAAACAATCCAGCCTCCCTGCTCAGCCCCAGACACTCCAGAGGTGGCAGAGCAGCAAAGCATGATCTGCTACCAGAGTGGGCGGATCCCGCGTGACCCCTGGCCGGCTGACAGGCCCAAACACTCCAGCCTCGCTGCTCAGCCCAAGACACTCCAGATGCTGCAGAGCAGCGAGGCTTGATCCGCTACCAGAGTGGGCGGATCCCACCTCTCTGCTTGGTCTCTGTGACCCCCGGCTGGGCCAACAGGCCCAAACACTCCAGCAGCGGGGCTGAGGGGACTGGGCACCACCATCTTGTGGCTATGGGGGCTGCCATTTTTGTTGTGGAGTGATGGTTAATTTGCATATTACTCTTTTATTATATAGGACTAGTGGCCTCATACACAAATTTGTGCACATTGAAAGGAAATTAATTAAAATAAATATTTTAGTATCACTATTCGCCCTTTCTCTATAATGGAAGTGTCAACCAAATTCACAATTGACAATGACAGATCGAAATGCACGCGTGCGATTGGTGCCAGCAAGAGCTTTATGTGTTTCACACATGCACGAGTCAACTTAGCCTTTTATATATATAGAATAAACTTGCTTAATTAGACCTGCTTTCTGATGTAGCTAAACTTTTTCCAGCCCAGTGAAGCACCCCAACTTTTCTTTCAGGTAATTGTAAGCAGTAAATATTAACATGAAGCAGAATGTTATTGTAGATCACGCAGGGAGAACAAAGGGTAAAATATTTAACTGAGCTGTGTTTGACTATATTCTGTCAGTGAGAAAACCTGAAGTCATTTTCAAGGTCCACCATTTCTTACTTCTTTTCAGTCGGATCAAGTTTCTAAGCTTTCTAACTCTCCATTTTCTGGCTAATGAAAAGAAAATAGGATTCCACCGAGTCTCCCATTTACCTACTCCAGGACTTCTGTGAGGATCAAATGAGATGAGGCATGGGAAAACACTTCACAGACATTTGGTTAAAGTGTGAAATGTTTCCACCTGTGTTCCTGGGCTGAAGAAACTCCGTGGAGGCTAGTCACTAGGGAGAGGAAGCCGGGCGTTGCTACATGACATCATTACCCGAAGCCCACAGCAACTGTTTCTGGGCTGGGCTGTGCTGTGGGCCACATTTTACATCATGGGTTCTTGGCAGCGTTGGCTGTGATTTGGTGGGGTGTTGCTCCAGGGTGGTGGCAGGGCCTGTGTCCCACTTGGGGGAAGCCGAGTGTTAGTTTGTGGGTGCCAGGTCCGTGATGCTGGCCAGTGTACATCATGGCAGCTCCTGCGTTGAGTGTCTGCCCCCTAATGGTCAGTGTATGTCATAGTGACTGGTCGGACAGTAGAAGGGACACTTAGCATACTAGACTTTTATATATATAGATATGCATAGCCCATGGGCATGGGAATAAGGGAGTGAAGACCTGAGTGGGGGAGGCTAGGACCTGAAGAAGGGGGAAAAGGGGTGGAGGAAATGGGAGACATCTGTAATACTATCAACAATAAAAAATATATTTTAAAAAAAAGAAAAGACAAAAAAAGCTTAGTATTGCTATTTGTGCTACTTACACTGTGATTTTCTCTATGAGAGTTTTCTTGGATTTTTATACTAAAGTTGGGCTCTCAACTCTATCTCGTCTACATTTCAAATTGATAATTGTTAGTTATATAGCTAAATCTAATAACTGTTTTTGTAGCTAAGCACAACAATGTTTGTAGGATCCTCTATCAATGAAAAGAGTTTCTAATTGTGATGGATGTTTGTGAATTCCTTTAGCATTACAGTATGATGTGTGGCTGCAAAATATGAATTCATAAACATGAGTTCACATACATGTTACACTGGTAGCTCAGAGCCTACTTGGCCCAATACATACCTTATTTGGTTAATTATACCTGATTATAGGATTTATATTTAGGTTCATAAATACTAACTTCCTGAAGTCCAAAAGGAAGCAAAACGGAAGAGTTGGGAGGTCAAGCCCCAGCTATCTGGACTGAAAGCCCATCCATTTCCTACCAGGGATTGCTTCTCGCTTCCTGGAGTGTCCTTCTGCTCTGGCCCAAGGCAGGGACAAGCTTGCAGACTGTCCCTGGGCTAAGGCTATGTCGTCACATTTCCTTAAGGACATCATCCCAAAGCTGTCTTCAGGGCAGAACTAAACATTCCCTCCTTGAGAATTCGCCAACATTCTTCTTTAGTTTCCCTTTCCCAAAAGTCAGAGGTAAAAATATGTCAAATGAGTTCATGTAGTAATCTCACAGTTTCAAAATTTAGAGTTCATTCAAATAATCATTTTTAAATGATTTTATTTGTATTATAAACTTCTTGTGGTTAATTATATCAACTTTAAATAACGTAAATGCTTGCTTTTTCTGATTAGAAAATTCTGTGATTAATATGGGAAAATGGAAAAGTGTAGTAGAGGTTCTCTTAACTGATATCCACTTAACAGACTTGCTAAATCCATTAACACTCTCCATTTCCTCTATAAAATATGCTGACAAATGCCCATTAATGCCCAGAATTTGCTTGTGGCTGGCGAGCCTCTCTGGCACATTTGCAATGTCTCCTCTCATGGGTTGATTTGTATGCTTACCAAAACAAGGTTATTTATTCACAAACTCATTGATGCCAGTTGTACCTATTAATGTGTTTATGGAGTGTAATTAAATGTCATATAAACCAAGAAAATACGAGTATAAAAAGAAAGAATTATTGTGTCTATAAAAATAATGTGAATTCTTTGGAAAGACTTGATAAAGATAGTAATTAAAATGTGCTGTTGAATTAACTGTGGGTATAATAATTTTTTGATCATAATAATCTACATGCAGATTGGTTCCAAACCTGTTTTCTCATTAAATTCTTACTGAAGATGTCCAAGTGGGGGTACTTCTTATAAGAAGAAAAAATTTGGAACTCCAGTTAGTCGGCCTTTACTTTAAAAAAAAAATGTTCCCAGGAAATACATGAACATTTGTTGGTTAAAAGTTTAAATAAACTATTTAGATATTTAGGTACATATGTATTTTTCTTTGATTCCCTACTTTAAGAGTTTAAATTAACTGACCAACCACCTATCAGAATCATGTTTAGTAACAATCAGCCATAATTTAACCATCAAAAATGTTATTCATGATTGTTAACATCATAGCATATTTCCTCTGCTCCTTTTTCTCCCATTCATTTCACATGGATTAGAATTATATTATACTGTACACACAAATTTGTAGCTCTCTTATTTAATGACAGTATATAGCAAGCATTTCCCCCTATATAAATCATTTTTCTTTTCCTAGACTACTTTATTTTATAGTGTTGGATTATTAAAACAGACTGTTTCTATATATAACAGACTGTTATATAATAAAAATGCACAGCTCAATGACTTTTGCCATTTTTATTCACCCATATATGGAAAACTTAAATCAAAATATAGTACATAACCATCATCACCCCAGAAAGTTCCCTCTAGCCCTTTTCCAGTCAATTACCACCATGACCACCACTACCTCAGAGGAATAAACTTTCTGATTTTTATTGCCACAGAATACTTTTGCCTGTCTTGGATTTCATATAAGTGAAATAATACAGCAAGTATTATTTTGTGTTTGGCTTCTGTAGTTCCATCAATGTTTTTAAGATTCATTCATGTTGTTGGCTATCAGTAGTTTGTTCCTTTTTATTGATGAGTAATGTTCCATTGTATGAATAGTTTACAGTTAATTTATACTTTCTCCTGTTGTGTGGACATGTGGTTGCTCCCAGTTTTTAAAGGTGCTATGAACATTCTTGTACAAGTCTTTTTGTGAACATATGTTTTCATTTCTGGGTCATTAAGTACTGTATATTTAGCTTTATAAGAATCCACCAATTTTTCAAAGGGGTTATATCATTTTACATCCTCACCAACAAAGTGTGAGAGTTACAGGTAATTTAGGGCCTTACCTTGTTTGTTATTCTCAATATATTTTTTATTTTATTCATTCTTTGGACATGAAATGGTATCTTATTACAGTTTTGATTTGATTTCATGGAGGAGTAATGATGTTGAGCCTCATGATGTCCTGTAAACATTCAATAGCTGAGTTTACTCCATGTTGTGGATACACTGTGTTCATCTTCTCAATTAGACCTTTCCTGCCACCCTACCTAATTTCTCCCTGATATCTTGCTCTAGAACAGCAACTCAGTGTTATGGTAAATTATCTCATATCTATTTACTTACATGTTTTCATATTGCTTATATATTTATTAGCATATAAATGCCATGAGATTGTAAGTTAGCCTATCTTATTTACTACTACATCCAAATGCCAAAATCACTGCTTGACACACCGGATTAGCATAATATTTCTTGAATGAAGTCTTTAACCACTACAATATTATCTGATATTTCCCCTGATATTTCCTGTTGTCTCTTTACACACTTATTCCCATTCTAAATCTTCCTTCTCACATCAATATGGGCAAAGAGATACTCTGTATTTAGTTCCTCAGAGATGAAGACACAGCAGAAATGCAGATCAGAGTCCTTTCAAGCTACAAGGTAGATTTTTTTATATCTTGGCAGAGAAAATAGGTTTGAGAATTTGTCTCTTCATTAGTGCTTTCTTATTGGCATTGTCAAACCCACTAAAACACAGGAGAGGGGCTCATGGGCATATTTTTTTGCTGAATATTAAAATAAGATCCTTTCCATGAAAAGCTCTAGATTTATCTGGACTATCAGGGTTTAGGGGCACAATAGGACTAGAGAAAGGGTCAGAAATAGAGGTGGAGACAAGCATGGAACCAAAGCAATGAACAAGACAAGAGAATAAAAACCTGATTAGACCTGGAAATCTCAAGTTTCTAAAATGCCACTTGTGGGTTGATATAGGGTTATTTCAGATGCCACATGATTCATGTACTTTCTAGTGCTAGTGGGAAATAGATACTCTGGAACATAGTTAAACCTATAAACAGAAGATTTTCCTCAAATGTGTGTGTGTGTGTGTGTGTGTGTGTGTGTGTGTATCATATGTATATGTATCATGTATATATATTATATGTATTTCATATCAATCTAATTTTCTCCATTACTACTGTGACCATCAATTTTCACCATATCGCCTTTTACCCAAACCACTACAATAACCTCCCAGTGGGTTTCTTGATTTTTTTCTATCGCCCCAACACAATCTGCTCTGAAGATATCTGCACAAATTATCTTAAGACTAGAGGCCTGGTGCATGAAATTCATGCACTTAGAGGGGGTCCCTCAGCCCAGTCTGCTCCCTCTTGTAGTCTGGGAGCCCTGAGGGGATGTCTGACAGATGGCTTAGACCTGCTCTATGAGCCCGGCTTCTGGCTGAGCAGCGCTCCCCCTGTGGGAGCACACTGACCACCAGGGGCAGCTCCTGCATTGAGCATCTGCCCCCTGGTGGTCATTGCACATCATAGCAACTGGTCGTCTGCCATTCAGTTGATTTGCATATTAGTCTTTTATTATATAGGTTGTTCATTCAGATCATGTCATTTCCCTTCTTAAAGTCCTTCCAGGGATTCTCATTGCACTTCTATTCTTCAAACACTGTGCTGCTGACACAATTATAATTCAAATCTATGATACATGCTGAAACTATTCTCTACAATTCATGTTACTTAATAAACGAATTTAAGATTTCTAATGGAACAACAACAAAAAACACTGTAAAGAAGAAACAAAGAAAATGCATCATAAATTTAGTTTTGATTTTGCTGCATACTGATAAACTGATAAATACTATAAGAATACTACTAATTGGTATCAAACTTCAAATCATTTAGTGTTATGCAATACAAATGGAATGATAAAATCCCAGAGTGTTCTTTAGCAGTTTTTGGCAATTTAGAAGGTATGTCAACATCTTCCAGCAATTCACGTACATCTTTAATGATAGTGGATGGAGAACTTTAGCTCCGGCTTCATTGATAGAAGTTTATGAATGGAGAAAGAGGGAGCCATTGTAGTTATTTGGAGACTGAGCAAATAGGAACATATCTTATAATTTACTCTAAAATTATCCCTTCCCTAAGTTGTATTTCCATATCAAACTGTCAATCTAAGAGAGAATGAGAAAACATAAGCTTTCCCCCTTGCATACAAATATCAATTATACTGCCCTTTCTTAAATCCATACATCAGAACACTGATGGATGACAAACAGAAGCACTGAATATGAGGATGCTTTGGAAATGTGTTCCCATCATTTCTTCTTCCTTCCAGAACCAACTGTGGACACACTGTAGGGGGCATAATATCCTTGCCATTATCCAATTGACCCAAGTGACAAGAAATCAAAGTGTCTTTTGTAGTCCTTGCAGGAGTTGGAGAATAAAGATGGGAGGGGCAAAGCTGCTGCATTCATCATGACACCTTTTAAAACTAGGGAATCCATTTAATGTTGTGTGCATTATTCAAAAATGGTAATTACCCTGAAAATGTATGATAAACACATGCTAATGAGATAAGCCAACAAGGGCAAAAAATCCACTTTAACAATGCAATCATCAGAGAAAGAGTTTTAAGTAGATATGGGGAAATTATCATAAATGTCAAGGCTCACAAAATATAATAAAAAGGATTGATGTGTTTTATACATGCTAAATCACTGGTGGGCATTTATTATCTACACAAGAGTCCCAGCTGACAGAAAAATAAGCTCACCACAAAACAATCTATAATAATAAAAGTGTAATATGCTAATTAGACCAGACAACTGAACGACCTTCCAGACACCATTCCGGACATCCTTCTGGATGAAACTGTGGCAGCGGGGGCCGAGGCAGGGGCAGTTATGGGTGATCATGCAGGCAGGCAAGCAGTTAGGGGTGATCAGGCAGGTAGGCAGAGTGGTTAGGGGCGATCAGGCAGGCAGGCGAGTGGTTAGGGGTGATCAGGCAGGCAGGCGAGTGGTTAGGGGTGATCAGGCAGGCAGGCAAGTGGTTAGGGGTGATCAGGCAGGCAGGCAGAGTGGTTAGGGATAATCAGGCAGGCAGGCAAGTGGTTAGGGGCTATCAGGCAGGCAGGCAGAGTGGTCAGGGGTGATCAGGCAGGCAGGCAAGCAGTTAGGGATGATCAGGCAGGCAGGCAGAGTGGTTAGGAGTGATCAGGCAGGAAGGCAGGCCAGTGGTTAGGAGCCAGCGGTCCCAGATTGCGAGAGGGATGTCTGACTGCCTGTTTAGGCCTGATTCTGCAGATCGGGCCTAAACCAGCAGTCAGACATCCCCTGAAGGGTCCTGGATTGCGAGTGGGTGCAGGCCTGGCTGAGGAACTGCCCCTCCTCCATACCCCATGCACGAATTTTGTGCACCAGGCCTCTAGTAACTTTTATAAAACATTACTATTTGATTTTACATTTTTCTCTCCTTTTCCTCTAAGCTCATAAATCAAAAATATTCCCATGCACTAAAAAGATATCAAATATTTTGAAGGAGGTGTGAAAAGTATTTTGTTACTATCTGCATAAAAAAAGAAACAATTAGAAAAAGTACTGGTTATTTTCATAAGTATCACATCTATTTCTCTCTCAGGAATGAACACAAATATTTCTTATTCTCAAGACCGTAGTGAAAACTCATATGAAAACAGTGTTTTCTAAGATAAAATTAAGTATAGGGAAGAAAGGGTTAAGGTTTATATAGAAAAATTTAAAGGAAACTAAAAATAGACATTACTTAAGCTTCCTCAGCAGCTGCCATTAAAATAACCTCAAAGGAATAGGAAAGGGAATTAATAAGCAAGAGGAGAGGACCACACTGTGAGGAGGACCACAGCACTATAGAAAGTTTAACAAATTTCTGGAAGCATGCTGGCTGTTGAAAAGAGAGTGAAGGAAGTTAGGAATATGCTTAGGTGGCGGCTGCAATAGAAGTAGGATTCAGTCTTAATTGCGTCTCTCTAGAGACCCTAGGCCAGTGGTCGGCAAACTTATTAGTCAACGGAGAGGCAAACCATGGCTCATGATCCACATGTGGCTCGCGAGCTGCGGTTTGCCGACCACTGCCCTAGGCTCACAAGCAGGAGTGAGAAACAGGAATTAAAACAGGAAGCCTGAAGAAGTGAGACCTACACCATTTTCCTGCCCTCCCCATATACAGAGCAACAGCAACGCATGGTGGTAATTTGCATTCCAAGCAAATATATCAGAGAAAGCTTCCCTCAACAGGTTGGATAAACCTACTGGGGAAAGCTAAGGCTCTTGGGATAAGTGTTGACTCTGTATCACATTTTTATGATTAAATATTTTTTTAAAAAAAAGAGCCTGGCCAGTGTTGCTCAGTGATTGAGCTTCAACCCATGAACCAACAGGTTACTGGTTCCATTCTTGGTCAGGGAACATGCCCGGGTTGTGGGTCTGATCCCCAGCAGGGGGTGTGCAGGAGGCAGCTGATTAAAAATCATAAACTTTTAGACTAAAGGGGCCTTCTGAGTGCCAAGCAAATTCATTGAAGAAAAAGTTATGCCTTTTGCTTTTAGATTAAAAACTAAAATTTATTTTAGGTTTGAGAAGAATACATAAATTATGATATATTTTTGTTCTGGCTATAGTCATAAAAATGGATAACAGGCTGGTTCCGAATCTTGCAGCCCGGGTTAAGTTGGAGGATTAGGCTACAGGTTGACACCAGAATGCTATGTTTGCCTTTGACTGCCTTCTTCCAGGTTGCACTGAAATATTAGTATGTTGAGTAAAAGTACTCCAAAAAGAACTAGTTCAAAAGTAAAAATTATCTAGTCTTCAACTGACAAGGCCACTCCAACCGTAACCATCAAATATCTAACAGGGGGACTATGGTGAGTTCACAGCACCACACCCAAAAATTTCCTCGATACGGTACTGTTTTGTGAGATGGCATTTAAATTAGGAACAAATAAGAGCCAGAGCATGGGGAATTCTGACTTGTAAAAAAGGAAGTTTTTGAGTAAAGATCAAAACATAATTTCACCCATTGACCTCCTCTAGCCCACCCAACACCGCATCCCAGGTCCATGGGATATGCATATCCTATCTAATAAAAGAGTAATATGCAAATTGACCACACTCCAACACACAAGATGGCTGCCCCCATGTGGTCAAAGATGGCTGCCAGGAGAGAAACAAAGATGGCGGCATAGGTAAACACCTAAACTGCTGCCTCGCAAAACAATTTCAAAACTACAACTAAAAGACAGAACGGACACCATCCAGAACCACAGGAAAGCTGGCTGAGTGAAAATTCTACAACTAGAAGGAAAGAGGAAAGCTCACAGAGAATTGGAGGTACGGCAAAGGGGCTTTGTGCGCGCAGAGAGGAAGGGCGGCTGAGAGCCTGGCTGACTTTCTCTGGCGGAAGGGGGAAGGAAGCCTCCGACTGCACTGAACCCCAGTTCTGACTGCACTGAACCCCAGTTCCGGGCGAACCCCTGGGGACCCACGCTCTTACGGGGGGAATCTGGACTCTCGGGCGGAGACTCGAGCTGGGAAAGGCAGAAGTCTGAAGGCGCACGCGGGCCAGTGCACACAAAGGCTGCGGGGGTTGCCACAGGCTTTCCCTAGTGGAAGGGAGTCAGAGGATTCGGACTGCACTGAGCCCCAGTTCTGACCGCAGTGAACCCCAGTTCCAGGCGAGCCCCTGGGGACCCACGCTCTTGTGGGGGGAGTCTGGACTCTCAGGCGGAGACTCGAGCTGGGGAAGGCGGAGGACTGAAAGCGCGCGCGCGCGTGCCAGTGCGCACAAAGGCTGCGGAAGTTGCCACAGGCTTTCCCTAGTGAAAGGGAGTCAGAGGCTCCTGACGGCACTCAGCCCCAGTTCTGACTGCAGTGAACCCCAGTTGCAGGCGAGCCCCTGGGGACCCACGCTCTTGTGGGGGGAGTCTGGACTCTCAGGCGGAGACTCGAGCTGGGGAAGGCGGAGGACTGAAAGCGCACATGCGTGCAAGGGCAAGGCTGACAGGAAGCCAAAACTGAGACTCCACCCCATCCAAGCTGAGCACAGAGGCTATTGCAATTTGGCAAGTCTAATCCTATAAGGCTGTCTCCAGCACCGAACTTCTCCCAGCATAGACACAGCTGATCCTTACAGCCAACTGGCCCGGAGGTCAATTCTTCCCAGTGATACCAACAACAATAAAGACTTAATTACAACAAGGCTGTACAAACAGTCCACAAAGGGGTACACCAAGAGTGTCCACCTCAGGTTAACTGGGGAAGCAGACCCACTGGGCCATATTGGAAACCTAGCACAAATATCTACCTTACCAACTCAGGGAATCAGTGAAAATGCGGGGTCAAAGAATCAGATCACAAACGAAAGAAATGGAGGAAAACAAACGACTGGATATAGAATTCAAAACCACGGTTATAAGACTTTTTAAGAATATCCTAGAAAAGGCCGATAAATATAACGAGACCCTCGAAGATATGAAAAAGGACCAACTAGAAATTAAACATACACTGACTGAAATAAAAAATATTATACAGAGACCCAGAAACAGAATAGAGGAACCCAAGAATCAAGTCAAAGAATTGAAATACAAAGAAGCAAAAAACACTCAACCGAAAAAGCAAAAAGCAAAAAAAAAATCCAAAAAGTTGAAGATAATGTAAGAAGACTCTGGGACAACTTCAAGCGTACCAACATCAGAATTATGGGGGTGCCAGAAGAAGAGAGAGAGCAAGATACTGAAAACCTATTTGAAGAAATAATGACTGAAAACTTCCCCCACCTGGTGAAAGAAATAGACTTACAAGTCCAGGAAGCCCACAGAACCCCAAACAAAAGGAATCCAAAGAGGACCACACCAAGACACATCATAATTAAAATGCCAAGAGCAAAAGACAAAGAGAGAATATTAAAAGCAGCAAGAGAAAAACAGTTAATTACCTACAAGGGAGCACCCATACGACTGTCAGCTGACTTCTCAACAGAAACTATGCAGGCCAGACGGGAGTGGCAAGAAATTTTCAATGTGATGAATAGCAAGAACCTACAACCAAGATTACTCTACCCAGCAAAGCTATCATTCAGAATTGAAGGGCAGATAAAGAGCTTCACAGATAAGAAAAAGCTGAAGGAGTTCATCACCACCAAACCAGTATTATATGAAATGCTGAAAGGTATTCTTAAAGAAGAGGAAGAAGAAAAAAGTAAAGAGAAAAATTATGAACAACAAATACATATCTATCAACAAGCGAACCTAAAAATCAAGTGAATTAAAAACCTGAGGAACAGAATAATCTGGTGAATATAATAGAATCAGGGGCATAGAAAGGGAGTGGACTGATAATTCTCAGGGGGAAAGGGGCATGGGGGGTTCATGAAGAGAATGGACAAAAATCAGACACCTATGGATGAGGACAGTGGGGGGGAGGTAAGGGCAGAAGGTGGGGTGGGAAATGGGTGGAGGGGAGCTATGGGGGGAAAAAGGAGAAATAATTGTAATAATCTGAATAAAGATTTATTTAAAATAAAAAAAAAAGATGGCTGCCATAAGATGGCCAGCAGGGGAGGGCAGTTGTGAGTGATCAGGCCTGCAGGGGAGGGCAGTTGGGGGCAACCAGGCCTGCAGGGGAGGACAATTAGGGGTGACCAGGCTGGCAGGGGAGGGAAGTTAGATGTGACCAGGGCAGCAGGGGAGGGCAGTTAGGGGCAACCAGGCTGGCAAGGGAGGACAGTTAGGGGTTACTGGGCCAGCAGGGGAGGGCAGTTGGGGGCGACCAGGCCAGCAGGGGAGGACAGTTACGGGTGACCAGGCTGGCAGGGGAGGGCAGTTAGGTGTGACCAGGCTGGCAGGGGAGCAGTTAGGGGTGATCAGGCTGGCAGGCAGAAGCTGTTAGGGGCAATCAGGAAGGCAGGCAGGCAAGCAGTTGAGAGCCAGCAGTCCTGGATTTTGAGAGGGATGGCCGACTGCCATGGTCAGACATCCCTTGAGGGGTCCAGATTGGAGAGGGTGCAGGTTGGGCTGAGGGACACACACACCCCCGCCCCTGTGCATGAATTTCGTGTACTGGACCTCTAGTATGCATACAAGTCCCCAACTGTCTTCTCTGCACAATTACCTCCCAAATAAATGACCTTCCCCGAGGCCCTTATCTCAGAATGAACCTACAAGGGGAACCCAGACTGAGATATCTCTTATGCATTCCTTGCTTTTGTATGTTTTTTGCCATATGTATGCATCAATTTTATTTTAAAACTCTTATGAACAGTCACATTACTTGATACAGATCACACATTCCTCTCACATTTATCACATGCAAAGACGAATCTTAATTTCTCTGGTTCACTGACAATTGTTACTATGCACTGGGCACTCATTATGTGCTTAAAGTGGTATCTCATGTCGGGGAAGATGCTACATTTAGAATCACAGCAGAGAATAACAATGAACATATAAAATTCTCATCAGTGAGGTATCAAACTGGGAAATACAAAGACAAGAAATACAATTTGGGACTGACAACGTTCCCATGATGATTGAGCCTGAATCCCTTTCTTCTTTTTATAAAATAGCACAATACTGTTTACTTCTCGAGAAACTGAAATGAGTTTTTAATGATTTTCAAGTACTTCTTAAGGGCTTGAGTGCTGAGACTTCACAATACATTATATATTTAAACTAGCCACAGTTCTCCAAAAACTGCAGTGAATAGCAAGTGCCCTGAGCAAGGTGTCAGAAGACATGAATCCTCCATCCACCTCCCCCTCATTTTGGTTATAATGATTAGGCCAAGAATTTAAAATTTCTAAACCTGTTTCCTCATCTTTAAAGTAAAGATAACGTTAGCTCTTCCTAATTTCAGAAGTTATTGCCAAAGATTGATATGAAAATATGTGCAAAAATTCCTAGGAAGTACAGTGTAAAATCAGAGCAGTATTATATCCATGGGAAAGGGTAAGGCTTCAGGGCTTATATCTAAGCCCTTCATTCATCTCTAGTACATTTTTTAGAGTGGTGTAAGATATGGGTCAATGTCATTCTTTTGAATATAAATACCCAATTTTCACAATACCATCTAGGGACAGAGGATGCTACCTAATTTTAGATTTTTGGTAAAGATAATGCTTTAGTGACTTTCAAGAGAAAACACTTAAAAATAATAAATTGAAGTTCACTGCATCTTATTAATTTGTTTTGCAAGGACAATGGAATCTGCTGCATTAAATTATTCATTAAATACATCTTACTTTACTCACTTTGCTTTGTATCTATATTACTTCTTAGGACATTATCATTTTAATTATTAAAATATCTCCTGAGAGGTTCATACTAATTATTATTATCCTGACATTATATAGAATGGAAATTAAAATATGGGTAAAAAGATGATAATCTTTCCTGTTGTAACATCGGGACTGCAACAGGCCAATAACAGTAATCAGTTAAGACATACCTTTAGTCCATGCCTCACATTCACATTGTATTGGGCCATTCCACTAAAACCTGAACAGTTTTTCAGACCATGAAAATACTGCATGATGAAGCACAATGGAACTGTGGTTGGGCACAGTGTAATTAGACTTTGGACCCTGAAAACTCACATTTCTTGCTTTATATTCTCTTATTGATAGTCCTACGGTTCTTCACTGCATGTCATCTCCTCTCTCCCCAACACCATTACTTCACAGACACACACACTTGAGTGGTACTCTTGACAGTGGTGAGCCAGAGGAAATCAGTCTAGAAGGAGAAACAGAAGAGAACTGACTGCTTAGGAGATGTTCTAGGTTTGAGATTCCCATAAGGTAGAGGCAAAGGCAATTTATGATCTTCATTGCTATTGTCCTACCAAGGACAGATGATGAAACAAATACCGGGAAGACAATCTATTCAAGACCAGAGTAGAGGTCATCTGATAAGAACATTTCTTTTCAACCCTTATGTACTGTTGGTGGGAATGTAAATTGGTATGGCCACTATGGAAAACAGTGTGGAATTTCCTCAAAAAAGTAAAAATAGAACTACCATATGATTTAATAATCCTACTCTGGGAATATACACTGAGTGGCCAGGTTATTATGATTTCTGAACGCATAATAATCTGGCCACTCATTGTATATCCTATATAACAAAAGGCTAATATGCAAATTGTCCCCTCTACCAGGAGTTTGACCAGCAGGCAGGCCGGCCAACCGCCCATGTCCCCTCCCCCTGGCCAGGCTGGCTGGACCCCACCTATGTACAAATTCATGCACCAGGCCTCCAACATACACACACACACACACACACACACACACACACACACACACTGAGTGGCCAGATTTTTATGCGTTCAGAGATCATAATAATCTGGCCCAGGGGTCCTCAAACTACAGCCCGCAGGCCACATGCGGCCCGCCAAGGACATTTATCCGGCCTGCCTGGTGCTGCTGCCTGTCCTGCTTAGCAGCCGACTCGTCCCGGGCCCGCAGTGCGCATAGGAATTTGTTCATAGTGTTTTTCTTTAAACTATAGTCCGGCCCTCCAACGGTCTGAGGGGCAGTGAACTGGGCCCCTGTTTAAAAAGTTTGAGGACCGCTGATCTGGCCACTCAGTGTATAGCCAAAAGAAATGAAACCAGGATCTCAAAGAGATATCTACACTCCTGTGTTAATTGTAGCAATATTCACAATAGTCAAGGTACAGAAACAACCTGAGAGTCCATTGATGGATATGAAGATGTAGTTATATATATGCAATGGAATATTATTCAGACATGAAAAAGAAGAAAATCCTTCCATTTGGGACAACATGAATGGACCATGAAGGCATAATGCTAAGTAAAATAAGTCAGACAGAGAAAGACAAATATATGTTGTCACATATATGTGGATACTAAAGAAACCAAACTCATAGAAGCAGAGAGTAGAATGGAGGTCACCAAGAGTTGGTAGGTAAAAGAACTAGGTAGATGTTGGTCAAAGGTCAAACTTGCAGTTAGAAGATGAGTAAGTTCTGGGGATCTAATAAAAAGTTTCATGGTTATAGTTAACAGTACTTATTATATACACTAGAGGCCCGGTGCACAAAATTCATGCACGGGGGGGGGGGGTGTCCCTCAGCCCAGCCTGCACCCTCTCCAATCTGGGACCCCTCGAGGGATGTCCAACGGGCAGTCGGACATCCCTATCACAACCCAGGACTGCTGGCTCCCAACTGCTCGCCTGCCTGCCTTCCTGATTGCCCCTAACTGCTTCTGCCTGCCAGCCTGATCACCCCATAACCACTCCCCTGCCAGCCTGATTGATGCCTAACTGCTCCCCTGCCAGCCTGTTTGCCCCTAACTGCCCTCCCCTGCAGGCCTGGTCCCCCCCAACTGCCCTCCTCTGCAGGCCTGGGTCCCTCCCAACTGCCTTTCCCTGCTGGCCTGGTCGCCCCCAACTTCCCTCCTCTGCTGGCTTGATCACCCCTAACTGCCCTCCCCTGCAGGCTTTATCACCCACAACTGCCCTCCCTTGCAGGCCTGGTCCCTCCCAACTGCCCTCCCTTGCTGGCCATCTTGTGGTGGCCATCTTGTGTCCACATGGGGGCAGGATCTTTGACCACATGGGGGCAGCCATCGTGTGTGTTGGAGTGATGGTCAATCTGCATATTACTCTTTTATTAGATAGGATAGAGGCCTGGTGCACAGGTGGGGGCCAGCTGGTTTGCCCTGAAGGGTGTCCCGGATCAGGGTGGGGGTTCCCTTGGGGTATGGGGCAGCCTGGGCGAGGGGCCTGTGGTGGTTTGCAGGCTGGCCACGCCCCCTGGTGACCCAAGCGGAGGCCCTGGTATCTGGGGTTTATTTATCTTCTACAATTGAAACTTTGTAGCCTGGAGTGGAGCCAAGCCTTCTGCTTGCTCCGTGACGGCAGCCATTTCTATTGGGATTTATGTGTCTTCTATAATTGAAACTTTGTAGCCTTAAGCAGAGCCCTGGGCCAGCCAGGGTGTGCAGAAAGCTTGGCTTCTTCTATCGCCGCGGGCAACCCTAGCCTCCTGCTCTTTCCAGCTCCGTGGCTGCCGCCATTTCTGTTTGGGTTTATGTATCTTCTATAATTGAAACTTTGTAGCCTTAAGTGGAGGCCTAGGCCAGCAAGGGCAGGTGGAAAGCTTGGCTTCCTCCATCGCCAGGGAAACCCAAGCCTCCCTCCTGCTCTCTGTGGCCGTAGCCATCTTGATTGGCATATTCGTTCCTGATTGGCTGGTGGGCGTGGCTGGTGGGCGTGGTTGGTGGGTGTGGAGGAGTGATGGTTAATTTGCATATTACTCTTTTATTAGATAGGATGAAAATTGCTAAGAGAGTAAATCTTTAATGTTCTCATTACAAAAAAAGATATGGTGATTAATATGTGATGTAAGAGAAGTGTTAGCTAATGCTATAGTGGTAATCATATTGTAATATATGTGTATATATCTCTTAAACTTATATAATGATCCATGTTAATTATATCTCAGTAAAGTTTGAGGGCGGGGATGGAGAAAGAATATTCCTATACCATTTAATTTTTGAAAACCAATGTTAAGTAGAAGAATTAAGAACAAAATAAATCTCAGCATGCAATGATTCTGGGATTTCCAAAACACTGCTTCTTTATACCAATCCAGCTTTAATTAAATTCATTTTCACATTAATGTTTCAGATATCTTTGCTAAAACATAAAATTACACACATTGGGGAAGAAAAAATGTAAAGGATTTTATTTGTATTTACACTGACAACAAAATATAGTCACATAGAACAGGGGAGATTCTAAAACACTTCCCTAGGAGTTTTATACAAAGGTGAAGTGTTGGAGAATGGTGATTGCAAGAGAAAACTGTCAATTCCAATTTTCCACTCTTTTCTTCTAAGATGTCATTCTAAATATGCTTTCAAAACTTTTATCCAACCAATTCAATTTTTTAAAATTAATTTACATATCATATAAGAAAAGAAAAAGGTTAATATAACAAATCCTATTTTACGCCTTAGCTATTTGTTGCAATTTTAGTTTCTCTATGAAAGAGCCAATATCTAGACAACCTTACTCATAAACACATATAAGTATTCCTTAAATATTTACAGTTGGTCCTCCTTGAAAGGAGCTAATGAGCAATTAAAGACTATCCATGGAGCTGGAGGGAATGGTCACTCTGGGAGGAATTTTGACATTGGATAATCAAAAGTGAATCCTGGGGTGAGGATAATGTTTCTGACTCAGGGAAAGTAGGCATAGAGACTTGGAAATATGCTCCAAGAGTTTAAAACATTTGAAACAGATATTAACTCTCTATTATTCATATGGTGAACTTGCCCTTCCCAATGTTTTCAGTAACCTGCTCTTTCCCTATTGCCAAAAATAAATAAATATAGTCATGTTAGTTATAAGAAGGCTATAGGAAAATTCAACTTAGAGTGTCAGTGATAGTCACATCTTTTCTCCATTTCCCTTTAGGTCACAAATTCCTTGAGAACAGAAACAATGTCATTTCCATTCATGTAAAATTCCTTGAGTAATAGCACAATATCTTCCTCACAATGGATATATTTCTTTCAGTTTAGGAATTTTCTCAGATTCTGACAAACATTTTCTTTTACTACAACTATAATTGTTCCTTCTTTTTAATGTTGAGAGATAAATGTAATTTTAAAGTGTCTTTTATATGGGTTTTTAGGAGAAAATATAAGATGACCCATGCAGAAACAATGGGTATAATACTATGTAAAATAATCCAGACTCTTTGTTATTCTTGATAGAATCCTAGACATTTTATGCTCCCTCCCACGCCACAAAAGAAAAAAAAAAAGTTTGTCTCAAATAAATGTTTGTGTTTATGTGATAAACACAAAGAACACATTTGGTAATTGCTAACATAACTCGTTCATGGATCTGAAATTTGAGTTGATGCTGCTGGACTCAAGAGTCTGTCCCTGAAGGGTCTGTACATACTGTAAGAGATTAAAATGTCCTCAGATAGAACAAGCTGAATAAACATTCCACTTATTTTTTTTTAAATGTATACATGAAGAACTACATTAAAATGTTTTGAATTATAAATTCAGCAGTGATTTATTTTGACATCATTAACAGAAAATATTACATCTTGTCAATAATATAACCAATGTCTTTTATAACCAAGATCTAGAATTTTAAGTAAGCAAAAGTCAATATATTCTCCTTTTTCTCTTTTTTATATTTATTTGTTATCTTTGAATATAACAAGGGTTAAAAATAACTTTATTGATATAAACACTGAAATAATTATTTATCTTGGCATGTAAATTTCTCGTTTTTATTAATAAAATGAAAAGGGTATAATAATCTCAAGAATAAAATTTCATTCCCAAATTAATATAGCAGATTTAAGATTGACAAATGAAAAAAGAAAGCAATGTACAAAAAAGATTTCATATCAGAAAAGTATGCTAAATGAAAATAATGTATAGGAGGACTCAGGAGACGGCAATAAAGAACTTGGAAACACACATGTACTTTAGCATTAAGTACAGACAATGAAGCCCCCAGTATGACACTCTTACTGCTTTTAACATCATTCCTCAAGTTAACAGCTCTTTCTGGTCATAAAATCCTTGAGAGGAGGAACAATATCTCTTTTATATCACGTAAAATCCCTTGAGTAATAACATCAACCTCTGATAATACTATTATTTTTGAGAAGAACTTACTTTAGGTGAATTATCTCATTCAATATTCACAATAACTCTATAAAGTATCACTTAACCCCACTTTATAGATGAGAAAATATGCTCCAAAAAATTAAAAAATTTCTCCAAGATAACACAGTCAGTAAGTGTAAGGATTGGGACTCAAATTCGGACATTCTGAGACCCGTGCTCAAATTGTTTAAAATAAATAAATACATATATACATATATATGTATATATATATTTAAGCTAGTATTAATTTTTTTCTACTTTTTTAACATATTTTTTTTCTTTATTGATTAAGGTACTACATATGTGTCCTTATCCTCCCATTGCCCCCCGACCGCCCACTCATGCCCTCACCCCCCTGTTGTCTGTGTCCATTGGTTAGGCTTATATGCATGCATACAAGTCCATTGGTTGATCTCTCCCCCTTATCCCCACCCTTCCCTACCTTCCCTCTGAGGTTTGACGGACTGATCAATGCTTCTCTGTTTCTGGATCTGTTTTTGTTCATCAGTTTATGTTGTTCATTATATTCCATAAATGAGTGAAATCATGTGATATTTATCTTTCTCTGACTGGCTTATTTCACTTAGCATAATGCTCTCCAGTTCCATCCATGCTGTTTTTACTGCAGCGTAGTATTCCATTGTGTAGATGTACCACAGTTTTTTAATCCACTCATCTGCTGATGGGCACTTAGGCTGTTTCCAAATCTTAGCTATGGTGAATTGTGCTGCTATGAACATACGGGTGCATATGTCCTTTCTGATTGATGTTTCTAGTTTCCTGGGATATATTCTTAGAAGTATATTTTGCTCATCAAATATGAGAGCCCTCTTCCTGGTTTGTAGACCATTTGCCACCTCCTGGCTGCATCCTTACATGGCAGGAGAGGAGGAGGAAGAGAAAGATATCATGTCTCTTCCTTTTTTTAATAAGGGCATTAATTCCATCATGAGGGCACCATTCTCAAGACCCAATCCTACCTTAATCAGCTCCCAAAGGCCCCACCTCCAAATACCATCAGACTGGGGATTAGGGCTTTGCCATATGAATTTGGGGAAGACATAAAGTTTCAGTCTGTAATACTCTCCTGCCCCTTCCAGACACCCAGCAGGGATCCTATCTGCGTAGTGAAGGAGGAGTAGGGGAAACGAGTTACAATTATTAATATATAGGTAGTGAGCTAAGCACTTTACAGTCACTATCTTAGTCCTCATACCAGCTCTGAAACATAAGACTTTTACCTATTTTATGGAAGAAGAAACTGAGTTTCAAGCAGATAAATCCTGTATTAAGGTTGCTCCCCTAGTAAACAGTAGAGTCTGTTTTCAAACACAAACCTGACTCACTCTAAACTCTGGGCTTTCTGGTGGAGATGATTGTGGGGTAAGTGAGCCTTCCTCAATCTCATGTGCACCACACAGGCTTCCCTCTCCTCACTCCCACACACATTGAACCTAGACTTAACATTCTCAAGACATTAAATAAAAAGAAGCTTAATAGCTTATGCTTTAAAAATATAGAAACACAATTTTCTAGATTGTTCAAAAGTTGTCTACACAAAGCATTTCACTGGATTTGAACCTTTAGTAAAAATGTAACAAAGGATGACTTTGTGTAGCTATATAAGAACCACTAACTGGCATCATAGAACATGGAAATGTACCAGGTAAATTTCAACGAAACCTTCCTATTCCTGTATATGAAAAAAAGGTTATAGTTTCACAAATGGAATCAAGTTTGCACTTTACCCATCTGTCTTTACTTATCTTTATCAGGGATATTTTTAGCTTTGTTTTCATTAAAAGCAGGTATGGAAATAAACTTGACTTGACCCAATGTTTGAATCACTGACACAACCAAGATTTTCAAAACTATAATGCATACTTAATCAAGTTTTGTTCACTAATAATCCTATCTAATAAAGAGGGAATATGCTAATTGACCCTCATGCCATCACAAAGATGGCGGAACCAACAGCCAATAAGGAGGAAATATGCTAATTGACTGCCCCGCCCTCAAAGATGGCAGTGCCCATAGCCACAAGATGGTGGCACCCAGTCCCCTTAGCCCTGCTGGGGCGGCAGGCGCGCTGCAAGGCTGGGCCTGCCCCCAGGAGGGCCTGGCCGCTCCGCACACCTGCCTCCAGAGTCCCCCAGACCCCTCAATCCCCCAGACGCCCAGGGCCGCCCACGGCTTGTGCTGTCGGCAGTGGCAGCAGTAGAGGTGGGATGGGGCGTCGCCTTCCCCTGATCACTGGGTCACCTCCCGCCCCTGAGGTCTCCTGGACTGTGAGAGGGTGCAGGCCAGGCTGAGGGACCTTCTCCTCCAGTGCATGAATTTTCATGCACCGGGCCTCTGTTTTTAAATAATAATGGAAAAGGTTTAGTCCATTAATGTTTGTATTAAAATACTTAAAATATTTATTATATGTCTTTGTATTTCTATTTTTGTGTGTTTTATAATATATATTAATAGAACACTACATGCACAAATATTTTGAGATTACTTTTTAAACTATATAAGGCCATTGAAACACAAGTCCATTATGGAAATATGGGTAATAATTAAATGAGTTTAGGTTTCTTACCATCTTCATGTTTAGGGGTTCTGAATCAGATTTAATCATATTTAAAAGAAAATAAGTAACCTGCATTTCTTCCACCAAACATTATGGAGGAAATTTATATACTTTAGAATCTGTTACCTCTATTCTGAGTAATTTCATTTTAACTATTTAGAAAGAAATCCACAAATAGAATCCATTCACATTTGCATGGTAACTAGATTAAACCTAGCAAATTTTTTAATCCTATTCTTTCCAGCTCCTGATTTAAAGCACCCCAAACCAATCATATTGATGAACATGGGAAAAGGGAACTTTCAAAAATGGTAGGACCCTTTTATATTGAAAAAGATATAATCTCCATTATAAAGAGCCATCTTAATTTAAAATAAACTTACAAAAAAATAACACTCAGTTTAAGACCCGGATTTCTCAAAGACAAAGGCAAACATCTTGAGATCAGTCTTCCCCTCCTTTGTGGTCTCTCCAAGTGGTCCTTTTTCTCTGAATAAAGAGTTTCGGATTATTCAGTCTCTTGCCTAGTTTATTGCCTACAGCAATTAAATTGTGTTCTTTCAGAGACACCCCACCTCCACCACAGAAAGTTAGACCCAAGCTCCAGGCAGTTATTCATCCAGGTGTAGTTTGCACAGAGGACTGGCGAAAGAGGAATTTCCTCCCTCTTGTCTGGATAGAATCATCCTCCATCCTAAAGCATAAATTTTGATTACCCAGATTATTTTAGCTTTCAGGGCCACAAGGGTTACTAGTGGTAATAAAATCATTCAACCTTATAAACAAATTTTTAAAGATTCCCACCAATCACAATATTTAAGAATCTAACCTCACAGCACATTGTCTACCCACTATATAAAGTGATTTTCTCTTTGCAGTCAATGTGATCCTTTTTTCATTTCTTTAGCTACAATTCAAAACGAAAACAAAGTGATATGACTGACCTCATCAGGGCAGAATTGTTTGCAGCCAAACAGTTAGGGGAGAAGAAGGGAAGGTTGTTTTGTTTTATTTCATTTGTTTTTCTGTATAAGGCTAACTGGCCTACATGGATCCCAAAATTAAGAGCTTACCTTCATTCACACTGTACTTAAACCCAACTGAGAGAACCAACCAATGCTGGTGGTTCCTGAGCGCGATCACCTGCAATTCTGTTCTTGTCTAAACAGAAGAGAGTTGAAGTCCTCTCAACCCAGTTAATGCTGTCTCTTCAATACCTGCTGACAGTGGCTTTGAGCCATCTCTCTAGGACTCTGTCCTCACTACTTAATAAACTTCCTGAAACTTTCCTTCCTTCAACCATCCCTCCTAAAATATGCAGTAAAGTTTATGTTTCATACTTGTTCATTTCTAATGTCTTAACCTTCACAAACCAGTAGGCAAAAGCTATTATTTTCAAGAAGCACCTCACAGTTCTAGGGAAAGGTATGTTGGCATATCTAGGACACAGCTGCATTCTTTATGGATCCAAGTCTATCTCTGGAACAAGGATCAGGTTTTCAAAGAGCTCAGTGAGACATGTAGACATCCAAGATGGCACTTACGGTAGAAAAGAACCTATGAAGGTGTGTATAGCATCCCATATATTTTTTTAAATTCCTGTTTTGTTTTGGGGTGGCAAATTATGCTCAGTGACTGAATTTGCCTTTGCCAGCAATTTATTTAACTCAGGTTCACTGCAGGAATTTCACAAACCAACAGCATGCAGGATAAGACAAAGTATTGATAGATTAATTACACTTATTGTTCCAGGAGAGGAGAAAAGTCAAAATGTAGTTAAGGTGCCCTGTTTGTAAATATATATTTTTTATTGATTTCAGAGAAGAAGGAAGAGGGAGAGAGATAGAAACATCAATGATGAGAGGGAATCATTGATCAGCTGCCTCCTGCACGCCCCACACTGGGGATAGAGCCCACAACCCAGACATGTGCCCCGACCAGGAATTTAACCATGCCCTCCTGGTTCATAGGTCGACATTCAACCACTAAGCCATGCCGGCTGGGCAAAGGTGTCCCTTTTCATACAACCACAGCTGACTTCCAGCTGCCAGTGCAAAAAAAAACAAACAGAAAAAAACAGAAGTCTCTTCACAGAATCACTTCTCAGTCTTCTTGCTGCCCAGAAAAGAATGGTCTTCACCACAGCAGGAACTACTGCCCCAAAGGTCTTCAGAGAGCTATTAGGCAAGCAAAGTGCACCTTATCCAGACCGAAAACTCTAAAAATTCCCTCCTAAACTTAGCATCCAAATGTCCCCGGGACATAGCTGCTTCTCCATGCTTTTTTGTTGATAAGCCACCCGCAGTGTACGTCCTCACCTGGGCCTGAGTATGTATCAGCTAACAACAGACACGAGAGGACGATACCCTCACACAACTTCCTTCATTCTTATACCCAAACAACTTTTTCCCTCTCTTTATTTTTTAATTGAATTTATTGGGGTGATATTGCTAAAACCACACAGTTTTCAAGTGTACAACTCTATAACTAAAACAACTTTTTTCTTGTCTTTGCTATAAGCAAATGAACAGAGCAACTTCACTTGGGTCACCAACAAGTGGATATGAATCATGTTATATGAGCACACAATTCCACATTAAGACACTGGGAAACATTTGGGAAACAAAATACTTCTAAATATTATTAGTAGTGGAAATACTTTTTTTTTCTTTTTCCTTGTATGCATCTGTATTTCCTAAAATATTGATACAAACTTCCTATTTTTAGGATTATATTTTTAAAATAAAAATATATGAAGCAGGGGGAAGGAATGTTATTCCCATTACTACTGGTTTAAAGTATATATTCTTTGAATTTTAAATGATTTGGTTTTCAAAATAATTCCCCCAAAATAAAACTGTATATCTAAGAGATAAATTATGTCTGCTTTATATAAGGATTTCTTTGAATTAACCATATTGCAAATTGCTTGCAGTTAGAGTTACTAAATCACCACTCTGCTTGAATTTTTCTTTTCTTGGTCATACCTAATCAAGTATTTAATAAAACAAGAAAGTGTAGCAAAGAATTATCATATATCAATTGCTTTGAACACCTTGTTCAATGGAGTCTTTTTAGAAATGTGACTTTATTTTTCATAATTAAATAACTCTCCAGTTACTATACATCTTTATCAAATGATATTCACATGCTTCCATTGCTAAGAACAAGTAGATAATGCTAATATGTTTTCTTCACATAAGTACAGGGTAAGGCAAAAGTCGGTTTATAGTTGTTTGTTTGCAAAACAATATAATATGTGTGTGTGTGTGTGTGTGTGTGTGTGTCTATATATATATATATATATATATATATATATATATATATATATATATATGCCTAAGCGACCATCGCAACCAAATGGATGACCGAACAGGCTGCGTGGGGCAACCAGGCCAGCAGGGGGGTTAGTGAGGGGCGACCAAACGACTGAGCAGCAGGCTGTGTGAGGCAACCAGGCCGGCAGGGGGGCCAGTAAGGGGCAACAAGGCCAGTAAGGGGCAACCAGGCAGTTAGGGGCGACCAGGCCGGCTGGGAGCGTGGGGCAGTTGGGGGCAACTAGGCTAGCAGGGGGGGCAGTTGGGGGTGACCAGGCCAGCGGGGGGGGGGGGCAGTTAGGGGCAATCAGGCAGGCAGGCAGGTGAGCAGTTAGGAGCCAGTGGTCCCGGATTGTGAGAGGGATGTCCGAGGAGTCCCGGATTGGAGAGGGTGCAGGCTGGGCTGAGGGGATTCCCCCCGCCCCACGCATGAATTTCGTGCACCGGGCCTCTAGTACTATATATAAAAGCCTAAGTGACTGTTAGGACCGGACAACCAGGGGACTGGCTGGTAGCTATGACGTGCACTCATCACCAGGGGGCAGACGCTCAACGCAGGAGCTGCCCCCTGGTGGTCAGTGCTTTCCCACAGCCAACCTCCCTCGGCTGGCCAATCTCCTGCAGTCCCTCCCCCAGGCCGGCCCAAATCAGCCCGATCACCAGCCAAGCCGAGGGACCCCACCTGTGCATGAATTTGTGCACCAGGCCTCCAGTTAATAAATAATAATATAAGACTAAACTCTGTGTTTATTCTCACAACTGTAGACCTACTTTTGCCCTACCCTGTATGCTGGAAATTTTGCAGGGAGGGCTAAAGTGGGAACAGAAAGAAGATGGAGGGAGCTAATCATTGGTTATATATAGCACATACATCAAGGATGAAGGTGTAAACATGTTGGTTTTGGTAAGAAAAAAAAAGAAAATGAATTTTCAGAGCTGTTTTGCTTTTTAAAAAATAGACTCTATTCAACAGCTGAATTTGAAAAGCAGTTTACCAGTTGTTACAGTAAATATATTCAAAGTGAATCATATAACCACTAATTATGTTTGAGTCACTCAAGTGTACATTTGCTGTGACAACAGTTTTCCCTTTACAGATCATCCCTCTATTTATAAAAGAGCTGAAAATTAACATTTCCTGCTTTTGTCAAACTGAAGCATCTTTCAATAGTTCTCAGCAAACATCTGAAGGATTCTTGCATCCTGAGATCATCTGGCCATTATGTTTTCAAGTGTTGTCTCTCTTCAAGTGCTGAGTGAGACACACAGAGTAAGTGATTGCAGATTCTTTGTAAAATAGCAACAAGAACACAACAAAAATACCCGATGGAGAAGAGATCATAGGTTGTCATTCGTGGCAGATGGGAATCAACATAAACTGACAGTGGAAGTTTTCATTCTGTTTTGCACATGACTAACCACAAGGAAAGCCTGAGCCCTGGGGAAATAACAGGCAAGAGTGTGTAGCTATGTTTTTAATAAAGTGATTATTAGTAGATCCAGATTTAAACAAATTTTTTTCTCCCAACTGCATTAGTTTCTTGAAGAACATAGTCTTAAGAGCATGTGCTGTTCAGATACTAAATAGAGCCTAATGCCCACTTGTCTTCACAAGTATCCATAGAAAAGGAGGACAGTTTTTTTGGGTTAATTTTAATACATCATCTCCTAATCAACATCAACCACATTGTGATACCCTGCTATCAGGAATGAAACAGTGTTTTATCTCTGGGACTCTCAGCTGAAAATGCTATAAAAAGGCAGAATGATTTCATTCTACATGGAAGTGATATTCTCTAGTCTCTAAAAAATAAAAATGTTGTTTAGGCCCTGAAATTCACTGCATATTAGGGAGCATCTTAAGATTTATAGCATAGCCTCCATTCTTGAAAGAGTGAATTATGTTATGCTTTGTCATAGGATTTACCCAGTTCCCCAAGTGGCAGACACACAGGCAATTGGGCAAACATCAACTATATAGAAAATGTATCCTACTTATTTTTCTAAGCACATTCTTATTTTCAACATCTTTTCCATCTCTTACTCTCCCAAGTTTTCTATTTTTTCTTAAAATTTCTACTCTTCCTCATGTTCCCACAAACTCTATGATTAATTGATTTCCTCAAGCTGAATTTTTGGCAACACATTATTCTGAAATTCTTTCAAAATTGACACATTTCTGAGTTTACTCTTTTTTAAGATTTTTTAAAAAATATATATTTATTACTGATTTTTTACAGAGAGGAAGGGAGAGGAATAGAGAGTTAGAAACATCAATGAGAGAGAAACATTGATCAGTTGCCTCCTGCACACCCCCTACTGGGGATGTGCCCTTGATGGGAATCAAACCTGGGACACTTCAGTCCGCAGGCCAACGCTCTATCCACTGAGCCAAACCAGCCAGGGCTTGAGTTCACTTTTTAAGGGAAGGATGATCCTACTCTTTTGACTCTCACTGCCATAATCATCTCCTGTCATTCCCTAGTAATTTTACCTTCTGCAATACCCTTTGTATCTTATCATCAAGCTCATGCCATTCTTTGTCCATGGAACATCTTTCTTACACACACCTTCATCCTTAACGGTCAAAATAGTACTCATCCTTCAAGGACTTGTTCAAATAACACCTCCTCCCTTGTAACCTTCCTCCATAATAGTTTATTGACAATTACATTATATTTGGCTAATAAACAACCCTTTCCTACATGGAAAGTTTGTCCATTGTGGTAATATTCCAAAGCCACATGGGCAGAGAGGTGAAGGGGAGAAGAAATACAAAGCTAGCTAGTCAAGTCAACTAAACCAACCTTCCTAATCAATAAGGTTGTCAATGTGAAAGCTAAAATACCCTCACAATCAATACCTCTGCCAAGGCACCCATTAGTCCGGTTTTATATTCTTTGTAGTTCTGGGTCTGCTCTCTTACCACCATAGTATCCCAGGGCTTATTTATATTTGTAACTTAGCATCTGGTCAATATCTACTGCTTATTCAATGCTTAACAAATGTATGTTGAAATGGGCTGAATTTTTGGAGTCTGTATGTTGGACATAAAAGAGACATACAAAATAGAAGGAAAACTGAGGGACTGATGAAAATAACACTTGGGTAGAAGCAATGAGACTTTGGTTCTAGTTTGAATTCCTCCACCTATGTTCCTTTGAGGATGAGGACTTCATTTCCATGCACATAAGCCAGAGAACTAAAGGAGCTTCTCCAATGACTTCCAGAACATGAAACCTAGTATGAAATATCAAAACATTTTGAAAATCCAGTCTTACTGTTAGATAAAATCAACACAGAGAAGAAAAACATGTCATATTGTAAACAAATTAGGTACAATTTTTCTTCTAAAGTTAAAATTTATCTTATTTATCTTTATTTCTGTGTCTTCTGATCTTATAAGAGAGGATCTGATATGCAACCAACTGTCTTTAATAATGGAAGATCCCAATATGAATAAGTCAATAGCCAGCTGATTCCCATCTTCATAGGAAAAAAAGAAATGACAGGAAATAATAGGATATTATTTAATGAAAGAAAAGTGGGGTGTTTTTTTTTTCATTTTTGTTTTTGTTTTTGGTTGGCATATGAGCGTTTCACAGCAATAATGCTTCCAAACAGTGAAACAGACTTTCAAGAGGGCAGATAAACCTTCTTATTGGAAATTAAATGTCACTGACTGCCAATCATTATTACAAAATTTAA
The DNA here is from genome assembly GCF_963455305.1 of Plecotus auritus. Lineage (NCBI taxonomy): Eukaryota > Metazoa > Chordata > Mammalia > Chiroptera > Vespertilionidae > Plecotus > Plecotus auritus. The sequence goes on along the minus strand of NC_137774.1, from coordinate 97,981,697 downwards.
GTAACAGCATTGCTAACAAAGGAACTCAATGCTGGAATATGCTCTTTTGATTCTCCCAAAGCCATATAAGAATAAGAATTCAGTTTTAAGATGTTTTAGAGACAAAATGATAAGGTTAAAAAGGAAAAAGGAATTTTCTCTAAGAATTAAGCACCAAACACAGACTCTGTGATTCCAGGGCCCACACCAAGACTTTACATTTCATCTAAGAAATGAGTTCCGATGATATTCAGCTTTTTTAGACCAAGGTTCATAATGTATTTAATACATGAAAAGTAGTCTATTTATAAAATTGTCCTCATTTTGACAATGTGTTTTGAATGGTCAGATTAGGCTAATGTTTCAAATAATAGCAAAATTAACACAACAAATATTTCTGAGTTTTTTTCATCATGCAAATTTCAGAAAATAACCTTTTCAAAAAACTGCTCCTAGTCAAGCAATGAAGAGGTAACCAGAGCAAATGCTTTAGTCAAGCAATGAAGAGGTAACCAGAGCAAATGTAGCTTCATATAATAAAGCCTGCGCTCCATAGTTGCATTTTTTTAATCAAAGCAACTTGAGCATGTGAGGGAAAAAGAGGGTTGTTTTCCTATAGAAACTATGTATGTAATTTTCCCATTCAATGATCCACCTTCCTAAATAAATTTATATAAATAGTGTCATTCATTCATTTTAAAATTAGTTATGCACTTATAGCCATTTTGAGTCAGTAAAACTCAAGATGGTCAACCACACAGAACAGCCAAATTATGCTATTCTCATTTAAAGCACTCACCATGTCATATGGTTATATGAAGAAAAAAGAGGCAGAGGAGGAATATGAAAGGAAGAAGAGGAAGAGAGGGGGAAAAAATGGCAGCGGAATAGACAGATGTGTCCCGAGCCTTGTCCCGGAGCAGATAGAAAGAGCAGCTGAGGGTCACATGGGGAGTGTTTGTTGGTGAGTTAAGGAACAGCTATACTCCAGGAGAAGGTGGGGGACTGCTGGACGGGGCTCCCCTGACCAGGCAGCCCCCACTGCTGCTGGGTCCCCTCCCAGAGCCACCGGCTCAGATGCGGAGACCACGCCATCTTGAAGGGGAAAGTGGATGTTATCGGAAGCCTGAAAATCTGCAACTACGGCACCCACCGAACAGCTGCGAACCCCAGAGCACTGGTCCCCAATTGGCGCAAACACTTGGATTCAGAGGAGCTCTACACTCCACCACGGAGGGGTCAGATTTCGCCTGGGATAAGGTGAGGTCTCTGGTCCCGGCAGGACAGAGAAGTGCGCGCACTGCGGGAGCTAGAGGACCAGGGGAAGTCTGCACCTAGAAGAATCCGTGGCTGTTGGGGCTGGCGTGATCCATGAATGTGGAAGGGGGTCCTCCGAGCTGCTGACAGGGGGGATCTCTAAAAGGCAACCTTTTTGATCTGGCGCAGGACAGCCTAGAAATTTTAAAAGTGTGCTGGCTGCTTGGACACAAGAAGGAAAGAAAGGCCTGCACAGACTTGCGCTCAGCCCCGGAGTTCGCACACTTGTGATTTCCCCTTTAAATCCTTACTTCTGATTGCTAAGCCCAATACATAGGATCACCCAGTAGGGGCACCCTGTGAGACTGCAGGGGAAAGTTGTGTTTCTGGAACCTGGGGATCAGAGCGGGAAGTGACCATCGGAGAAATAGCTCTGGGGCAGCCCACTCCCACAAACCGGTATTGAGTGCCACAGGGAAAGCAGGATCTAAGCACAGGCTAGAGAGGACCTATAGACCCGGAGGTCAATCCAGAAACACTGCCACACGGGTTGAATCACAAATTGACTGTTGTGTAATCACAAATAAAGGAATACAAAAAAAATAAGACTCACTGCCTGCTTAAAAATCAGGACTGGCTTACAACACTGAGGAGCAGTGGAACGCAGGGAACTGCAATACTGTCCTGACTGGGAAACAGGCGTGCCAAACAGAACAATAGAGGAAGTGAATGACCTTCACTACTGCACTTTTTTTTAAATTTTTTTTTTCATCTTTTACTTAAGAAACTAATATTTTTCTTTTTCTCGCTTGATTTTACCTTTTTAATTATTACATTTTTATTTTCAATCAGTATTATTACTACTACTATTTTACCTTTATTTGTTTAAAAAGTGTCATTTTATTTTCTCTTTATTTTACTTTGGGATTAGTGTTCTACAGTCTATTTTCATCTTTCCTTTAGCATCATTTTACTCTATCTCAACTCTACCTTTATGCCATCAATCTCTTCCTAACTTTTCCCCTTTTGTTGTCCTGTTTCTCTTACCCTTTTCATGCTTTAGATTTTCCCCATTCTTTCTTTTTACCCCCTGTTAAAATTTCACCCTACTTATATATCTAATTTCCAATCCCCTACTCAAAGTTCATACACACCTCTCTCTTCTTTATCTTCACTATCCAAAAAATTGTTTTTCTCTCTGTCCTTTGTTGTTGTTTGCTTGAATGTTGATTATATCGATTTTTTATGCTTGTTTATGAGATTGTTTTGCTTATTCTTTTTTTGTTTTGTTTTGCTTTTTTATTTTGTTTTTGTTTGTTTTTTCCTTCTTTTTTCCCTCACCTCACTTGATATTAGTTGATGTTTGTAGTTTGTATTCATCTCCAGGTATTATTGCTGGCATTTATTGGGATTAGTGGCTGTTTTATTGGAGTTTTCTCCCAATGTATATAGTTTGTTCCCCTCTTCTCTCATATTCTCTTTCTTTTCTCTCTTACTTTGTTTTTCCTTTTCCCAATTTCATTTTTGCACTCCTTTATTTTCTTTTTCTCTTCTTCTTTCTCTCCTATCCTCTAATTTGCCTTTCTCTGGTGGTCACGTTTATTTGGGGTTATTAATATCTTGAATACATTTCTGTTCAGTGCCTTATGCGTTGTACCTGGTTGAGTTGTATTTTGTGCCTTTAAATCAACGCAGGAGAGAGAGAACTATATAACAGGACACACAGAGAAGAGAGACCATGGGGAGACAAAGAAACAGCCCGCATATGAAAGAAAAGCAGGCATCACCAGAAAAGGAAGTAAACAAAATGGAGGCAAGCTACCTGCCAGAGAAAGAATTCAGAGAAATTGTCATAAGGTGGCTCAAAAGAATAGAAGACAAATTCCACAATATGAATAAGAACCAAGAGGAAATGAAAAAGAACCAAGAAGAAATGAAAAGTGACATTGCTGCTGTAAAGAACTCAATAGAAAGCAGCAAGAGTAGATTGGAAGAAGCAGAGGACCGCATCAGTGAGCTAGAAGACAAGGTAGGAAAAAATACCCAAGTAGAGCAGTTTCTAGAAAAAAAAATTAAAAAGCAGGAGGAGAGCCTAAGGGAACTCTGGGACAACATGAAACAAAACAACATCCGCATAAAAAGGGTTCCAGAAGGAGAGGAAACGGAGCAAGGAATAGAAAACCTGTTTGAAGGAATAATGACAGAAAACTTCCCTGGTATAGGGAAGAAAAAACCCACACAAATCCAAGAAGCTCACAGAGTCCCAAGCAAAAAGAACCCCAAAAGACTGATGCCAAGGCACATTATAATTAAATTGGCAAACACCAACGACAAAGTAAGAATCTTAAAAGCAGCCAGAGAGACACAGAAAGTTACCTAAAAGGAACCCCCATCAGACTAGCAACTGATTTCTCAACAGAAACTCATCAGGCCAGAAGGGAATGGAATGAAATATACAAAGTAATGAAAAGGAAGGGTCTGAATCCAAGAATACTGTACCCAAGAATACTGTATCAATCAAAATTGAAGGTAAAATCAGGAGCTTCACAGACAAAAAAGGACTAAGGGAATTTATTACCACAAAACCAGCAATGCGAGAAATGCTAAAGGGTCTGCTGTAAAAAAAAAGAAATAGGAAGCGAAGAAGGAACACAGGGATAAAGAATAAAAATGGCGACAAATAAGTACCTATCAATAATAACTTTAAATGTAAACAGATTAAATGCCCCAATCAAAAGACACAGGGTAACAGATTGGATTTAAAAACACAACCCATATATCTGCTGTCTACAAGAAACCCACCTCAGAAAAAAAGACACACACAGACTGAGGGTGAAGGGATGGAAAAAGGTTTTTCAGGCAAATGGAACTGAAAAAAAAAGGTGGGGTAGCAATACTTATATCTGACAAATTACATCTCAAAGTGAAGGACATAACAATAGATAAGGAGGCCACTTCATAATACTAAAGGGAGCAATCCAACAAGAAGAAATAACTCTGGTAAACATATACGCACCCAATACAGGAGCACCCAAATACCTAAAAAAAACACCTCCTGGAAGGTATCAACAGAGAGATTGACAGCAATACAATCATAGTAGAAGACGTTAATATCCCACTATCACCATTGGACAAATCCTCTAAACAAAAAATCAGCAAAGAAACATCAATCCTAAATGACTCACTAGACCAGATGGAATTAATTGAGATCTTTAGAACATTTCACCCCAAAGCCACAGAATATACATTCTTCTCAAGTGCACATGGGTCATTTTCAAAGATAGACCATATGTTGGGTCATAAGCAAAGTCTCTTCAAATTCAAGAAGATAGAAATCATATCAAGCATCTTCTCAGATCACAGTGGCATAAAACTGGAAATCAACTACAATAAAAACAATCCAAAGAAATCAAACACATGGAGACTAAACAGCATGCTATTAAACAATAACTGGGTTACCAGAGAGATCAAAGAAGAAATAAAAAACATCATGGCAACAAATGACAATGAAAACACAACAATCCAAAATCTATGGGACACAGCGAAAGCAGTCAGGAGAGGGAAGTTCATACTCTACAAGCCTACTGCAAAAAACAAGAAACAATGGTAATAAATTACCTAACCCTACAACTCAAAGAGTTAGAAAGAGAGCAACAAGAAAAGCCCAGTGTAAGCAGAAGGAAGGAAATAATAAAGATCAGAAAAAGAGATAAGCAACATTGAGACCAAAAAAAAAAAAAAATACAAAAGATCAACCAAACCAAGAGCTGGTTCTTTGAAAGGATAAACAAGATTGATGAACCTCTGGCCAGGCTCACCAAGAAGCAAAGAGAGAGGACCCAAATAAACAAAATCAGAAATGAAAGAGGAGAAATAACAACAGACCCCACCAAAATACAAAGGATTGTTGAAAAATACTATGAACAACTCTATTCCAACAAACTGGACAACCTGGAGGAAATGGACATATTCCTAGAAAAATATAATCTTCCAAAACTCAATCAGGAAGAATCTAAACATCTCAATAGGCCAATAACTATGGAATAAATTGAAGCAGTCATCAAAAAGCTTCCAGCAAACAAAAGCCAGGGACAGATGGCTTCACAGGGCAGTTTTACCAAACATTCAAGGAAGAACTAAAACCTATCCTCCTCAGACTATTTCAAAAAATTCAAGAGGAAGGAACACTTCCAAGCTCATTCTATGAAGCCAGCATCACCCTAATACCAAAACCAGATAAAGACAACACAATGAAAGAGAATTACAAGCCAATATCCCTTATGAACATAGATGCCAAAATCCTCAACAAAATTCTAGCAAATTGGATCCAGCACTACATCGGAAAGATCATACACCATGACCAAGTAGGATTTATCCCAGGAATGCAAGGATGGTACAATATCTGCAAATCAATAAACGTGATGCTTCACATACACAAATTGAGAGATAAAAATCACATGGTCATATCAATTGATGCAGAAAAAGCATTTGACAAAATCCAACACCCTTTCTTGATAAAAACTCTCAACAAGGTGGGAATAGAAGGATCATACCTCAACATAATAAAAGCCATATATGATAAACCCACAGCTAACATCATACTCAATGGGCAAAAACTAAAACCATTTCCCCTAAGAACAGGAATAAGACAGGGATGCCCACTCTCACCACTCCTGTTCAATATAGTATTGGAAGTATTAGCCATTGCAATTGGACAAGAAGAAGAAATAAAAGGCATCCAAATTGGAAAAGAAGAAGTAAAGCTGTCCTTATTTGCAGATGACATAATATTGTACATAAAAAACCCAAAAGACTCCATCAAAAAACTAACAGACTTAATAAATGAATTCGGCAATATAGCAGGATACAGAATTAACGCCAAGAAATCTATGGCATTTCTATACACCAAGAGTGAACTTACAGAAAGAGAGACTAAAAAAGCAATCCTATTTACCAGCGCACCAAAAAAATTAAGATACCTAGGAATCAACTTAACTAAGAAGGGAAAAGACCTATACGCGGAAAACTACAGGACATTGAAAAAAGCGATAGAGGAAGACGTAAACAGATGGAAGAACATACCATGTTCATGGATTGGGAGAATCAACATCATTAAAATGTCCATACTACCCAAAGCAATCTATAGATTCAATGCACTCCCCATTAAAATACCAACGGCACATTTCACAGACCTAGAAAGAACTCTCCAAAAATTCATCTGGAATTAAAAAAGACCCCGAATAGCCACAGCAATTCTGAAAAAGAAGAACAAAGTAGGTGGGATCTCAATACCAGATTTCAAGCTGTATTACAAAGCCACTGTTCTCAAAACTACCTGGTACTGGCACAAGAACAGACATATAGACCAATGGAATAGAATAGAGAATCCAGATATTGACCCAAACCACTATGCTCAATTAATATTTGACAAAGGAGGCATGAACATATAATGGAGTCAAGACAGTCTCTTCAATAAATGGTGTTGGGAAAATTGGACAGATACATGCAAATAAATGAAACTAGACCACCAACTTACGCCATACACAAAAATTAACTCAAAATGGATACAGGACTTAAACATAAGACGGGAAACCATAAAAATACTAGAGGAATCCACAGGCAGAGAAATCTCAGACATATGCCGAAGCAATTTCTTCACCAATACTGCTCCTAGGGCAATGGAAGCTAAAGAGAAAATAAACAAATGGGACTACATCAAAATAAAAAGCTTCTGCAGAGCAAAAGAAACCATCAACGAAACAACAAGAAAGCCCACTGTATGGGAGAACATATTTGCAAATGTTATCACTGATAAAGGTTTAATCTCCAACATCTACAGGCACCTTATACAACTTAATAAAAGATAAATGATCCAATAAAAAAAATGGGCAACGGACCTAAATAGAATCTTTTCGAAAGAAGACAGAAGGAAGGCCAAGAGCCACATGAAAATATGCTTAAAGTCACTAATTATCTGAGAGATGCAAATCAAAACAACAATGCGGTACCCTCTCACACCTGTCAGAATGGCAATCATCAACAAACCAACAAACGACTAGTGCTGGCGTGGATGTGGAGAAAAAGGAACCCTCATGCACTGCTGGTGGGAATGCAGACTGGTGCAGACACTGTGGAGAACAGTAAGGAGTTTCCTCAAAAAACTAAAAATGGAACTCCCATTTGACCCAGTAATCCCACTTCTAGGATTATATCCCAAGAAATTAGAAACACCAATCAGAAAGGATATATGCACCCCTATGTTCATAGCAGCACAATTCACCATAGCTAAGATTTGGAAACAGCCCAAATGCCCATCAGCAGATGAGTGGATTAGAAAACTATGGTACATCTACACAATGGAATACTACGCTGCTATAAAAAAGAAGGAATTCTTACCATTTGCAGCAGCATGGATGGACCTGAAGAGCATTATGTTAAGTGAAATAAGCCAGGCAATGAAAGAAAAATACCACATGATCTCACTCATTTATGGAAAATAAAGAACATTATAACCTAATGAATAAAAAGATAGATACAGAGGCAGTAAAGCACCAAACAGACTGTCAAATTGCAGCGGGAAGGCTGCAGAGTGTTGGGGAAGATCAACCAAAGGGAAATAGATCAACCAAAGGACTTGTATGCATGCATATAAGCACACCAATGGACACAAGACACTGGGGTGGGGGGGCGGAGGGATGAGGGCATGCGACAAGGGTTAGGGGAGGCTGGGGGAAGGTCAATGGGGAAAAAAGGAGATATATGTACTAATATATGTAATACTTTAAACAATAAAAAATTAATAAAATTGCAAAAAAAAGAAGAGGAAGAGAAAAGAATAGTAAGAGGAAACGAAGTGAAGAAGGAGAAGGAGGGGAAGAAATAATAATAATAACCCAAATAAGGTATCTATTTCACTGCTGAACATAGGATATAATTTGTTTTAGAATTGATGTAAGTAAAACACATATAACTATTTCCCCCGACAACTTTGTAAAAATTTAGGCAAAATTACAAAGTAACCCAAAATAAAGAAAAAGTTATAGAAGAAGTTAGAGAGGAAAAAAACACCTTAACTACAAAGCAGTGATTTTCAGCCTTTTTCATCTCATGGCACCCATAAACTAATTACTAAAGTTTTGTGGCACACCAAATAATATATAATATTTTTTGTTGATCTGACAAAACATAGGAATAATTTTTATTCATTCACACAGAATGGCTATTGTTGTGTTGGCTACTGTCATTTTTTTATTTGACAGTCTAAGGGAAAAAAGGTCAGTGTCCCTCACTAACAAGTCAGGTATTGCATGTTTTAAAAATTCTTGCAGCACACTGGTTGAAAATCGCTACTATAGTGGAACAAAGATAAGAATTACATCTTAACTCTTCTCAGAAATCATGCAGGCAAGTAGAGTGCAGTGAAATATTTAAAATGTTCAGAGAAAAAAATCACCAACCTCAAATTCTGTACCTTGCAAAATTATTCTTCAAAAGTGAAGGAGAAATAAAGACAAATAAAAATTGAGAAAATGTGTTACCAGTGGACCTGTCTTGTAAGAAATGTTAAAAGAACTTATTTAGAGAAGTGAAATAGTATAGGTCAGAAACTCATCCTATATAATAAAAGCCTAATATGCTAAGTGTCCGGTCGGTTGACCAGTCAGCCGTTCAACCAATCAAAGCTTAATCTATATATATATATATATATATATATATACATATATATATAAAAGCATAAGCAATGGTTATGACCAAATGACGAGAATGACCGGTCGACCAGTCGCTATGACGCTCACTGACCACTAGGGAGCAGATGCTCAATGCAAGAGCTTCCCCCTGAGGGTCAGTACGCTCCCACAGCCAACCACCCGCGGCCCCTCCCCCCAGCCAGCCAGCCCCCCGATGGCCCCAATTGGGGGGCCAGCTGGCCAACCTCCTGCGGTCCCTCCCCCTGGCTGGCAAACCTCTCACTGTCCCTCTCTCCTGCAGGCTGGCCCCACCAATAGGCCCCGATCAGGGGGCCAGCCGACCAATCTCCCAGAGTCCCTCCCCCTGGCCAGCCAGCCCCCCAATAGGCCTCAATCGCCCGCCAGGCCGAGGGACCCCACCCATGCACAATTCATGCACCAGGCCTCTTGTATGCTAACGATATGCTAAGGCCGCTCAACCGCTCACTATGACGTGCACTGAACACCAGGGGGCAGACAGTTGACCAGTCGACCAGTCCCTATGATTTGCACTGACCACCAGGGGGGCAAACAATCTGACTGGTAGGTTAGCTTGCTGCTGGGGTCCGGCTGAGCTAGACAGGCTGGACACACCCTGGAGCCCTCCCACGATCCCTCCCCAGCTGGCCAACCTCCTGCATCCCTTCCCTCCCCGATTGTGCACCCGTGGGGTCCCTTGGCCTGGCCTGTGCCCTCTCGCAATCTGGGACCCCTCAGGAGATGTCAGAGAGCCAGTTTCAGCCCGATCCTGCAGGCCAGACTGAGGGACCCCACTGGTGCATGAATTGGTGCACTGGGCCTCTAGTATTTACATAAAGCAAAGAAGAGCATCAAAGAAGGGATAAGTGAAGGTAAAAAAACTTAAAGGATGTGTTGTTTTGTGTCAGTATTTACTGTCTTAGATAATACTCTTCTAGAACTATGGCATAAAATATAAATGAAAATGAAATATATGACTATATACAATGAAATAATTCCACAGAATTAAAAAGGTTTTTTTAATAGGACATTTGCTTATGGTTTTCTATTAGACTGAATATAAAGGTGGAAAAAGATTTTAAATGTCTCTCAAGAGTTAAATTTCCATCAATACATAAACAATTAAAAAGTATTTTGATTATTTGATGCGGATAGAACAAGACATCAGGGACCTATGTCCCCATCTTGGATTTTCACTTTGTTGATTATAGTTACACTTAGAGCTACGCTGGTTAATATTTAACAACCCACTTCTGTGGGCCAATATGAGCCTCTCCAGCATATCATAGTTTCCTCCCTGTAGGATGAAGCTGCTCAGTTTTCATTGCTATTATTTTACCTATGTTTTTTCAACAATGTATTTACCAAGAAAGTTGTCCGCTTTGATGAAATACCTAATTAACTGTAATTTAATTAGAAATCAAAAATGAAGCCAATGATGTTGCCCTACTAAAACAGTGGTTAAGTCTTGAGGATTTCAAATTCTCAGATTTAAATCCTGTTATCAACTCTTAGAAGACAGGAATTTGAGCTTTTAACCTCTCTAAACCTTTTTCCACTTCTCTAAATTAAACATAATACCAGACCTGCCTTACTAGTGCATAAAAATTAAATTAAATAATCCATATAAGTACATCCAATAATCACTATAAGTGCATGTCACACCAAAAAATAATCACTTTCACTCTATTAGTTATTTTTATTCTTTGAGAAAAATAAGAGTATTTACAGTTATGAACATTCAAAGTAATAGCTGCTCTCATGTACAAATGAATTTATTTTCCTGAGTTATTTACAGTGGCACTTTAAATTTATTTTCAAAAGTGAACATTTAATTTAAAATTAATAAGGCCATTATTGTGTATTCATTAAAATTTCATGTGATTATTTGAAACATTTACAAGGTATGCAATGGACTCATGTTATATAGAAAAGGCAACAATGAAGCCTTAATAGATGGAATTTTAAATAATCACTTATAAAAATATATTATTAAATTTGAGACCTCTTATTTTAAAATCTATAATTTCTATTTACTAGAGACAGAGTAAGAAATTATATGTTTTGTGAACATTTAAATGACTAGAATTAATTTTAGAAATGGATGACAAAGATTAAGTTTTCTAGCCTGAGAGTCTCCTGCCTGCTAGAAAACCATAATACAATCAGGAAATTATGCTGACACTCCTCTCTGTGTAGTCTTTTTTTTTTTTTAGTAATCAAGGTCATTATTTAATGATGTCAATGGAATCTCCCATTTCTTCCTACAAATGCTGATGATAAATGGCACGTTTGTTCATGTGTTGTCATAAAGGTCAGTGTGTAATTGGCATCCTATCTAATAAAGAGGGAATATGCTAATTGAACATCACACCCTCACAAAGATGGCGGCGCCCACAGCCACAGATGGCGGCGCCCAGTCCCCTCAGCCCCACCAGGGTGGCAGGCATGCGGCAAGGCCAGGCCTGCCCCCAGGTGGATCCAACCGATCTGCGCGCCTGCCTCCAGGGTCCCCCAGTCCCCTCAGCCCCCCAGCTGCCCAGGGCCAGCCTGAGGCACAGGCAAGCCTCATATGACGGCTGCCCAGCCGCCCAGGGCCTCCCAAGGCTCAGGTAACCAGGGCTGGCCAAGGCTTGTGCTGCCAGCAGTGGCAGCAGCAGAGGTGTGATGGGGGTGTCACCTTCTCCTGATCGCCGGGTCACCTCCCGACCCTGAGGGCTCCCGGACTGTGAGAGGGGGCAGGCCAGGCTGAGGGACCCTACCATCCCCAGTGCATAAATTTTCATGTACCAGGCCTCTAGGCACTAATAATACCTGTGTGATTTAATTTGATCAGCGAGTAATCTGTCTCATTTTCTTTTTCCCCTCTTATTTGTGACTTTGCCAGGGAAACAGCAATGTTTCATCTTGTTTCTTTAAAACATCTGGTCATTCAAATAACTAAATCATAAATGCCATACAATGAATATCTTTTTTATAATGTTTCCCCCTACTGCTAGCTCAGTGCCTGGAATATAACTGGGGTAGAATTAATAAAGTTGTCTGGAAGGAAGGAAGGAAGGGAGGGAGGGAGGGAGGGAGGGAGGGAGGGAGGGAGGGAGGGAGGGAGGAAGGAAGGAAATATCACAAAATTATCTTTAGAAATTACTGAAATTGTTCAGAGTAAAGCTTTCTTACTTCTCATGAGTTCTTAATTTTCCTTCATAGTACTTCTCATAGTTTGAAATTACATGTTTATAGGATTATCTGATATAATCCTAGCCTCCTTACTAGACCATTTTGCTTACAATGATTCTCCCAACTGCCAACACAGGACCTGGCTCTTTGTAGCACTCAGCAAATGCTGACCAAGGAATTAAGGCCTATATATGCTTGGGTAACTCAGTTAATTAGTAGACATCAAAACTCTACTTTCTGCCTCATGTTATAAGATAAAAAACTCCGTAATAAAAAAGTAAGTCTGCTTGATATTTTTTCATGTCTATGACAGTGATGGCACAATCCCCAAGAGTTTCAGTTATCCTTTATACATGGAAGTCGTTAGAGGTGGAGTTGCATCTCACCTTCTCTGAGTAAGCACAGTGTGCAGAGCAGCATTTGTAGTTCCAATCGGACACTGTTAAAAAATGTCACATCAAATATTATGTAATCTAAAATATACAACATATCATAAAACGTATGATTGAAAATGCTCTATTTCTCACCAGAGAGACTGGCTTCAGTTGTTGGCTCAACTGTTTTATTATACTTTTGCAGGCAGGACTGGAGACTTTACTTGCGGTGGTAAACACAATACAATATACAGATGATGTATTGTACAATTGTATACCTGAAGCCTATATAAATTCAATTAAAAATATATTTACTATGCACCACAAAGTCGTCTGTGATTTGTGCTTAAACAAATATATATTCAATGTATAGCCCTACTCATTGTCAGTGTAACCTTGGGGGGGTCTCTTTTTATGCCCTAAGGGAAAATGCTGTCCGAAACTCCTCATATGCAAGCTAGTAGTTTTCAGGCATATCTTTCCTCTCTCAAAGGTGCAATAATTTCAAACTAAACATTAAGGAATCTCTTACATAAATTAAAATTAATATGCTATAAAACAGCAGCAGCAATAATAATAGCTACCAATTATTAAAGGTCTATTATGTTCCTAGCATTGTGCCAGCTTTCTATGCCTGATAGCCATTACTCACAATAACACTGAAAGTAAACGTAAGTCTCATTTTAATCATTTTCTCAAGATCACATAGGTAACAAGGTAGCACAGCTAGTATTTGAACCTAAGTCCATAAGAATACAGCACAGTTTCCTAGCCTTTGCACTAATGACATTTTAGACCAAATAGTTCTTTGTTGTGGATGAACTGTCCTGTGCTTCTACCAACTAAAGGCCGGTAGCAACTCCCTCCCAGTTGTAACAACCAAAAATGTCTCCAGACATTTTGCCAATGGGAGAAGGGTGCGGGGGCGGGTGGGGGGGGGATCCCTCCTACTCCCCACTCTCCCAGCAACCCCTTACCTGTTTTAACCCACCATCTCCCCACCCCTACCCTACCCTCATTGAGAACCTCTGGAATACAATGCCCTTCCCTTCCCACATGAGGGGAAAATCATAAGAATCAAGCATTCAAATTTAACCCATTTTAGTGTTTACTAGAGAACACTTATATATTCATATGGCAATTTAACCAAGCAAATCTCCACCTTAACAAGAAATCTATCATAGGTAAATCAAACTTCATAAGGAAAAGTACTAAAATTATTGTGAAATCTTTTTCAGTCAGGGTTTGGAAATGCTTCCATTTTTAGAAATCTAAAAGGAATACAATGGAGAAAAATCAAAGTGTACTGAATTTTCATTTGCAAGGTGCATATATATCTTTAAGGAATTCAAGTAGTTTATTAAAATTAAATCTATGAGTTAAAAATAAGAAACAAGATCCCACGTATTATTTATTTCCCAGTGATATTTTTGAAGTGGGGTTTATCTCTGAAATAAGAGTCAGGAGGTTGCTTCTTCAGGTCACATGCCTTCTATCATTTTTATCTAAAATCAGAAGATCAAACTTCCAAATGATTTTTCTAAATTGGGAATCAATTAAAATTACACTTTGGAATTTTGAATAGTCAGAAAGAGGGTGGGAGTGAAGAGATTAACCAAATAATGTATATGCATATATGCATAACCCATAGACACAGACAATAGGGTAGTGAAGTCCTGAGGCTTGCGGTGGGGGGGTGGGGGGGAGAGTCAGGCTAGAAGGGGTTAATGGGAGAAACCAGGGGCATCTGTAAGACTTTCAACAATAAAGGTAAGTTGAAAAAAAACACACACAAAGTTAACCTTTGTTTCTAGAAAAAAAAAGAGCAAAATTAATCTATAGCAAAAGATACAGGAAATGTGGTTGCTTTCAGGAGAAGGAGAATTGGCTGGAGAAGGGCACAAGGAAATAAGGAAATCAGGAGTGATGGGAATGTCCTAAATTTTGATAGAATTATAGGTTATGTGTGTATATGTATTTCTCAAAACTCATTCACCTGTACCATTTAAGAATTATTTCTCAAAATGGAAATAACAAATTTAAATAGGATACACAAAAATTAATAAATCAGGGAAAATTAATCTGTAGTGATAAAAGTCAAGATAGTGATTGTCCAAGGTATGGAATTGTGACTTGACAGGGAGATGAGGCAGCTTCCGCAGTATTGATAATGGTCGGTATCTTCATTTGGTGCTGGTTCTGCTGGTATGTTTACTTTGTGGAATTTTAAGTACACTGACAATATGGGCATTTAAAAAATATGTTGCACTTCAGTATAATTAGCATTTAAAATTTTTGATGCTAGTAATCACAAAAGGCCTCTACATCAATTCCTAGCTAGAAACGCATATACTGTTTCATTGACACAATAGGACGTTGCCAGCCCAATCACCCTATCGTGCATAATAGTCTCCTACTGGAAAAGCTTTAACCTGTTACTATGACAGCATGCTTTGACTATGGCATTCACAGAGAATAAATCATTTCCATTTAATCTGTCCAGTTGCTTTGTTATTGAAGATGACAAGGAAGCAACAGCGAGCATCACTAGAGAAATCACAGCAATATACATCTGTCACAATATAATGCGGTGGGGTTGGAGATCATTCGGGAGTGTCATAATTGTAATCTCAGAAAACCAAATACTACTTATGTGATAACATCCACCTGTATTTCTTTAACTTGTATTTTCAATTTGCTGCCTGTTTACATCTATTCAAAACTGAAGCACTGCATGTCATTATATACTATGTAAATAAGTTAGGGCTAACTGTGAAGGATCAGAAGCTAACTGGGAAAACTCAGCATCTGGGGCCAGAAGATTCTTTTTTCACAACACCCATATGACCCTTGAAGCACAGCTTACGCATTTTGATCGACACGCCAAGATTCAACTAACGAGATAGTCTTTTACCACAGATGAAACTATCTCCCAGTGAAAGAGAACAGATTAATGGAAGTGTCAGTTAGGGCTCTTTGGCTGCAATGTACAGAAATTGATTCTTGCTATCATATGAAAAAAAGAGAGAGGGGATTTATTACAAATTGATTTAGGAATTGCTCACTGGATTAAGAAGAGGAAGGACACCAAGGTTGTGGGGCTTTGAAAAGGGGAACCGATGAAAATGTATATTAGAGACCATCTGGCCCCACCTCACGTCCTCTTGGGCCAACTTGTGATTCCAGCTATTGCTCCATAAAGCACTACACATATATAAAGTGGCAGCCTTTTCTACACGGGGCTCCTCTGCCACAGAAGATGCTGTGGAAGCCCATTCAGCCATTCCGGCACATGCACAAAATTATGGAGATGGGGAGGAGGTAGGATTCCTGTGGCCACCTCTGGGGAAAATATGACCTTCTCCCATCCCCCAGCTGGGTCACTGTGAGCTGCTTGGTACATGGTTCTGCATAGGGTCTCCAGCAGGACATCACTGCTGGGAGCAGGAGTCAGCCGGATGATGCAGCTCTGCCTCTGTCTCACCCTCCCTGTCCTCCACAGCTGCTGCTTGGAATCACTTCCCAAAACACACTTCCTGTCCATAAACCTTTGTGCTATGCTCTACTTTTTTTTTTGGGGGGGGGGGGAGGGCGGGAGGGGGAGAAACCCATGTTAAACAAGGGGCATCTACAGGGTTTTAGGCTGCCAGAGTGGATGAATTCAAATCCATGTAGTCATTTTTGTTCCTCTGCTCACGATTTGAATCCTAGGAGAGAGCATGCAACTGGCCAAGCTTGAGTCCCACCCTTGTGTAGGAAGGGTAAGGCACAGCAGAGGGTCTGTCACAGGGGAAAGGGCTAAATCAAAGAAAAGTTACTCTATGTTAGTTTTGTGTGTCTAATGTCTGGAGATGGTTAGGTTAACCTCACATCCTACTCACTCCTTTTAAGAGTTTGATACAGAAAGGAACCAAGACTTCGAGCCAAAATGGAGTAAGCACATTCCACAGTACTCATCTCACTAATTCCAACTAAACACCCTAGACAAAATATATAGATAGAGCAACTGTAAGTAAGTATGAAAAGCAGAGGAAAGGCAGAACTGGCTAGGGCAGTGGTCGGCAATTGGTGGCACACAAGCAACATGTGATCTTTGGCCCCTTGAATGTGGCTCTTCCACAAAATACCACGGCCTGGGTGAGTCTATTTTGAAGAAGTGGTGTTAGAAGAAGTTTAAAAAATTTGTCTCTCAAAAGAAATTTCAATCATTGTACTGTTGATATTTGGCTCTGCTGACTAATGAGTTTGCCAAGCACTGGGCTAGGGACCTGCAAACTCAAGGAATAATGTGGTAGTGAGTTCCCTGGTTTGGTTCGGTTTGTCTCCTACACATCTTGGTCTTGACACTAGAGGAGATAAAGAGATAAAGAGATGCCAAAGAAACAGAAAAAATAAAATGAAGGACAGAAGAAAGGAGGGAATTGAACCATAACCTCCTGGTTCATAGGTTGACACTCAACCACTGAGCCACGCCAGCTAGGCAGAAAAGGGATTTTTCACAGCTTAGCCTAAAATCACAAGCAAACATCCCAAGCATCCCATGTGTGAAACTGACTAGAATCAA
Source organism: Plecotus auritus (assembly GCF_963455305.1). NCBI lineage: Eukaryota > Metazoa > Chordata > Mammalia > Chiroptera > Vespertilionidae > Plecotus > Plecotus auritus. The sequence goes on along the minus strand of NC_137774.1, from coordinate 97,964,640 downwards.
TACAGCAAAAGCTTTGAAAACGGATCTCTGGTGTAGAATACCACTCATGTCTCAAACTGGCCTCAGTAACAAACACATCAGCAGGATGGACCAGAATAACACTGCAAAAGCATGACAATTACATTGGCATGGGAAGTACAGCCTGAAAAACTGGACTAGGTCATGCTTTCTGAACCTAAACAGGTCCAGTGGCTAGTTAAAGAGAAGATTAAATAACAACCAGAATGCCATCATATGATATGTAAGAAGTCCAGAATGCAATCCAAAATTATGTCTCATATGAAAAACCAATATACTCTCAATTCAAATAAGAAAAGATAATCAACAGATGCCAACATTAAGATGATCCAAATGTTACACTTAACCGACAAGAATTTTAAAGCAGTTATCATAAAATGTTCCCATTATGAACACTCTTGAAACACATGAAAAAATAGAAAGTCCTAGCAAAGAAACAAAAAATATATAAAAGAATCAAATAAAAATTTTATAATTAAAAATACAGTCACTAAAATTGACAAACTCTCTCGATGAGCTCAGTAGCAGAGTGAAGATAACAGAAGAGGGGGGAAAACTGTAAACATAAAGATAGGTCAGTAGAAATTACCCAATCTGAACAATGCAGAGAAATAGATTTTTAAAAGTACAGAGCCTCAGGACCATATGGGACAATAGCCAAAGATCTATCATTTGTGCCACTGAAGTCCCAGGAGAAAATGAGAAAGAGGTTGGGGCTAAAAAAAAAAATTGGAGAAATAATGACAGAAATATTCTCAAACTTGACAAAAGACATCAATCTACAGAAAAGAAATGAACAGATCTAAACAGCATAAACTCAAAGAAATACATGTCTTGACATGTCATAATCAAAGATCTAAAAACTAAAAAGAAAAAAAAAAGAAAAATATATTAAAAGCAGCCAAAGAGAAATAAGACATTACCTATAAAGGAGGAACAACTCAAATTCCAAAGTACTTCTAACCAGAAACAGTGGAGGTCAGAAATAAGTGACCCAATATTTTTCAAGGGCTGAGAAAAAAAGAAATATCAACCCAGAATCCTATATGCAGTGAAAATATACAGGGAATTTCACACACACACACACAAAATAAATTCATGTATTTGGCTTCACTTGAGAAATCAGAATATCTGGCCATCAGGGCCTGAATTCTTTTTGTTTATTTGTTTTGTTAATCCTCACCCAAGGATATTTTTTCCACTGATTTTTTGAGAGAGTAGAAGGGAGGGACAGAGGATGGGAGAGAGAGACAGACAGATAGAGAGAAGCATCGATGTGAGAGAGACACATCAATTGGTTGACTTCCACAGGTGCCCCAACCAGGACAAGGGATTGAACCTGCAACCCAGGTATGAGCTCTGGACCAGGAATCAAACCCCAGACCCTTCACTGCTCAGACTGGCACTCTAACCACTGACCTACAGGCCAGGAAGGGACCTGGATTCTTACAGAGCAACAATAGTCTTAAGTCTTGCTCCCTTTACATGAGGCATGTACCACCAGTATGCTCTATTTCAAACACTTATTCTACTTGCCTGGCTGTTGTAGGCATTAGGTGATGGCATCCAGACTATTTATTCTAAAGTTTTCCAGAGACTCTAATAGAAGCCATTGATTCCCAAAAAGGTACCCATGCAAACAATTTTGCATTTAGTCTCATAGACCATTGACCCATGTGTCCCTAAGATTCTGCAGACCCTACTTTAAGACCCCCTGATTTATACCATCTAGTGTACTATTCTAATCCCACTCACATTGGAATATTGATTATGTATCCTTTTACTACTATGTTAGCATTAATGCCTCCTGCTTTATTCTATGTTAGAAATACCTCTTGTATTGTCATATATTTTGCTGTATCGTTTTAAAATATTCAATGCTGTTATTGAGAATAAGACAAACAAGGAAGATAAATGAAACTAAATATAGAAGCAAAGACCTTGTGGAACATAGATAAAATAGGTAGATCCCCTACCTACTTTTGAGGATCTATGGCTTTAATATATGAAGGAGTAGAAGGACCAAGTAGTCACCAAATATTCACGAGGCACCCAACAATTTCTGGCACTTAATTTGTGAATGAATGAGTGAGTGAGTGAATGAATTACAACAAGGCTCAGCTTCTCCACTACATTATACTCCTCCTACCTCTAACAGATTACTATTTTTTCCTATTCATTAGTGTGTCTCTTACTAGGTCATAAATTTCTTGGAGATAAGGACCATAAATTATGTTGTGCACATGACAGGTGTTAATAAATATCTGAAAGCAGAGTCACACATAGAGCAGTGATTGTCAGATTCAAGGGTATATCACAACCACCTTTGATGCCTGTTTAAAATGCAGGTATCAGCCCTAGCCGGTTTGGCTCAGTGGATAGAGCATCAGCCCACGGACAGAAGGGTCCTGGGTTTGATTCCTGTCAAGGGGATCTACCTTGGTTGCAGGCTCGATCTCCAGCCCTGGTTGGGGCATGTGCAGGAGGCAACCAATCAATGTGTCTCTCTCACATCAATGTTTCTCTCTGTGTGTCTCTCCCCTTCCCTTCCACTCTCTCTAAAAATCAATGGGAAAATATCCTCTGGTGAGAATTAATAAAATGCAGGTATCTAGCAACCATCCCCAGAAGCTTTGATTCAGTAATTTAGATATGTGATTTTTTTTTAATCTGCATTGTTACCAAAACTCCTACTACTTCTGATGTAAGAATTTCATCAAGAACATATTGAAAACTATTGAACTAGGTGGTATAGAAAGTCTAGGGCAAATGGTAATCTCTATTTTTTCTCTTATTATGATCAACACTATCAAATAGGTTGAAATGAACTTCAGAGCAGCCTGAAAGACACTGGGGGATAGGTGGGCCTAGCTCTTTCACTTTAGTTGCTGTGATTTGGGGCAGGGGTAGAGGGAAGAGGAGGAGAAAGCATTGCTATCTGTATATGAGAGAGAGGGAGGAAGGCCATCATAGAGAAAGAGTGAAAGTGTGTTTTCTCCTTTTCCTTATTTTTATACCAGCTGGCAGAGCTACTGCTTTCTGCCCAACCAGCTGCCTTTTGCTATCATTGCCCAAGGCAAGAGATGGGGGAGAAGCAAGAACCATAGAGCTTAGTTCCTAAGGAACTGCCCCATTTTGTCACCCCAAGGTTAAAATGGTTCTGCTTCTTCTTTGATTGACTGCATAATACTCATTCTTTCACCAAGCATTTATTAGCATGCCCAAAGTTAAATTTAATAGCCCAATGTGAAATTCTAAATTAAAATTTAAATTGTGTAAAAATTAAGTATTACTTTCAGGCAGTTTCAGATTGAAGAAGCACATAAAGGTCATCAGCGATTTTTACGTTGGACGTTTGCAAATGTAGAAAGGCTTTTCCAGTTGAGCAATGACTTTCTGTGTGGGCTCATAGGAGTTGAAAAAAAGTAAGTCTATTGGATCTTCTTAATTTCTGTTTTACTTTATGAAAATTTTGCATAATGTTTTTCCAATCCTGCTACCATATCACAATGGATTTTAATTTACTAACAAGTGCCAGACCACCAACTTTCACATAGAGCTGCTAATCCAAACACACTTTAATTTCTGGAACATGTAATAATCAATTTCAAATTCTGGATAATATCTATATATATAAAAGCCTAAGCAACTGGCCGGCTGGTAGCTATGACATGCACTGACCACCAGGGGGCAGACGCTCAATGCAGGAATAGAAACTACAGGCATGGAAACATGAAACAGACTGATGAATCTCAGAGGGAAGGGGAGAAGGGGGAGGGCAGGAAGAGATTTACCAAAGATTGTATATGCATACTAGAGGCCTGGTGCATTGATTCATGCACTGATGGGGTCCCTTGGCCTGGCCTGTGGGGATCAGGCCAAAACTGGCTCTCTGATATCCCCCAAGGGGTCCCGAATTGTGAGAGGGCACAGGCCAGGCCGAATTCATGCACCGGGCCTCTAGTATCTAATAATGAAATATATTCATTTAGTAGGAAGATAATTCTTTTACATATCTCTAAGATGTTTATTTACTGTTCCATTGAACCTGTACACATTTGGATTAGAATTCCAAGCTTTTTTAAAAAATATATTTTATTGATTTTTACAGAGAGGAAGGGAGGATATAGAGTTAGAAACATCAATGAGAGAGAAACATCAATCAGCAGCCTCCTGCACACCCCCTAGTGGGGATGTGCCCACAACCAAGGTACATGCCCTTGACCAGAATCGAACCTGGGACCCTTCAGTCCACAGGCCAAGGCTCTATCCACTGAGCCAAACCAGTTAGGGCAGAATTCCAAGCTTTTTCAAGACACTGAAATTCAAAGAAATCCACAAATAATCCACCATACTATAAACGTTTGTATGCTAACTAAAGGCAATTGCCTGTTTGCACAAGATCTTATTTTCTCCAATTCAAAACAGAGGCTCCCAAAGAAGCAAACAGCTAACCTAATGATGAAACAGATGGGAAATTGCTGCCTCCTACCTTACATGATATACCAAGGAAATAATAGCTGGGTTCAGTACTAAAGGGACATTAAAACATCAATAAAAATATACAATAAGTATAATTCCCTGTTTACTTGTCTGGACTTTTCTTACTCAAAGAACATAGGTTATGGCTCCAACACTTTGGTTTTTCCTTCCAATAAGACAGTATACAGAAATAAAAAGAGGTAAAAATTGTGCTATTATTTAATGCTATACTGAGCCAGACCCAGGCAGCTAAACAAAAAAACAAATAACCAAACAACTGATCTAATACAGTAAATCAATTTAGGCATATGCTGGGTACTGTAAAGGAAACAAGACACCATAGTGAATATTAATCTCCTACCTTACAAAAATCATTCAAAGACAATTATACACAGACTAACATAATCACCTTTAAGGTTTAGTAAACACTTTTACCTTGGTTTCATACTATGTTTTTTCTTTTATATTTACATAAAAACTAGGAAAAATAGTAAGATTCTCTTAAGTTTGCTATTAATCCTATATAATAAAAGCCTAATATGCTAAGTGTTCGGTCATCCAGTCGTCCAGTCAGCCATTCAACCAATCAAAGCGTAATATGCTAATGATGCGCTAAGGCCGCTCAACTGCACGCTATTACGTTCACTGACCACCAGGGGGCAGACAGTCGACTGGTCAACCAGTTGCTATGATGTGCACTGACCACCAGGGGGCAGACAGTTGACCAGTTGACCAGTCGCTAAGATGTGCACTGACCACCAGGGGGCAGATGCTTTGACTGGTAGATTAGCTTTCTGCTGGGGTCTGGCCGATCGGGACTGAATGAGATGGGCTGGACACACCCTGGAGCCCTCCTGCGGTCCCTCCCTGGCTGGCCAAACTCCCACATCTCTCCCTGGCCCCAATCATGCACCAGTGGGGTCCCTCGGCCTGGCCTGCGCCCTCTCACAATCTGGGACCCCTTGGGGGCTGTCGGACAGCCAGTTTCAGCCAGAATCCCACAGACCAAGCCGAGGGACCCCACTAGTGCACGAATTCATGCACCAGGCCTCTAGTATATAATATGAGAAGCATTTTTCTGATTTTACTATTGCTTACTTGATGCAATTACTATTATCTTCATTGTATGAGAGTTTTATCCTATCAGAAAGGGTATTTGTCTTTTCAAATCTGTAAAAGCCCTAATTCAGACTCTTTACTAAAAGATATTTTAATGACATATTTAAAGAATTTTACATTAAAAAAATAATTTACATATAACCCTTCAGTCACTTCAGACCTTTCTAACTCTGAGATATGTGTAACACCTCACCAAAAACTTAAAATCTCTTTTTATAAAATGTTGCTCTACCAAAGAAAATAAAGACCCTAATGAGAAGGGTCTTTTCCTAGTTTTTATGGATATCAAAGAACTCTTATCTGGAGAAAGTTAATCCTATTGGAGAAAAGATCTATAGAAAAATACATTTTAGTGTCCTCAACAAAAACAGCTGGCCAATCCATCACGCTATATATAGTGAAGTACACCAACCACACCTATGGGGCTTTTAGTCTCTCAATATTAAGGACGCATGGACACCCTGGTCAATGTGGCTGAGTTGACTGGAGTATAAACCTATGAACCAGGAGGTCACGGTTCGATTCAGTCAGGGCACATGCCCAGGTTGTGGGCTTGATCCCCAATGGAGGGAGTGCAGGAGGCAGCCAATCAATGTTTCTCTTTCCCTCTCCTTTCCTCTCTGAAATCAATAAAAATATTTTTTTTTAATTTTATTAAGTAAATAAATAAAACCAATAAAGGCATATCCATGGATGAGGATTTAAAAAAAATTATTGACCACAAGGGAATGAAGCAATAGGATTAAATAATCTTAAATGTCCCTTTCATCTCTAAAATTATTTAATTAAATGAGTTTGAGTGACTTCTCATAATCCAATTATTAAGATCAACCTAGAAGCCTAAACTGTTGACTTAGACAGAAAGTACAGTTCAAACAAGCTTAAGAAGAAAAAAAAAAAGTATTGATTCACTTAGTTGAGAGGCCAGAAATAATGCTGGCTCCATACATGATTGGATTTAGAGGTCCAATGATGTCATCAGAACTTGGTTTCTCTCCAACTTTTGGCTCTGATTCCACTGACTTGGCTCCTTTCTCTGGCTTCACATAATGGCCCCTGACAGCTCCAGGATCATAATCTCCCAGGATTATCTCCAACTGGACTATTTTGGCTGCCACATATAACCCTGAATCACGGCAGCCTGAGGCTCATACTCAGCCCTGATTGAATTGTGACTTGCTCCCCACTACAAAATTTCTGTTATTTTCAACTGAGTGTATTTTAACTAATATAGATTTTGATACCAGGAAATAAGGCACGATAGAAAACATATTGGTTTATATAGAAGATGAAGGATACAGAACAGGGAAGACTCTATTTCCTCTACTGTTCTCTCTGGTAGTCTTATACCATATTGAAGATGTTAAACTATGGTCTCTTTTGTGATGAAACTCAGTCAATGTGCCTACAAAGGCTATAGAAATTGGGGACTTGGAAAGAAATGTGTTTAGAGTATTTTTAACACTTCTTGAGGCCATCAATGAAGTCTTACAAGAAAGAGACAAACAGGTTGAGTGTAACCCACTGTAAGCATAGAGGGAAGAAAAAAATAGCTTCATTAGGAAGGCCCCTTTCTGTAATATAAAATGAAAAATTGTGTAGGTTAGAAAAATTGAATTATCTACCTTAACAAACATTACTCCTGGTACAGATTGGAGAGTAGATGATTTGGAAGTATATAATATTGAAGAACAAGAAAAACTTCAGGCTCAGGCAACTCCTTTTAAGTATTCTCTACCTGAAAATGATACAACTATTGTTACCCACCAACCCAAGGCTATTGCTTCAAATCTCTTCCAGGGACAGGCCAAATGTAGATAGAGGCCATTAAACTCAGATTCTAGGAAACAGAGAACTTGTTGCTAAGAGACCCAAGTCCCTAACTCACAAACCGTGACCCCACTAAAATCTAGTATGGTACTACACAGCAAAAATTACAAATACCTATGGACTGAGCTTGACCATAAAGAGCTTTGACCTGCCTTGTTAGGAATTTAGATCAGACCACCCTGTAAGGTTACTTTCCATAGAATTCCTTTTTCATCCACAATGAGGTGATAGAGGAGGACTGACAAGTGAGTGTACTCCAGAGAGCAGAACTAGATGCTGTTATGTGTAAAGTAAGAGGTCACTAGTCGCTACCAAGTCGGAAAGCTCTCACTGTTTCCAGCCAGCAGGTGTGGTTTATGCTATGTACCAGTGAACCATGTGGGCCACTGCCCTTTTCCAAGTAGAATTTTCATTGAGCTTATTCAGTTCTTTCTTCATTACTTTTTAATAAATATGTTGAAGGGAGATAATAGTGTTTTAGCCTTGATACAATGAGAAGTCACATCTAGATGTGATAGGAAGAACAAGAATTCAACCATGGACCTGGAATCAAAACAATGGGGACTTTGAGCTGTCCCATTTTGGGAAAGAGTGAATGTATTTCATGCTACTGTGAGCATTTTTAGGGTATTTATTTGAGGAGGAGATAATTTTAGATGTTAAGCCATTCAAGGGAAAGACTATTTTTAACATTTGGTTAAATCCTCAATATCCATCCCACATTTTTCTCATTATATAATAGAAATAGAGTTTAAACATTGACCCCTGTTTCAGGAATAGTTCCTGAATTGACCAAATCAATGAGGATAATCTCTTCTCCCTTGCTAGTGATTAGTTCAAAACCCAGGGTCAAGCCAATCAGCAAATTCTTCTTATGCCAATAATTCATTCAGGATGAGGGTGTGACCTAAACTGTCTCCATGACAGTGAAGATAAGAATTTTTGGTAGAAAGTTGTTTTCTCTTCCACATGAAGAGGAAGTCAAGGGGTTGAAACCAACACAGATGATAGAGTAGAAACAGAGAAAGTACATCAGAGGAGAGAGAGAAAGGGAGGGGGGTGGAGAAGATTCTGTTTCTCTGGAGAACCTGCCTCAACTCATCCCCATCTCAGTGTATAACCACTTAGCCACTGAATGGCCTAACATTTGCCCAAGTATAGCTGCCAATACCTAGAAATCATTTTTTATTCAACTTTTATTCATCCCCTACCATTTGCTGAATCCATCAGCACATTGAGTCAGTACTTCCAGTGTAATTCAAATTAATCCACTTCTCTCCATCCCCAATGCCACCACTTTAGTCAAGTCACTGGACTCCTGAAAATTCTAATTGATTCCCCTGCTTCCATTCAGTCCTTTTCAATACAATTTTAATGTAGCTTTTAGAATGATATTTTGAAGCCATAAATCAGATGTCACCCTTCCTGCTCAAAACCCTCAGTGGCTTACCATGCACTTTATTTTACCATGCTCTATAGGGTCTCATAAAGTGATTCATCTATATCTCTGTCTCATTTCATTACCTTCTTGCTCACTTTCAGCCGCATTGGTCTCCTCTCTGTTCCTCAGATATTCCAAGCTCTTTCCCCCACTCCCAATTTTGTACTATCTGGAATGATCTACCTCCACCATTTCATGTGGCGAGTCTCCTCAGATTGACTTTGCCCATTCCATCCAGTCAGTCTTTCATCGTTTAATCATATAGCGCTTCCTAGCAGTTAATCATAATCTATAGTGCCAATCTATAATTATTTTTTATTTACTACGTCTCACTCCCCAAATATAAGATATGCTCCATCAGGATAAGTAACTAGTCTTTAGAGTTAGTTAATAATTCTAGGTCCAAACACATGCCAGTTCTTAATCAATGCTCCAAAAATATAGAGAGTGATCTCACTTATTCATTCAGCAAATATTTACTGAAGTCTTAGAAGGAAGTGTTCCAGGGGAGGGGTGAGGGTACAGCAATACATGAAAGAGCTAGAGTCACTGCTTCATGGAGTTTACCTCTGGGGAAAGGCAGAGACTAAACAAATAGTATGTCATAAAGAGAATATTTTTATAAAAACAGCTCACTGGGTATTTGTTCAGACTATTTTCTCTTTCTCAGAATTTAGACAAGGACTAGATGCCAAGAAAACATTAGGAAGTTTGGCATATACAATCCCTCCCAAATAAGCCCTTAGAAGTTGAGAATGCTGTCATACATACTGGGCAACCAACTGAAGTGTCAGTTACCCTGACATATACACAAGAGGCTCATGTGATCTATGGACCACTGGGAGGGGGAGCTGTTAAGTGCTTGTTGACTGAGATAATGAGAAAGACAAGTATACAATAGTCAAACTCACTGTGAAGGTTCCCAACCTTAATTATTCCAAGACCAAAAAAGTCATCAAGATGGAATGTGATGTACTCATTACAAATGCCAAAATGCTGAACCAAAAGGAAGCTGGAGTTGTGTTGAGAAGAGAAAAACACAGTAAATAGAACACCAGATTAGATTACTGCCTATCAGCAAAGCTTATGATAGGGGCTGGCTGCCAGCTGTGGAAACGCTGTTGATGAATGGCATGCCACCCCAAACCATCACACCCGTTCCATGCCAAAGCTCCTGTCAACACACAGCTGGGGCTCTCTGGCTATGTTGATGCTCTCTCTCAAGTCATTAACAATTGCTTCACTTTTATTCATACCAAGGACCAAATAATTCTAACATTTTTCATAGCTGATGAAATTAATTACTGAATTCAGACTTTGGGGATTATTTTCCCAATGAATTCTTGCCCAGATTTAGTATTCATTTTCAATTTGACTGTTCGCAAGATCGGATGATTCTGCGAGTCACACATTTCAGCCTCAGTGTGTTACATGATGTGAGAGGTTCTACTCAGGAAAGAGTGAGTCAAAGCCAAATGCAAATGGAGGGAAATCTAAGCAAATATTACAAGTAAACAACAACAATAATGATAATAATGTTTTTAAAACTTAACAATGAGTAAGCCAGGCACTTTACTAAGCACTTTATTATGGATTATCTCACTCAGTCCTCATAGCAGCCTTGTAAAACAGATACATTTTCTCTATTTTACAAAAACAGGAAACAGGCAAGGAGGAGACACAGATGTCTGAAGTGTATACTTATTGCTGTTTTGTAGGAGATAGAAAAGCAAGTTGGGAGGAAAAAAGAAAAGAAGCAGAATAGCAAATAGTGGATTGATCACCTTTGGTTTTCTCAATACACTTTACTAGTATAGAGTTCAAATTGATTGTAATGGGAAAAAACAGTCATTTGCTTTAAGAAGTCATGGAAAGTGGTTTGCTATGCTTAGTAACCAGCACTTCTTGTTAATCCATGTCAACATTTATAAGAGTAGAATATTTCATCATCACTGCAATGCTTATCTTAACCTAATCATGGATACATTGACAAGCTGCTTCCCACAGAAATTGTGTGTATCTCCCTGGGACCTATTGGGCAGGTGATAAAGGAACGTTCTGGAATAAGATAATGCTGATGACTGCATAACTTTGTGAATATACTAAAACCAATTGAATTATATCATTTCTAAGGATGAATTTTATGTATATGAATTACATCTCAATAAAAAAAATTAACCATATGGTCCAGCATTCCACTCCTAAGTATTTACCAAAGTGACATTAAAACATTTGTCTACACACAAGCATGTACACAAATGTTCATAGCTTTATTTGCAACTGCAAAAAATGGAAATAATCTATATGTCCATCAACAGAACATTTATCACATATAATATACACATACTACATACACACACACACAAACACACACACAATGGAATACTACTCAACAACAAAAAGTAATGAAAGACTGATGTTATGAACAACATGGATGAATCTCAAAATAAAATGCTTCATGAAAAAGCCAAATAAATAGAAAACAATACATACTGCACAATTGCATTTACATAAAACTTTTGGAAATTATGTATACTTACAAAAAGCAGATCAGGTATTGCCTGTGAATGACCAAAGGTTTGCAAAGGACACAAAGGAAATTTTAAAACTGAGAACTATATTCATTATCTTAATTGCAGTGGTGATTTCACAGGTATATTCATATATTGAAATATCAAATTGTATACTATAATGCAAGTAGTTTATTAAATGTCTATTATATTTCAACTAGAGGCCCGGTGCATGATATTCATACATGGCAGGGAGGGGATGGTGTCCCGCAGCCCAGCCTGCAACCTCTCCAATCTGGGACCACTCGAGGGGTGTCTGACTGCCCGGCAGTCAGACATCCCTCTCACAATCCAGGACTGCTGGCTCCCAACCACTCACCTGCCTGTCTGCCTGATTGCCCCTAACCACTTCTACCTGCCAGCCTGATCACCCCCTAACCACTCCCCTGCCAGCCTGATCGATGCCTAACTGCTCCCCTGCCAGCCCGATTACCCCTAACTGCCCTCCCCTGCAGGCCTGGTCACCCCTAACTGCCCTCCCCTGCAGGTCTGATCGCCCACAACTGCCCTCCCCTGCCAGCCATCTTGTGGTGGCCATCTTGTGTCCACATGGAGGCAGCCATCTTTGACCACATGGGGGCAGCCATCTTGTGTGTTGGAGTGATGGTCAATTTGCATATTACCTCTTTATTAGATAGGATAAAGTTTTTGTTTCTTAAATAAGCAAAATCTGCCTAAAATGTTTCCTGTCCTATGCTCTTTCCATTGCCCCTTTGGCTTTGGAGCACAGAAGACAAAAGACATGTTCTAATGTGGCTGGCACTGAGGAGATAGTGGCAGAAACACTAACGGCACAGTACTCAGTATCAGCATGCACCCTGCAGAGCTGTAGGAAGAGACTAATGGCTTAGGGCAATGGTGGGGAAACTCATTAGTCAACAGAGCCAAATATCAACAGTACTACGATTGAAATTTCTTTTGAGAGCCAAATTTTTTAAACTTAAACTTCTTTTAACGCCACTTCTTCAAAATAGACTCGCCCAGGCCGTGGTATTTTGTGCAAGAGCCACACTCAAGGGGCCAAAGGGCCACATGTGGCTCGCGAGCCACGGTTTGCCGACCACTGGCTTGGGGCCATGGTACTGATGCAAAATCAAACTGTTTCAAGGGAGGCTTGCTGGGATCATCCTGGTAATTTTCTCTGCCCCCTGCTTCCTTCGGACTGTAGAAGTATGGATACCTTTCACTGATTCTCATCATCTTCTCGGTTCCCAATTCATCCCAAACCCAGAAAATCTTATGAATCTCAAATAAGTGTAAGTTCCTTCATGAGATATGTGGAAAGTCAAAATTTCAGAGTCATAAAATCTAATGTTATCACACTATATAACTCCCTTGATTGCTACTGAATGTGTAAAAAAAAAAATCAGATCTACATCTCACACCAGAATGGCATACGCTGTGTCACCGTACCACTTAAGAGAAAGAGCTGGAGGAATGAGCCACAGAGGTTTGCTGAGTCAGGGGCTGTTCAACAACAAGTGTTCTGGAGGCTCTGCCTGCACACACTACAGGGATGTGGAGTGGGGCGAGCTTGGAGGCATTTTACAATCGCCAAGTACCTGCTTGTGCAAGGCCTGTTCATCACTGCTTGCTTTTTTCCTGTGCAACACAGCATAATGAGCCTGAAAGCCAATGCGCAGAGCCCGGAGGAGCACAGGAGCCTCACAGAAATGTTGAAACAAGAGAATTCTTCTGAAGATGCAGAAAAAAAAAAAAAGAATGGTAGTCATGGCAGCCCTCCCTCCTCCCCTCCACAAAGGAAAGCAAAGGTTATTTTCCTTGTGATTAAGAGTCTACACAATTAAAAATTTTAAGTGGCTGATTGAAGGATAATGTAGCAGATTTTATTCGGCCTAGTCCACCTCCAGGGAAATTCAGCTTTCCTTTATTACTTTACTGCATGTATACATTTTCCCTTAGAAACACAAGTTAACCTTTGTGCAACTGCTTCCAAATGTATTTCCTCTTCACTCTAATAACGGTTTTCATGACACATCTGTAGCAAATTAAAATGTTCCTTTTTCTACAAAAAAAGCAGAGTTATCAAGAAACTGATGTAAAATATGAATATATGTAAGATTTTAAAAATCTGTTGCCAACTATCCATCTTCTAAGTACAAAGGAGTGTTCATCCATCTTTGCTATTGGTTTACCTTTCAGAAACATTCAAGAATATATACAGGGGAGGGATGGGGGTAGGAAATCACAAAAAAACATTTTTTTTTCTCATTTTCACATTCACAGTTCTTACAGTGATATAATCAGAAATTAAAACTATTTGCTAAAATGCTTAACTTCCTATTTTCAATTATCTTAATTTATTTCTGTAGGCTTTGAAATGTAAAATAGAAATGAAAAAAGACTGAGAGACTGTTGGGGAGGTGTGATCAGACCTACAATAATAATGGCTAACGTGTTGAATGCTTACTACTTCCCAGGCATTGATCCCTTCCACACTGCCCTTCTCTGTGTGGCTGGCATTTTTGTTCTCATTTCACAGATACCAAGATTCAGATGCAGCCAGGTCAAGCCACTTGCCCGCAGTCCTACTATTAGTAAGTGACCGAGTTATGAACCAAAACCATGTCTTCATGAAAGAAGCACATGTTATTTCATAAGTGAGAAAAAATAAATTACAGAGTATTGAAAAGCGTTCTAACACACTGTCAATTCTTATACAGAAAAATAAGGCTGATTTATTTCAGTGAGACCAACTTTTGAAAACCATATTTTTATGCCCCCAATGCATCTAAATTCTACCACTCTCTTTAGGGACAGATTGTCTTTTCCCACATCATCAATTTGTTGATAAGGAGCCTACCTGTTACTTTCCTCACCATTCTGTGCCTAGAAATTAAATTTGAGGATTTGATTTTATTCCTTTATTCTGTCCAGTGTTCCACTGTGGCTCTGAAAACATGTGGCATACTCAGATTTTCAACAAGCATATATGTATCTTACCTAATAATAGAGAAACATGTAAATTGACCATACCTCTGCTATGCCCACAGCCAATCAGAGTGAGTATGCAAATGAACACAACAAAGCTGGCGGGTTAATTTGCATATGCAGGCGGGAGAGGCCGGGAGGGGTGGGACACCTGCTATGAGGGGGAGAAGGGGTGGCGGAGGGAGCTATAGGAGTGGTGCTCCGGACAGAAGTGAAGACTTGCCAGCTCCTGGGTGGCTGGGAGTGAAGCCAGGGGAAGGAAGGCCTACTCTTGCATGAATATCGTGCAACGGGCCTCTAGTATATAAGAAGCCTGAAAAATGCTATCACATTGTATTTCACAAAATACAGAAAATTCTGGAACTCCCAAGTGATTATCCTTTTGGGTGAACTCTCTTATCCGCTTGCAGACATTTAATTCTCTATCCTCACTCCATAATATGTTCCTTTATTACACATGCCCACTGCACATTTTCCCTCTCAGTGAAGAATATCGTTCTTTATTGTTTGGCTCTTCTTCAAATTGGATTATTGAAGGATGTTTGAAAGTTAATGACTTTAACTTTCTGAAATAAAACCTGCTCAGTCACCTAAAAGAAAAAAAAATCACGCATGCATGCACATGGCATACACTCATAAATTCCCCAATTTTGGGACCCATGTCCCACTACTATTATGAAGAAGAAAAATGTTACAAGGTTCATTTGTAAAAGCCAAACTCACCACCAGAATACAGGACTAATACCACTACTATTATTGAGAGTGAAAAAGGGCATGTAATGAGAATAGAGCCGCAGTTGTCTAATAATTATTCACCTTACTAACTATAGATAACAGGTTTTCTTACAGACCCTGGGAAACTGGAGGATGAAACAAGGCTGTAAAAAAATAAAATGCCTCGATGGGTCCATGACTCAAAAAAGAAACACGTTTTGAGAACAGACCAAGGACAGGACATGCTTTGATTTGGTTGCTGCACCCAGACCCTGACCACACCCCCCCCCCTCTCCGGGGGGTTTTCTCAGGAACGCTGACCATTCTCTGGTCCCAGGAACGGGCTGAGCTGTTAGTAACATCACAGAAGATTAGCCACCTTCTTATCGGACTTCGAGCCCCTGAAGGCTGGACTGAAGACTCTACCCTCCCCTTTCCATGTTACACTTGTAGCTATCTTCTCCCTTCTGTGTACATAACCAGCCAACTGGCAAGGGGGGTGGTCAGAGCAGATTTTTGTGGGTGACAGACAGCTCTCCCATACTGCCAGCATTATTGGAATAAACGCTCCAATATGATTCAACCCTTTCTCTGCTTAATTGGCTCAAGTAGGGACAGGCAGCCCGGACCCCTTGGTTGTCCGGTTACATTATAGCAACTATTATCCTGACACTCTTCCAAGTCCCTTACATAGATTAATTTATTTAATCCTCAAAAGATAGATCCTATTATTTTCCCTATTTTATGGATGACGAGAAGAGGTGAAGTAATTCACATAAGACCATACATAGTCAACTCAGAGACCAGATCCAGACTTAAGGGATCTAGCCCCAGAGTACTAGGCTTTTTTGTGGTTTCTATACTTTTCTTCCTTTGTTACCCACTAGTACAACTAGAAACTAGAACTAACAATGGAAGCCAATTTTAATCATAACTAACAATTTTGAAGTGGTCTGTCGTATTCCAAATTATCCACCTCTAGCTTAGCTTTTAATTACCAGCAGTGCCCACTGGAATAGAACAGGGAATTAAGACCTCCTCCCCAAAGTGTAAAAAATATAAAGACAAAAGGAAACAAAAATCTGTCTCCTGTATGTCTCCACTCACTCAGATTTCATTTTATTCTTTGGAAAATTTACATGCCTACCAAACCCAGATATAAAAGGTGATAATAGAAAAACGGTGTTGCAAATGACTTGAAAACATTATTTCTGAGAAAACGTTGCTTTAGGGAGAAAATAAATGAGCGTGCCTATTTCAGTCTGTCTGTGTTTCAGTTCACCTTAGACAGGTAATGTGCAAGTGGAGCATTTATTTGCTCTGGATATGTTGAATTCTTTCAGAGTAAGCAATGCCCATAAAACTCACACTGAGATCTTGATCTTATGAGCAAAATCCAAATAAATCCTTTGTGCTCCAGAAAAGAAATGTTTTGTCAGACTTGAGAACACACCTGGCAATGCTGCCTTGAGCTATATTTCCTGGACTCATTTGTTCCCTAGAGAAACTATGGCTTCTCAATGTTCTATTCATAGTGTTTTTGTTGCCTATGCTAGTTTGCTTCATGGAAAGTCTTCCAATCTGAAAATATTTATTTCCAGTGAGGTAGCGTGTGCCTTAGTAGTCCCATGATTAATTCAATAAAACTTCTGAGCACTCACTACGGGTAAGGTATTACATTAGATGCTAAAATAATAAATAATAAAGATAAAGGAATAAATCAAATACAACTTCTGTTTATGAACTCCAAAACCATAAAATTCAGAATATGGGCAAAATTTATATTAAATATTCCAGCTGAAAGGAATTTTTAAAAATATAATTATTATAGATGCAGAAACTAGTTTAACCAGAAAGAGAATAAAAGGCAGTTGACATGATAGCGTGCTATCTGCCTGACTTGGGGTAGGTCTCTATACTCGAGTTATTTACTCCTAACGACAAACCTGTCAATTATGTCGTGTTATTTCCATCCTACAGTTAGAAAGTTACGTGAGTTGCTAGTTGATGGTTGACTAAAGGAGAAGGTCAATCTCCTGGTGCCCAGCCATGCAGCTTTAACATGCCATCACATTTGGAATAAATCTTTGGAACTGGAAAATGATATAATATACACTGATGCTTTATCATGATACCCGGCAAGAGTAAATATTCCACAAATAAAGAGTTGGTTTCAGGTGCAGCAGAAGCAGAAGTAGATGGAGCCAGCATCTGAACCCTCCACTGCACAAAAAGCTACCTCCAGGAAGACCCACCCGGGCTCTCCACATCACACCACTTGTCCACACAGAATGCTAACGGTCAGAACTCCCCCGTATTTATTGTGTGTGCGATTGCTTGTAAGATTGCACCTGAACCTCCACTTAGTCACTGCCACTTGCCTTTTCGCTCACGTGTTCCTTTCTTCACTATCATGTTATTGGCCTAAAACAATTCTCTTTCCTTCTTTCTTTCTGCTCATCTTTCCCCAATTCACCTGATGACTTATGTCAGCAGCAACTGGGATATTCCTCCAGGACTTACACAATGACAAACAGAGTTTCACAAGCACCTGGAGCTCAACAAGGAGGGACTCTTCTGGGATTCACCTCCATCTACATTATTTTAAAGTTCAGCTCCTGAGCACAGTTGGATTGCTATCAGCAATTTAAATAAGTTTTATCAACACTGAGTCTACCTCAAGGTTATTCCTTCAGAATCATACAGAAATTATTGTCAACGAAGGAAATACGATACAGGAAAGTAAAACAATTTAGTTTATTTTTATGAAGTCTCCCTGATATCTTGGCTGATGAAGAATAAAAACATTTTTCATAAGAGTCTAGCTGTTGTACATACAAAATATTCCTCACAAAATGACCCCTCTTCCCCAGCATGTTAAAACACAGGACCTTCCACCTGTATAATAACTATTGATTTAAAGGAAGGAACACTTTACTGCTTTAGCATTCATATTCTCTCAAAGTCTATAATCCAGCCAGATAATATTATCTATTCAAAATGTAATCATGACTTCTGATGACCACTATCTTTTACCTCCTTGTATAGGCAGGGGACTTAGATCTTGAAGTCACTATATAAAGCAGTGTTCAGACCACGGCAGTCCCTTGCAATCATTCAATTCATTGAATAAAGCAATTTGTGTCAGCTTCATATGGCTTAGATTTATTTACACAGATGGAACCATTGAATGGCATTTGCTGTTCCAGCCCTGTTCTGAGGAAGGCACATAATTCAGGGATGCTGAGTCACAAGAGCCACCCCAGGGGACCAATTCTTAAGAACCAGGAAAACATGTATCTGCTTTGTCGATTTCCATTTAAGCAGAATTAGAGGTTACTTTGCCAGATGCTCTAAGCCCTGGTAATGAACATGCATTTCCCCCTGTGAGTGGGATAATAAACTCAGAAAAGGTCCAGCTCTGACATCCAAAGGGCAGCAGCATTATATATCACTGACAATACACAATTAGCAGTCATTCTCGCTTATTGCTGTTCTTTAGGCTTATGGTAAAGTAGCTTATGTTTTGTTTTATTGCGTCTTCATAGCATTTTCCAACTTGATGCAAAGAGCTGCATTTCTTGTGTAAGCGCTGTAATTTTTTACACAAAGTCTAACTGCTTCTCATGGGTTCTGCACATTAAAGGACTCAATGTCACACTGGAGTTTGTCTTCACAACCAATTACTGGACAACACAGCAATATTCTCAGTCTTATGGAACAGAATTAAAACTTCATCCTCTTTTTCAAAGAGCTTCCCCTCAAGGGGCTACCCAAACATACCTCGTGGTCCCCATGCCAATCACACCTTCCAACCCTACCTAGAGTACATCTGGGCAATGTTTTCAATGTTTCCTCAACTAAGCCTTTTGTTTCCACCTCCAAATTTTATCCAAGTTGTCTTTGCAATTGAAAAAAAAAAAAAGCCGCCCATTTGGCATGACTCAGTGGCTGACATTCGACTCAAGTTGGAAAACGCTATGAAGTGGCTGACATTCGACCTATGAACCAGGAAGTCATGGTTTGATTTCCAGTCAAGGCACATTCCCAGGTTGTAGGCTCGATCCCCAATAGGGGGCATGCAGGAGGCAGCTGATCAATGATTCTCTCTCATCATTGATGTTTCTATTTCTCTCTCCCTCTCCCTTCCTCTCTGAAATCAATAAAAAAAATATTTTTTAAAAAGCAATAAAATTTTCCTAAATCAGTAAAAATGCCTGAGCACACTGTTATGCAATATTTTATATAGAATATTTTTTAAATTAAGGCTTAAACGTTACAAGTCAGTTGATAGCTAGCCAAAGACAAATAAATTTCTGACTTCTTTATTCCTAAGAATAATGAAGAAGGGAAGGAAGGAAGGAAGGAAGGAAGGAAGGAAGGAAGGAAGGAAGGAAGGAAGGAAGGAAGGAAGGAAGGGAAGGAAAAGGATTATTTTGGTAGAAATTTGGAAAAGGCTTTAATACCTGGGAATGAGGAAGGTGATGTTAACAAGGAAGAGATACACAGATCCCTGAGAGAGCTTTAACCGGGGATAGGCTGAATTCAAGCACTTCAACAGAGAAATATTCTCCATCACAGACCTGAGTAGTTGTCTACTAAACTTAATACAGATGATAGAGCAAGCATTTGTCATTTTTCAGAAGGCTTGTTTACATTTGGAGAATTCTCCACATTGTAAGTCCTGGTGGGAGAATTCTAGACAGATGCCTCAGCTTTACATCAGAAGGCAGTGTGCAAAGATGCAGGACCTGTGGGGAGTTCCCACTGGGCTGGGATCGAGGGAAGGAGGCCAGCTCCTCCAGCAACAATGGCAGTGGGACAAAATGCAGGTCTAACTCAGAGGTGCAGCATCAGTTAATCTTCAGCAGTTTCCTTACCAAGCCTGTTCTGTTACACCATCTTGGGCATTTTTTTTTCTGACAGCAGGGCCCCAAACTAGTTTTTAAGCCCCTCTCCCCCATTGATTCTGTGACTTACTCAATATTCTGTTATTAAGTTCCTTTTCTGCCTAAATCAGCCAGACTGGTGGAGTGTATAATTCATATTAATGGGTTATCCAAACTATAAATAATCTAAAAAAGCTGCATCCTTGGTTAAATAATTCATTATCTTAGAGAAACCAAATTATAGTATACAATATACCGTACTTTTTCGTGTATAAGACGCCCCCGTGTATAAGACGCCCCCCACTTTTCCAACCCAAAATTAAGAAATCAATATTTTAAACATTTTGCTGGTTTTCTTCTTAAGGCCTTCTTCTTTTTTGGCATCTTAAGGAATTGTTCTTCCTATCTGATCATACACTCAATGGGAGGAGGTCCAAATTGTCTCTCTGCAGCTCTATTTCCTTGCTCTTTTGCATAGCTGATTACATTCAGTTTGAATTTAGAGTAAGACAATTGCTTACCAGTATTTATCTTTCTATTTTTTGACATCTTTATGGGCTCAGAACGCTCCGGTCCCTGTTGGGTCTGCTGCACTCTCCACCTCCACCTCCAATTTCGGCATCAGCTGACGTCAGTAACAATAAGGTTCCTGATTGGAGGAAGCCTGTTTGACAAGGTATGGGCAGCTGCACACCCGCACCCTCGCGGCTCCCTCCTTGGCTGACTTCCATGTATAAGACGCCCCTTGATTTCAGTCTAACGATTTAAAAAAGAATAGCATCTTATGCACGGAAAAAATACAGTAAGTGAAATTATATATGAGACATATATACATATGAAATTCTCTAGTGTAACAGGTTTCTGTAAAAATCCAATAATCTTACAACTAACTAGAAAGGAGCAGTGATCTAGTCAACCTCCTTATTTTACATATGAGGAAACCAATACCCAGAAGGATTAAGGAGATTACCAAGAGTCAACCATTTATGTGAGCAGAGTGAGGACTAGAGTGATTTTCAGTTCAATGCCCCTTCCACCACACCGTGCTGATAGTTCCTTGATTGTTTGGTGTGTTATTTTGCTACAGGTGGCTTTTGTCTTGTTTCACGTTAAGAAAGATCATCCTAGGATTGTCATTTGGTTATCTGAGTCATCTGTATTTGGTTATCTGATCATTTGTTTATCAGGAATGCAGGAAAGGTGCAGCTAACTAAGAGAAAGATATGGCGAGTGACTTTATGCTAGAACACTCCCTGGGAAAAACACTTATTAAAGCTACATCCTTTTGAGTGGTGCTGCTTAGCTGGTTTTCAGCTCTGGATGCAGAATTTTAATAGAACCCAGGTTACAGAAAGATAGCTATAATAGTTAGAATACTCTTCAACCCTGAACTATGTAAAGAAAACAAAAGGATTTGTTGAAAAGAATTGAACTCAAGAATATAGAATGTGAACTATCTACAATGTACAATTAGCATAAACACAACAATACATAACAAACAGAGCCTTTCTCATCACACCCAGTGTTAACTTTGGTCCCTTCATGCTTTGTAGCTGTGAAGCCTCTATTTGGGATCAGTTTGAAGTCTTTTTCTTCAGGCATTGTCCCAGTGTTACTCATGTTCATCTATATGTAAATGCATTTTTGTCCCATGCTACCTTGGATACATGTTACTTCATATATCACAGCAATAATTTTTTTAGTATAATAAAAGGTCCCTCTCTAAATCCAGTAATTACTGAAATTCTTTATAAGATGCTGGTTTTCCAATAGGATTCCTCAAAAGATTTGCAAAATACCTCACACTAATATACCACCTCCCTTCTCCTGAGCATTTTGTGCTCTCACTCATCTGTACCTTATATTTTTGATTTTTCATTTTCTGGCAGGATACAAAAATGGAAATACTAATCATCCTTTGACAAGTAGCCTACCTGTCTAATTAGGCTCCAAGTTGAAATCAGATTCACCACTCTGTAGAAATGTAGACTTCATGAAAGTGCACCCCACCCCCACCATAATGTTTGCACACACACGTACACACATGTACACATACATCCCAGTTCACTTCTAGTATCAAATGGCTCACAAAGCCAAAAGCAGGAGCCTCCTGGATTGCCACATACTTTAAGCTAATTGAAACTCTCTTTTCCCTAAGCAGACGATATTCAATTGTAACTCCTTAAGAAATCCAACGTTATAATGACTTGCCTTTCTCAGAATGAAACTGAACTGACAGTTTATTTCGAAGATACTTTAAAATTATTCCAATTTATCTATATTATGGAGGATCCATTGTATGGGTTATCCAAACTACAAATAATCTAAAAATGACACATCCTTGGTTTTATAATGCATTACCTTTCTGAAACCAAATTACAGTATTAATTCTATTTGGCTTCAGCAAATATTAGCATTTCTTTACATGCCCTAAGCCCAAATACCGCATGAAGAGACTTGAGTATAAGTGAGGATCAGGCTGTGCCCAGAGAAAGCCAAATTGAAAGTTTAAACCTCTAACAACCACCTACAGAGCAGCTCGTCTCCACAGGGGAGGTCAGCGGTAAGCCAGCATGGGCTCCATCCTCGTCTGGTGGATCTGTCCCTTCCACCTGGCTTAGCTGGCCTTGCAGAGGTCTGCGTCCTTGATACATAGAGATGCATAAACTTCTTTTCATGATATATCTGGGGCTCTCAAAGTAGATCATCAAGATCTGGAAATGCTATTATTGTAATAGCTTCAACACTAACCCTCTATGAGTAGTTCACTTTCTGTCTGCTTTTGACTGAAGTCGAAGGATCCAAATGTTTAAAGCCTGGAAGGTGGACGTGGGGGCGGGGGAGGCAAAATCATGTTCACAGCACGATCCCTGAAAACATCAAAACATTGTCTGTTCTTGCCTTTTGTGAAGTCAGCCCTTCAGCTATTTGTTCAGGTTTCCCTACCAACTTCATGATGAATGAGGTTTTCCAAGGGCTTTCACACACAGCACTGTTATTTCACTGGGGCTGGGTGAGTACTTTAAACAGATGAAGACAAAGAAAGCCAGTCATATAATTCAGTGTCTGATTGCTTTTCCACATGTCAGTGGCAAAAAGCGCAGCTCTGCCTCGAGCAGCTCCGAGTGGCTGGCTGATTGAATCCAGCAAAGGCTGATAAATTTTGGAATGCTCTTTCAACCCAAGAAAAAATCGCTCCTAGATGGAATACTGTACTCCAACACTTTGCACCTTACAAGAGAATCCTAGAAATCAGTGCTTTTCACCATTTGACAGAGGGAGAAGCTAAAAGCCATTCCCAGACAATCCCAGTTATCAGCAACATCTGGAGGGGTAGAGCTGACCCACATATTTTTTAACTTCAAATAACTTTTTGAAGTGTTAACTGCAATTATAGGATGTAAGCAACAGGCTGTGAATTTAAGAAACAATTTTCAGAGTGAGCACTCACAGAAACAAAATTTGGAATGATACGGTGGGGAAAGAACAGATGGAGTTTACTCGTTTTTATATCACACGTTCTCCTTAGGGAAGAAAATTCCCACTTGCTTTACTCCAGCAACTTTCCCAGGACAGGATGAGAGAGGGGAAAAAGGAGGTAATAAATACTAAGATCCATTTGGGCTATGCCTTTGGAACCCAGGGAATTACTCTGCCTCTACAAATAAGAAAATTTGATCATATTAGAGGGAGTTGACAAAAGAAAGGAATAAAGAACAGGATTGCACTTTGGGGTACAATTTAGTGCCAAGGGGAGGAGGGAAGCAAGGGCTGCAAGTGCATCTCCAAGACAACTTAGTTGCAGACACACCACCTCTTGGTGCTTCAAAACCTTCCCTGGAGGGTGATGTTTGCTTATATATTGCTTTGAAAGAGTTGGTGTAAACGGCTTTCAGTCACACGTCTATGAGTAGGAGCTTCCCCTTGGACTCCAGGCACAAGTATTCCATACAGCAGCTCACAGTAAAATTACACAAAATCAATAGTCTGTCCAGTGGTCCAAATACCCCAGGGGCCCATTGCTGGAGATTTTATTGTACGTACATTCCAGGCGTGAGTGTGGTAGAGCTCATCGATTCATGCACAGCTGTTTTTCTCCTGTTAGTGCATGATTATTTTCAAGTGTTTTACTAGAACAGATGTTTTAAGAGCATGCTGAGTACACGTCTTTTCTCGACTGACACTTTTTTTTTTATTCACATAAACAGTAGATTGCTGGGCCGCCATCCTCTAGATACTGTGGGGGTGGGGATAGAATCAACAAACAATGTCAGTTTCTGCATCATTCTTAAGCAGAGGCATCCCTCTCTAGTTTCCTCCCTGCAAGCATTGCTAGCAGAGGCCCTCACACTTTCTCTTCCTCTCACTTGTTCTTTCTCCAGTCCTTTCTCCCATCAGACTGATTCAGGTTGTTTTCCTGAGCAGGATGCAAGGGTGATTTCTTTCCTGAGTCCTCGTCCAGATGGATTCAAAGAATGAAGCCACGGACAAAAGGTGGTAGGTGAAAAGGGTGGAAATTAATTGGAAGCAAATACAAACTCCCACGTAGGGAGGGGGCCCCAAGGGGCTAACTCACAAAGCCCCTTTTTCTAAGGTTTATAAATGCTGTAGTTCTTTGTCTCTTCATGCTCCCTTCTAATTGGACGCCTTTCCCCCTTTATGATCCTATGCTCTTCTAATTGGTAACTCTTTTTGCAGAATATAAGCTTCAAAGCCCAAAACCCATGTGGTCCCACCCCACCCCCCCTTATCTTGTAACATTTCTCTATCTCCTGTGAAAATCTCTTTTCCTCTTTCTGCCATTTGTCCACATTTCTCTACCCTCTGTGAAAGTTTATTTCCTTTTCCCCCATACTCTGTGACTTTTCCTTATCTTCTGTAAATGTATGTCTTCCTCTCCCCTTATCCTGTGGCACCTTTTTTATTCTCTGTGAATGTATGCCTTCTGGCAGATCCAAGCCCTCACCTATGCATTCCTCCCCCATGGGCGCTCCTTATTCCTAAAACTCCCTAAACCTGACTATTTTATGCCTAAAATTCCTTCCAAGGCTGTTTGAACTTGGTTTTTCTACACCAAGACTTTTTAAAGCTGGAGCAAACTGAATACACCAATGTCCTATATAGAATGCAATTTTCTCTGTTGGGTTTGTTCCTTCTCCAAATAGTTGAATTTAAATAACAGCTTATTTCCTGAAAGTCAACATGTACTTCTGCTTGAACCTACTGCAAAGTCAATCCCATATTGGTGCTACAAAAATCTGTTACCATGGAAAATACCGTATTTTTCCATGTATAAGACGCCCCCCCTTTTTCCAACCCAAAATTAAGAAATCAATATTTTAAACATTTTGCTGGTTTTTCTCATAAGGCCTTCTTTTTTGGCATCTTAAGGAGTTGTTCTTCCTGTTTTCTACACTGTCTGATCAGACACTCAGTGGGAGGAGGTCCAACTTTTCTCTCTGCAGCTCTATTTCCATGCTCCTTTGCATAGCTGATTACATTCAATTTGAATTTTGCAGAGTAAGACAATAGCTTACTGGTATTTATCTTTTTATGGGCTCAGAATGCACTTACTGGTATTTATCTTTTTATGGGCTCAGAATGCACTCTCCACCTCCACCTCCAATTATGGCATCAGCTGACGTCAGTAGCAATATGGCTTGTGTTTGGAGGAAGCCTGTTTGACAAGGTATGGGCAGCTACACACACTTGCGGTTCTCTCCTCAGCTGACTGCCATGTATAAGATGCTCCTCAAGCATCTTATACACAGAAAAATACAGTAATATTCTGCCACACATCCATCAAAAGAAGCTGCCAGCCTTGTCATTTTTGCATCAGCAGAATACGATAGCCCTAAACAGAAAAATTTTCCTACCTAAAGTACATGATTTCAGGTTTTTTAAGTATGGAGTTCAGATGGAATTGTGCCTCTAAGTGATGTCAAGTGATTCTCCAAAGTATCTCAGTAGGTAAATAAAGGTATTATTCTGACAGTTACTTTTTGCCACTTTATAAACAGCTTTCAGTCTAGTGTAATCATTCAAGTAACTTTAGAATTACTCTAAATTTAGAATATTTAAGGAAGCCAACTGGAGGTAGGAAGAGGCTGATTATCCTTTTCAATTCCTCTCTGCCCAAATAGACATGACCTTCCTCTTCACAGCATGTACTTGAATTTAATATAGCTTTGTCCTTTCCACAACTTCATCTTCAGGTCAGGTCTTTGGGAATTGTGATTCAAATGGCCATTTCATAACTACCTCCCTTTCACAATGAACCCATCAGCTCACAGTCACCCATTCAATCAACACCTATAGAGTTCCAGTTATAATGTATGTGCTGAGGACACTGATATGAGTAAAACACGGCCTCTTTCTGTTAGGGAAGAAACATAGGAACAGTTTTTTCAATGAAAAAAGCTTTGTTCAGAGCAGAGCACCAAGGACACTAGGAACATATTCATGTTCTCTCCATACAAATGAATGAACTCACTTTGAGTTAGAATTTCTAAGAAAGGGAAGCTCTCTTTTCCCTTCCATTCAATTCAATACTTATGTCTCACTGGGAAAGGATGACCAGCATTAGTGAACACAAATGTTAAGCACCAAAGCAGTGTAACAAGATGTTCAGTGGAACTTTTCCTGCAGTTGTGGCATTTCAGCTGAAGCATCGAAACTGAGGACAATAGATGATGAGAAACGCTACCTTCTAAGGAGAGATGTTAGGGTATTCTCAAAAGACTTATTAATGGTGGCAAAACTAGTTTATTGGTTACCATCACCCAGTCGAGCCCACAGTAGAGGAAGCTAAAGATTCAGTAAGGAGTTTATTTAAGGGGAACTTATAGACATAGAGAAGGTAATATCACTGTGCTCTCCGCTTCCCATAAGTGCTCTACCTCCCAGCCAAGTAAGGAAGGCTCTCAAGAGAATCAATCAGAGACTGGGAGTTGCTGTAGGAAAGGAAATGGCTTCTCACTAGCAGATGGCTCCTTGTTGAGTACATCAGAGGCCAGCCTATGCCATTACTGAAGTGGAGTACAAGAAAATTCTTGGGGAAAATTAACACAAATCCCTAGATTTAGGTGAAATTCAGTAGGCCAAGACTAGTGTCAGCCTCATGCCTGTAGAAGCATAAAGATAGGGGTGCATCTAAGGCAAGTGACAATGACAAAAACAATAATTACAGGGCAAGGAGGAAGCATAGCTTTTGCTCAAACTTCAGTGGTAATATGTGTAAACCGATACCTGGGAGAATAGCAAGGCATGAAATGCCTGAAAGGGTCTCACCTAAGACAGCTCACTGCAGGAAAGTGCTCCCCAGCAGGACGGACCTATGGGTACACAGGTGGGGTCAGGGCTAGCTAAGGAAGGGTCACAATGTGCATTAACCCAAATGAGGGAAGAGCGGAGTATGGACGAGGGGAGAGGGAACCACTGTTTGAACATTTGTGATAACAGCAAGCATCAATGATCAGATTATGGCAGCAGCAATCACATCAGTTTTTGTCCTTTTTTCTCTAAATCTACCCACCCCACATCACTGACTCTGGAGGAGACAGGAACAGAGCAAATAGGGGAGGGTTGGAGAATAAGGAAAGGAAAAAAAAAAAAAAGAAGAGATCAAACCCTCTTTCCCCTCTGGGTTGTAGCTATATGAGGAAAAAGAAAAAGTGAGCTTGAGCCTATTGTGTGTATAAGAAATTATAAAATTAACCAAATGCATGTGGAGCCTATGGTTGATTTATGATGGGAAATACATTTAAATCTAAATGCCATGTTAAAAATGATGTAGGATCCTAAACTTTAAAACTCTGAGTTTAAAGAATATATACATATATAGAAAAGTTTAAAATAAAACTGACTTGAAGAAAGAGAAATTATAGAAAGTAAAAATAAATATGTGCATTTATTTCAATTATAAGAACCTAAATACAATCAAATATTTATGAAAAAATTGTTTGCTTGCTTGGAAAAATTGAAGAAAATTTAAATATACTAGATAAATGTGTTGGTTCTTTATTACAAACTAAAATAGTCTGAGATTCTTAAAGGAAAAAAATCACAGTGAGATATGAATTTAAAGTAATAAAGTGCAAGACGGTAGACTCAGCATATGCCTATTCTTCCCCTTTGAAACTCATTAAAATGGCAGTTAAAATAAAAAACACAAGTTCATAAAAGCACTGAGAACATATGGGACATCAATGGACCAGATATTCTTGCAGATTTTTGGATGACATAGTAGGGAATAGAATGGTACTATGTATACAGGAGAGTGGAGGGAGCCATCACTCAAACCATAATCAGAAGAATGGAGGGCTGAAGTGGGAAATTAATCAAGGAATTTCCAGGAAGAGCTAGCAAAAGGAGCAGAGAATCAATTGCCAAATTTTTTAATGCAATAAAATGGAGAGAAAAGGTTGAGACATCTTTCAGAATGTAGAGCAGAAAGGACAAAGAAATTGAAAATATGAGCAAAAAGATAAGAGACATATAAAAATCAATCTAAGTTGGCTACAATCTGATTAACATAAATTCTATAAAAGAAAAACAGAGGTACAAAAGAAAGGATTCTATTTTACCTTGATGAGTGGCCTGGAGGGATGTAATAAAATCCAGAAGAAAAGAAATAGACACATAGCACACTACATGTCTCAGCAGTAAAAAATAATTACATACTTATAGTAATATAAATATTGATTATTTTTAGCCTTGAAGATAACACACATAGGCGGAAAGCTGAGAAATTATGGTTGTAATTGAAGCACAGAACACAATGTAAATGTTATCAACCTTGACAATATAAAAGCAAAGATTAAACTGAAGGAAGGTGGGAAGAGAAAAACAAGAGAAGAGATAGAGGAAGAGTAGAGCCACTACTGCTTTCATCTTAAAGCAAAATCAAGTCACTTGATTAAAGTGAACAAGAAATAGAATTATTGACATATATTCTAATATTATGACAAGAACCAATAATGAAACAAAAAGAGTGAAGTAGCTATCAAAGTTTAGGAGAAGGAGATGAGCATGAAGGGTGAGTGAGCCAAATCTTCATCTTTCACAGTAGGGAGTACAAGGAAACTGCCCAAGGTCATTAAATCAAGAAATAGTGGTTCACAATTTTATTCAGATAACTACCAGAATTTTTGTTATGGTGAAGAGATGCTGGTGAAAATGAGTTTGGCCCTAGCCAGTTTGGCTCAGTGGATAGAGCGTCGGCCTGCAGACTGAAAGGTCCTGGGTTCAATTCTGGTCAAGGGCACATGTCAGGGTCGCAGGTTCACTCCACAGTAGGAGGCGTACAGGAGGCAGCCGATCAGTGATTCTCTCTCATCATTGATGTTTCTATCTCTCCCTCTCCATGCCTTTCTGAAATAAATAAAAATATATATTTGAAAAACAAAAAAAGAAAATGAACCTGAGTGTGTGAGGGATAGGGCAGGAGACTTTCACTTCTCATCATAAATAAGCTCTCCTGCATCCCTGATTTCCTACCGTGAGTATGCATTGCTTGGGGAAAAAAACAAACAATAAACTCATCAAAACTCAGTCATTAAGAAAATGCCAACTGTCTCCATTTTCCAAATGCTAACTAAAGTCCAGGCTATAGCCAGGTGTAGGAAACAGAGTTTAATCTAGCAAGAAATTGAAGAGTAAAACAGCCAATGTAGATAACTCAATAGAAATGAATAGAACAAAAGAAACATCTTGTATCCTCTCCTCTCTTTCTCTCTCAAAAACACACAACCCACAGAATTTGCAGATATGATTGTCCCTCTGCAGTCTGTTGACACACAGCACAAAGTAGATGGCCATATCTTCACATATTCACACACTGTGATAAATCCTTAGATGAAAAATCATTCATCCTAGAAAAAAGAGTATGTGTTCAAAGACACAACATGTGTGAACACCTTTGGATCAGCTACCCAGACATAGTGATCAAAATAGGCAAATACCCGGAGAAGTCCACACCACCAAGACATTTGATGCAACCAAAGTGTATGGCTTGGTATGCTTTTTCTGTAAAAGGACCAGATAGTAAATATTTCAGGCTTTGTGGACCCTACTTAACACTGCTATTGTAGCATGAAAAGTACCACTGACAGTACACAAATGAAGGGGTGTGGCTGTGTTCCAATGAAACTTACAAAACAGGCTGTGGCCAGCATTTGGCCCAGGGGCTGTAGTTTGCGCACCCCTAAACTAAAGGATCAAGGATATGAAGACATTTTTACTAACTAAAAGGATAGCTCATAGGTGATAACTTAAATCACTTGTACTAATATTACAATCCTATCTAATAAAAGAGTAATATGCAAATTGACCATCACTCCAACATACAAGATGGCTGCCCCCATGTGTTCAAAGATGGCTGCCCCCATGTGGACACAAGATGGCCACCACAAGATGGCTAGCAGGGGAAGGCAGTTGTGGGCAATCAGGCCTGCAAGGGAGGGGAGTTGGGGGTGATCAAGCCTGCAGGGGAGAGCAGTTAGGGGTGACCAGACCTGCAGGGGAAGGCAGTTAGGGGCAATCAGGCTGGCAGGGGAGCAGTTAGGCATCAATCAGGCTGGCAGGGGAGTGGTTAGGGGGTGATCAGGCTGGCAGGCAGAAGTGGTTAGGGGCAATCAGGAAAGCAGGCAGGTGAGCAGTTGGGAGCCAGCAGTCCTGGATTGTGAGAGGGATGCCCGACTGCCCGTTTAGGCCCGATCCTACTGGGATTTGGGCCTAAACGGGCAGTCGGACACCCCTTGAGGGGTCCCAGATTGGAGAGGGTGCAGGCTGGGCTGAGGGACACCTCCCCTGTGCACGAATTTCATGCACCGGGCCTCTAGTATCAAATAATATACCATCAATTATTACCATATGTAATTCCTATGTCCAAATGCCTTCGAATAAAATCTGGTCAAATGAGAACTAAAGCATACCCATTCCACTCCCCATTTCTTCCCATCATACAGACAACAATAAAATAAAAATAATGATCAACTCAGACCCTGTTAGATAGCTAACATATTTGGTCTCCTATTTCTCCATCAAAATGAGATCCCTCATAGGTTCAACTATCTAATTTTGTGTTATATTTTGAATATAATGTGAAGGGACCAACTTGTAGCACTCTCTCAACAGCAGTTGACACTGACACCAGGATTTAGGATGGCTCATAAAGGACGTTTAGTGCTTCAAATAAGTGACATAAAGATTAGCATTTGGCAAAAGCATTGATGGCTTGATGAAAAATGTCACCTCAGTCACTATAATTTCATATTTATTAAGCAACTTGGTGCTCCTGGTATCTAACTGAACACCTCTACTAAGGTATCTTTTAATGAATTGGCAGTGTGGGTAAAAAGCAAGATTCAAAAATAAAATCAGTTTCTACATCAAAATCCTAATTATATTTGTGAAGTCTGTGAGCAAAATATGGTCCTGAATAAAATTTTACATCATGTTAGTCATATGACAAAAAAAAAAGGATTAAAAAATCACAAGGGACAAGTAAAAGCATTCAACATATAATCAAAAAATAATAATAATAACCAAGGATATCTTCCAACCACCCAAACAAATCCTTAGGATTGACCTGTCAGTTCATATCAGATACTATCTATATATATAAAACCCCAATATGCAAATAGACTGAACGGCAGAACAACTGAACAACCAAACAACCGGTCGCTATGATGTGTGCGGGCCACCAGGGGGCACGTGCGGAACATGGCAGGCATTGGCAGCAGGCAGCAGAGCATGGAACATGGTGGGCGACAGCCGCAGCAGGATGGTGAAGCAGGTGAGCGGGGGCGCCAGACCGAGGTGGGAAGCCAGTCACTGTCATAGGGGTGAGCCTCTGGTGGTTACTGAAAATTCTTTGCTCCCACGTGCCACAGTCCCGCCTGGTGCTGACACCTGCTGCCGGCACCAGCCCCACTCGCATCCACTGCCGGAGCTGCTGCTCGCACCTGCTGCTGGCACCTGGCGCCAGCCTATATCACTCAGCCGTCAGCAGGTGAGAGCAGCAGCTGCCAGC
Source organism: Plecotus auritus (assembly GCF_963455305.1). Classification (NCBI taxonomy): domain Eukaryota; kingdom Metazoa; phylum Chordata; class Mammalia; order Chiroptera; family Vespertilionidae; genus Plecotus; species Plecotus auritus. Next base: position 97,932,591 of record NC_137774.1, on the reverse strand, counting down.
CCCAATCGCCCTTGGTGGCTTATCCACCTCCACCTGCTCTTGAGGGACAACTGGGACAGCAGCCACCGCTCGCACCTGCTGACGATGCCGGCCCAAACTCGCACCCACTGCTGGTGCTGGCCCTAATCGCTCTGCATTGTTAGCGGGTCCAAGCGGGGCCGGCACCGTCAGTGTGTGGGAGCGATGGCAGCAAGAGTGGGGCTGCCAGCAGACAGGGGACCAGGGCCATGGCAGGAGGGGCTGGGTAGGGGCGTGGAGGATGGCCCAAGACCCGCCCCTGTGCCCAATGCAGCCTTGTGGCCCACAGTTCCTTTCATGGTGCACGAATTCATGCAATAGGCCCCTAGTATGATTATAATTCCAGTGCCCAAGTGCAAAGGGAAAAAATCCAAACCTTACAAATTACAGTATTGCCAAGGTTGAAGAAGATTGACAATAATAACCCCTGGCACATGCACAAAGAATTTAATTCAAACTAAAATGAAGGCTGTACAACATTAAAAGACAGGCAGGTCTGGGGAAGGTTAGGTTTTGTTTTATTTTGTTTTTGCAGCTTTATAGAGAAAAACAAGTTCAAGCACCTGCCCACCTGGGCACACAGAAGCACACACAGAAATACAGCAAGGAAGGCTCTTTGAAATTCTCTAAGACCTTGATAAATGACCAATTCAAGAATACTTCCCAGTTCTAACCAGAAAAAAATATACATATGACCGATGCACAAAGTTTTATTCAATTCCTGACCCAATCTTCACAAATACTTTTTAATCAGCATGCTAATGGGGCATGCTCCCCTATAAAATTATTGGTTTCTTAAATTTTAGCATTAAAATAATAATTGGTACCTAAAGACTATTTCCTAGCTAAAAAGCTTTCAAACATTTAAAAAATATCTGTAGCACTGTTTAGCTGAATATAAACATTCATTACAAGAAATAGGAAAAGCAGCCATTATAAACAGAGGCTTCTTGTCCTAGGAAAAGAATACAAAGTAGAAGTATGTGTAAAGAACCATCACCTCCTTTCCAATCAGTCCTGCTCTTGCCCCATTTGTCCAAGTACACATACTGGTAGGCTTGTCTTTATGAAATGATCCATATTCTTGATATTTCTTGTCTCCTATCTTGAGATCAAAACTTCTCACTATCACCCAGCTGACCTACGAACCAGGAGGTCACGTTTTGATTCCTGGTCAGGGCACATGCCCGTTTGCAGGTCAATCCCCATTACAGGGCATGCAGGAGACTATCCAATCAATGATTCTCTCTGATCATTGATGTTTTTATCTTTCTCTCCCTCTCCCTTCCTCTCTGAAATCAATAAAAATATATATGTTTTTAAAACCGCCCACTATCTATGTCCCAAATAGGTGATTGGATAAAAATATGATAAACTATTTCAACCAAAGGTATCAATGAACATTAAAGGAAAATGAATGAGCCCTTCCTAAGGAAAAAAAAAGAATACATTTTATTAGGAACCTTCAATGCTTGGGCTAGTGGGAATTCTGGGTTCTCTTGACTGAGCAGATGAGACAAACAGTTCAGGGCAAAGGGGCCTTAAGTATTGGGGAGTTACATCATCTATTCACCTTTCTATTTTACCTACATGGAGGCCAACAATGTCCATTTGAATGGACTAATCAGAAAATATAAACTTTGTTTAGTGACTTAAAAGTTGATCATTAAAAAGGCTAAAGAAGAACTTTCTCCATGACAGAGAAAAATCTGAAGCAGATAAACTCAATCTGCAAAGATAGAGGTTGAGATCACCAGTGAACTGGCATCTTTAAATAAGCCATCCTATATAATAAAGAGGTAATATGCAAATTGACCCTCACATCCTCACAAGATAGCTGCATATGACCAGACTGGCAGAGGGGTTAGTGAGGGATGACCAAACGACTAAACAGCAGGCTGTGTGGGGCAACCAGGCCAGCGGGGGGGGCAGTAAGGGGTGACCAGGCCAGTGGGGGGGGGGGCAGTTAGGAGCGACCAGGCCGGCAGGGAGGGGGCAGTTGGGGGCAACCAGGCCAGCAGGGGGGGCAGTAAGGGGTGACCAGGTCAGTGGGGGGGGCAGTTAGGAGTGACCAGGCCGGCAGGGAAGGGGCAGTTGGAGGTGACCAGGCCAGCGGGGGGGAGGCAGTTAGGGGCAACCAGGCCAGCAGAGGGGGGCAGTTGGGGGCAATCAGGCCAGCAGGAGGGGCAGTAAGAGGTGACCAAGTCAGCGGGGTGGGCAGTTAGGAGTGACCAGGCCGGCAGGGAGGGGGCAGTTGAGGGCAACCTGGCCAGCAGTGGGGGGCAGTTAGGGGTGACCAGGCCAGCAGAGGGGGGCAGTTGGGGGCAACCAGGCCAGCAGGGGAGGGCAGTAAGGGGTGACCAGGTCAGTGGGGTGGGCAGTTAGGAGCGACCAGGCCAGCAGGGAGGGGGCACTTGAGGGCAACCTGGCCAGCAGTAGGGGGCAGTTAGGGGCGACCAGGCCAGCGGGAGGGGAAGTCAGGGTGATCAGGCTGGCAAGTAGGGGCAGTTAGGGGTGACCAGGCAGGCAGGCAGGCAGGTGAGCGATTAGGAGCCAACGGTCCAGGATTGTGAGAGGGATGTCTGACATCAGACATCCCCCAAGGGGTCCCGGATTGGAGAGGGTGCAGGTCGGGCTGAGGGAATCCTCCCCCATGCATGAATTTTGTGCACCGTGCCTCTAGTATTTTATAAGGATACATACATATCTGAAGACATGTATCAAACACATTCAAGTAAGTGTTGACAAGGTAGGCAGGAATGGGGCTGGGACTCTGAGATGAAGAGCAATTAAATGAGCAATTAAAACAGAAAAAGAACCTTGCACAGCCCAATGAAAATAATGTTCTATAAACAAAGTAGTATGAGCAACTCAATATTTTGCAAATGAATTGTGCACCCACTCCCCAAAGAGTCTAATTTGATGTGCCTTTAAGAAGCTTATAATGGAAACTTAGATTGGAAAGATGACTTAAATACATAAGATGGATAAAGAACACATACTTTATATTTAGTTTAATTTGACAACTATTCTTTTCATTGCAATTTGTATGCTAGGCTCAGCAAAGGATGTAATTAAGGGGGAGGGGGACCAGAAGACAGATACAAAATGTAAAAGACTTAAAGAAAGAAAATACCATATTAAGGAAATCAGGGAAGCTTTCCTAGAGAAAGTGGCACAGACGAGCCTTTTTTAAAGATTAGTAAAATTTCAACCCGTCCAGATTTAAGGGGGAAAGGGGAGAGGGGAATTCCAGGTGGTAAGAACAACATAAACAAAGATAAGCAAGTAGTGATTAGAATTACAAGTTTTGAATATCACAACCTGGAGGTTCAAACAATCAACATATCAAACACCTTGCATGAGTTAGCCACTGTGCTTCATGCTGAAATACAAAAATTAATACAACATGAGTCCCTCTCTTGAAGAGCTCAGTCTGGATACGTGTGCTGATTCTTGATGTGAAGGAGCTCATGGGAAGCAGGGCGGAAAGAACAATCATAAGAGGAGTGATGGCAGAACCATGAGCAGCGCTGCAGAGAGAAGGAAAAGCCAAATGAAAGGTTAAAAAGAAAGGGCCTGTGGAAACATATTTGCAATTTATATCCAACACCAAGGTTTTTATATAGAAAGAACTTGTAAAGACTGAGAAGAAAAGGATCAACAATCCAATAGAAAATGGACAAAAGATATGGAGAGTTTACAGAAGAGGAAGTGGAAATAGCCCTTAAACATATGACAAGATGCTTAAACTGGATCTTGATAAAAGAAGTGTTAGTGAAAACTTCACTGAGCTGTCTTTTCTCACAAATCAGACTGAAAAACAAAAAAACCCTTAAGCATAACAGGTCACAGTACTATTTGCAAGGCTCTGAGGAAATACGTGTTCTCATACATTGCTGGAGGGAATGCAAAAGAGTACAGTCCCTATGGAAGGGAATTTAACAATATCTACTATACTTTAAATTACATATGTGGCTTGCAGTATATTTCTATTGGACAGCACTACTTTAGAACTAATTACTAGTTTACAGAAAAATTGGAGGAGAGAAGGACATATTGGAGACACACAGGATTCAATCAGCCATATCCAGTATGAGGAAAATTCTAACATACAGCTGATTCATATTCCAAAACAGGTGGCATTACAGGAGGATTAAATTCAGACTGACTCCTGAGTGATTCTTAGAAATTATCATTAATGCCTAGGTGTGCTAATGCCATCAGGATTATTTTATGTGTCAAAGATACATACTGAATTATTTATAGTTCAAATGATAAGCAGTCTGAGATATGCCTTCTTCCCTGGAAAATAAAGTATGTGGAAATAGGTAAAATCAAAATAGCAAAGTGTTGACCATTATAGAAATGGAGTGATTCATTGTATTATCTCTTCTACTTCTATGTGTGTGTGTGTGCATGTGTATGCATATGTGTGCATGTGTGTGTGTGTGTGTGAAATTCTTCATAATTAAAAAGGTTTTAAAGAAGGAATTACCTGAGACAGAACAGTGCTATCGAAAGAGTGCCAAGTCTTCAATGCAAAGAGAAGGGAAAGTAGCATCAGCCCCAGCACTATCGAAAGATCCAGGAAGGGAGAACTCAGTGAAACCAGTGGGTGTATCCATTTCTAGGACAAAAAAACATTTCTAGGGCAAGTACAGCCTGAGTAAAGGTGACAGATGTCAAAGCCAGACTGCAAAAGTCTGGAAAAAGTGACCAAGGATACAGTGACCAAAAAATGTATAAGACAATTCTTACAAGGCTTTTAGACCATCAAGGAAAAGAGAGAAATCTGAGGAGAAACCAAGATGGCGGCATAGGTAAACACCTAAACTGCTGCCTCGCACAACAATATCAAAACTACAACTAAAAGACAAAACAGACACCATCCAGAACCACAGGAAAGCTGGCTGAGTGGAAATTCTACAACTAGAAGGAAAGAGGAAAGCACATTGAGACTCAGAGGAGCTGCAAAAGGCTGAGGTACGGAGATGCGCGCACATGGAGAAGGATGGGCAGCTGAGTGCACGGGCAGCTGAGTGTGTGGCTGGCTTTCCCAAGCGGAGGGAGACGGAAGCTCCTGACTGCACTGAACTCCAATCCCGGGCGAGACTCTGGGAATCCAGACTCATTTGGGGGGAATCTGGACTGGCAGGAAAAGAGAAAGTACACTGAGACTCAGGGGAGCTGCAGAAGGCAGAGGTCCGAAGACGCGCACGCACAGAGAGGACTGACTGCTGAGTGCACGGGCGGCTGAGTGCGCAGCTGGCTTTCTAAAGTGGGAGGGAGACGGAAGCTCCCAACTGCGCTGAACTCCAGTTCTGGGTGAGTTTCTGGGAATCCAGACTCATTCAGGGAGAAACTGGACTGTCTGGCAGCAGGCGAAACTCGAGGGCGGCTTTCTCTCAGAGGTGCTTTCAGTGATTACCGAGGGACACTGAGACCCAGGGGCCTCATAAGGCAGGGCTGACGGGAAGCCAAGGCTGTCTGCTCCACCCTGAGACTCCACCCCATCCAAGCTGAGCACAGAGGATTTTGCAATTTTGCAAGTCTTGTCTCATAAGGGTGTCTCCAGCACAGAAGTTCTCCCAGCATAGACACAGCTGATCCTTACAGCCAATTGGCCTCCCAGTGATACCAACAACAATCAAGACTTAACTACAACAAGGCTGTGCACACAGTCCACAAAGGGGTGCACCAAAAGTGTCCACCTCAGGTAACTGGGGGAGGCTGAGCCACTGTGCCCTATAGGACATCTACCACACAAAGCTACTCTACCAACTCAGGGAAGCAACGAAAATGCGGAAACAAAGAAACAGATCACAAATGAAAGAAATGGAGGAAAGGAAACGACTGGATATAGAGTTCAAAACCACGGTTATAAGGTTTTTCAAGAATTTCCTAGAAAAGGCTGATAAATTTAGCGAGACCCTCAAGGATATGAAAAAGGACCAACTAGAAATTAAACATACACTGACTGAAATAAAAAATATTATACAGAGACCTAACAGCAGACTAGAGGAACGCAAGAATCATGTCAAAGATTTGAAATACAAAGAAGCAAAAGACACTCAACTAGAAAAGCAAAAAGAAAAAAGAATCCAAAAACTTGAAGATAGTGTAAGGAGCTTCTGGGACAACTTCAAGCATACCAACATCAGAATTATGGGGGTGCCAGAAGAAGAGCGAGAGCAAGATACTGAAAACCTATTTGAACAAATAATGACAGAAAACTTCCCCCACCTGGTGAAAGAAATAGACTTACAAGTCCAGGAAGTGCAGAGAACCCCAAACAAAAGGAATCCAAAGAGGACCACACCAAGACACATCATAATTAAAATGCCAAGAGCAAAAGACAAAGAGAGAATATTAAAAGCAGCAAGAGAAAACCAGTTAATTACCTACAAGGGAGCACCCATACAATTGTCAGCTGATTTCTCAACAGAAACTATGCAGGCCAGAAGGGAGTGGCAAGAAATATTCAAAGTGATGAATAGCAAGAACCTACAACCAAGATTACTCTACCCAGCAAAACTATCATTTAGAATTGAAGGTCAGATAAAGAGCTTCACAGACAAGAAAAGGCTAAAGGAGTTCATCACCGCCAAACCAGTATTATATGAAATGCTGCAAGTATTATAAGAAGAGGAAGAAGAAGAAAAAGGTAAAGATAAAAATTATGAACAACAAATACATGTCTATCAACAAGTGAATCTAAAAATCAAGAGAATAAAAAATCTGATGAACAGAATAAACTGGTGAATATAATAGAATCAGGGGCATAGAAAGGGAGTGGACTGACAATTCTCAGGGGGAAGGGGGTGTGAGGGGTGCAGGAAGAGACTGGACAAAAATCTTACACCTATGCATGAAGACAGTGGTGAGGAGTAAGGGCATGGGGTGGGGTGGGGAATCAGGTGCAGGGGAGCTATGGGGGGCAGGGGGGAAGAGGAACAATTGTAATAATCTGAACAATAATGATTTATTAAATTAAAAAAAAAGAAAAGAGAGAAATCTGACTTAGAACACAATTAAGGATCACAATGATTAATAATTAAGTACCGTAATAAGTATCACTAAGTCAATCACAGATTTCCAAAAGTTACTAAATCTTCAAAAGTGTTATAACATGAAAATGGCACTAGTCTAGGAATCAGAAGGTTGAACTTCTAATTTTAAACATTAACTATGAGAGCACATTCATTGGGGCATAAAAGTAGTTTTGAATATGGAAATACTAGAGGCCCAGTGCACAAAATTCCTGCACAGGGGTGGAAGGGTGTGTCCCTCAGCTCAGCCTGCATCCTCTCCAATCTGGGACCTCTCGAGGGATGTTCGACTGCCCGTTTAGACTTGATCCCACTGGATCGGGCCTAAATGGGCAGTCGGATATCCCTCTCACAATCTAGGACTTCTGGCTCCCAACCCCTCACCTGCCTGCCTGCCTGATTGCCCCTAAACGCTTCTGCCTGCCAGTCTGATCATCCCCTAACCACTCACCGGCCAGCCTGATTGACGCCTAACTGCTCCCCTGCTGGCCCAATTGCCCCTAACTACCCTTCCCTGCTGGCCTGGTCACCCCTAACTGCCCTCCACCACCAGCCTGGTCGCCCCTAATTGTCCTCCCCTGCAGGCCTGTCCCCCCAACTGCCCTCCCCTGAAGGCCTTGTCCCTCCCAACTGCCCTCCCCTGCAGGCCTTTCCCCCCCCCAACTGCCCTCCCCTGCAGGCCTGGGTCCTCCCTCTCCCCCTCCACAACTGTCCTCCCCTGCTGGCCATCTTGTGGCAGCCATCTTGTGTCCACATGAAGGAGGCCATCTTGTGTGTTGGAGTGATGGTCAATTTGCATATTACCTCTTTATTATATGGGATAATTTTGGATTATCCTTCCCCAAGGTACCTATGAAGACGTGGGAGAGAAAGGCGAGCTAAGGAGAGTGAAACACAATGTCTTGTCCAACCAATGGGCTCAGGAACAATCATCCTTTATCAATGTGTAGAGAGCTGAAGGGATCCTTCAAACCAGAAACAGAAACATGTAACCAGGCACAGTCTGGCTCTGCTTACTGCAAGGAAGTAATTTATTACAGTCAGGCTACAGGGAAAGTTGGCATTGACTTGGTCCACATGTCCCCTCCCGTGAACTGCCTCCAGATGTCAGCTAGAACTGAGTATCATGAAAAAGTTAAACAAGCCTGAAACATCTAGTGAGTAGGCCTGCGGCAATTTTAAGGGAAAAGGTCAAATGTGAGGACAGGAATTCCAGGGACCCACAGCTTCAAATGGTAAGCTCTCCCATCTGACTCCAAATACCCTCAAAACAGGAAATATACCTCCAATTCATTTAATCAACAAATAGACTCCATGCTAAGTGTTAGAGATGAAAGAGTAAATATTATTCACCCTAATAGCACTAACACTCAGAACAGAATAAACACAGTTTGATTGTGAGAGGGTTTTACTTACAGGTGAGGAGGGCCAACTGGGGCTCAGGAGAAAAATCTTATGAGCCAACATGAAAACATCTTTCAAACCATAGCTGATCTATTAACCCACACCTTGGGAGAAAAGCAGAGAACAGTTTCCAGTAGGAAGCAATTAGGAACAAAGCAATTGCAACTTGTCAAGTAATACAAAGACAATAATAATTTAATCTTTTTAAAAATATTTTTTTATTGATTTCAGAAAAGAAGGGAGGAGGAGAGAGCGATAGAAACATCAATGATGAGAGAGAATCATTGATTGGCTGCCTTCTGCACGCCCCCTACTGGGGATTGAGTCTGCAACTGGGCATGTGCCCTTATCGGGATTGAACCGGGACCCTTCAGTCTGCAGGCCAACGCTCTATCCACTGAGCCAAACAGGCTAGGTGCTATATAATTTGATCTTAAACTGAGAGAGTGGTGGGAACAGAGAAATACAAAGGACAACAATGACTCAAAAGATAAAACTTTCCATTATGAGTAGAAAACAACTTCCACTGGTCCAGGCAAGAAACCCTGGATAGGATTTGGAATGTGGAGGTAGTTGAAACATGAAGGATAGAAGTAGAATGACCAAATCTCATCTGCAACTGGACAGAGTGGAGTATGGATCAGAAAATCACAAATATATTCAATTCTATGCTCTTGTACATGCTGGGATACTTGCTTTGGCTTTGGAAGAAAAAATAGGGTTTGCTTTTTTTTTAATGTAACTTTATTGCATCCACAATATAACCTAAACAAATTCTAACTTCAGAAGCATCTGGTTGATTCTTTTTTTAAATTTTTAAAAAATCTCTATTGTTGAAAGTATTACATATGTCCCCTCTGCTTCCCCATTGATCCCTTCTAGCCTACCCCTGCCCCCTGCCCCAGGCCTTCACCACACTATTGTCTGTGTCCATGGGTTATGCATATATGCCTGCAATTTCTTTGGTTGATCTCTTCCCATCCACCACCCACCCACCCCCACCTTCCCTCTGGGATTCAACAGTCTGTTCCATGCTTCTATGTCTCTGGATCTATTTTGTTCATCAGTTCATTTTGCTCATTAGATTCCACATATGAGTGAGATCATGTGATACTTGTCTTTCTCTGACTGGCTTACTTTGCTCAACACAATCCTCTCCAGGTCCCTCCATGCTGTCTCAAAGGGTAAGAGATTCTTCTTTTTTACTGCTGCATAGTATTCCATGGTATAAATGTACCACAGCTTTTTTATCCACTCATCTACTGATGGGCACTTAGGCTGTTTCCAGATCTTAACTATTGCTGCTATGAACATAGAGGGCATACATTCTTTTGGGTTTCTTGGGATATATTCCCAGAAGTGGGATCACTGGATCAAATGGCAGTTCCATATTTAATTTTTGAGAAAATGCCATACTGTTTTCCATAATGACTGCACCGGTCTGCATTCCCACCAGCAGTGCACGAGGGGTTCCTTTTCCTCCACATCCTCGCCAGTTCTTGTCATTTATTGATTTGTTGATTTGTTGATGGTAGCCATTCTGACAGGGTTTGCTTTTTTTTTTTTCAAAACTACAACTTTATTTTGGTTGAACTGGGCAGTTATAAATTGTTCTGACCTTGGTCAAAATGGCGAAAGGAACACAGAATGAAGGTCCCTGGTCCTGGAAATGGACAAGTTCAGAATTTGGCAAGAATGACAAGGCTTAGACCGGAGACATAAATCAAAGAGGGAGAAAGTAAGACTCCCCTTCCAAAATATACTATTTCCTTCAAAACTCACCCTGTGATTAGCTTCAGTAAGAAACTTCTTGCTGGACTGCTCCTTGACCTCCTTATCCGTTCCACAGAGTAACTCCAGCACACAGGTACATACATAGCTGTTGCACACTTCACAAGGTTTCACCTTATTTGATGTGATTGCAATGCCCCTACTTGACAGAAGAGGGTAGTGAGGAGCTTTTGGCTTGTGCAAGTCCGGCCCCTGTTAAGCTCAATGTAACCATTTGAATATAAACACATGTGTCTCTCATCAAGAGGTACAAACTCAGAAAGATTGGCATGTAAAGAATAAAAATAGGGGGAGCACCCATGTGAAAAAGAATGAAGAAAATAAAACCGTTTGAAAGCATTATAAATGTGAGGGTGGTAGACTGAGAGACCAACCCACACAGACATGTTCTGTCTCAGCCCCATGCGCATGTGCATCTTTCCTGAACTTGCTATGATAATGTCATTTGTCCACCTTCTGTTTATTTCACTTCATACGCTTCTTGTCATCTAATTAATACTTTTAAATGAAACATGAAATTTCCTTATCAACTCATTGTGAAAATATATTCTGACTTGTTCATCTCCCTCTGCTTTAACCAGAAGATTTCTATGGCTTATATTACAAGGAATGACAAGGGCAATTATCATTAAAAACTGAGCAGAACAAAGCTATGGTAATGAGGAGTGCTACAATTCATTCACCAAGGTGATAAAAGGATAACACGAACCCACCTCTCTCTTTCTGATAACAAAGCAATTACAACTTGTAAAGTAACACAGAGAAAATAATGATTTAATAAAAAACAGAGAGAATGGTAGGCACAGAGAAATACAAAGGAAAACAGCTATGTACAAAAATAATTCACTTCATCAAAACTTCCCAATATGAGTAGAAAACGACTTGCCAAAAATGTCAGGTACACGGTAATATTTTTCTCAGAAAAAAATAATTTTTTCTTATTAGTATTCAGAAGGTTGCTAGCAGAATGATATAGTAAAAAAGTTCAGCCTAAGCAATGAAGCACAAATAGAGGTAAAGCAAGGATAGTAAGACAATACACACATGTACACATATATACACAGACACAAACATATACCCACATACACACACATATACATATACACTCAGACATAAAGATATATCCACACACATATACACATGTACTCACAAATATGTGTGCACATATATACATACATACTCTTACACACAGATTCACATACGCTCACATACATAACACAAAGACATATGCATATATATATATATATATATATACATATATATATATATATATATATATATATATATATATATATATATACCTACACACATACACAGACATACATACACACATACACTCACAAACATACTCAGGCTTAGAACAGAATTCTAAGGAAAAGAATCATGGACCAGAGACCACAGAATTAACATCTAAATGAATGATTGACATTTGGACACAGTGAGAGCCGGCAGCCCCTGTGACCTTCACAATATCTGGAAGCGCTCCAGCTGCTGTGACAGTAAAAGCAGTTCCGCTGCAAAGCCAGACATGCCCGGGCTGGCAGAAAGCACATCTGTGGACCAATTCCAGTTCAAGAATTGCTGGTTGGAAAGTGTTAATCAAGGAACTTGAGCATAAAACTGACAACCAAGGCATTTAAGCTTATGTTTGTAGCCCTGAAATCCACTCCTATAATCTTAAATCACTCCCATTGTTTCATCTTTAAATTGGGAATGGCACTGCTTACCTGTCAGGGATGCTGTGAAGACTGCGTAATGATTATAAAGTGCTCAGGAGCTAAGTATTAAAATTACAAGGTATGACACAGGCCAGAATCTGGCCTACACAGCTGACACAGGCTCTATGCTGCTCCTGTCACACATATCACTCTCCCTGTGTGGAGCAGGCCTAAGCCAGCAACTAGACATCCTTAGTGCTGCCACGGAAGCAAGAGAGGCTCCCGCCACCACCTCTGCACTCGTCAGCTGTGAGCCCAGCTACTGGCTGAGCGGCGTTCCCCCTGTGGGAGCACATTGACCACCAGGGGGCAGCTCCTGTGTTGAGTGGGACAGGCCAAAACTGGGTCTCCAACATCCCCTGAGGGGTCCCGGATTGACAGAGGGCGCAGGCCAGGTGGAGGGACCCCACTGGTGCATGATCAGGGTTGGGGAGGGACATGAGAGGTTGGCCAGCTGGGGAGGGACCGCAGGAGGGCTCCAGAGCATGTCTGGCCCGTCTTGCTCAGTTCCGATTGTCCGGACCCCAACAACAAGCTAACCTACTGGTTGGAGCGTCTGACCCCTGGTGGTCAGTGCATGTCATAGCAAGCGGTTGAGCGGCCTTAGCATATCATTAGCATATTACACTTTGATAGGTTGAATGGATGACCTGATGACCAGACACTTAGCATATTAGTCTTTTATTATATAGGATATCTGACATTCCCTTTTTCTTTAACCCCGTTTGAATTGTAGCTTCTGGCAATTGAGATTGAAAGGATTCTTCTATCTGTTTAGTTACAATCTTACTAAATATTTCTACAGCAAACCTGATCTGGACTTGGATGAAAGCTTAACGGGTTCTTAAAAGAAAAGACTTTCAGTGATTGTTCCCAAGTTACACCACGTTCAGTGGGGGTGGGAGGTGGGCAGCTATGGTACAGGTAGGGGAAATCGGACATTTGCCTCTGGTCAGTTACTTTGCCCCTCTTCATACCAACCAGGACAGACCTCCATGGCTGGGCTTTGCCATCCTACATAGATGCTCTCCAAATCACTCCACACACACCATCCTCATTCTCTACCTCTCCTCTTGCTTCCTTACTTCCCACGACCTTTTGCCCACCCACTTCCCAGTGTTATCACTGGAGTCTTCACTGCCCTCCTCCTTCTCCCAGTATCCTCATGCCTTTTTGTCTGTAGCTTTCTCTCCCTTCCTGCATTTCTACCACTTCCAGCTTTGAATGCCAATGGCTTTGTCGAGTTAGTGAAATTACACAGACAGTAAGAAAAATCTAGCTCAGCATCCACTGAAGGGAGAAGCTGACGCTGCTTCCAGGGGATCTAAAATCTAAAAACATTTCAACACCACAAAACTAATTCTTAAAAACATAAGTCCACCTGTTTCCATTGGAAATTCCTGTAATTCCTATCAATGTAAATTGTAGTGCAGTCTTTTCAAAGCAATACTTTATAGCCTTGTTATGTCTTCTGCTTGACCCCTTCCCTAAGCTTCATCATCAAGCATTCTACATGCCAAACTGCTTTTCTCGGATTCTTGTGGGGGAGGGGCACATGTTTCAGTTCACATTGACATTTTTTATTTCCCTTGTGGATTAGGAATAGCTCACCAGACTTTCCTCTGGACTGAGGGAAGTAGCCCTCAAAGGACCCACTGTCCTTTATTCTGATACCATGCTCCCCAGACAACCACTAACCCTCCTTCAGATCCCCTGGTTTCTGAGGTGCCCATAAATAGGTACATTCTGGCTCCTGTAAAGGAATATCCACCTCTGTGAGTTAATAAACTGACATTCTGATTTACACACCTGCCCATCATGAGTTTGAATAGTGTGGGTTAGCAACTAGAAAACTATCGGCTTCTGAGTATCTTGCTGGATGTAGTTTCTGGGTTCAACAAAGCTAGAACCAAAGCTTACATGTAATTACCCACCAACACCACGTCGCTCTACTTCCCCTGTTATATAATCCAGCCAGCAGCTCTATATTTATCTGTACATTTCAGCTCTCTCTAAATGCAAGTCATGGTATTGAGGCTCTGATGTTAAAGATAAAGGGGACAGTCATGGGTAGGCAAATGACTAAAGACCAATATAAATACTCACAGTTGTCTTATACCTTTCTGTCAGGATACTCAGGTGAGCTTTCTTTGGAAATCCTTTGTCACAAGGAACCATCAACCTCCATCATCCCTGGTGTTCCAGAAGAGTTGTATACCCAGGCTTCCATCTCTTTTTCCCTTGAGCAATCATGCTCACAAAACTCTTACTTGGCTTTTTTGTTTTCATTTTATTTAAGCTCCTAGCCTTGGTTTCTCTTGTATTCACTGTTCTACTTGGAATTAAGGATAATTGCTCCAGATGATAAATATAACTGTATTTTGATTTGTAAATCCAAGAGCTACCCTATATAATAAAAGGCTAATATACAAATCGACTGAATGGTAGAACAACCGGTCGCTATGACACACACTGATCACCAGGGGGCAGTCGCTCAACACAGGAGCTGCCCCTGGTGGTCAGTGCACTCCCAAAGGGGGAGTGCTGCTCAGCCAGAAGCTGGGCTCATGGCTGGTGAGCACAGCGGTGGTGGTGGGAGCCTCTCCCACCTCCACGGCAGCGCTAAGGATGTCCAACTGTTGGCTTAGGGTGCTCCCCGGAGGGAGCAGGCCTAAGCCGTCAGCCGGACATTCCCCAAGGGCTCCTGGACTGCGAGAGGGCACAGGCCGGGATGAGGGACCCCTCCTGAGTGCACAATTTTCATGTACCAGGCTTCTAGTTTAATATAAGATAGATAAGAAACCAACACTTTGATCTCACCATTGAAAAAGTCATTCAGCCCAGCTGGCATGACTAAGTGGTTGAGCTATAAATCAGGAGGTCATGGTTCGATTCCCAGTCAAGGCATGTGCTGGGATTTCAGTCTCAATCCTTAATAGGGAGTGTGCAGGAGGCAGCCAATCAATGTTTCTCTCTCATCATTGATGTTTCTATCTCTCTTTCCTCTCCCCTCCTCTCTGAAATCAATAAAAATATATTTTAAAATGTTGATGTTTAAAAAAAATTAAAAGTCATTCAAGTGTTCTCACTCATATGTGGAATCCAATGAACAAAACAGATCCAGAGACATAGAAGCATGGAACAGACTAGCAAATCTCAGAGGGAAGGTAAGGGTGTGGGGGGAAAGATTAACCAAAGAATTTATATACATATATGCATAACCCATACAATAGTGTGGTGAAGGCCGGTTGTGGGGGACAGGGTTGAATGGGTCAATGAGGGGAGAAAGAGGACATCTGTAAAACTTTCAACAATAAAGATAAATTAAAAAGAAAAAGAACGTCATTCTGTGCAATCAGAGGGAGAGAAACTTGGATGTGAAGAGAAGCTATATAGCATTGTAAAAAAAGTAAAAGCATAAACTGAACAGAGATAAGAACTTAGGAATACAGGTAGGGTATAAGGGCAGAAGGAAACCAGTGTACTAGCAAGACTACCCAAATGGTCAAGAGAGTTTATTTTTTACTAGAAGCCTGGTGCACAAAATTCGTGTATGGGGGGAGCAGGTGTCCCTCAGCCCAGTCTGTACCCTTTCCAATCTGAGACCCCTTGAGGGATGTCCAACCACCCGTTTAGGCAGGATCCCACTGGGATCAAGCCTAACCAGGTGGTCAGATATCCCTCTCACAATCCAGGACTGCTGGCTCCCAACTGCCCTCCTCTGCAGGCCTAGCCCCCCCAACTGCCCTCCCCTGCTGGCCTGGTCCCCCCAAACTGCCCTCCCCTGCTGGCCTGGGTCCCCCCCAACTGCCCTCCTCTGAAGGCCTGGTCTCCCCCAACTGCCCTCCTCTGCTGGCCTTGTCTCCCCAACTGCCCTTCCCTGCTGACCTGGGTCCCCCCCAACTGCCCTCCTCTGAAGGCCTGGTCTCCCCCAACTGCCCTCCTCTGCTGGCCCGGTAACCCCTAACTGCCCTCCCTGCTGGCCTGATCGCCCCCAACTCCCCTCCCTTGCTGGCCTGGTCTCCCCCAATTGCCCTCCTCTGCCAGCCTGGTCACCCCCAACTGCCTTCCTCTGCTGGCCTAGTCACCCCTAACTTCCCACAACTGCCCTCCCCTGCAGGCCATCTTGTGGCAGCCATCTTATGTCCACATGGGGGCGGCCATCTTTGACCACATGGGGGCGGCCATCTGTGTCTTGGTGTGATGGTCAATTTGCATATTACTCTTTTATTAGATAGGACTAGCTGGAGATTGTGTTGGGTAACCAAGACAAAAATGAGATCACAATAGCCCTGAACGTTTTTTGAAATGTATATTCCACTGTCATAAACAATGGAAACTGCTGGGGCTGACCAGCAGCCCCTGAATGACAGATGAACAGATTACTCCGACACAGTTTCACTGTGAAAGAGAAGCTAGGGAGAGCCTGGCTATAGCAGCCAGGCAGCCTCTATTGCCTGCCTCGTTGGGCTTTTATTGAAATTTTTATCTTTAGATACAATCAGTAGGGTGAGTAATCTTGGGAGGACACATGTGTTTACATTGTCCTCTAAGCAAGGGCATCCAGGGATTAAGCATAAGGATTCCAGTAAACACCCGGGGGTCTGCATATGCAGACTTGTTTGAAAAGGTCGAGGAATAATTAGGGGTGCCTCCCTCAACACTCCCCTAAGTCTCCCCTAAGTCAGAATTCCGATAAACAGGGCAGGCAGCCTTCCACACACTTCCCTTTTATCAGAATATCCTCCTTACAAACTTTCCAACCAAGTCTCATGTGCTCCCCAACAGGAAACCAACTGTGAGTTCTTAAGAAAAGAATTGATAAACTGATACTAGAACAGGAATCTGGCAACAATAAACAGGAAAGGTTGGGAAGGAATGGGCCTTAAGTGGAAAGCAGACTCACAGAGTTGTGGCAGTAATCCATATCTTTGCTTCCTAATAGTAGCAATAAATGGTGTGATTTAAGTATATTTATACTAGCAGCCCAGTGCACAAAATTCGTGCACTCAGGGGGGTCCCTCAGCCCAGGCTGCACCCTCTCACAGTCTGGAAGCCGTCAGTCAGACACCCTTAGCACTGCCGCTGCTGGGCTCACCAGCCATGAGCCCGGTTCTGGTTGAGCGGCGCTCCCCCTGTGGGAGCAAACTGACCACCAGGGGGAAGCTCCTGCATTGATCCTCTGCCCCCTGGTGGTCAGTGCATGTCATAGCAACCAGCTGTTCTGCCATTCGGTCAATTTGCTTATTAGCCTTTTATGCCTGCGAAATCAGGCCAAAATCAGCTCTCCAACATCCCCCAAGAGGTCCCAGATTGTGAGAAGGCGCAGGCCAGGCTGAGGGATCCCACCAGTGCACAATGGAGGCTGGGGAGGGATGCGGGAGGTTGGCCAGCTGGGGAGGGACTGCGGGAGGGCTCCAGGGCATGTCTGCCCATCTCACTCTGTCCCAATCAGCTGGTTCCCAGCAGCAAGCTAACCTACAGGTCAGAGCTTCTGCCCCCTGGTAGTCAGTGCACGTCACAGTGACTGGTCGACCAGTTGACTGTCTGCCCCCTGGTGGTCAGTGCACGTCATAGCGAGCGATTGAGTGGCCTTAGCATATTATTAGCATATTATGCTTTGATTGAATTGACGACTGGACACTTAGCATATTAGGCTTTTATTATATAGGATTAAAATTAAAAAACTATACAATGTTCAACTACCTACAAGCAAAAATCAGATTCTTCTCATGACTTAAACTCAGAACACTGGATAAATACCCAGTACTACACATTTTGCCCACAGCACAAGCAAACATTACTAAGTGGGGGCTTATAGAAGTCTGCCAGCAGCTAAACTCAGATATCACTGCAACTTCTCACGTTAATTCTTCATAGCACTCATGCCTGTGTTGAGAATCAATTATATCACAGCTTCTCTAAACTAGTTTTCCTATGTTGTGCCCAAGAAGAATGTACTCTTAGATGAACATGGATGGTGAAGAAATTAAGGGAGTCTTTTTCTTTCCATACTTGTGTGGAGCATTTCATTTGCTCTTTTTAAATGACAAACATGCTTACAGAATGTGAAATCAGTGTGTTAGTGCAGCTGTAAATACAGTCTTTGAAGTTCTCTTATACTCAAATGGGGAGGGGGGAGGGCAATTTCAGATCCCATGTACTACTTAGACATTTTCCCTGTGTCATCTCTATAGCTATTTTTTAGACTAATCTGAAAGAAAAACTGCTTGAAAAGTAGCATTTCACTAAAAGGTAATTTTTTTCTTCTTCTTGTCAAGAGTGTTAAAATAAACACTATACTTTTAGCAGATAAATAATAATTCCAAGAGACAGAAAACACTCTTGACATTTTTACAATAACAGGTTATTAATATAATTCACTGTGGCTGAAAGCATGCAGAATACTTTTATAACGCCAGCTGAATAAAGGTTAAGTATATTTTCTGTTTTATTCTGCATCCGACATAAACATCTGTCATACCAAACCACAGACATAAGAACTCTCTTAGCAATCTGTGATTCTCAGAGGAAGATGAGCAATTGAGAAAAGCTCCTCTTCTCTGGATAAACTCCCTATGAATAGACCTGGAAGCCAACACTAAAAGAAGAAATAAAAAAACATCCCAACCAATCTCCAGAGTAATGTCTGCCAAGTGTCACCTGGAAGCCCCCACAACACAATCCCACAGCATCAGAATGGCATTGCGGTCACACATTACATTAACTCGGAGCATAAACAATCAAGGCGATCAGTGCCGGCTCTTCCCACAAAGACACCATTTGTTTTCTGAGCAGCTAAGAAGAGCATGAAGAACGAAAGGTGCATATCTTGAAAACTTTAGACACCTGCGCCTTTCTTGACACTCTCTCCTCAGAATTCTCAGGAAGTTGTGATGTCCAAATGGAAATGAAACCAAGATGGTTTCTACCAAGGAGCTTCCTAAAAATAAGAAAGATGACAGAGAGATGACAGAGGCCCTCCTACTAAAATATTTACAGACGGAAGAATATTTAGGGAAGCTGTTCTTGTTTTCAAAGGCACTTATTCGCTGATTGTGGAATAAGAAGTATAGAGGAATGTACATGTTTCTCAGCGTAAGTGTGCCTTTATCCCATCCACTAAAGGAGAGATTTACAAAACAGATTTGTTTTCCAAAAAGAGTCTGTAGTTTATAAAAAGTGTGTGCCACAGGCTTCTTTTTAAAAGAATACTCCCTGCTGTAGAGAGCACCTGGGAAGGCACATGGGCATTCTTCCTTAATATTAGTCAGCTGAACCCAAGGCGACAGGCAAAGCCACGTCTTGGTTACACATCTTACCAAAAAGGCAGATGTGTTCTCAGCATTGACTCTTATCTTTGCCCAGGTGTAGGGAAGTGGGTTTTGATATGTAAATCCAGTCAAGCACCAGGAATGAATAGGACTCGGGCCTACTCAAGAATGCAAATAATCTCTTTGTCTTGACTTTTGGTGAAACTTCCTGGTATTTGGGGGTATAAAATAAACACGCTGCATCAGCTCTGGGTCACTGTCTCTCCATCAGAAGAGGACAGTGGTCCACCCAGTCCCAGCTTTTTCCTTCTATCTCTGTGTCTTGTCTCTTTCTTTTATTTCTCAATCCCCAGCCCCTCTACTCGAAGAACCGGATCATCTCTCTTTCCGTGCTGGATGCTGAAAAGAGAGACCCTGCCATATCTGGTGCCCAACGTGGTCTGGCCAAGTACAGAGGCAAGAGGCAAGGGGATCGCTCCAAGAAGTGCGCACCACAGATTAAAATAATTAAGGTAAGGAGTGGATTGGTGCAAATTGTATTAACTGGGTGTAAAACATGGGTAATTCAGGGTCTCAGGAAAAAGATCTCTACTTTCAAATGCTTAAAACTATGCTTAAAGCTCAAGGATGCTCTGTTAAGCGTAGTCAGATTCTTGATTTCTTAAGTTTTGTTGATGAAACATGGGAAAAGGTCGGAAAGCAGTTGCATGACTGATACACAGCAGAAGGTCCAGAGAAGATTCCTATTCCTACTTTATTTTTTTTTTTTTTTCTTAGTCATTTTTATTTTATTTTTTTTTTTTACATTTTTTTTAATTGTTTGAAGTATTAAAAATAGTAGTACATATGTCTCTTTTTTTCCCCCATTGACCTCCCCCCACCCTCCCCTTCCCCCCAGTACATGCCTTTACCTGCCCCCCCCCCCCCCCCCAGTGTCTTTTATCCATTGGTTATGCTTATATGCATGCGTACAAGTCCTTCGGTTGATCTCTTACAGCCCCCCTCCCCCCCAAAACCTCCTCTGCCTTCCCACTGTAGTTTGACAGTCTGTTCAATGCTTCTTTGCTTCTGTATCTATTTTTCCCCCCTTTCTTCCCTTTAAAAAATCTTGCCTCTGCAGACTAGAAATAGACATAAAATAACAAATAAATGTTTGAGTCCCAATTTCAATGTCCAACAGTTCTGATTCCCCGTTTCAATGTCAAACAGTTCCTTATGTGTACATGTCAGCAATGATATCTGGATGGTGGGCACATGGTGGCAATGCAGGTCCAACCCTCTCTGGTTTGGTCCAAGGCAAGTGCTGCGTCGCACAGCTTCTGACTGCTAGCGTGGCAAGGCGTCATCAGCGTCTCCCATCTCTGGACTGTTTCTCCTCTTGTCTTCATGGTTGGAGCAGACCTGTCAATTCCTCTCTGTTGCAGGAATCCACATGGTCTTGGAGTTGTTTTCTGAAAATATACAAACATATTCTCGACCAAAAGTTAATAAAGGAATCTTTTCTATATAATTGATTTGGGATCCTTTTTATTTTTGCCCAGATGATTTTCCTTTGTCTTATTTAGACACCATGTGTGTTTTGCTGTTAGCATTACAAATAGAAATTAATTTTGTAAAGTAAAAATTTTCTAGATGTAATTTACTTATAGGATATTTTTCCTTACATGATATTACCCTACTATCCCCCCTTTTTTGATTAATGGAGGCTTTTGTAAATTGTATAATGCAGTCTTGATAACTTTAAATTTTAACTTTTTGCACAAAAATATGACTGCTTTAGTTTCATTGCATGTTCAGGAATTTTACCATGAGATGAACTACCAATAGAAATTTTAGTTAACACTTTAGGAACAGCTTTTTGTCCAGTACAATTAAATTTTCTTGAATATTCACTTATTTGAATTAGCCTATTTAAATTAATCTGAAAACTTGATTATTATTTTACTGTCAAATTTAATACTCTACCAACAATCTTAGTTTACCCTGTAAATATTAGTGGAAAGGATTATTTGCATTCTTGAGTAGGCCCTGAGCATTCTTGGTGCTAGGCTGGATTTAGATATAGGGCAGCTGCTGTCAGCCAAGTCTCTGTCTGTTACTTGGGTCCCAATCTGAGCTGGGCCAAGTCACACTGTCTGTCACCTGTGTCCCGATCTGAGCTGGGCGTGGGAAGCAAAGCAGCCATGGGAGCAGGAGACCTCCCTCAGATGGGGCGAGGGTTCAGGCCCCTGCAAGGTTGGGAGGGTGGGGGTCTGTGCCCCACCTCTGATGATCCCCAAGTTCTCTCCTGATGGCCCCACTGCGACTGTGCCTGTCTTAGGTTGTTCCTTCCCTGAGGAATCTTACCCGTCTCTGGCTAACCAGTCATCCTCCGGGGCCAAGCAGGGTGATGTGAGGTTCAGTTCTGTCTCCTTGGTAGCCTATGCCTCCGTGGCCTCCACGCCCAGCACCTGCCTAGGGATCCCCTGGCCTGCTGGCGGGGCCCCAGAACTGATCACATATCTCGGGGAACTCAGGTTTCTTCTCCAGGGAGGGCCCAGCTCACACAATTGGGCGAGAGACAGATCCATGGTACCAGCCACCACGAGGCTTCAAGCTCAGCATGAACAGAAAGCTCAGGCAACAGCTGAGGGCAACTGGATTGTGAGAAGAGGGTCCCTCTTGGCCCAAAAAGCAAGAGGGGCCAATATAGAATGCTCAAGTGCCTTCCCAGTGCCTTAATTCCTTCTGAAAGGGATTAAATCCTTTCATGTCCTCTTTTTTTTTTTTTTTTTTTTAAATTGCTGCCAAACATTCCAAGAATTAGTTTGTAAGTTTGTTTGGGATAATTGTACAGTATGCTGTTGTAAAATATCTAAAATTATAATGACATTGTAGAATAATATCATGTAAGGATATTCTTTGCTCTAGGCCATGGCAATTCAATTTCAAACTGGCTGACAATTTCTTTTTGTAACTTTATATAAACTTTGTCAGGGAGGCAAAAACACAAATTATTCCCCCATAACCCCCCACCCCCCACTTATGCCCCACCCCCTTGTTGTCTGTGTCCATTGATTGGGCTCATATGCTTGCACACAAGTCCCTTGGTTGATCTCTCCCCCTTATCCCCACCCTCCCCTACCTACCCTGAGGTATGACGTGCTGTTCGACGTTTCTCAGTCTCTGGATCTGTTCTTGTTCATCAGACTATGCCATTCATTATATTCCACAAATGAGTGAGATCATGTGATATTTATCTTTCTCTGCCTGGCTTATTTCACTTAACATAATACTCTCCATATCCATCCATGTTGTTGCAAATGCTAGGAACTCCTTCTTTTTTACCGCCGCGTAGTATTCCATTGTGTAGATATACCACAGTTTTTTAATCCACTCATCTGCTGATGGGCATTTAGGCTGTTTCCAAATCTTAGCTATGGTGAATTGTGCTGCTATGAACATAGGGGTGCATATATCCTTTCTGATTCGTGATTCTAGTTTCTTGGGATATATTCCTAGAAGTGGGATCACTGGGTCAAATGGGAGTTCCATTTTTAGTTTTTTGAGGAAACTCCATACTGTTCTCCACAGTGGCTGCACCAGTCTGCATTCCCACCAGCAGTGCACGAGGGTTCCTTTTTCTCCACATCCTCGCCAGCACTGGTCATTTGTTGATTTGTTGATAAAAGCCATTCTGACAGGTGTGAGATGGTACCGCATTGTTGTTTTGATTTGCATCTCTCTGATGATGAGTGACTTTGAGCAGGTTTTCATATGTCTCTTGGCCTTCTTTCTGTCTTCTTTCGAAAAGTGTCTATTTAGATCAGATGCCCATTTTTTGATTGGGTTGTTTATCTTCTTTTTGTTAAGCTGCATGAGTTCCCTGTAAATGTTGGAGATTAAACCCTTATCGTTGATATCATTGGCAAATATGTTCTCCCATGCAGTGGGCTTTCTTGTTGTTTTATTAATGGTTTCCTTTGCTGTGCAAAAGCTTTTTAATTTGATGTAGTCCCATTTGTTTATTTTCTCTTTAGTTTCCATTGCCCTAGGAGCAGTATCAGTGAAGAAGTTCCTTCGGCATATGTCTGAGATTTTTCTGCCTGTGGATTCCTCTAGTATTTTTATGGTTTCCCGTCTTATGTTTAAGTCCTTTATCCATTTTGAGTTTATTTTTGTGTATGGTGTAAGTTGGTGATCTAGCTTCATTTTTTTGCATGTATCTGTCCAATTTTCCCAACACCATTTGTTGAAGAGACTGTCTTGACTCCATTGTATGTTCGTGCCTCCTTTGTCAAATATTAATTGAGCATAGTTATTTGGGTCAATTTCTGGGTTCTCTATTCTATTCCATTGATCAATATGTCTGTTCTTGTGCCAGTACCAGGCTGTTTTAAGAACAGTGGCTTTGTAATATAGCTTGATATCCGGTATTGAGATCCCACCTACTTTGTTCTTCTTTCTCAGGATTGCTGCAGCTATTCGGGGTCTTTTTTTATTCCAGATAAATTTTTGGAAAGTTCGTTCTAGGTCTGTGAAATATGTCGTTGGTATTTTAATGGGAAGTGCATTGAATTTATAGATTGCTTTGGGTAGTATGGACATTTTAATGATGTTGATTCTACCAATCCATGAACATGGTATGTTCTTCCATCTGTTTATGTCTTCCTCTATCTCTTTTTTCAATGTCGTATAGTTTTCCACGTATAGGTCTTTTACCTCCTTAGTTAAGTTTATTCCTAGGTATCTTAATTTTTTTGGTGCGATGGTAAATGGAATTGCTTTTTTAGTCTCTTTTTCTGTAAGTTCACTATTAGTGTATAGGAATGCCATAGATTTCTTGGCATTAATTTTGTATCCTGCTACATTGCCGAATTCATTTATTAAGTCTAGTAATTTTTTGATGGAGTCTTTAGGGTTTTCTATGTACAATATCATGTCATCTGCGAATAAGGACAGTTTTACTTCTTCTTTTCCAATTTGGATGCCTTTTATTTCTTCTTCTTGTCTGATCGCAATGGCTAATACTTCCAGCACTATATTGAACAGGAGTGGTGAGAGTGGGCATCCCTGTCTTGTTCCTGTTCTTAGGGGAAATGGTTTTAGTTTTTGCCCATTGAGTATGATGTTGGCTGTTGGTTTGTCATATATGGCTTTTATTATGTTCAGGTATGATCCTTCTATTCCCACCTTGCTGAGAGTTTTTATCAAGAAAGGGTGTTGGATTTTGTCAAATGCTTTTTCTGCATCAATTGATATGACTATGTGGTTTTTATCTCTCAATTTGTTTATGTGATGTATCACGTTTATTGATTTGCGAATATTGTACCATCCTTGCATCCCCGGGATAAATCCTACTTGGTCGTGGTGTATGATCTTTCTGATGTACTGCTGGATTCGATTTGCTAGAATTTTGTTGAGGATTTTGGCATCTATATTCATGAGGGATATTGGCCTAAAATTCTCTTTCATTGTGTTATCTTTATCTGGTTTTGGTATTAGGGTGATGCTGGCTTCATAGAAGGAGCTTGGAAGTGTTCCTTCCTCTTGAATTTTCTGGAATAGTCTGAGGAGGACAGGTTTTAGTTCTTCCTTGAATGTTTGGTAAAACTCCCCTGTGAAGCCATCTGGCCCCGGGCTTTTGTTTCCTGGAAGCTTTTTGATGACTGCTTCAATTTCTTCCATAGTTATCGGCCTATTGAGATGCTTAGATTCTTCTTGATTGAGTTTTGGAAGGTTATATTTTTCTAGGAATATGTCCATTTCCTCCAGGTTGTCCAATTTGTTGGAATAGAGCTGTTCATAGTATTTTTTAACAATCCTTTGTATTTCGGTGGGGTCTGTTGTTATTTCTCCTCTTTCATTTCTGATTTTGTTTATTTGGGTCCTCTCTCTTTGCTTCTTGGTGAGCCTGGCTAGAGGTTCATCAATCTTGTTTATCCTTTCAAAGAACCAGCTCTTGGTTTTGTTGATCTTTTGTATTGTTTTTTTGGTCTCTATGTCATTCATTTCTGCTCTGATCTTTATTATGTCCTTCCTTCTGCTCACTGTGGGCTTTTCTTGTTGCTCTCTTTCTAATTCTTTGAGTTGTTGAGTTAGATCATTTATTAGCATTTTTTCTTGTTTTTTGAGGTAGGCCTGTAGAGCTATAAACTTCCCTCTCAGGACTGCTTTCATTGTGTCCCATAGCAATTGCATTGTTGTGTTTTTATTGTCATTAGTCTCCAGGATGTTTTTAATTTCTTCTTTGATCTCATTGATCACCCAATCATTGTTTAATAGGATGCTATTCAGCTTCCAAGTGTTTGAATTTTTTGGAATGTTTTTATTATAGTTTATTTCTAATATTATGCCATTGTGGTCTGAGAAAATGCTTGATATGATTTTAATCTTTTTGAATTTGGGGAGACTTTGCTTGTGACCCAGTATGTGGTCTATTTTTGAAAATGTCCCATGTGCACTTGAGAAGAACGTATATTCCGTGGCTTTGGGGTGAAATGCTCTGAAGATGTCAATTAGGTCCATTTGATCTAGTGCGTCATTTAGAATTGCTGTTTCTTTGCTGATTTTTTGTCTAGAGGATTTATCCAGCGATGTCAGTGGTGTATTAAAGTCTCCTACTATGATTGTATTGTTGTCGATCTCTCCCTTGATGTCTTCTAGGAGTTCTTTTATGTATTTGGGTGCTCCTGTATTGGGTGCATATATGTTTACCAGAGTTATATCTTCTTGTTGAATTGCTCCCTTCAGTATTATGTAGTGGCCTTCCTTATCTCTTGTTATGGCCTTTACTTTGAGGTCTATTTTATCAGAGATAAGTATCGCAACCCCAGCTTTTTTCTCATTTCCATTTGCCTGAAAAATGTTTTTCCATCCCTTCACTCTCAGTCTGTGTGAGTCCTTTGCTCTGAGGTGGGTCTCTTGTAGACAGCAAATATATGGGTCATGTTTTCTTATCCATTCAGCTACTCTATGTCTTTTGATTGGTGCATTTAATCCATTTACGTTTAATGTTATTATTGACAAGTACATGTTTGTTGTCATATTTTTCCTTAGTGTTTGTGTTTCTTTTTGCCTTTCTCTTTCTTCTTTTTACAGCAGTCCCTTTAGCATCTCTTGCATTGCTGGCTTGGTAGTGATAAACTCTCTTAGCCCTTTTTTGTCTGTGAAGCTCCTGATTCCACCTTCAATTTTGAATGATAGCCTTGCTGGGTATAGTATTCTTGGATTCAAACCCTTGCTTTGCATCACTTTGTATATTTCATTCCATTCCCTTCTGGCCTGGTATGTTTCCGTTGAGAAATCAGTTGATATTCTAATAGGAGAGCCCTTGTAGGTAACTTTCTGTCTCTCTCTGGCAGCCTTTAAGATTCTTACTTTGTCGTTAGTGTTCGCCAATTTAATTATGATGTGTCTTGGTGTTGGTCTTTTGGGGTTCAACCTGTTTGGGACTCTATGTACTTCTTGGACTTGCATAGTTTTTTTCTTGCCAATATCAGGGAAGTTTTCTGTCATTATTTCTTCAAACAGGTTTTCTATTCCTTGCTTCTCTTCTTCTCCTTCTGGTATCCCTATTATTCTAATATTGTTTCGTTTTGTGTTGTCCCAAAGCTCTCTTAGGCTCTCCTCTTGCTTTTTAAGTCTTCTTTCCAGTTGCTGCTGTGTTTGTGTGTTTTTTCCTACCTTGTCTTCTAATTCGCTGATGCGGTCCTCAGCCTCTTCTAGTCTACTGTTTAAGCCTTCCAATGTGTTCTTTATTGCAGCTATGTCATTTTTCATCTCTTCTTGGTTTCTTTTCATGTTGGTAACATTCTCATTCAGCTCCTTATAGTTCTCATTGAGTTGTGTGTATTTGTCATTGAGTTGTGTGTATTTGTCATCCATCCGTTTAAACATCCTTATAACCATTACTCTGAATTCTTTGTCTGTTAAGTTACTAGCCTCAATTTCATTTAACTCCCTCTCTGGTGATTCCTCTTTTTCTTTCCTTTGGGAGTTGCTTTTTTGTCTCCCCATGTTTTCCTGTAATGTTTTAATTGTAGATCCAATTGCTTTGCTACCCAGGTTCTTTTGGTGATGGTGTTACTGGTGTAATCTCTTAGTTCTCCTGGGCTTGGTAATCTAGTGCAGCTCCCTACTTGAGCTATTTGGGTTCTCTTGATGTAGGCCTTCGAGCTTGAGAGGCACAACTGCAGTATCTAGAAATCAGCAGCCGTGGAGGGGAGTATCCCAATTTTTGCTGTCTTGCACCCTTAATTGAAATCACACGTGCCTAGTGGGGACTCACAATGGCACCAAGGAACTGTCTGTCGGGGTGATGTGGCTCAGGGGGCCTGCACTCTGGAAAGGTGTGACTGTGATGCCCAGAATTCTGTAGTTATGGGGTGGGCAGACTCAGCTGTCACTGCTGCACCTGTGGTGGATAGGCGCTTACTCCCATTGGCGGCTCACAGGAGCACCCGCCTTTAAGTTTGCCAGCGAGGCACACTGAAGCACTCTGAAGGGCTCTGGCAGTGTAGCTGTGTAATTAAGGTGCTTAACTTTTAAAGATTTCTCTTTAGGGCAGATCCTATAGCCTCAGGGAGTATTCAGGTTCCACGGTGTTAATCAGTGTGAGATCTGGGTGTGGCTATATTGGTTGCCTGGAGACTGGAGGGAGGGGCTATCTCTCAGGAGAAAATGGCGACGGGGGCCTAGATATGACTCAGCACCAGACTCGCTTCCACCTCTCCTGGACCATCCGCTGCCTACTCTCCCCAGATTCCACAACCCCACTCCCTCCTCTGCACCTCAACTACAGGTAAGCGTCTGTATCCTAAGGGTCCTACGAACCAGGTTCAGTGGAGAAAGGCGCAGGCCCCAGCTCAAGGAGGGACCACGTCTCTGCAAGTTCCTTTCTTGCTGGCACTGCGCGGTCCGGCAGCTCTTCAGGGTTGCCTTAGAGCTCAGATCCCAAATCCAGACTCCAAGGTCTAAAATCCCCTACCTCCCGCAATCCCGTGGACCCCCTTTTTTTTTTTTTTTTTTTCTTCAGTCAGACGCTTTGCCTGTCCTCAGGGACGCGGCTTGGCGCTGTGTAGTTTCTCCCTTACCTGGGCTCAGAGGTCCAGCCGATTCTAATGCCTAGATCTTTGACTTTACCTTTATCGGGGGATCTCTGACCTTCCAAGCAGCAAACTGTCTCACCAGCTGCGCCTCCTTTGCCAATTCAGGCTGGATTCCACTCGTTTCAGCTGCTCCCTCTATCTGCTCCGGGACAAGGCTCAGGACACGTCCGTCTATTCTGCCGCCATTTTTTCCCTCCTCCTATTCCTACTTTAATTCGTGATGGCCTTGATCCAGCTCAGGAGAGTTTAAGAATGTCTAAGTGGGATGTGGCCATGCTTTACAGCCTACAGTGGAGGGGTGCAAATCTCTAAGAATACCCTCCCCCGTGTCTCCTCCACCTCCACGTGTGGCTCCTGCTACCGCAGTTAAGAGCTCACCTGATAAAGATTTATCTCGTAATTATGAGCAGGAGCTAGAGTTTGAGGCAGAGCGGGACAAGTATCACTGTGAGCGGAGTAAGAAAGGTTTTGCTCACAGCTGTCCAGCCTTTATAGCTGGATGCTGGCACTTGGCCAAAAGTGACTTCATATTTCATTTTGTTGGAGGCTCAAACTACTTGTATTAGGCTGAACCAAGCAGAAAGGATTAAAGGAATTTCTCAGCAACTGCCAATAATTCTTTATCTTAAAAAATCTTTTTCTTTCCTTACAAAATAAAAATAAATAAAAAACAGTAGACGCCAGACCATTACTGAATTTCCCCCCAAAGCAAGAAGGAGGTGGGGGAAGGGAGACACATGGCAATCCAATATGGACGCCCACTCCCTGAGAAAGCCATTTTAAAAGGTCTCATCTTTGCAATGATTAAAGATGGCGGACTTGATCTGGGAGAAAATACAGGCTGGCTTCCCAAGGCAATCTCTTAAAAAAAAAAAAAAAAAAAAAATGTGGCTCTTTTAAAATTTCCCGCCCAGAGGCAAGTAACCAGCAAGGAAGTAGATAGCAAGTTTGCATTTGAATAGCTACAGGTTTGCTTCTTGAGTTCCCCAGCAGAAAAATTATGGTCATTTTATAAGTCAAGCAGCTGGGCCTGGCCTGTTTTGCTTGCCAGCCTCAAGCTCGGTTTTCCAGAGCTGCTGGAAACTTAGAAACTTCGAAGTTTACTAAATCAAATGATAAAAACATATATCTAAATATATTGAAATGATATAATACTGAAATGTTGATCTGAGTATGCCTGGTATGAAGTCTAGAGGATAGAATTTAATCTATAAATTGAATATGCCTTGTATTTTATTTGAAATGTATCCTTAAAAATATAAAAGTATTATTGATTTGAGAAATGCTAAGTATTTAACTTGCTACCTAAAATTTGAAGCTCTAGAAGTTTAGGTATCAAGTTAAATTGGGAGAAATTGTGGTAACTAAATGCCTAGAGTATAGAAATTTTTTCTTGAGAAAATAATTTTTGTGTTTTCTCTGATAATTAGGAATTCAAAATGTTACTTATTGTCTAATTAAAAATAGGATTAATTCTGTGATCCAGTTTAAATTTAATTGATATTCTTTAAGATAATTTAAGTACATAATCTTTAAATCATATATATAAATATTTGATCTTTCCAAGTTTATTTCAAGACTTTGAGGATAACTTTTGGACATTTCACGGGCCCTGAAATGTTTTTCAAAAGTCTGTTCTCAAATACTTTTTAATTAAACCGATTGATACTTGAAATCGCATGGAAAGCTTTATCAAATAAAAATTGATAATTGTATTTTACTTATATACGTATATTAAATGTTATGAAGGTTTTGGCCTCTTAGAAGGGCAAAATAAAGTAACAATATATTTCTTAAATATAGCCAAATTTTTCAACAGCAGTAGAATTTCAAGAAAGACAAAAGCCCCAAGCAGCCTGCATTTTGAATGGGCTGGGGGTGGAGCAGCATTTGTGCTTTGTGAATCAGACCTATAAGTTTACTAAATTTGCTTGCTTTGCTTTTTCAATAAAAATACCTACTTAAATTACTTTATAAATTAGCTTTTTAAAATATAATCAAGGTCTCATATAAATTAAGTTATATAAAAGCCAATATTTTTATAAACAATTAAATGCTAATAAAGCCACCAGAAACACCTAGTGAAATTTCTGTTTGTCTGCGATATAATTTTGACTGTCTATCTTTTAGTGTTTTTGTTTTGCTTTTCCCTTGTTTATTGAGAAGAAGCAAACCATCTTTTCTGTGAAAGAACAGTTTAGAAGCCACCATGGGGACTGCCTGACTTGGCAGCCGCCATGTTGGCCTCATGGCTTGCTGCTCCCATGGGGGCCGCCATCTTGAAACAGCAAAGGCCAACCTCTCCCTTTGAATAAGCCAATGTCTTTGTAAGCAATTTGATTAAGTCTTCTAAGAAAGTTACTGAGACCTCCCATAATCCCTCTGTATATGCAAATAAGCCTAAGGGGATACTCTTTAAAAATAAAATTGTAAATTTAATAAAAAGGAGAAATTTGAAAATTTTGAAATCCCTTCCACTAATATTTACAGTGTAAACTAAGATTGTTGTTAAATTATTAAATTTGATAGTAAAATAGTAGAGTTTTTCTTCAAACATCTGAAGGACTGTAATGAAAAGTCAATATATTTGGCCTCATAAACTGAAGTAAATAATTTGTTTTTGCCTGCCTGACAAAGCTTATGTTAAGTTAAAGACTTATTGCAGAGACTTCGGAGAGAGACAAAATGGCGGCGGAATAGACGGACGTGTCCTGAGCCTTGTCCCGGAGCAAATAGAGGGAGCGGCTGAAACGAGTGGAATCCAGCCCGAATTGGCAAAGGAGGCGCAGCTGGTGAGACAGTTTGCAGCCGGGAAGGGCAGAGATCCCCCGATAAAGCAAGCCACCCATGAAAAACACACATGGTGTCTAAATAAGACAAAGGAAAATCGTTTGGGCAAAAATAAAAAGGACCCCAAATCAATTATATAGAAAAGATTCCTTTATTAACTTTTGGTCAAGAATATGTTTGTATATTTTCAGAAAACAACTCCAAGACCATGTGGATTCCTGCAACAGAGAGGAATTGACAGGTCTGCTCCAACCACGAAGACAAGAGGAGAAACAGTCCAGAGATGGAAGACGCTGACGACGCCTTGTCACGCTAGCAGTCAGCAGCTGTGTGACGCAGCAGGTTGCCTAGGACCAAACCAGAGAGGGTCGGACCTGCATTGCCACCATGTGCCCACCATCCCGATATCATTGCTGACATGTACACATAAGGGAACTGTTTGACATTGAAACAGGGACTCAGAACTGTTGGACATTGAAATTGGGACTCAAACATTTTTTGTTATTATATGTTTATTTCTAGTCTGCAGAGGCAAGATTTTTTAAAGGAAAGAAATGGGGGGGAAAATAGATACAGAGGCAAAGCAGCATTGAACAGACTGTCAAACTACAGCGGGAAGGCAGGGGAGGTTGCGGGGGGGGGGCTGTAAGAGATCAACCGAAGGACTTGTAAGCATGCATATAAGCATAACCAATGGATACAAGACACTGGTGGGGGGGGGGGGCAGGTAAAGGCATGTACTGGGGGGTAGGGGAGGCCGGGGGGAGGTCAATAGGGAAAAAAAAGGAGACATATGTACTACTATTTGTAATACTTCAAACAATTAAAAAAAAAACTCAGAAAAATAAAAGACTAATTGCAGAAGTTTGATTAATATCATTTATTGTCCATAATCTAGGACAAGTGAAGTTAAAAAATCAGCTTTATTTCAGATTAATTTAAATTGGGTAATTAAATAAATGAATATTCAAAAATAAAAACTTAATTGTATTGGACAAAAACTGTTCCTGAAGTATTAACTAAAATCTTTTACTGATAGTTCATCTCATAGTAAAATTGCTTAACATGCAATGAATCCAAAGCAGTCATATTTCTGTGCAAAAATAAAAAGTTACTAAGACTGCATTAAAAAATTTTACAAAAGCCTCATAATGAAATAAAAAAGGGGTTAGTAGAATAATATCCTGTAAGAAATATCCTGTAAGTAAATCAAGCCTTAATTGCTTTAATTTTTTTTACTTTAAAAGTTATTTTTCATTTATAATGCTGATAACAAGA
Source organism: Plecotus auritus (assembly GCF_963455305.1). Lineage (NCBI taxonomy): Eukaryota > Metazoa > Chordata > Mammalia > Chiroptera > Vespertilionidae > Plecotus > Plecotus auritus. The sequence goes on along the minus strand of NC_137774.1, from coordinate 97,900,177 downwards.
CACCCATAAAATCTTATGGTGTCAAAATAAGCCAAAGAAAAATCATCTGGACAAAAATCAAAAGGATCCCAAGTCTAATTTATAGAAAAGATTCCTTATTAACCTTTGGTCAAGAATGTTTATATATTTCCAGAAAACTCCTCCAAGCCCCTGTGGATTTCTGCAACAACAGATCCCGGAGAGGAACTGACAGGACTGCTCCAGCCACAGAAAAAGCAGTGGCCCCCGAGAACAGAGGAGAAACAGTCCAGAAATAAAGATGGTGAAGACGCCTTGCCATGCTAGCAGTCAGCAGCTGTGCATTGCTGCAGGTTGCCCAGGGCCAAGGGCAAAGAAGGTCAGTGTGCGCACTTCCAGACCATGTGTGCGCACCCTTCTGCATAGAAGTCTGCATGTTTGATGTTTTGTGTTCTACCAGGACCCCTGACTTGAGGGGCTTGCCTTATTTCTAACACAGGGAATGGTATTACTGCCACATTAAAAGAGATGTTATACCTCAGGCATTAACCATTTTTACAGATGGATCCAGTTCTGGAAAGGCTGGATCTACTGCAGCAGATCCCCTTATATTTCAGTAGAAATACAAGCTCTTATTTATGCCTTAACAGATATTGCTACAGAGCCCATCAACGTATAGTAATAGCAGAACCCCTTATATTTCAGTAGAAATACAAGCTCTTATTTATGCCTTAACAGATATTGCTACAGAGCCCATCAACGTATAGTAATAGCACTTATGTGGTAAGTATGGCCAAAATTATGAAAACAGCTACTATAGGGAACACTAATTCGGAGGAACTTTTCATTTATTTTTCAGCCTTCAAAATGTTATTTGAGAACGACAATTTCCATGTTTTATTGGAAGCAATGTCCTCAGTGTGTTTCCACCTCCTGTGCCAACTTTAGGGGTAAATCCCCGAGGACTTAAACCTAATCAAATCTGGCAAAATGGATGTCACTCAATAGTGGAAAGAGCCAATTGTACTCTTAAAATCAATTACTAAAACAAAAAGGGGAGACGGATGTTATGTGTCACCTCAAAACAAACTCAGTCATGCTCTTTATACTTTAAAGTTTTTGAATTGTGATGCACAGGGTCGTACAGCAGCCGAAAGCCATCAGGCCTCCTGTACAATAGCCTCCACCGAGTTAGCTAGGTGTAAGGAAGCACAAACCAGACAAGAGTTTTATCAGATTCGGTAATAATGTGGGGAAGAGGTTGTGTTTTATATCTTTCCAGAAGGAGCAGTGCAGCCAATTTGGGTGACTGAGCGTTACGTCCGTCACCACGATGGACCCAGAAAAGCTCCTTGTCCCTTCATTCAAAAGGACTGAGAGCTGCCCTGATGAAAGCAAAGTGGAAGAAGAAGAAAACTGAAAGCTACACAAGGGACTGAGGTGCCAACATGGGGTCATCTGAAGAAGTTAACGATTGAAGCCCAGCTGATAAGTAGAAAAGCAAGAAGTTGAAGCTACGTCTTCAACCATATTCCTGCCTATGCTAGCATTGGTTAGCTGCCAGTCTTCTGCAAAGTCTTGTGCAGCCAAGTCCGAGGACTCTGAGTAAATATACACCAGCAGCAAAAGAAACTTTCTTTCATTTAGTAGCTAAAAATGTTAATATGTCTGGAGTTTTGATTTCTCTCTTATTGCTGTGTTGCAATGGCATTGTTTTGTTATTATTTTAATAGCCAGAGTTTTGCTCTTGACATTCAAGTTTTAAAATGATAACATTTATATAGTTTGGTTTTTGCATTGGCATTGTTTGCAATTGTTTTTAATCAGAGCTTTGTTCTTGATGTTTAAATTTTACTTTTATTATAGTAGCTTAAAAACAAAAAAGAGTGAGATGTAGAGAGCACCTGGGAAGGCACATGGGCATTCTTCCTTAATATTAGTCAGCTGAACCCAAGGCGACAGGCAAAGCCACGTCTTGGTTACACATCTTACCAAAAAGGCAGATGTGTTCTCAGCATTGACTCTTATCTTTGCCCAGGTGTAGGGAAGTGGGTTTTGATATGTAAATCCAGTCAAGCACCAGGAATGAATAGGACTCGGGCCTACTCAAGAATGCAAATAATCTCTTTGTCTTGACTTTTGGTGAAACTTCCTGGTATTTGGGGTATAAAATAAACACGCTGCATCAGCTCTGGGTCACTGTCTCTCCATCAGAAGAGGGCAGTGGTCCACCCAGTCCCAGCTTTTTCCTTCTATCTCTGTGTCTTGTCTCTTTCTTTTATTTCTCAATCCCCAGCCCCTCTACTCGAAGAACCGGATCATCTCTCTTTCCGTGCTGGACGCAGAAAAGAGAGACCCCGCCATACCCTGCCGCTTTTAAAATTAGTCCATTTACAAAAATGTGAATTCACCACAATTCTCCAGAAATGCATGTGCTAGCTAAAACAAGGCACACCTACTGAAAACTCAGGTCTGACTCTTAGGCCCAGGAAACGTATTTCAGGCTCTTTAGTAAAGTAAAACAGCATTTGGAGTTAATAATCACTGGCTTGGATTACTAACCTGGCAAAAAGCAAGACAACTCCTGAAACCTTCCATTCTCCTTCTGTAGGCACTGACAGCCCCCCACCACACACACACATAATCCACCTGTTTAGTCTACCCTAGGATACAAAAAAGGCAGGCCTCCCCTTTCCTAAACGTTTTTGGCTCCCGCAATAGGATATGCATGTCCAGCCACGCCCCACCTGCTGCCATCCCCCAATTCAGGGCTTTTCCACATGGCCTTGCTGTTCCCTCCAGCTCTCTCTCTCCACAGCGCCTTTCCTCTCACTTCTCAGCTCCTTTCTTCTCTGATGCAACTGGCAACACTCCCAGGCTGGGTCAGTTCTCACTCATACTCTCTCAGGGCCACCTGCACTTTTCCTACACAGCATTTGTCCAGAGTGTGCATTTAACTACCTGGGATTCTTTGGTAAATATCTTCCCTAGTCCAGGTTTCTGGGGCAGAGACTAGGGTTATCTTACCCCAGGCCTGGTGCCATGCATGGCACATAGTGGGTTGGAAAATAAAAAGATTTACTGAATGAGTAAATAAACCCTTTTCTCTCTCCTCCATTTTATTCATTATTTTAATTCTTTATCAGTAAAACTTTATTTAAACATACATACCTATTACCTTACTGTCTACACCCATTCCTTTCTGAACTCTCTTTAATCTCCTATACCTATGGCTCTACTGAAACCGATCTCCCATGCTTTCCAACAAAACTCTCCTAATGGATACGTCCATTGGCCACCTCAAGCTTCATCCCCTTTTGCTTCCCTTCAGTGGATGTTGCTGACCTGACCACCTTCCCTTGTTTGCTTCCAACTTATCATGTCCCTGACTCTTTCTCTTTTTTTTAATATTTTTTATTTTTATTACAAAGAGGAAGGGAGAAGAGAGAGATAGAATCATCAATGGTGAGAGAGAATCATTGATCGGCTGCCTCCTGCACACCCCACACTGGGGATCAAGCCCACAAACTGGGCATATGCCCTGACAGGAAATCGAACCGTGCCCTCCTGGTTCATAGGTCACCACTCAACCACTGAGCCACACAAGCCTAGCTCTTTGACTCTTTCTTCCACTCCTTCCTGTCTCCCTTTATTTTTTCTTGCATTTTCTCAAGATAATCACCTTCCTTCTCTTCCTTCTGTACTCTCTATCTCTGTTAATAATATTACCATTCTCCCAGTCCCCAAATTTTAAAGTGGTCCCTCCCAGAAATTCATTTAATCAATGGCATAGGTTCCCTCCAGGGAAGATTCCTACTGCTAAAGTTTTACTTCAAGTTCTCCATAAGACTTACTCTGGGACCAATTCAACTTGCCTCATCACTCTAGTCTGTTCTACCTTTTTCAAAGGCAACCCAGCCACATCATCCCTCCTTCCCATTGCCACAAATACCAAATACAAAAGCCTCAGCTTCACTCTCAAAGACCTCATGACACTGACCCCTGGAAAAATGAATAATTCCTAAACACACCTGGCAGTTCCCTACTTCCATGCCTTTAGTCATAAACCATTGCAAAACATCACCAAATGTAAAAAGAAATCCTATATAATAAAAGGCTAATGTGTAAATTGTCCCCTCAACCGGGAGTTCCACCGGCAGTTTTACCAGGAGTTTGACCAGGGGGTGGGCCGGCCAGCCAACTGCCTGCAGCCCCTCCCCCCAACCGGCCCGATCAGCCCGATCAGGGTGGGCCGGCGGGACCCCACCCATGCATGAATTCATGCACTGGGCCTCTAGTAATCGTATAAAAGTGGTAGAAGTTTATGAAAGAGTCAAAAACTGGGATTAGTTTATGACAAAATTTAGCTATAGGAATGTTTTAGCATTGTTTAAAATAAAGACTAAAAATAAATAAAAACTGAACAAACTAGATATCTGCAGCATGAGATTGATGGAGTAAATTATAGCCTAGCCCAGCCGTGGGCAATCTACGGCCCGAGGGCCGGATCCGGCTGTTCTATCCGGTTCTCTTGGTCTCCCCTCTGCTCCTTTACTTTGAATTTATATTAGTTCACACAAACACTCCATCCATGCTTTTGTTCCGGCCCTCCAGTCCAGTTTAAGAACCCATTGTGGCCCTCGAGTCAAAAAGTTTGCCCACCCCTGGCCTAGCCATACAATGAAATGTGCTTCAGGCACTAGATATTGGAAGCATATTTCTTAACATAAAAAGTTGTATTCAAACACAAGTAAGAGTTCAGTATAATTCACTTTGTATTTTATATGTGATATACACATATTTATTAATATTCTGTAAGATAACATGCCAAAAAATGTAATAGTGCCCATTAGGTGGTATAAGTTATATATTTCATCCTCCTTTTTATGATTTATACAAATTTTATATATATTTCATTTTTCTACAGTGAACATGTACTTTTTTTTAATGTTGTCTATATTAAAAGGAAAGAATGGGACCAGTAATTGTTAAAGGAAGATGGGAGGTGAGGAAAGGACAAATAGGTATATGTAAAGCAAAGACTAATTAAAATTACAGCTACAAGACTGTCTGTAGTGCACAAAAGAGAATGATATTTCAAAGGAAAGATTATTCTTATCATTATGTAAATAATTTTTTCATTCCCACACACTAGAATTTTCAGGTAGACATTTCAACAGGAAAGCAAAGTGTAAAGAGTCAAAGAGTGATGAAAGCATAAAGGGGGACAATAAGGTGGGGGTGGGGAGAGTTACCTGTAAAAGAGAGAACATAGAACAGTTCACAATTAATAAACTAGTACAGATCCCAAGTTAGCATTTCCCCAAAAACTCACTCTTATTACGACCTCTCTGTGAAGTCTTCACTTGAATCTCAACAGCCCACTTTTACCAACAAGGACACTAAGACTCAAACAAAACAGATAACTTGTTTGGGGATGAGAACTCATAAAGGGCCAGGTTTGAATGTGAATATGCATACAAGTTCTTCTAACACCACAGTCCATCCACATGTCATTTTTTATCAAATTAATGTAACATACGTGAATAAATCTCAGAGGAAAATATGCTCTCTGAGAAAGTAAAAGTATATTGCATGTTGGAATAGATTTTAGAAATAAGTGGAATAACAGTGACACCAACAAATTAAATTAAAAATCTAATTGATCATCTGGGTGAGAGATAGTCGCAAAGAGAACAACACTGATTTAAGAAAGTTGCCCTTTAAACTTGACTTTAAAATATATTTAATGTAAAATTTAAAGGTACTACAACTAGTAAACTTATTTATAGTTTATTCAGAATCTGTAAAATTGCATTTTTCAAGTTCTGTATTCTGCTTCTGGTTATTATGGTGTTTTGCACCAGAAAGTTTGTTATAAAAAAAAAAATTTAAGGTAACACTATATCATGAATTTTTCCCTGAAAAGAAAAAAGGATTTATACAGGTTGTAGCAAAACTAGGTTTACAACTGTGAGTATGGGAAACACAGTTTATTCTTGTATTATTATTCATTAATTATTGTATTATTTTCATATAAACAACTGTACACCGACTTTTGCCCCAGCCTATATATATAATAGACATAAAATGTGTTGAAAAAAATTATTTCATATGAAATTAATATTAGCAATTTATATAGTGACAAATAAAATGTTAAAGAGATAAGCTTTTGAACAATTCTATAAGTATTAGAAAATTTTTACATAGCTACTCAAAAAAAAGCCATTTGATATTTTCCTATAAAAGGGCATTTCAATGTGTTAATTATCTTGACCTTGGTAATCATTCCACAATGTATATGCATATCAACTCATCACACTGGACACTTTAAATATATACAATTATATTTTTCAATTATTCCTCAATAAAGTTGGGGGTGGGGGGGGGCATTTCAACACACTAGAAGTCACAACGACCTGAGCTTCTCATTTTCCAGACAATGCACAAGGACAGTTGAATTGAAATCATAAAAAGTGTCCATAAAAATGTTAAAACTGACAGATTTTAATAAAATATAATTTTACTTTATTACATTTTATGCATAATGTTATCTTAGTTCAAAATTTACGTAGGCCAGTCCTTTATAATTCATTTACAAAGCTATGGGGAACAGTAGAAAGGACATTAATCTGAATGGGGAGTGGGGGTGGACTGTGGGGCTTGAGCAAGGAAGTGGAGCTCAGAGCAAAAAAAAGGGGGGGGGGGAGAAGGGGTAGAAAGAGAGAGAGAGAGAAACCATGGCACAGACCAGTATCTGGAGGTGTCCTCACAACCAAAGCTCTCAGTCATACCTTGTATTACTGTGATTCTGCCCTGGGTAAATCAGGAGGGGATCAACCAGTGCCTCCAGTTGCTCACTTTCAATGAAAATAAAATGCTAGTTCAAGTCTACTAGACCCCTTGAGAGACCCAGCCACCCAAACTATCCCTAGGATCTATCTTAATTTGCATAAAAGATAAAGAAAAGTATTTTGAATTAATGTAGGTTGTAGCAAGCATGTTCATTTCAAACAGACTTAAAAGAGCAATGTTTTACCTGCAATATGTGTATAAAATGTTTATGACTATATTTTCACCTCATAGGACATTTCTAGGAGAAGCTATGTGGTGCTGTGCACAAGATATAAAACTTGGCATGAATAGCCCTAGCATCCAAGGTAAGGTCTACCATTGGCCAGACAGGTGAACCTGAACAGTCATTTAGCCCTCTGAGCTTTGTCTTTCCAATCTGTATTTTTCTTCCAACCCTTATATTGCATACTGTTCAGGATGATGTCACTATTTTTTAAATAATTTTTAAAAATATTGTAGTATCTTTACTTTTAAAAAAGGCGGGGTGTGGGAAAGCATGGCTAAAAAGCACATATGTAAAAAAGCAGTTACTTCTCATTAATCAAAACATGGTGAGTTGGCTGATTCAATGAAGACCGAAAATGAAATTCCCTGTTCTTTAACAAAAAATTTCAACTTTCAAATCACTGTAAGCTCATCATAAATGAGAAAACAAAATTTTAGCATAAAATAATCTTTATATTAAAAGGGTTAATAAGTCATTCTGGCACCATAATCAAAAGACTAGACTAGTTTTAAGACCAAAAATTAATTGAATTCCAGAAATGTGCTTCCTGCCTTGCTTGAACATCTCCTTGCTATTGAAATAGAGAAAAGGCATGCGAGTGAGAATCAATTGTATGACCAGTTTGTAATATATATTGCTTTGAATTAGATGTTATTTAATTTGCCATGACTGTTGCATCTCCAGAAATTCAGTAGGAGCTTAGCTGTTAAGATAAATTCAAGCATAGAGTTCTTTTGTTAATCATCAATGACCCCATTTCACCAAAATTAAATTTCCACAGCTGCCAACCACAAAAGTTCAGTTGCCTTCAGAATGGGATAGCTGGAGTCTAATCCAATAATGAACACAGTAGTTCACCTTTAGCTATAAACAATCACTTGAAGGGTGTAACCCTTAACCCTGCAGTTAAGTGGATCAGAACCCACTAATTGAGGATAATGGCATCCAGAAAACTATTCACGTTTTTTGTTGTCATAGCATCAGATTATCAAACACATTGATTATCTTTGCAGATAATGAAAGAAAAAACAAAATCTCTCTCCAGTCCCCATTACCTCAATCTCAATTCAGTTTTTTAATTCAACCTGTAAAACTAGTCAAAATACAGTTATATTTGATGACAGAGAACTTACAGTAGTTAACATTTATGTAATGCTTTCATGTGTTGGGTACTTTGCACATACCATTTTATTTAATCACCACAACATATCTACAAAGTAGGTAGTTAATATTAAACTCATGTAATAGATGAAATAACACAGGCTCAGTGAGGTTTAAGTCATTTCCCAAATTCACACAACCAGAACCGGGATTTGAACCAATCTGTTTCCAGAGCTCATGGTTAAGAAAATATGCTCTAGTAGAGCATGTATTATAAATGTGGGAGGATTTCATTTAACTCCTTCTATCCTTCCTCCCTCCCTCCCTCTTCCCCCTCCAATAACACATCCTTGCCCCATTAGTTCGTTTGTGTGTTGTGTGTTCTCTCCTGATAACAGCCATGCAGTTCTAGCAGCTGCCTGGCCCGTGGCCACACAGACTCCAAGCATGGGCCTGTTCCCAGCGCCAGCCAGAGCACAGCGGGAACACAGACTAAGCTAGCCAGATGAGGACAGGGACTGAACTGAACCAATGGCACAGATCTTTTGGACCTTGGCCTCTGTACTGGGCTTGATGAAGACAAGGCAGGACTTTTTCCACAGCAGCACAGACAGAGACGAGACACTGGGAACCCAGGAGCAGTCCTTTGATTTTACTTCTATGATGAATCTTACCACTACACCTCATCGTCCCACACATGAGTCTCCTAAAATCCTTTCATTTCTTTTGATTCTTTATTATTGAAAGTATTACATATGTCTCCTTTTTCCTCCATTGACCTCTCCCAGTCCTCTCCTTCCCACCACCCCCGAAACCCCAGCACAGGCCCTCATCCTCCTATTATCTGTGTCCATTGGTTATGCTTATTTGCATGCATACAAGTCCTTTGGTTGATCTCTTACCCCACCCCATCCCACCCTCCCCTGCTTTCCCTCTGAGGTTTGAGGGTCTGATCAATGCTTCTCTGTCTCTGGATCTATTTTTGTTCATCAGTTTATGTTTAACATATTCCACAAATGAGTGAGAATATGTGATACTTATCTTTCTCTGACTGACTTACTTTGCTTAGCATAATGCTCTCCAGGTCTATCCATGCTGTTGCAAATGGTAAGAGGTCTTTCTTTTTTACAGCAGCGTAGTATTCCATTGTGTAGATGTACCACAGCTTTTTAATTCACTCATCTGCTGATGGGCACTTAGGCTGTTTCCAAATCTTAGCTATGGTAAATTGTGCTGCTATGAACATAGGGGTGCATATGTCCTTTCTGATTGGTGTTTCTGGTTTCTTGAGAAACTGGGATTACTGAGTCAAATGGGAGTTCCATCTTTACCTTTTTGAGGAAACTCCATACTATTCTCCACAGTGGCTGCACCAGTCTGCATTCCCACCAGCAGTGCATGAGGGTTCCTTTTTCTCCACATTCTCTCCAGTACTTGTCCTTTGTTGATTTGTTGATGCTAGCCATCCTGACAGGTATGAGATGGTACCTCATTGTCAATTTTATTTGCATCTATCAGATGATTAGTGACTTTGAGCATTTTTTCATATGTCTCTTGACCTCTGTATGTCCTCTTTCGAAAAGTGTCTATTTAGTTCCTTTGCCCATTTTTTATTGGATTACCTTCCTTTTGTTAAGTTGTATGAGTGCCTTATAAAAAAAATCCTTTTCTTGGACTCCGTAAAAGGACACCATTTCCACCAGCAACAGTTACATTTGAAATAGTTAAACATACTAATTGGGGAATCCAGTATTTCCTGAAGAGCACTTTATGAATCAACTTATTTACAATTCACGAATGAAAGACAAGAAGTATTATTATGCTAGCCAAGACAAGACTTCATTCATCTTCACAAGAAATTAACATTCCTTAGCAAGACTGATCCTAGTGTCTGACCTCTCCTCTCCATCTGGAAGGAAATTATATGTTCCAAATCCCTCTGCCTCTGGAAAACATAACATTAAATCAAGCAGTTGGAAGGAAGGAAGGAAAGACAAGCTCTCTGATAAGAAACTCTGTAAATCCAAGAGTAAACTCCATGTTTCCACAAACCTGTCAATTTCATGCTGTCTTCCTGAAACCTCTATTCTTTTAACTGCTTGACTTTATTACTGATTGAAATTTATACCAGTTATGATCATAATAGCTATTGTATAGTACAATTTATTTATAATTTTAATAATTTAGTCTATGCCATTGCCCACATACAATAAACTTCCTAAAAGAGAGTAAGGAAAGGCAAATTAGAGAGACCACATTTTTGTGTTCAGCCCAAACTTGGTTGAGTTGATTTTTTTTTTCCTGAGCATGCCATTTCTCAGAGTGGAGCTTTGAGTGGCTAATCCTTGTTTCTTTGGCCTTTCTGTCTGAGGGCTGAGAGAGTATGGATATAGTCAGTAAGCACTATCAGGTGTCCTCAAACTACAGCCCGCGGGCCACATGCGGCCCACTGAGGACATTTATCTGGCCCGCCGGGTGCCGCTGCCTGTCTTGCTTAGCAGCCGACTCATCCCGGGCCCTCAGTGCACATAGGAATTTGTTCATAGTTTTTTTTTTTTAACTATAGTCCGGCCCTCCAATGGTCTGAGGGACGGTGAACTGGCTCCCTGTTTAAAAAGTTTGAGGACCCGTGAGGGTTAGAGGTAGAATCATTCAGTGTCTCCCACAGGGCAGAGGGATGTGGTTCTACAGGAAAGTAGGGATCAGGAACTTAGTCATTTGAGGAATCAGTGTGACCTCCTCAACATTGTGGAAAACTGCTAAAAGATAATTTTTAAAAAGGTAAGCTCATGATTCTCATTCAAATACAAAATGAATTCACGTGAGAATTTTATTTAATTCATTAATTAGTGCGGGGATCAGTGACTCATCAAAAACAATTCAAATGAGTATTTGAAGGACTCCTATAGGGGCAATGCTGAAAATAATTTGCTAATAGAATCAACAAAGGTCCATATACAAGGACAATAAAATGAATAATCTTGGGGGGAAGAAGCATCAATAGATGCCACCCACCTGGCAAAATGTATTTGCATCTCACTGAACTGGGACCATTTGCTTTATTATGAACGTCAAACTCCTACATCACCCAGTAATCTTTGTGCCCATTTCTAAGTCTTCCACAATTTTCTCTAACACTAGTATAACCTGGGTGTCCCCTAGTTAACTCTTCTGGGTTTACATTTTTCTGTAATATCGAATTCAATATCCAAGCCTGGGCCCCTAAACCATAGGAAATCCTGCACTCTTCCAGGTGTAATTAACAATTCCCCTTTCCTTACTCCCTACAGCACCACTCACAGGTTGTAGGATTAACAGATTCCTCCCACGGGTTTGGGAATAACAGAGAGGAAATTACAGCACAGCACAAGCCAGCATCTTAAGATTCCTGAAGTTTATTTGACTAGTTCCTTTCTTGGGAATTGCCCCCTGGCTGCTTTTGTCTGTAGATTTCATTCACTTGCCATGTTCCTGCCCTCTTCCTTACCTTCCCTGATGGTCTTTTTTTCACCTCTCCTCTCTTATTCCCGGAACCCCATATACCTTAGTTCCAGGATGTGTGAGGGACATATAAGAAAAGCAGTACAATTTGACAGCACATTAGCCCTTTTCTATCAAGCCTCTTCTTCTAGTGAGGATAAAAGTGGTGGTGAGGGCACTTGAGTTTCAGAACCTAAAAAAGCTATTGTCATGTTTTTCTAAATAGCTCAGTCATCTATCCTGGATTTCCATCCTTACCAGGGAAAGAACCAGCCATATCTTAGAAATTATAATTTTCCTTAATATGCTCCAGATCAAATCCTAGTGCTTCATCCATCACAGAAGTATAGAAGAGAAGGAAGCAATAACAAAATATATGTGTTCTCCATTCCTCAGCAAATCACATGAGTAATGTCATTTTTTCTTTTTCCCATGATAGCATATATAGGGTACATAAATTAAACTTTAAAGTTTAGGGCAAAATATAAGCTATTAATATGTAAATCAAATTTATCAATGTTATTAAATCACCAATTAGAGAAAGATTCTATTCCGAATATTTCTAGGAGCTAAAATTACAGATTTTAGAACTTCTAAGGTAGACAGTAAAACAGTAGCTCATTTTATATTTTATTTTTTTAATATATATTTATTATTGATTTAAGAAAAGAAGGGAGAGGGAGAGAGAGAATCATTGATCAGCTACCTCCTGCACTCCCCCCACTGGGGATCAAGCCTGCAACTCAGGCATGTCCCCTTGACTGGAATCGAACCTGGGACCCTTCAGTCCACAGGCCAACACTCTGTCCACTGAGCCAAACCGGCTAGGGCAATAGTAGCTCATTTTAAAATGTATATGTATAGTTCCAAAAAAAGGAATTAAGATGGCTTAGATCAATGACACATCTCCATCAAATTACAAGAATCATCAAAATCATTAAAACAGGGATGAAAGGACAAAAACAAAATCGTAAAGGAAAATGAGAGGAGGGAAAGCTCTATTTTGTTTATTATTGTTATTATTATAAAACTCTCTCAAGAACAGCATCTCTTTTGATGTTCAGAGCCTCTCCTCTGGAGGAGGTAGGAACCATGGCAATAGTGCCATTTACGAACAAAATAACTAAGGCATAAAGGGCTGGGGGATTTGCCCCATCCAGAGAATTTGAAGAAGCAGGTCCAGACCTGGAAATTACATTATCTGACTCCAAGCCCAAAGCACATTGCTTTCTATCACACCACTTCGAGGATACAAAAAAAATAATTTTAACCTGTAATATAGGTGTAATTAACAACAATTTTTAGAATTATCTACCATATGCAATACCTTTAATACTAAGAACCTAGATTTCAAGTCTAGGTTCAGCACCCCAGAAAAATATCCTAGAACTACAAGATGGGCAGCTGACAGAAGCAAATGTTCTAGTAGTTCCTATCTGCCCTTTACCCATGGTCCCTGACTCAAGGCTCCCACCACTGCATTTCTACCCTGAACACTTGGTCTTGAATAGCCTTACAATTCCAACCTACCTGATTCAGGGAGCTATGAGTATTCCATCATCCCTCCCATTTAATTCACTGCAGCAGAAGAAATCTTGAGGCCAATGACTAAACCTCCAGGACCTTGAAAATCTGGTGGCTAAATCCTTTTAACTGCACTGCTCTTCAACACAGGAAAACCCTTACTTCCAGCTGGGCTATCATCTCAGGCCATTTCCCTTTCTAAATTGCAGCTACATTTTCCCCACATGCCTGCCTATACAGGATCAGCTCATAGTAAATCTATCTCTAGTACAGGAAACAGCCCACAGATAATGAATTTTAGTGATATCTCACAATAACTGTCAATCACAGCAGCCCCATGACCCGCATGCCGGCAACATAAAATAAATTAACATATTTACTCATGGTCTTATAGTTTGTGTTCTTTGGATGCTCTGTGTTATTTTTTTATCATGGTTATCCTTGTGATATACTGTATATATTGAGACAGTACACACTTTCCCAACTTCCCTCGTGGTGAGAATTAGCCATGATTATATTCTTGAAAAAATAACTTTTGCTGAATCATTTGGCACTTGCTGTTGGAAAAGAGTTTATTTTAAAAGAAGCTAGTACTTGGTGCTTTGGAAAGAAATTGCTTGGAATTTCAAAGGGAAGAAGAAATTTTCTGAAGAATCAACTCTATTTTTTTATTATTCTCTTCTAATGTCCCCTACTCAAAATTTTATAATAATAGAAAATTAATTTCAACTTTCACTTAAAATCAACATGAAAATCTAGCTACAAATTTTCCAAACTTTTTTTTACATCTTTCAAAATTATTGAATTCCATCCTCTCAATAAGAGCTGCTTTTATTGTCTGGCCACATTTCTTCAAACACGCAAGTCTCCCAGACATACTAATAGAGAGCAATTTTATATCAATTTTAAGTAGAGCATTTTTATGTGCTAAACTATGGGAACAAGGATAATTTATTTCATTAAATCAAATATCTTCAAAAGTTATTATATTTAGATATTAACATATCTGAACTATGAAACACAAGTAAGGAGCCCTCATCTGGTATGCCCCAGCTTTCTTCATGTGACTGCTTCCACAGAGAGAAAACCTACATATATATAAAAGCCTCAGCGACCGGCCAACTGGCCAACCAGCCAACTGTTTGACTGTCCAACCGGTAGCTATGATGCACACTGACCACCAGGGGGCAGATGCTCAACACTGCTCAGCTCCTGGGCACTCAACCATGCCCATCCCTGACTGTGGTCTCTGCTGCAGCCCACTCTGGGTACCATGTGGGTACCCCAGCTCTGGCTCCAGCTGTGGTGACTTGGCAGCTTCGGTTCTTGGGTGACGCACCTAGAACCAGAGAGGAGGGAGCCTGACTCCGGGGTGCATCACCCGAGACCCCCCCTCTTGCAATCCAGGACTCCTCAGGAGATGTTGGAGAGTTGGTTTCAGCCCAATCCCCACAGGCCAGGCCAAGGGACCCCACCAGTGCACGAATCCATGCACCGGCCCTCTAGTATTGAAATAAGTACTTAAAAGAGAGAGTTCTATGTATGTCAATTCATCAAAAACATGTTTTTTATGTAAATAGTTTGGGTACTTTCTTTTAGCAAATAAGAATATAGTCCCCTCTTTTTTAAAAAATGTATCAGGCCCTAGCCAGTTTTCTCAATGGTTAGAGCATCAATCCACAGACTGAAGGGTCCCAGGTTTGATCCCAGCCTAGAGCACATACCTTGGTTACAGACTCAATCCCCAACCCAGGTCAGGGTGCATGTGGGAGGCAACCAACAATGTGTCTTGCCCTGACCAGTTTGGCTCAGTGGATAGAGCGTCAGCCTGCGGACTGAAGAGTCCCAGGTTTGATTCCGGTCAAGGGCATGTACCTTGGTTGCGGGCACATCCCCAGTAGGGGGTATGCAAGAGGCAGCTGATCGATGTTTCTCTCTCATCGATGTTTCTAATTCTCTATCCCTCTCCCTTCCTCTCTGTAAAAAATCAATAAAATATATTTTTAAAAAAACAAACAAACAAACAATGTGTCTTTCTCACATTGATATTTCTCCTGTGTCTCTCCCCCTCCCTTACACTCTCTAAATATCAATGGAAAAAATATCCTCGGGTGAGGAATAATAAAAAAAAAATTATCAGGGATAGTATGTGCATGTGTGCATGTGTGTATGATTATCAAGGGAAGAATAAGCAAAGGTAGAAACAGGGAGAAAGAAATGATAATTCTGCCAAAAAAGAGAGCCCCCTTCTGCTGGATAAAATTTATCCAGAACAAAAACAAACAAAAAAGGACATTGCAGGAGTAGGTCCAACGTGGTAAAGTCCTGCACTTTTATGTGTATTCCATATGTAACAGAGGTATCTGCTCCCATAGACATGGACCTACATAATCCACCCTCTAACTACAGGAGCTGAAGCCCCTTTCTACTCCCACACAAGGGATGCAGGGCTCACATGGGGTCCAGTAGTTGTTCCCAGGACAATACTAGAAAGCATCTTCATTGGGCATCCAAAGTACAGGTGAGCTCAATTTAGAAGCCCAAGTCAAGCCCCTAAATTACTTCTGGACTGGCTGCAAATGAGATGACCCGGACCAAGCAGAGCAAAGTTTCCACTCATATGAAGACTGACCACCAACTAAAACTGGTCTTCTACAACGCTGCTCAGCTCCTGGGCACTCAACCATGCCCATCCCTGACTGTGGTCTCTGCCGCAGCCCATTCTAGGTACCATGTGGGTATGCCAGCTCTGGCTCTAGGCATTCAGCCTCCTTCTCCCTCCTTCTCTCTTCTTCTCCCACCTTGCCAGCTTCCCATCTGCACTGTCCTTATCCAGCCACACCAAAAATCTTGTCTCATTTCCTTTCATGAGCGCTTGAATGACTCCCAGGGTGGCTGGGGAACAAGGGACAGAGGAAGAGGAGATTCGCATGGCTCTGTCATCAGAAAACATAACTGCATGATTCTTTTTTCCGAAACCCCCTCTTTGACTTACAGAAAGAATCATATAGAAAGGAGAAAAATTACTATTGCCATCAAACTACATCTAATATTCACATTCTGCTATACTATAGAAACTAAGATTTCCAAAACAGACGAAACTCGTGAGCAACAGTTGAGTTTGTATCTTGTGTACACAATTTTCAACATTGTTGCTCTTTCTTACAATATACAACAATAGAAACTAGTGAAATGGCAGAAAAACGCAGAGAGAGAAGTGTGTGTGGGGGGGAGAGAGAGAGAGAGAGAGAGAGAGAGAGAGAGAGAGAGAGAGAGAGAGAGAGAGAGAGAGAGAGAGGAGAGAGAGAGAGAGACTGACTGTGATACAGGAAAGCCCTGGAAGAGGAGAGGAAGCTGAGCTTTCCGTGTGAGTGGAAGGAAGCAGTTTTTCTCTTTGAAAAGCAGATGAAGGTTAAGCCCTTGGGGAACTCTGACTGATGATTCTCTTTCATGAACCAGCCCACCTTAAACACATTTCCCTTAAAAAGTGGCATCGCCATGTCATTTCATGTTCAAGGTCACTAAAATGCTCCAAAAATAAGTTAGAAGCAGAAGCAAAAGGAAGGAAACAAAAATGCAGCTTTGACAACAAAGTGATGATGTGAACAGACGCCCTGTGCAGTGGCTCAGGGATCTTCTCCAGACAGGCCGCGTGGACTCTGTGGATGTGGCCTTTGTGTCTCTTTCATCCCCTAGTGATTCAGCCTATTTTCAGTGGCCGCACACTCATGGGAAGAAAGAGACAGAGGACATGCACAGTAATCAGAGCAAGTAGTTTTGGAAGATCACATAAGACTGATCCTAATGCAAAAGGACACCATTCAAAGAAAAACAAAAGTCTGGTGTTTCTCCGGGGTCGCTGTCAGAGGCCCCGACAAGGCTGTCATGATGAGCCTGGATTGTGTTAGGGCGTGTGGCAGAAGTGGCCCCAGTATGTTAAATGTACCAGATCACCCAAGCGAAACCTGGGGATCTCTTGCATGTTATTTACTCATCCATCTCTAATTCATACCAAATCCTGTTCTTTCTTTCCTGGAGGTTCATCGATAACTATCTTTACCCCTTTGTTTGATTTCTGTCCAGGCTGTGGTGCTCTGACATCCCTGCTACCTTCCACATCTCCCCGAATGGTCTCCTGGCCCCTGCTCACTTCCAAATTGCAGTCTTGTCTGCATTCCATTGCCAGATCCAGCTTCCTAAACCACCGTGTATAAAACAGCTTGTTCCATTGGTTACTTTTCTTTTTAAACTGTGCCTCTGCTCTAGTTCTATCCCACTACTGTAAAGCATGCTTTGGTTTCCCTTTCTTCTAACAACAAAATAGTCTATTCTCTTAAGCATATTGTCCTCTCCAGCTACCATTGTATTTACCTCTCTTCCTTCACCATCATATGTTTGGAGAGCATGGTCTTCACTCAGCAAGGTCACATCCTCAACTCCAATCTACTCTTCAACCCATTGCATACTGGCTTCTGCTCCCTCTAACCTGCTCCACTGAGGCTCTGCCTACCAAAACCATCCTTCTGCGTGTCAAAACCAATCACAGAAGCCTCATCCTTCCCTGTTAGGATCTTAGTGCAACTTCTAACACTGATACCCAAGCTCTCCTGAAGTCTCCCACTGCTAGCTTTTGGGATCACACTCTTGACTCATCTTCCCCTTAGATCTTTATTTTCTGCCTTCTTTTCTAGCTTCTCTCCCCTATCCCTCAAACTTAAATGGTCACCAGGTGCCATCCTGGGTAACACTTTCATCTACCCCAGTGCCCAACCCAGTACTGGCCCTCTCACATTGGAGCCCCTTAATAAATGCAGTTTATTGATTGACAGGTTTGTCACATCTGTCCCAAAGCTCCCCACCTATCACAGATAAACTTCCTCAGCCCAAAATTAAAAGCTTTACACAATCTGTTCCTCGATCCCTACTACACCTCCCATTTCTGTTCTTCAACAGAAACCTCTCCAAGGAATCTCGCCACTCTCTCGCTGCCCCAGTTCTGGACTCTCAGACTTTGCTCAAGTAGTTTCTTTGTTCTGATGTACCCTTACCCCCACTCCTTTATGCCTACACAAATCATACCCAGCTGCTATGATCTGGTTCAAATTCTCTTTCTTCTCAAAGGCATGCATGCCTAACCACTCAGAAGAACAGCCATCTTGCCCTCCTCATACTTCCCATCAACGTCTTCTCTCTATCTCATTTGACGGCATACTTCCATGGTTACTGAACTGTTTGGGAACAAGGCTGGGAGCACAGAAGAGTGTATGTGTTCATATCAGGATGGTGATTGGGAGCATGAAGTAGTCGCAGTGTGCATGTGGGCCTATGGCAAGTTTCCCGAGAAGACAGGCAATGTACTCATTAACTGCTTATGGACATCCCCTATTGTCAAATATAGTAAGAAATATCTACTTAGCGCTCAATAAGTATTTGGTAGGAACTGATTTCAAACTGGAATCTTTACTCTATATGCTCCATCCTGAATACATTAGAACCCCATTGCTATGGACTAAATATTTGTATCTCCCCAAAATTTATATGTTGAAATCCTAGGTGTTAGGAGAAGGTCCTTTGGCATATAATCACATGAAGGTGGAGCCCTCATTACTGGGATAATGTCCTTATAAGACGAGACATGAGAGAGCTTGCTTCCTCTCTGCTCTCCACCATGTGAGGCCAACAAGAAGTTGGCAGTCTACAGCCCAAAAAAGAGCCCTCACCAGAACGGGACCATGCTGGCACCTTGATCTCAGACTTGCGGCCTCCAGAATTGTGAGAAACCAATTTCCGTTGTTTATAAACCACCCAGAGTGTGGTATTTTGCTTTGGCAGCTCGAACTAAGACACTATAAAGCACTACATACTCTTGCAAAACAAAACCCTGGGTGTGCTAGGTGTGGCATGAGAGTCCCTGAGGAACTGGGAAGGGAAATCATCTGAGGATTGGCTCCCAAAGTCTAACTCAGAGACCATCAACAGATGAATAGATCAACAAAATGTGGTATATACATATAATGGAATATTCAGCCATAAAAAGGAAAGAAATTTTGGCCCAGACAGTGTGGCTCAGTGGTTGAGTATCGACCTATGAATTCCCAGTCAGGGCGCATACCCGGTTGCGGGCTCAATCCCTAGTAGGGGACATGGAGGAGGCAGCTGATCAATGATTCTCTCTCATCATTGACGTTTCTATTTCTCTCTCCCTCTCCCTTCCTCTCTGAAATCAATAAAAATATTTTTTTTAAAAAGGAAAGAAATTTTGATATATGCTAGAATATGGAGGGACCTTGAAAACATTATGCTTAGTGAAATAAGCCAGACACAAAAGGAGAATGTTCTGTGATTTCACTTATATGAGATACCTTGCATAAATAGGAAAATTCAGTCGGACATTAGAATAGAGGTTACTAAGGGCTGGAGAGACTGGAAAGGGGGTGTTATTATTTAATGGGAAAATATTATGAAAAATTCTGTGGTATAGGATGGCTACACAATATTGCATATGTATTTAATGCCATAGAATTCCACACTTGATAGCTATTCTGTTCTGTACATTTTCTGTACTAATTGCACTCTGATGAGCAGACTGAGGAGATACAAGGAGTCCCATTGGCTTGCCTGGCAACCCCCCTCCAGTGCCCCTCCTGGATTGCACACTCACAGATGACCAAGCCAGCTGAGAGGCAGAAAGTCGCACGCTATCTCACACTTCCTCTGGCATCTCCATCAACAAGCAATTTCTCCCCCACACAAAATGTACTAGACATTTAAAATGCACTGGGAGATCTCAGCAGCTCAGCTTCTGTGCAGGGGGGAAGGAGGAATTAATCACCGGGAGATTTTACCTCTCTCCTTAGCAGTATGCCAATTGAGCCTACTTATGGGAAAGGGGGAGCAATAACAACTATCTTGCAGGGCTGCTGTGTGGCTCAAACCATGTATGACACATAGAACACTTGTAATGTTGTCTGGCACAAAGCAGACCCTCAACCTTGGTAGCTAGTGCTGTTGTTATGCGTTTAATATTATCTTTGTTTTACCAGCATTACGCCTACCAGGAATAGAGTTGAGACAGTTATCCTTTCCAACATCAGGGAAATTGACACATTCTCATTGCTTAATCCCCAAGAATAAGGAATTGTAAATTTATCAGAGATTTGACAGTCATGTGTGAAAAAAAACATACTACAAACTACTGCCCAGCCTTGGTGATTACAGATAGCGACAAAGGAATGGACCTAAAGAGACAAGGTTCAGGACCACTGACTCTGTAGACTCACTAAGTAATGAACTTGCCTAGCCACTCGGGTAGTGACTGGCTCAGCATTTCTGAAGAGGCGCTGTGCTACTGTTATTGGTGACACCACAACTAAACCTAAAATGACATACTTGACAAGTGCCCCAAACATGAGAAATAGCATTTGTGGTGCACTTGAGACTCCTGTCTTAGATGGGAGCCTTTCCCATAAGGGGACTGTCTCTGTCCTTTATATGCCTTCTCTGGCCGGGTGTGTGTGACATAACTTCAAGCAGAGATAATGATGGCTCAGTGGTTGAGCGTCAACCTATGAACCAGGAGGTCACGGTTCTATTCTTGGTCAGGGCACATGCCCAAGTTGTGGGCTTGATCCCCAGTGGGGGGCCTGCAGGAGGCAGCCAATCAATGATTCTCACCATTGATGTTTCTCTCTCTCTCTCTCTCTCCCTGTCCCTTCCTCTCTAAAATCAATAAAAATGTATTTAAGAAAAGAAAAATGTAAAACAGGAAGAGAAGATATGGCCCACTCACAGAGGAAAGGGAATTAAAACACACACTCTCAATTAAGAAGAGTCAACCTTAAGGTTTGGGGGGAAATGTCCAGGAAATTTTTCATCCTCATGAGGAAAGAGCTCCCAGACTTTCCTGCACCGATCCTATCTGCCCTTCAGCCACGCCATGTCTGTAACCGTGCACCAAGCCAAACCCCAGCTGACAAACAGAAAGACAAGAACCTTAGAGAAATGGTGGTAAACCACTTGGCATGGGAAAGAATCGTTTATTGAAGTCACCAAAGAACACTGAAGAAGCAAAAGTTACCAGGTAGGAAAAAAAAAACACTCAAGGAGAAAGAACAAAGATGTCGTGTTCACCCTTTGCTGTGTTGTCTGCTCACCCTAATGTCCATACGGAACAGACTCATGGAAATGCCCACACTCTATCAATTACATAAACACACCTGGAAGATTCCCAATGGATTATTCCTGCAGTTTAAATACTCTCTACACTTAGAAAATATTTGAGGCTAAAAGAGAGAAAAGGGATAATAAACAAGTTTTAAAGCATTCAGTAACATATATTTCTTTTGGTAAGGAATCTAGTTTATGAGATACTCAACACATATTTGGTTCTACAATAACATTTATATAACAACTAGAGACCCGGTGCACGAAATTTGTGCACTGGGTGGGGGGGTGTCCCTCAGCCCAGCCTGCACCCTCTCCAATCTGGGACTCCTCGGGGGATGTCCAACTGCCGGGTTAGGCCTGATCCCAGAGGGAATGCTGGCTTCTAACCACTCACCTTCCTGGCTGCCTGATTGCCCCTAACCACTCCCCTGCCAGCCTGATCACCCCCAACTGCCCTCCCCTGCAGGCCATCTTGTGACAATGTGGGGGCAGCCATCTTGGGGTGGCTATCTTGTGATGACTTGGGGCAGCCATCTTGTAACAACATGGGGCAACCATTTTGTGACAACATGGGGACGGCCATCTTGTGACAACGTGGGGCTGGCCATCTTGTGATGGGAGGGCATGAGGGTCAATTTGCATATTACCTTTTTATTATATAGGATGTTTGCATATTACCTCTTTATTATATAGGATGTTGGGAGCAGGGGTAAGATATAAGAAGGAACATTAACTATATCTTAGGCTTATCAACATCTATGTCTACTACATATTATTTACACATACATGTATGCACACACATATACCATATAGAAGTTAATGTTTATTACAGATCCCCTATTAGCCAAGCATTTCTAAATTCTTTAAATGTATTAATTTATTTCATCCTCATAACTCCCATGTAATAGGTACTATTAGCATCCATATTTATACCGACAAGGAAGCCGAAATAAAAGAAGTTCAGTAACCTGTGTAACATTCCCCACAGAGCCCATCTGGAAGAGAAGCAGTTGGACTCAGAACCCATGGTCTTAACCAACAGAGACACAGACACATACAAATGCACATTATCGGGTGGGGGCATACGTGGGGAGGGGTTTGGGATGGGAATGGGGGGATGAGGACAAATATGTGATACCTTAATCAATAAAGAAATTTAAAAAAAAAACAAATGCACATTATCCACAGGTGCAGCACTTCGACCTGGGCATTTTCATGTCTGAATTAAGCAAGCACCTAGTGGGCCTTTTATTATTCACTGGACACATCAAAACACTGCAATAATTGTTTAAACAACTGAAAAACAAATAGTTCCAAACTGAAGCTAGTTTGGAAAAGCTGGAGCAAAATAAA
Organism: Plecotus auritus; assembly: GCF_963455305.1. Taxonomy (NCBI): domain Eukaryota; kingdom Metazoa; phylum Chordata; class Mammalia; order Chiroptera; family Vespertilionidae; genus Plecotus; species Plecotus auritus. The sequence continues at coordinate 97,877,514 of NC_137774.1, read as the reverse complement.
ATTCACTGAGGTTTGAACATACTGTTAAAGTTTTTTTTCCCCTTCTTGTCTTGAATGCTATTTGGAGTTTTCATGAGCTGTGAAGACTCAAGGGAACATGTCAAAGTATCCTTGCAGAAATTCTGAATAGCACTAAAACTAGCTGTCAACCATACATCAGTTCTTAGCTATTTTCCAACCGATTTATAAAAGTAAAACCGTGAAATACAAATCTGACTACATTTACCTGAAGATGGTACTTTTAGCAATAACCTTTTCAAATAAACAAATGCTGTCTCTTAAAAGCAAAATTATTGCATGTGTCAAAATGTTGGGGGTAGAGTACTTAAGTTACCCACATAGTTTGTATGATAAATAGTGGAATTTCACCGATGTCATCTTCATTCTAGCTGCCCCGGGGCTTAACGCTAGCACCAGCCCAGATCTGGATTTTATTGAAAGAAGAAGAAATGTGTCAGAACCAGACAGTGTTCCTGGATTTCCAGTGAATACTCTCAGAGATTCTAACATTTCATGCTCGAGATGAATTCAGTCTCTGAGGTTTACCATAGCATATGTTGCATATCATATTCTGAATCAGTTTTCTTTTCAGAGGTATTACCCTATTGTCCTGGAAATTAGACAAATGCCACATGTCTCCAATGCTCCTTTCTATGTTCATTCTCAACAACTGAACATTAGGTTTGTTTAACAAAATCAACCAGGAAAAACTGATACAAAAAAGCATTTTCAGCTTCTTTGAAGCTCAAGATTTAGAGAAAAGTAGATACAGGCCACAACCACATGAGGCTCTGAGCAAACGCAGATGCCACTCACTGGTGTTGTTTCACTTGACAACCATGTTTTGATCACTGATGCATTGTCATATATGTCCAACTGGAAAACCTCCGGTATTTTGTTTAATTGTGGATGACAACCTGATGCCTATAGAAAAGTCTGGTCACAATTCATAGGTCTTAAGTAGAAATTTGGGATAATCTAAAATGGAGATAGATCTCTGAACTGCTTTTAAGAAAAAAAAATGCCACAATATGTCCTAATTTCTACGTACAGAGAAATTCTCCGGATTCTCTACCCAAAAGAAAACATAGCATTTGAGAACAGCTGTGTTGCAAGTTCTGCTCAATCATTTCAGCTAAACAAAGCCATTCTTTCAAGTCATAAAACATGACCTCATTTTGTGTATATATAAGTAATCTAAGTGAACAGTAGTCTTCTTTTAAAAAGGCAACAGAATATCCATGCTGATCAGTAAAGATAACTACTAATTTTAGCATCAGGTTATATTCCAAGGCTTACCAAAAATATCGATTATTTTCTGTTATAAGCAAAACCAAAGAACTACTGTCGAACACAATGCTATCCAGTGAGCCATGGATTTATGTTACTGTAGACTTTCAAACTTCACTTCATAGTGCAACTCATAGGCTTTTGGGTACTCTGTGTGCGGAAGTTCAGCACAAATCTGCCTGTAATCAGCGTTGTAGCCTACTGTTTACCAGTCATACCATCTAGTGTGCTGGGTGCTTCACATATTGCTTCTAATCTTAACCACAACCTCTTCAGATTAAGAAACTACGACACAGAATTGTATACACTTGCTCCAGAGCCAAACGGTGCTGAGGAATGTTGGCGGGCCCAAAACCTAGATCTTTCTGACTGTGAGGCTGATCTCTTTCTTCTAAATCATGTTCCTCCCAAATGTTCATCAGCAATGGCAATCCTAATGCAAAGCACTCAATATAACTTAAGTTTTCATTTTTAAAGCCACAAAAAGGTTTAATGAGGATGTTAGCTAGACTCTCTGTGGTGACCACTTCACAATATATACAAATATCAAATTATTATGTTGTACAACTGAAACTAGTAATGTTATATGTCAATTAAATCAATGTTTAAAGGTGTGGTAAAATTATATTACAGCTAATCTAAAATTTTTGGCAAAGATAATAAAGTTGGTAAAAAAAAATATAATAACTTCAAAGAACTATGGGACAGAAAGCAAAGTGTTAGTCTCATCACTCCCCCTTACCATTACAACTGACTAGCATATTAAAACTAGAACTATTCTTCCCAGCCAGTGTGGCTCAGTGGTTGAGCATTGGCCTATGAACCAGGAAGTCACGATTTAATTCCTGGACAGGACATATGCCCAGACTGTGGGATGTTCTCAGTCCCCTAGTTTAACCAGAAATTTCCAGGAAGAGAACTGTATGAAAGGTGATATATTTTCTAAAAGTGAAGCAGTTCCCTTCTATTAATACAGTTAGCATACCAGTCACTCTACTTGTTTAATGATTTATTAATTTAAAAAATGCATGTGCCTTGGAAGACAGAAAAATACATTTAGCAGACCTATGCAGCAATGTGAAATGTGTGTACATGTTTAAAGAAATTATATATATATATATATATATATATATATATATATATATATATATATATATAGTACTAGAAGCCTGGTGCATGAAATTCATGCATGGGAGGGGGGTCCCTCAGCCCAGCCTGCACCCTCTTGCAATCCAGGATCCCTCGGGGGATGTCTGACTGCTGGTTTAGGCCCAATGATCAGGCCTAAACCAGCAGCCAGACATCCCTCTTGCAATCCAGAATCACTGACTCCTAACTGCTCACCTGCCTGCCTGCATCATCGCCCCTAACCACTCTGCCTGCCTGCATCCTCACCCCTAACCCCTCTACCTGCCTGCCTAATCACCCCTAACCCCTCTGCCTGCCTGCCAATTTGCCCCTAACCACTCACCTGCCTGACTGATCGCCCCTAACCATTTGCCTGCCTGCCTGATGGCCCCTAACCACTCGCCTGCCTGATTGCCCCTAAACTGCTCACCTGTCTGCCTGATCGCCCCTAACCACTCGCCTACCTGATTGCCCCTAACTGCTCGCCTGTCTGCCTGATCACCCCTAATCACCTCTGCCTCAGCCCCCACTGCCGAGGCTTCATCCAGAAGGACATCCAGAATGACGTCCAGAAGGTCGTTCGGCTGTTCAATCTAATTAGCATATTATGCTTTTACCAGAAGCCCAGTGCACAAATTCGTGCACAGGTGGGATCTGGCTGGCCCAGGGGAGGGGCCACAGGCAATTGGCTGGTCAGCCCCGCCCCCTGGTTAAACTCCCAGTAGAACTCTCAGTCAAGGGGACAATTTGCATATTAGCCTTTTATTATATAGGATTATTATAGATAATTTGAAATTTTAGTAATGGAAGGTTTTTAATAGTGATGTTCATTTTATTCAATATCTGCTCTCAGGAAAGTGTGAGTTATTGATCCACTTGTATAAAATATATACATGGTTTATATGGAGTTACTTTGAGATATTATGAAATTTTCCCCTAAATAATGACAATTCCATTATTTTTCATTATACTATTTCCTGAATAATTTTAATTCAAATGGTTAAGAAAATGTATGTCTTTTTAAGAAAATGTATCAGCAAACCTGGACAAATTACCTGGCTACCTTCTATTACACCTGATCCTTTCAGACCTTTTTTTTTTTCTTTGCAGGACATATGTAAACCTGCCTCCTCATCCACACCACACACTTAGCATAAATTTAGGATTGTGCTCGGAGAGGCAGATTTTAGGATTGTAGGATTGTTCTCATAGAGGCAGTTCATGAAATCACTCAGCACCAAATGGAGAATGTTTTCAGTGGCTTAGAAAGTCAAAATGCATAATGTATTACCTAGACTCTAGGAAGAGGGTGGTTGTGCTAAAGACCACATATTTGAGTTGGGTAGTGTTAAACACTCCACAAATCAGGTGTGCATGAGATGTTTACAGCTGCTTCTATGATGTACAAGTTATCAAACTTTAAAACTGCCTAAGGAATTTATAAACATCCAGTATTGGTAAAACCCTACCAAACACCCTCAAAAACTCACTCCTAGGATGAAATCCCACAGCTGCGATTTCACAGCTGTGATGTTAACCATGAAGCAGGGCCTCCTCCCAGGGAAGCTCAAGGCCGTAGAGTTAAAACTGGCAGGCTTACTGTTTAGGAAGAAACAAAATGCCCAACACATGGGGACTATTTTTTTATTATGTTGCTGTAGGTTTTAAATTAGCTTGAGCACTTTCTTGTTACCTTTTAAAATAATAACATATCCTTGTAATTTGGGCTAGGAGTTGACACTATGTGGACATCTGGGAGGCTGTATAATATCAAGGGAAACATTCAGATGCAGACTCAGAAAAGTTTAGATATACACCCTATACAGATCTAACTCTATTGGGTAGGAAGTTACACACTTTATATAGGAAAGTTATAAATATTTTATCAAGAAATATCCTTTCAAATTAAGTTAGTTTATACTTTCCTGATTGTTTTCTTTCCTAAATGCATTTAAGAAATCTCATTTGAACATGGGCTTTGAATAGTGAGTTTATTCCACATACGAGGGTAAAGATTAGGAAGAGAGAATAATAGCCAGTTACTCTGAATAATTAAATGTATATTTTATATATAACTAGAGGCCCAGTGCACGAAATTTGTGCATGGGTAGGGTCCCTAGGCCTGGCCAGCAACCAGGGTTGATCTGCAGGGCGACCAGCGGGGCAATCAGGGGGGCCCCCACTGGCACCCATCTTGGCTGGCCTGGGCCTGCAGAATGGGGGCAGCTCCTGTGTTGAGCATCTGTCCCCTGGTGGTCAGTACATGTTATAACAACTGGTCATTCTGCCAGTCATTTGCCATTCAGTTGATTTGCATATTAGGCTTGTATTATATAGGATATGTATTATGTATATAATATGCATATATACCTATACCACTTGCTATGAACTATTCTAATCACTTTACATTTATTTCATTTAATACTCACTTGATCCCTGAAAGCCTTATCCCTATTTTACTATTGAGAAAACTGAGTCTTAATGAAATGAAAGGATTTCCCTAAAAGCATGCAGCTCTTAGGTGGCAGGGTCAGAATTCAGAATTCAGTACTCTCCCTGCGGAGCCTTTGTTCTATGCTCTATCACTTCTCAAAAATATCCGAAGTTGTAGCTCATCAAGCCCCTTGTCCCTTGTTCACTTACATGAAATGTTTAAATTGGAGGAATTTAGTAGGCTTTTACTAAACCTCCAAGATTAGCCAGTTTAGAGACTAGAATTTGACCATAAGCTATAAGGAAAAACTGTGGTTTAATTTTAAACCACAAATGCCACACAAAAATAAATACCTGTTCACAGCCTAAACTGAAATCTAGACATTGCTTTCTTGGGGTGGGGGGGGGGGGGGATGTCCACGTTAGCCATGAGTCAGCATTCCCCAACTTATTTTAAAGTCACTCAGGTAATATTAACCTCAGGTACAGTACAGGTTTTGACCCTAAGAAGGTGACAGGCCGAAGTGAGTATGAGAAGAGACATAACTCACCCGGAGCAAGCTACCTTTCCCTCAGAGCTGCCTCCAGAGAAGCCCAGTCCTGGGCTTTAGGAGCAGCTGGCTCCACTGGCAACACTAGGGAAGTTGTGCCCAGGGTTGTGCCTGGGAAATTCTGACAGCAGGCAGCCTCAGCCTCCATCTAGAAACACCCCTCCATCCTCCTCCTCCTCCTGATGAAGTCTTTCTCTTCCTTAGGACCAGCTAAAAAAATATGCAGGGTCCAGTGCAAAGTGAAAAGGAAGGGCTTCGTGTTCAAAAAGGACAAAGAATTTCAAGAGAGCGCCAGCCGAGCCTTAAACGTGGCGCAGCAGTTTCTGAGCACAGGCCCTGGCTGACTGCACCGGTTGCTCCCGGAAAGCCCCGCTTCTCCCTAACCCACATTCTACAGGCACACAGGCTGCCTGCTGCGTGACTTCTGCTCCCTTTCCATCCTCACTTTGATCTTCCCTTGTTGGGTTTTAACTGAGTACTAGCGTTGGCGAGCACGGGCCTCCTGGGGGCCGGTTTGATCCTCACTCAGCCACAGACCCCTGCGTCAGAGGGATCTCCTTCTGTGCGCACGGCCAAGGCCTGCTGGCATCACAAGCCCTGGGCGTCACATTAGCCAGAAGTCCATGGTCCAATGGAACTCTCCAAACTGCGAGTTTTAAATGAGCCCCTGAAGCTCACTCACATGGTGCTTCTTAAGGCCACCTAACCTGAAATATCGCTGACTCACAAGGATGCCCTTGGTTTGCTTGTTTTCTCGAAACAAACACATTTAGAACAAAAGGCATCACTGCAATGTGTCCATTCATTTTCTTCCTTTCATAAGTTCCCTAAAATGCCACGGCATGTGCCGCTTAGTCCTTTCATGTGTTTCAAAGCCTCCCCACCAGTAGAACCGGCTGTCCGTGCCATGTGTGCTTGGGAGAGAAACGCGTCATTACCCAAGCTGATGCTAAGGGTATTCTATCAAGAAAGGAAGCAACGCGTCAGAGAAAAGTTATGCAGAGAAGCTCCTGCCAGAAACCTCCCGTCCCCTCCCTTTCCCTCTCATTTGAAATTCATGAAGATGAAGTGCAGCTTTTGTTTCCCATCAGTGAGATGAGCCTTAATACACTCTTGCCAAAAGCAAGCTAACACAGAGTAATTGTTTTTCATCTAAATTGCATGCCCAACCTGCTTAGCCTTCAAAGAACATGGATGCTACAGCTTTGATCCTCAACTGCTGAATGACAAAGGAGAGGGCACCAGGCACCTGGGCACGATGAGAATTTTTAATAACCGCCTATCTATCAGCAAGCCCTGCAGCTCTGGGGCAGTGGGAGAGAAGAAAAGAGGAGATTATTCATAAGGTAGATAAGGTTCCATATTTCACTCGAGACCAACTCCTCTCTCTCTCTCTCTCTCTCTCTCTCTCTCTCTCTCTCTCTTTCTCTCTTTTAGGGGGGAAAGGTGATTTAGAGGGAATTAAGATTCCCCAAGGTGTTTTTAATCTCTTTTCACTCCGGGGCCAGGTGCCTCATGTAGCACTTAAAAGGATTTCAAAAATGAAAGTAAATGCCTAGAACACAGAAAAGAGATATCCATCTACACAAAGCATCTGCCTTTGTTTAAGAAAAGTCATTTCGGCTTTATAAACTTCACATCCAGACACTGTATAATTTTGATGCTTTAGTTCTTATAGACATAGGCTGTGTGTACACGTTAGCCAATATAAAAAGAGGCAAAAATCATGAATATCTTTTTTTTTGTATATCAAACCTCCTTTATGTCAATGAGTGAGTTCATTTAACTGCACATAAAGGCAGAGTGTTGGCACAGAGGCCTATGTGATGTGAATAAAAATACATCTGGAGAAATGGGATGCTCAAATCTGCTACCAATATGACCTTAAAGAGGTACAGATGCCACCAAAGAGCTGTGTGGCTTTTGTCATTGATCCTGGTGCTCCACTGTGTAACCAGGTGCTGAGACAAAAGATGTGATTCTGTTTATTGTGTTTGTTCCAGTTAATTTAATTCTTCTTGCCTGGTTTAAACTTCTATTTTCTAATTACATTCCTTAGCTCTACCAAGACTGGAGCGCTTGCACTTAGAGAATGTGGGCATAAGCTACATTACCTCTGCGGTTGTCTATAAATAGTGCTACTGTCATGGAAACATTGGTTTCTGACCTCAGACTGCCCAGTAGTGGAAAGTGTCTCCCAGCATGCTGCCAAGGAGGAGGAGGAAGACTAGCAAGTTCATGGGCATGAGAAAGAGCAGGGAACGGGCACCGCTGGAGATGTGGTGTGTGTCAGCTCCACAGGTGGACAAGCTGGACAGCTAAGGCCCCATCACCCAGACCCTTTGCGTCTCGGTGAAACCTGCGAAATGAGAGTCATGGACCTGTCTGTAAGGTTCCTCTTTCAGTGCTAGAAGTCTATAATTTCAGTCTCTGTGCTTTCTTTTCTAAATGCAGAATCCATTTCAATTTTGGATTAGAACAACTTTTTGTAAAGTGAACATTTTGGCCAAAAAAAAAACACACCTTTGTTAACTATGGCTTTTAGATGAAGGAACTACCTACAATCATTAAGGTATTTTTAAACACTAGAAAGTATTCACATTACCTATGGGCTTTGAAAATAAAATGCTAATTTGTAATGTTTATACTGCAGATCTGTGTTTGTCTACATCTAAACTGAGTGGGGTGGGGGGGGGAGAGATTACATATAGATATTTACTGGATACCCATTACCTGGCCTTTTATAACACAGGTAGAAGTGCTATAAGAAATTTCTATGAAACTATTTTATGACTTAGAAGCTTGACACCACAACCAGCAAGGTCCAGGTATTTCTCAAATACCCAATTCAGCTTATGTATTAGCCAGGAAGTTGAGATTCTTGGTTGTGGTTTACAAAAAATAAACAAACAAACAAACAAAACAACAAGTAAATAAGGAAATTTCTTGACTTACATAAACTTACTTTCAGGATTAGCACTAGCTTCAGGTATGGCTAAATCCGGACACTTCATGCTGCCAGAGCTTAGTCTGTCTTCTCATCTCTTGGTTCTGTTTCCTCAAACGTTTGCTGCATTCTCAGGCAGGGCTTTTGGATGTGATGGCAAACACAGTCCTCTCACATCTCTAGGTCTGAATGAAGGCTAATTATGATCTCAATATCATAGTGTTTTCTTCTATCTTTATGTTGTTGAGAAGGAAAAAAATTTTTTTCTCTACTCCTCTAGCTTCTTCTGGTTTAAATTGACGTAAGACCGGTTAACAGGAGAAAAACAAATTTCATTTCAGACATATGGAGGCTCTACAGGTATGGGACCTAAGTGACCTAGATAGGCGCTTTATATGTCCTTTTAGATTAAATGACAATTATTTGTGAAAATTGGACAGACTAAAGGGATCTGGGCTTTGAGTAGCAAATTAATGAAGTAACAAATTTGTTTACACAGCTTCTTCAGCCCTGAATTCCCTACCTCTGGCTATCTGTCTTCCTGGTGGGAGGTACCTTCCCGCGGGAGGTTTAATTCCTGCTTTAAAAGGAGACTCAGAGTGTTCTTCTTGTACCAACTATTTCTCAAATAACTTTAATTCAAAATAAACAACGTGCCAAAGTGGCACATTTTGGTGTGGCCTGCCCTGAGCCTCGTCAATATGATATTAGAATAACTGAAGCCAATTAGTGCTGTCTAGTGATTAGAGAGCCACACTGAACATTTCTGAAGAAGGCAGTATCAGTGTGGGAGCTCTTTAGGGATCGTGTCTCCTCCATTTGGTCTCTGCCAAAATCAATTATTTTAATACCAAGCTCCCTTTGGCCTGATGCAATGACATTTTTAATGAATATGGTCACAAAATTCCTTTCCTGTACCTCAGTTTGCAGGAAGACACGAGACTAGAGGTCAGTAAGTACAATGAAAACAAGAATACTTGGAAGAGCAAGATTCTAGTTCTGACCTTGAAGTTTGAAAAGTCATTTAAACTCTCAGTTTCATCATCAATAAAATGAGAGTGCTGAGTGAAGTCATTTTAAAGCTTGTTTCAAGTTCTGAAATGTCACGAATCCATGTAGTATTGACCTTGCTGTTAGAGTGTTGCAGGGTTTTGTTTTTTTGTTTTTTTGCTTTCTTGATACTGCTTTTTCCTCCACAAGGGAAACCTATCATTTAGAACACTGAGAAACACTGATCACTAAGTAGGTCAGAAAAATTCTTCAAGAGATAAAAGCATTCAGAAGTTTTGCAGGAGGTTGGTAGATAAACCAATGGGCCATTATCCTGAAGACTTCGGCTTCACAGGATAACAAGCAAGCACAGAAGGCAGTCAACCAGCTTCAGTAAGAGCTGAGTGCCCACATATTGATCTTCTGTCTGACAGGGTCACAGGGGTGCTGGTGTACATTAAGTAGGGAAAGAACTGAAAATTACATTAATTCAAATGGCTAAATCAATATTTAACAATGCAGTTAGTGGTCGTTGACCTTAAATACACCTTTAATAAAACAAAGGTGAGTCAGGCCAGCCTCCAGCACATGCCATTCAGAAATATGAATTAATGCAGAACAGATAGAATTTTAAAAAAAATACAAATGCAGACACCTTTGCAGATTGGACCAATGGCAAAAAGAAGGTCAAGCTGCTCTCTTCACAAAGGCAACTGGAATTTTATTCACATGATGCTGTGTCTTCACTTATCACTTCTCTCCCTGTCTCCCTGTCTCAAGAATTGAACAACCTTCATCTCAGCATATTTAAAAGTAGAAAAGGATTTCTACAACTATTTCCCCAGCAAATTGAAGTAATAGCTTTGTAACCTTGAGCACTTTCTTCATGAGCAAACAAATGTTACCAGTTGTTACTCTAGGAACCCTGTTTACTGTAACATGATTTGCATATGTTTGCATATAAACATTATGCTCCACTTGCGTTAAGGATTACTGAAATAAGTCTGCTTATATTAAAGAGGATGCAAAAAAAGAAAATGAAATAAGTAAGTGGAGGCAATCCCTTCAAGATATTGCCTTGCTACCTGTAAAATACCTAAGGCTTAAGCTATATATAGTTATCACTACTAAGGATTTGGTGATAACTCTAAGGAAAAGGTCAATCTCAGAATCTGTTTCAATATAACTTAAGGCAGCAGGTGGCTCGAGGGAATTCCCAAAGAGGCACAGGCAAGTTTCCATCACTCTGTGACCTAAAGATGCCAGTGCCTAAGGTACCATTTTCCTTGCAGTCTGGTTTGGCTGCAAGGACAACAAATGTGTGATCATTTGAAATCTCTCCTGAGACACTTCCCTTTGATTTGCTGTTTGGTGATGGCTGCAGTCTTGTTTCTCTCAGGTTTGCCTGCTGGTTACCATGGCAATGTGGCTCAGTGCATCCTATGAGCTAAATCAACATTCTGCCTCATGCAGGCTCCTGGCAGTAGAACTTCACTGGGAATTGGGCAGCAAGTTTCAAAGTAGAATATAAGACCAATTGCTGGGAAATATGAACACACACTTGAAAGAGGGAAGGGACAGTCCATGGAACAAGATCATGGTTTCTTTGTCATCAAGAACATAGAACATATATCTGATCTCCCATAGGGCCAGCCAGGAGTCCTCTTGGCAAGCGGGTGCTGGCAATGAATGTTAATCTCTCCGGCTAATGCTGAGACATGAACAAAGTTGCTTATGACCTTAAGAGAGCCACGTAACAGCTTGGCTTCTAGGAACTCCCTCTACCCAGGGCATCCCACATACAAACCACTAGGCACACCCACCTTTCCCTGCAGCCTGTATGTCCAAATAGTCACTGAATTTAAGAATCAATGTAGGAAGTTCATAATATAAATACCTACATCAAGAAACAAGAAATATGTCAAGCAACCTAATGTTGCACCTCAAGGAACTAGAAAATAAAAGAACAAATGAAGCCTAAAGTTAGAATGAAAGATATAACAAAGATCACCGTGGAAATACACTGAGTGGCCAGGTTATTATGATCTCTGAACGCATAATAATCGGGCTACTCAGTGTGTATATATATATATACATATATATAAACCTATCATTTTGTATATATATATATACACACTGAGTAGCCCGATATATATGTATATATATATTAGTATGTATATATATATTAGTATACATATATATATATATGTATATATATATTAGAGGCCCAGTGCATGAATTCGTGCATGGATGGGGTCCGGCCAGCCTGGCCAGGGGGAGGGGACATGGGCGGTTGGCCAGCCTGCCTGCTGGTGGTCAAACTCCTGGTCGAGGGGACAATTTACATATTAGCCTTTTATTATATAGGATATACACTGAGTGGCCAGATTATTATATGTTCAGAGATTATACTAATCTGGCCACTCAGTGTATATGAAACAGACACACACACACACACGCGCACACGCGCGCTCGCGCAAAAAAAAACGAGTGATGAAACCAAAAGCTGGCATTTTGAAAACAAACAAAATTGACTAATCTTACCTAGACTCACCAAGAAAAAAAGAGAGAAAACTCAAAATCAGAAACAAAGGGGAAGCCATTACAACCGATACCGCAGAAATACAAAGGATACTAACAGACTAACATGAACAATTATACGCCAACAATGTGAACAACCTAGAAGAAATAAATAAATTTAGATACATACAACCTACCAAGACTGAAACATGAAAAAATAGAAAATCTAAAGAGACCCATTACTAGTAAAGAAATGGAATCAGGAATCAAAACATCCCAACAAACAAAAGCCAGATGGCTTCGCTGGTGAATTCCACCAAATATTTAAAGAAAAGTGAATACCAATCCTTCTCAAAATCTTCCAAAAAATAGAGGAGGAAACATTTTCAAACTCATTTGACTACCCCAGCATTACCCTGACACCAAAATCAGACAAGGATGCCACAAGAGAAGAAAATAACAGACCAATATCCCTGGTGAATATAGATGTAAAAATCTTCAACAAAATATTAGCAACCCAAATTCAAGGAAAGAGTAAAAGGATCACACTCCATAATCGAGTGGAATTCATTCGAGTTGCAGAGATGATTCAACATCCACAAATCAGCAACATGATTTACCACATTAATAAAGTAAGGGATAAAAATCATATGATCATCTCAAGATGCAGAAAAAGCATTTGACAAAATTCAGGTAAATTATATTTTCAAAAAGGACTAGATAAGAATTAAACTGAGTGTTAAAATTTAGTCAAAATTAACTGTTTTGTACTTTTTGGTAGATTTGTTTACTTTCAAATGAGCTTACAGTTAGAACAGCTAAAACTTAAGAAAATACTGATTACTATATTTCTCACCTTCTGGCAATGATCTTAAAATAGTTACAATTTCACATTTATTGATAGGCATGGCTAATACAGTCAAAGAAATCACAAACATAATATGGTCATGTTCATTAAGCATATAAGTTATGAACTGCAGGCAAGTTGTATTTATTTTTTTCTTTTATCAAACGGATCCAATAACCCAATAACCTCTATCAGAGGCCTTATAAGGGAGGCCTGGGTCTCTAGGAGGATAAAGAGAAATGGATCACTATGAACCAAACAATATCATTAGAAAAACAACTCAAAGTTCAGTCCAAAGTATCATTTTCATAATCAAACACACCATTTAAAAAAAAAAAAAAAAACAGACCTAACGCCCTGCTGGCGTGACTCAGTTGAGCAACATCCTGTGTACCAGAAGGTTGCCTATTCAATTCCCAGTCAGGGTACATGTCTGGGTTGTGGGCTCAATCCCCAGTAGGGGGGCATGCAGGAAGCAGCCCATCGATGTTTCTCTCCTACATTTCACTTCTCTCTCTCTCTCTCTCTCTCCCCCCTACCTCTCTCTCTCTCTCCCCCCATCTCCCTTCCTCTCTTAAAAAAAAAAAAATAATAACATCAATAAAACAAGACCTAACATTTGCCAAACAAATATTCAGATCTGAGAGTCTGGTTGATCAAACACAAAACATGTGCACTGGTTAAAAAAAATAAGCAATGTGGAATAGAGAATAGTTATTCTCACCTCTAAGAGATGTAGTAGGTCGAATTCAAAGTATAGAATTTCATCCCAGGATGCAACAACATTTTAATAGTATCAAGGGGACTTCTGCTTCTGTTTAAGATATGGAACAAGCATTGGACAATTTTTTCTGTAAAAGGCTAGATAGTAAATAATTTTTTAATATATTTTTATTGATTTCAGAGACGAAGGGAGAGAGGGAGAGAGAGATAGAAACATCAATGATGAGAGAATACCATTGATAGGCTGCCTCCTGCACACCCCACACTGGGGATCGAGCCTGCAACCTGGGTATGTGCCCTGATCGGGGGTTGAACCGTGACCTCCTGGTTCCTAGGTTGACGCTCAACCACTGAGCCATGCTGGATGGGCTAGATAGTAAATAATTTTTGCTTTATAGGCCACATGGTCTCTGTTGCAACTACTCAATTTGAAGCCACAGAAAATACATAAACAAACAGGCATGGCTGTGTTCCAATAAAACTATACAATGGCCTCCCTTATCTAAAGGGGATACATTCCAAGACCTCTACTGGATGCTTGAAACTGCAAGTAGTACCAAGCCCTATATATACTATGCGTTTTCCTATACATGCATACCTATGGTAAAGTTTAATTCATAAATTTGGCACAGGAACAGATTAAAAATAACTAATGATAAAATAGAATAGTTATAACAATGTATTGTAATAAAAGTTATGTGAACATGGTCTCTCTCTCTCAGAATATCTTATTGTATTATGCTCACCCTTCCTCTTTTGATGATGTGAAACAATAAAATGCCTATGTAATGAGATGAAGTGAGGTGAATGATGTAGGCATTGTGATGTAGCGTTAGGCTGCTATGAAGGAGGACCATCTGCTTGAAGTGAACCTGTATTATCAATCCATGACTATGTCAAATGTTGGACGTCAGGAGCAAATGATATCAATAGTTGGGAAAATTTTATATTTTCAGACCACAGTTAACAACGGATAAGTAAAACTGCCAAAGGTGAAACCAAGGAGAAAGGGGAACTATTATTGTATTTACAGGAATAGGTGATGGGCAGGATTCGACCCACAGATCAAAGTTTGCCAACACCTGCTGTAGAAAATCACAAGTGAACATTATTCTCACCCCAACAATGAAAACAAGCTCACTAATATATATATATATATATATATATATATATATATATATATATATGAAGCCTAAGCGACCAGTAGACCAGTCGCTATGAGGCGCACTGACCACCAGGGGGCAGACGCTCAACGCAGGAGCTGGCCCTGGTGGTCAGTGCGCTCCCACAGTGGGAGCACTGCTCAGCTGACCAGGATGAGCAGGAGCGGCTCCTCCCTGGCCGCCTGTCGCTTTGCACACTACTACATCCCTCAGGGGATGTTGGATGCGGCCCGCAGGCCACACTGAGGGATCCAATTGGTGCACGAATCCGTGCACCCGGCCTCTAGTATACAAATAAAAATTTTTTGAGCTATCTGAAGAGCTAAAGTTGCTAGGTAAAGTAATGAACTAAAATCCAAAAGGTGACAAGCTCTTTCAAGAAAAGACAGGCCACTAATGAATTCACCTTTGACAGGGTAGCAAGAGGAAGAGGAACCTGCTATAGATGTGAGTAAGGAAGAACAGCTGAAAATTTAACAAATTTCTGAAATCCAAATATCGGTCAATATAGCCATTTAGTGTCCCTGGTATAGACACAATGTCTATACCAACTCATCAACTCTTTCACAAGCCTAACCCAAGTGATGATAAGGAAGACTGGAGCTAAAGCAGAATAGAGAGAGATGCTCTGTGGCATAGACAACATACAGGGCTTGTCTAAATCTGAAGGTGAAGCAGGTCAACAAGAGAAACCTTCCAGATCTTGGGATCATAAATAAGTACAATACAGCCAGTTTACTACTGGGGAGGGGCAGAAATACTGAGAGAGATTCAGCAGAGTCACAGTCACACTTGAGCCTGGTAAGTCTGAGGGCAAGAGAATTGAAAGAAACCCTCTGGACTCCAGACCTCACGCTGAGTAAGCAGCAGCAGCGTTCAACCACTGGGGAACTTTGAAGACTGGGGTCCACCAACTGTTACTAAAGCAAAAACAAAGCCCAAATCCAGCTCACTAGAGACTAGACTGGCCCAATCCAACACATCAATGGCCTTATAGAAAGTATGTTGTTTCCAGATATTTTATATACTCAAAAAACAAAAGAAAGAAAATATGATCCATCATCAAGAGATGAAATAGCCCTAGCCAGTTTGGCTCAGTGATAGAGAGTCGGCCTGTGGACTGAAGGGTCCTGGGTTTGATTCCGGTCAAGGGCACATTCCATGAGTTGCAGGCTCAGTCCCCAGTAGGGGGCATGCAGGAGGCAGCCAATGAATGTTTCTTCTCATCATTGATGTTTCTATCTTTCCCTCTCCCTTCCTCTCTAAAATCAACAAAAATATTCTTTAAAAATAATAATAATAAATAAAATAAAATCAAGCATTAAAGAGAGAGAAAAAAAAAAATAAACAGTGGCCCAGCCATAGCGCTTTGCTTGATTGAGTATTGTCCTGTGCACTGAAAGGTTGCCGGTCTAATTCCCAGCCAGTGCACATACCTGGGTTGCAGGTTTGATCCCCTGTTGGAGCACATATGGAAGGCAACCAATCAATGTCTCTCTCTCTCTCTCTCTCTCTCTCTCTCTCTCTCTCTCTCTGTCCTCGGGTGAGGATTAATAATAATAATAATAATAAATAAATAAACAATAAAACCAGATGCAGAGATGGCACAGATGTTTGAATTGAGTCGGGGACTTGAACACAATTGTCAAAAAGAAATTCTTATTTCTGCTTTACCTGAAAAACAATTTAGTCTTATTTAAAGAAGCCATAATATAATGGAATAGTATATGATCTTAACATGTTGCCCATAATCACTATTGAAAGCAGATAAGATACTGCTATATGAGGAATTCATATGGTGAACACTAAGCTTTTTCAGGGTGAAGTTTAAATAGGTTGACAATGAAATACACTGTCAAGTCTAGGACACTGTTGATAGTAAAATGGGTACTGAAGTAATTATGCAACTTTTGGCATAGCTAATGGCCAAAATATTGGCTTCATTATGTTAGTGGTCCCATAAAATATTATCAAAACTTATTCTCAAATACAAAATTATTTCAGAAAAATTTATATTACACATATGTATATATCTACTTGTATATACAGGATTGTGCAAAGTAGATTTACAGTTGTTTGTATGGAAAATAACACAATAATTAATAAATCATAATATAAGAATAAATTGTTTAGATAGATCCAGAAACACAGAAGCATGGAATAGACTGTTGAATCTCAGAGGGGAGGCTGGGGTGGGTGGGTGGGTGGGAAGAGATTAACCAAAGAAGCAGTATGCATATATGTATAGCCCATGAACACAGATAATAATGTGGCGAAGGCCTGAGGGCGAGGACTAGAAGGGGTCAAAGGGGAAAGATAAGGGGACATATGTAATACTTTCAACAATGAAGATTTTAAAATAAAAATAAAAAAGAATAAATTATTTTACATACTCATAACTGTTGACCTACTTTTGCCCCAACCTATATATTAAAGCACTTCATACATATTAACTTTGTTCTATTTCTTGGCCATATCTGTTTATAATAATGCCATGTTACTATTTTCTAAAAAATATATTTTTAAAGTGAGCTTATTGCTTTTAAGTTTGTATAAAATTACCTGTAAATCTGTTAAATTTTCATTTATGGCTAATAAGTTTAAACTTCTTGACACCTTCAAATGATTCTTCTATATAGAGCATATTTTTTAATTGAGATTATATTCTCTCTAAAAATGCTGAGGTATCTGATAAGCTCAGAGCAAAGTCTGCTAAGTGGAAGATAGTCTAAATTCTAATTGTTTTTCCTATTGAAATGCATTGCATAAAAACTTTAGCCCACATATTTTAAAAGGTACTAGTTGTGTGTGTTTTTTTCCTTCATGCAGAGTACAAATTATTTCTTTTTGCTATTTCTGACTCATTTAAATGTAGTAAAACCTTAGACCTTCTCAATTTCATCCCAATCCAATATATAAATTTAACCTGATAAAAATGGAGCGCCATGAAAATTCTTCCAAGAAACTGAGATATTGCCAATCATTATTACAAAGTTTCAAAATTAAAATTTGAAACCACTAGTTTTATGCTATTTTGTTACTCTCTTGCTTTTTAGGGATAACTTTCAATGTCTTCCCTGTTTTTAAGTGTTTTCAGTCATTGAAATTTGCTTAGAAAGCTGAAATTTTGGTGTTAAGTGTGTTGAATCTTTTGCTTAAAGGATTTTAGTTGATTTGGAATAATATGCAACAAGAGTAAGAGTACTTATTTATAAAATGCTTAATGTCACTGTGAGACACTTAGGTTGATATAAAGCAAATGTTCAAAGGCTCAGACATTTCCACAATCTGATTGATGATGGGCAATAAAAAGAGAAAGAACTTATTGACAATCTAGTATTTTATTTTGTCTCATTTTGTGTACATCAGGTTTCTTACCAAAAAAAAAAATTGTTATTTTCTTATTCTATCTTTGTCTGATAACTACAGCTCTTTTACGTTCATTATTTTATTTAGGAAATTATTCAGGAAATTCAACATTAGTTTTCCCTGAAATGAAAAAGTAATAAAAATATTGCCAAACAATTTAAAGCACACTACTCCTTGAGAAGCCTTGCTTTAATCTCCATAAGTGTACACTTTTAAAACTGGAGGCTGAGCTCATCCTACACCTGCTAGTGAAGATCTTTTGCTGAGTAACGTTTGTTTGCAGACTCTGTTTTGTGATCACTATTGTTCTTAGAGTAAACTTGTTGAAATAGAGCATACATGCATAAAAGCGCACATATCATAAATGCAAAGCTTGATGAAGTTCCACAAACTAAACTCACTTTCAACCAGCACCTGGATCTGGAAATAAACTAGTACCAGCACCCAAAAGCTACTCCATATTCTTTTCCTTCCTCTACTCCCCGACCCCTGTGACCAGAGTAACCACTATGCTACAAACATTCATGGGCGGGTATTTGTGTGGACAGAAGTTTTCAACCCTTTGGGTAAATACCAAGGAGCATGATTGCTGGATCATAGAGTAAGAATATGTTTAGTTTTATGAGAAACTACCAAACGGCCTTCCAAAGTAGCTGTACCATTTTGCATTCCCACCAGCCATAAATGAGAGTTCCTGCTGCTCCACAAACATTCCAGCATTTGGTGGTGTCATTGTTCCGAATGTTGGCCGTTCTAACAGGTAGAGGTAGCGGATTGTTGTTTTAATTTGCATTTCCCTGTCTTCTGGCAGTCATGTGGTCAGCGGTACCTTATGGTGCCCATGGTGGATGATAAATATTACCCATTCATTATCAGATTTCTTAAGAGTATTTTTAGTATTTAGTTTTTATTATCCATGTACTTTCATCCATTGAAATCATTGTTGACTAAACGGTATGTCACAAAATTTCTTAGAGCATTATTAAATTAGTAAGATAAATAGTTATTGTAACAGACATCCTCAGTGACCTAAAAATATCCCTCAGACCTATCAGTGTCCACTGGCCAACTTCCTGCCAAGGAACAGCTCCTTCCCTTCCCCCACTCTCGGAACTGGGACAACTGTACTGTCTGTGCACAAAACTGGCAGCGCTGAGCAATGAATACCTCCCTCCCCAGGGGCAGCCCCCACTAACAACTCTTCAGAGTAGGTGTAGAAATACCCCCAACACTGTGCCCCTTCGGTGGAATCATTCTGAAATGTGTGTTTTGTACCATTTCCCAGAGTTTCTCCACAGGACTAAGCTCCAGTCAGGTACTGTGGTAAATGACTTAACTGTGCACCCTTTACTGACCCTCTTCCTTTCCCTGGTCCCCTTCCTCACTACTGATATACCTTCACTCCACAAATCAAGTATTTTCACTCTAATCCTTGTCTGAGGTCCGCCTCTGAGAGAACCAAAACTAATCAAATGAATGGTACACTCACTATGCAAGAGCATTCAGACTGTTCTCTCTGTGCATGTCCTCTATTTATGGCACCCATTCCATGAACACCTAACCCATAATTCCCCATGGATCCCACTCAATGACAGACTAGCAGCTTCATGTGTCTCAGGCGGAAGCCCTGGCCACTCACTGCACTACTGGCTTGTATACCACGTGCCCTGAAGGGGCAGCAACACCAGTCATTTCTCCACCACTACTCAGAACTGGAAAGAGTTGGCTGTCCCTCATCACTAGTGGCCAAGGAGACCTCATTTCTGTCATTGAGCACCCCATATGCTGGTCTCAAAAGGGAAATACTGATCACATTGTCCACTCACTGTTCAGAGGTCTCACACAGCTCCAGACAAGACCATGGAAGAATCTGAATACACAAAATGGAAATCTACTTAACACTTCCCTGCTTATTTTAAGGTAACTAATGATAATAAGATTTCATTTTAAACAACAGCAACAAAAAGATAAACAATATAAATGCTAAAATTGATGGGACACCAGGATGTCTGTCTCAGGCAGATAAGTATATGTTCTCCCAAACTTAATGAGATTGAAGAGGCATGAGGGCAGACATTTAGTACTGACTTCACAAAGCCGTTCACAGCTCCCTTCTCCCTTTATTTTCTCGACTCCACAGTTGGGAAGTTAGAACGCCTTCTCATGCTCCCTACCCCTACGGGTGACCTCTTGGCACACCTCTATCCAATGGCCTGTGAGCAGACACTACTGGGTGGGACTTGGGAGAAAGCTTTTCAAGAGGCCTACTGACGTGCCCCTTCAGCTCTTGGCCTTTGGCCTTCCCTTTCTACTTTCTTGTATTTGAATGTGATGGCTGGAGCTGCAGTAGCCGTCTTCCAGCTGAGAAGAAGGAGGAAATATGGCAATAAAGATGCCCGAGTGTTTGATGATATTTTTGATATCATGAAGCAGCTGCACCAGCCTTGGCCTGCCTCTGTCTAACCCTCTGATTATGTACAACACACACACATACACACACACACACAATTAAAATCTGTTTCTGTTCATCTGGCTGCAGTGTAGTTTGCTTCTGTTTGCAGTGAAACACTTTCCTAACTGAAATCCACCCAAGTTCTTTCAGTAAAAATACACAACAGTCATTATACCTATAGTAGGATTTCCCTCTCTGCTAGTCTTTGTCAACTCTAAAATAGAACCTTGGTGACTTGTGACCAGTATATATTAGATCTGAAGTGTCATTTGAACTTAATAATTAAAAAATACACTCTAATAATCATTAATGCATTTACTTTCTTTTCCAGTTATTGAGCACTTACTTTCCAGAGGCTGCCTGATCATTTAATTTTTATGCATATAAATCATCACAAATTTATTGAAAACTCCTCGAGGGCAAAAACAGGACCACATAGCTTGGCTGACCTTATGACACTTATCAATAATTGATTGGAAGCACTTTGCACATGCTTTTACTTTCCTAATATGAGAAACTGCTAGATGTTTTCTCAAAGCTTTATGTTTTAAAGAGCTCTAAAAACATTCTCTAACTCAAGTTATTCCAAAAATATGTCAAAAGTAGATTTTCCTCCTTTTTAAAATTAATTTTAAGTAAACTAAATTTTATATCCCAGTTTAAATTTTTTTTAAAGTTAATGGGCAAGAAGCCAGCTTTCAAATCTGTGCAAATTAACCACCTGAGTTATTTTTTTAAAAAAGTGAATAACTCATTTAAACCCCACCAAAAAGCTATTTTTTTACTTCCCTTAGATCTGCTTTAAAAGAGATGATTGTAAATCACTCTAAATTGCTCATAGACTGTGTTATATTGTTCCCCAAGATGAACTTTAAGAGGCATCTTGTGATTTATATAGTTGTGATCAAAATAAAGACAGCCTGATACATTTACTGTGGGAGCAATTTGCATGTCAATATATGTGCTTAGTCAAATTCTAGGTATTCAACTGAGGTAGAGGAAAGAAGAAAACAGACTACAGTAGCCCCCCCATGCGGAATACTTTCTAAGACCCCCAGTGGATGCCTGACACTGTGGATACTGAACTCTCTGTGTATGTACTATGTTTTTTCCTATACATAATGTTTTTGGCACTATGATACAGTTTAATATATACATTAGTAACAGTAAGATATTAACAATAGTAACTAATAATAAAATAGAACAATTATTACAATACATTGCAATAAAAGTGACTATGGTCTCTCTCTCTTTCAAAATATCTCATTGTACTGTATGTACAGGCAGTGGAGATGTGCCTGGTAAATGGAACTAGAAAACACCATTTGCTAAGTGATAACTGTGCCGGGAACCAGTAACTCTCTGCATGTTGTAATTGAATCATCACGGTAACCCATATTACTATTCCCATTCTACAGGTGAAGAAAGGCTAAGCACAGGGTGGGGGCCAGGTTGAGGCTTGCATATGGGGTGGCCAACAGCCCTGCTTTGTCTGGGATGAGGACTCAGACAATAAGATGCAGGACCTTCAGTGTTAAAACTGGGACTGTCCTGAGCAAAATGGGATGGCTGGTCACAAAACTGCTGCAACCTGTGCTTTCTCACAAACATCCTCGGTACGTTCTTATTTTTTTTTAATATATTTTATTGATTTTTACAGAGAGGAAGGGAGATGGATAGAGAGTTAGAAACATCGATGAGAGAGAAACATCGATCAGCCGCCTCCTGCACACCTCCCACTGGGGATGTGACCACAACCAAAGTACATGCCCTTGACTGGAATCGAACCTGGGACCTTTCAGTCTGCAGACCGACACTCTATCCACTGAGCCAAACCAGTTAGGGCTCGGTACGTTCTTTACACCCGGCTCAGGTGGGAGAGAGTGGCTGTCCTGCCCAGCAGTCAGGAGCTTCCCTCCCACACACACACCCTGCCCAGTTGTGGCACAGCTGGGTCAGGGTGAGCTGCTAAGAGGAAGGGGAAGAGGGAAGGAACCCAAACCAAGGTGTGGGCTGTAGAAAATCTCCCCTCATCTAGCCCTGGGGAGCATCTTTCCCCTAAGCTTAACTGGCTTTCTCAGGGGCTAACCACCAAGTTTTGAGGACTTTGATGGGGAAGTAGGTACCAACTAGATACCTCCACTCTCACTCTCCACAGGAGAAACAGAACAAAATGCAGGTCTTTGCAGAGTTGCAAGATGCTGAAGAAATACAACATTTTACCCAAGGGCCTGATTAACAGGTCACCACACCCTTTCAGACCCATCAAGGGAAGGCCTAACCCTTCTGGAAACCCTGACAGCTCTAGAAACACAGACAGACCCAATGCCATAATCCTGTACATCCAGACAAGTGCAAACAACCACCATTTGGCATAAACTGGCCATCCAAGACCATCTGCTCCCGATAAACAGACTACCTCCCGGAAGCATCCTGCATAGCCAACTTGTGCAGGGGCAGGCCAGAGGCAGATGTCACCTGGAGCATCAAGCCTAGTGAGCAGGTTTCCCCGAAATTCATTTGGGCCTGATTACATGTAATCCTCAGGCTCAGTAGTTCTCAGTCCTGTTAAAGCCCAATTAAATCACAATGGCCAGAATTAAAGCACAGGTGAATCTAGAGTTAAAACCCATTGCTCTAGCCCAGTGACGTTCAGAGTGCTGTCCCTGCACCAGCATCATTGGCAGTTTGTTTTCATGCTAACAGGTAAAATTACGCTATAGGATAAAATCAGTTCTGTATTTCCCTTGACTTCCATTACAACCATAGAGGTATCTCTTTGGGAAAATTACCTAAGAGGCAGAGTTCATGCAAGAAAGATTTAGTATAGCCCAGCCGACGTGGCTCAGTGGTTGAGCATCGACCTATGAACCAGGAGGTAAGGATTCTATTCCAGGTCAGGGCATGTGCCCGGGTTGCAGGCTCGATCCCCAGTAGGGGGCATGCAGGAGGCAGCTGATCAATGATTCTCTCCCATCGCTGTTTCTATCTCTCTCTCCCTCTCCCTTCCTCTCTGAAATCAATAAAAATATATTTTTTTTAAAAGAAAAATTTAGTATGACTATGTTTATAGTCTGTGTATATAGAATATGCTTAATTAAAATAGAAATATGACTTTGTGCTACTGAAGCCACAGGACTTCCTCTCTACCTCCATTTTCCTTCATGGGACCCACCTCCGTCTTTCATGGTTTGCTACCATTTTTCTGAATTTGGAGGTCTTTTGAATGAGCACTCTCAGATTTCATATTTAGCTTCTCACCTTTATCTGGAAAGTTGCTTCTCATTAAGCCATGCTGTTTCCACACTCTATTCTTAGATGTTTGTATCTCACAATCTAAGAAGCATGGGTTTGCAGATCTTACCTGCTGCTCATACCGAAGTCATCAAGTCCTCAGTTAAGCATCAGTCTCCTGTTTACACTTGTCAACTAGGACCCAAAAAGTTGGTATATATTTCAGAATACTACTTTGTTAATTCCAAACAGTTTTTAGGGGGGGAAATTATTGAAATGATACTCTGGAAATGTTATAGTCTGAATTTTCTAACATTTACTTTTTTAAAATTATCTTAATCACAGTCATTATTTTTTTTAATGTTACATTAAAAGTGGCCGTTTAAAATGCTGAACAGGAAGAAGATGTAATTTAATGAAGGGCATCTTTCTCCACATTGACATGGATGTTAATTTTTTTTTTAAGATTCTAATGTGGTCTAATTACTTTAATTTAAAATCCTGGGAATGCATGTATTATTCATAACTTTCTAGATGATTGGGAAAGTTTCTGCCGCTCCTTTGAAGCTCTAACTTTGGAAATATAACAAATAATGAAGCCATCATATTTTCAAAATGCTCAGATAGAGGAGACTTTTGAAAGACAGTGTAATTGTGAATCAAAGCTTAATCAGCTGCTGTGAAATGAGTTTTTAATTATCATATTGCCCCCGGTATGCTGGAGTTCACCAAGGTTAAGAGAATGACCTGGCACACATTTGCTCTGAAACTGTAGATTCCTTTTTGGCTTTGCAGCGTATCACCTTGAATATTCAGAGAGCAAGTTATTCTGCTTCACATGAAAATACTCCTCAGAAACAATTTTTCACACTAACCCTTGGCTAATCTCACATAAGAAATGGAAAGTGTCACTCATTTTTCTCTTATTTAAATGCATTATTTCTGCAGTGTGCATAATGGCTTCTGAATCAGAATAGTCACCTACTCACACTGAAAAACTCACATTTTCCAAAGTAGTTTGTAAATTTATTTAAGTATGTCCAAAAGGGTTGCTCGGAGCATAAATGTTTAGATTTCAGAATTCTGTATCAAAATAACTAGTTTTATTTCAAGTGGTCAAAATAATACAGATTTTCTAAACGGGGAAGAGTGTGTTTACACAAAGAGGCTCTCCACGCAGTCATTACCTGATTTCTTTCTCTCTCTCTCTCTCTCTCTCTCTCTCTCTCTCTCTCTCTCCTCTCTCTTTCTCTCTCTCTCTCTCTCTCTCTCTCTCTCTCTCTCTCTCTCTCTCTCTCTCTCCATATATATATATGCTGATTTCAGAGAGAAAAGGAGAGGGAGAAAGAGATAGAAATGATGAGACAGAATCAGCTATTGGCCACCCCTACTGGGGATCGAGCCCACAACCCATGCATGTGCTCTAATTGAGAATCAAACCGTGACCTCCCAGTTTATAGATGGACACTGAGCCACAATGGCTGGCTAGTACCTGCTGTCTCTTAATGTAAAGTTCAACTCAAATTTCCATTTTAAGCCAATAAGAAAGAGATGTGGAATTACTTCTCTAACTTCCTGCCTCAAATGTAAACCTTTACCACTTTCTGGTCACTAAATAAAACTAAGAGATGAGAACTTAAATGTTGTCAAGTTCCCTAAGACTTGGGCTGGTGAACACACAGTACAGTGTACAGATGATATGC
This sequence comes from Plecotus auritus, assembly GCF_963455305.1. Classification (NCBI taxonomy): domain Eukaryota; kingdom Metazoa; phylum Chordata; class Mammalia; order Chiroptera; family Vespertilionidae; genus Plecotus; species Plecotus auritus. The sequence goes on along the minus strand of NC_137774.1, from coordinate 97,852,164 downwards.
TGTGGAACTGTGCATCTGAAACCTGTATAATTTGGTTTCAGGTGCACAGTTCCACACTGTGTCACCTGATAAATTCAATAAAAAGGAAAAAAATAAAAAATAAAGTTCCCTAAGAATCATAAAAAAATTTACATTGCCACATGTTCAAAACAAAATCAAAAGACTTTTGATTTCAACTCAATTGCCATATTTTTTATTTTAAAATTGCCAAATGAAATTCTAAGTTCCGCATATAAATCAATACTAACAACTTGACCTCTTCTGGAGCATTCTCTACAAATGATTTTGAACTGTGATTCCTATGCAATTGTTGAGGAACATTTAACTCATTCTTTGAAAGTCACTATCTCTCTGGATCCTCATATACACTGAGTGGCCAGATTATTATGATCTCTGAACACGTAATAATCTGGCCACTCTGAACACGTAATAACCTGGCCTCTAATATATATATATATATATATATATATATATATATATATATATATATATATATAGACAAAGAAACAGATGTAGATGTAGATGTTGTCTGAAGTATTGACTCAGAGTTCCTATTGACAGTTTCTCTTTTTGAGGAATGCGAACAACCTTGGGCTCATTAAGTGAGATTAAACAGGATCCTGAAATAAATGTTACTGGTAGGAGAGTTGTCATTAAAATGCTGCACTGGTAGTTTGATTTGCATAAGATCTGATTACATTTACTAGCTGTTCAGGTGTCTGTGCTGAATCAATGTCACTTCATCAACACACAGGTTATCTTTTCTGCTCACTTTAGAAGGGTCTCAACTTCTAATTGAGAAATACAGCATTCCACATTCCACGTGTCCCTCAGTCACATGCTTTGGGCTAGTCCTTGGCTTAAAAGGGAAATCAGACAAGTCTTATACAGCATTTTTAAGGATGAGCAAACCCTATGCAATTTATCTCTTGAAAACACTATCTATGACAGTGTCTGACATCTCTGCCATTGGGAATAAGTGACATAGAACCAGTAGACTTACTAAAAATAATAACTAGCATTTGTTGAGCAATTATTAACTGCCAGATCCTAAGCTAAGTGTTTGTTCAAGAATTTAATCTATCATTTAACCTCTGGCAGCTACTGTTATTAACCTCCTGTTTCCAAGGTGAGGAGACCAAGACTTAAGAGGTTATTTAACTTGCCCAGTATCACAGGCTTCTCAATGGTGGAAACAAGACTTAAATTATAAAGTCTTGCCCGGCTGGACATGGCTCAGTGGTTGAACATCCACCTATGAACCAGGAGGTCCCGGTTCGATTCTCGGTCAGGGCAAAGGCCTGGGTTGCCGGTTCAATTCCCAGTGGGGAATGTGCAGAAGGAAGCCGATCAATGATTCTCTCTCACCATTGATATTGCTAACTCTCTCTCCCTTCTTTTCTGAAATCAATAAAAATATGTTTAAAAAAAGAAAAAATTATCAAGTTTTTGCTCTTAGGGGGCGTGCAGGAGGCAATCCCAGGGACTAAGTAACCAATGTTATAAACTTGTGCAAACCCAAAAGTTAAGTCCAAGCTCTGCTCTCATAGCACTGTTGAAAATTGAAACTCTGGAAACCAAGTCCACCTCATCAGGACAAAGATAATTCAGAGGTGTCATTGACCTCTCAATGTTACTAAGCCCAGAATAGGACTTGAGTCCCCGCCCCCACCTCCCACCATTGCATCCAGGTAGTTCAGGTCACTGGCACTCCCTACTCCAGACCTTAACCCCCAATCACAAGGAAGGAAATTTGACAGAAAGCTATAGTGATGTTTTCTGTAATGCAACAAATCTCAGTTTGTTAAGAATTTCTACTATAGCCCTGGCCAGTTTGGCTCAGTGAATAAAATGTCGACCTACAGACTGAAGAGTCCCGAGTTTGATTCCAGTCAAGGGCAAATGCCCAGGTTGTGGGCTTGATCCCCAGTAGGGGGCATGCAGGAGGCAGCTGATCAACGATTCTCTCTCATTGATGTTTCTATCTCTCTCCCCCTCTCCCTTCTTCTCAGAAATCAATAAAAACATTTTTTTTCAAAAAAGCATCTTTTTTTAAAAAAGAATTTCTACTATAGACACTGAAAACATAGGGATTGGTGATGATATTGTAAGCTAGCAATAGTAATAGAACTAAAGAATTCCCAAAATTATTAAGCCATATTGACCACGCATGCAATTGCTAAACCCAAACATGTTTTGCCATACACAGATATACCTATGTGCATTAACACTAAGTTAATGGAGAGCTTCGCAATGAGAGATCGACCAACAAGCAAATGGAGGGCTTCTGCTGTACGTGGCTCTGGTCCCAGTTCCACCCACCCTCTGTTGGCAGCATGAAATTTGTGTACATTATACTTCTCTGAGTGAGATTTCAAAACTAAGTACTGTGAGCCCTAGCCTTTTTCAGAGTGTTGCACCTCCTTTGCCATAAATACTGAATATGGTAGTAATGTAAATTGCTACATGCTGTGCCCTGCTGAAACACACCTGTTAAAACAACAACAAAATCCAGATTAAAATAAGGGATCATTTTATGTAATTAAGAGATATTTGTGTGGCTGAATTAGAAACATATCAGTTCATAAATAATATATGCTGTATTCCACAATGAAAACTGTTACTTCTGCATATATTTGCCAATTAATCTTCTCCCAACAATAACTTTAGCCTCCAAATACACACCCTGGCAGGCAGGATAAAATACAAAACTCGTTACTATGGCATTTAAGTCCCTTCACTTCAAGGCCCCTGGGGAACTAAGTGACCCCCATCCAGGCCATTGTGACCACTGAAAGCATGCCCACATGCTTCCCAACACAAGGAAGGAGATACTGGCTCCCAGAGAGACTCAGGCCAGCCTTGAGCCACTCTGCACATGCACATAAGCAAGTCTGTTGTGGTCAGAGGCTGGGTCTGTTTCTAATCTGATCTAAACATACCTTTCTGGGATGCATCTCACCTCAGGAAAGCACAGAGACACTAATTCTCACTTAAGTACAATTTTTTCCCCCAAAGCACATAAATTAACAGGAAAAGACACATACTTATTAAAAATTTTGAAAAATGTCAGGATGACATAGGTTTCCCTAAATTGCTAAGAGCTGTGCAGAGGAGGGTTTTCATGTGAGTGTACATTACTGGTCCTATTTCCCCTGGAGACAAACTAGAAATCATTATTCTATGAAAATGGAAATAGAGTAAATCTTGGCTCTGCCTTCTCCAAACTTTCCAAATTTGATTAATACTCTTTTCTAGGCTACTCATATCTTTATTTTCCAGATTCTGCTAAAGCTTGAGGACATTTTGGTATTTTTGAAAAATAACCCTACTCCCTGGAAAGCAATGCATTATAATGCACTAAACTTGGAACTGTTTGAGAGTAAACAGTTTTAATTATATTTGTAGTTTTGTTTTCTAGCCAATTGCCTGGTCATTATCAGGAAAAGGAGGGGATGGGGAAAGCATGCTGGGAAGGTAGGGATTTCAGCCCTTAGTCTGTTACCTGCTGACAATATGATTTGGAACAAAGCCCTTAGCCTACTTGAGCCCGAGTTTTTCCACTGCTAAAGAGATGTACTAATATCACCTACTGCACAGGGCATTGTTGTGAGGACCAAAGGAGATCGTGTAAATGATAAGGACTGCATAATATTAGTTACTATCACTCCCAAATATGGGCTTAAAATCATAGAATGAGTAGAAAATAAGAAGAGAAAGATGAACAACTGCAAAGCAAGTGTCTTCTCAGTCATGAATGACAATGCCAAAAACAGAAAAACATCCGATCGTCTGAAAATCTTCCTGTGGTATCTCTCTACAACAGAAGGGGTGGGGGGCGGGGGGAGGCGGAGAGAAAAGATTTCTTATATAGGGCACAGAAAGAGCTAACCATGAAGAAAAACACTGATAAACTGGACTTCACAACAATTAAGAAAGTCTACAAATAAAAAGATAGCATTATAAGAGTGAAAAACAAAAGCCACTGAATGGGAAAAGATATTTGTAATGTGTGTTTTTAACAAAAACGCATTTCCATGATATACAAAGAGATATTACAAATCAATAAGGAAGAATATAGGCAACTCAATTTTCAAAAATTAGACCCAAAAATGTCTGAACAGGCATTTTACGCCAAAAAAAAAAAAAGAAACATCAAATTGCCTAATAGGTATATGAAAAGATGTTCAGCATAATTCATCATAAGGAAATGAGATACTACTATATAAGCACTAGAATGGCCAAATTTTGTTTGTATGTTTGTTTATTTTGGGTGTTTTTAAAATGATAATGCCAAAGGGGAGAAAAATGGTGGCGGAATAGACAGACGTGTTCCGAGCCTTGTCCCGGAGCAGAAAGAAAGAACAGCTGAGGGTTGCACTAGGAGTGTTTGTTGGCAAGTTGGGGGACAGCTGAACTCCAGAAGAAGGTGGGAGACTGCTAGACGGGGTTCCCCTGACCTGGCAGCTCCCACTGCGGCTGGGTCCCCTCCCGGAGCTGCGGGCTTGGACGCGGAGTCGCCGTCATCTGGAACCGGACAGTGGAGCTTATCGGAAGCCTGAGAATCCACAACTGCGGCACCCACGGAACAGCTGCGAGCCCCAGAACAATGCTCCCCAATTGGCGCAAACACACGGGTTCAGAGGAGCTCTACACTCCACCACGGAAAGGTCAGATTTCGCCTAGGATAAGGTGAGGTCTCTGGTCCCAGCGCGAGAGAGGAACGCGCGTTTTGCGGGAGCTGGAGGACCAGGGAAGTCTGTGCCTAGAAAAATCCGTGGCTGTAGGGGCTGGCGTGATCTGTGAATGTGGAAGGGGGTCCTCAGAGCTGCTAACAGAAGGGCTCTCTAAAAAGCAACCCATTTTGATCTGAAGTGCAGGGACACCCTAAGAATTTCAGGGGTGTGCTAGACTTACGTGCAGCCACGGAGTGCGCACACTTGGGCTTTTTCCTCTTGAAATTCTTGCTTCTGATTACTAAGCCCAATTCATAGGTTCACCCAGTTGGGGACACCCTGGGAGACTGCAGGGGAAAGTTGTTTTTCTGGAACCTGGGGATCGGAGCAGGGAGTGACCATCGGAGAGCCAGCTCTGAGGCAGCCCACTCCCACAAACCGGTAGTGAGTGCCACAGGGAAAGAAGGCTCTAACACTCCCTAGAGAGGCCATAGATAAACCCGGAAGTCAATCCAGAAACACTGCCACCCAGGGGCTGAATCACAAATTGACTCTTGTGTAATCAAAAATAAAGGAATACGAATTAAGACACACCGCCTGCTTAAAATCAGGACTGGCTTACATCACTGAAGAGCAGTGGAACGCAGGGAACTGCAATACTGTCCGGACTGAGAAACAGGCGTGCCAAACAGAACAACAGAGGAAGTGAATGACCTTCACTACTCCACATTTTATTTTTATTTTTTATTTTTTTATTTTCATTTTTTGCATCTTTTACTCAAGAAACTAATTTTTTTCCTCACTTGATTTTACCTTTTTAATTATTACATTTTTATTTTCAATCCGTATTATTACTACTGCTATCTTATCTTTTTTTTTTTTTTAAGTGTCATTTTATTTTCTCTTCATTTTGTTTTGGGATTAATGTTCTACATTCTATTTTTATCTTTCCTTTAGCATCATTTTACTCTATCTCAAATCTACCTTTATGCCATCACTCTCTTCCTCACTTTTCCCTTTTCAGTGTCCTGTTTATCTTACCCTTTTCCTGCTTTAGATTTTCCCCATTCTTTCTGTTTACCCCCTTTTAAAATTTCACCCTACTTATATATCTAATCTCCAATCCCTTGCTCCAAGTCCATACACACCTCTCTCTTCGCTGTCTTAACTATCCAAAAAATTGTTTTTCTCTCTGCCCTTTTGTTGTTGTTCGCTTGAATGTAGATTATATCGAATTTTATGCTTTTTTGTGAGATTGTTTTGCTTATTCTTCTTTTGTTTATTTTTTTGTTTGTTTAGTGCTTCTGTTTTCCCTTGCCTCACTCAATATTAGTTGGTGTTGTAGTTTGTATTAATCCCCAGGTACTTGTTGCTGGCATTTGCTGGGATAAGTGATTGTTCTATTGGAGTTTTATCCCCAATATATATAGTCTGTTTCCCTTTCTCTCTTAGTCTCTTTCTTGTCTCTCTTACTTTTTTTTCTTCTTTTTTTCCCTTTTCCCAATTTCATTTTGACACCCCTTTTTTTTTTATTTCTTCTTCTTTCTTTCTTTTTCCTCTTCTTCTTTCTCTACTATCCCCTAATTTGCCTTTCTCTGGTGGTCACCTTTATTGGAGGTTATTAATATCGTGAATACATTTCTGTTCAGTGCCTTGTGTGTTGTACCTGGTAGTGCTGTATTTTGTGCCTTTAAATCGACGCAGGAGAGAGAGAACTACATAACCAGACACCCAGAGAAGAGACACAATGGGGAGACAAAGACACAGCCCGCATATGAAAGAAAAGCAGGCATCACCAGAAAAGGAAGTAAACGAAATGGAAGCAAGCAACCTTCCAGAAAAAGAATTCAGAGAAATGGTCATAAGGTGGCTGAAAAGAATGGAAGACAAATTCGACAATATGAGCAAGAACCAAGAGGAAATGAAGAAGAACCAAGAAGAAATGAAAAATGACATCGCTGCTGTAAAGAACTCAATAGAAAGCATCAAGAGTAGACTAGAAGAAGCAGAGGACCGCATCAGTGAGCTAGAAGACAAGATGGGAAAAAATACCCAAGTAGAGCAACTTCTAGAAAAAAAAATTAAAAGGCAGGAGGAGAGCCTAAGGGAACTTTGGGACAACACGAAACAAAACAACATCCGCATAATAGGGGTTCCAGAAGGAAAGGAAGCTGAGCAAGGAATAGAAAACCTATTTGAAGAAATAATGACAGAAAATTTCCCTGATATAGAGAAGAAAAAACCCACACGAATCCAAGAAGCTCACAGAGTCCCAAGCAAAATGAACCCCAAAAGACCGACGCCAAGGCACATTATAATTAAATTGGCAAACACCAACGACAAAGTAAGAATCTTAAAAGTGGCCAGAGAGAGACAGAAAGTTACATACAAAGGAACCCCCATCAGACTAGCAACTGATTTCTCAACAGAAACTCATCAGGCCAGAAGGGAATGGAATGAAATATACAAAGTCATGCAAAGGAAGGGTCTGAATCCAAGAATACTGTACCCAGCAAGGCTGTCAATCAAAATTGAAGGTGAAATCAGGAGCTTCACAGACAAAAAAGGACTAAGGGAATTTATTACCACCAAACCAGCAATGCAAGAAATGCTAAAGGGTCTGCTGTAAAAAAAAAAGAAATAGGAAGCGAAGAAGGAACACAGGTGTAAAGAATAGGAATGGCGACAAATAAGTACCTATCAATAATAACTTTAAATGTAAACGGATTAAATGCCCCAATCAAAAGACATAGGGTAATGGACTGGATAAGAAAACATGACCCATATATCTGCTGTCTACAAGAAACCCACCTCAGAAAAAAAGACGCACACAGACTGAGGGTGAAGGGATGGAAAAAGGTTTTCCAGGCAAATGGAACTGAAAAAAAAGCTGGGGTAGCAATACTTATATCTGACAAATTAGATCTCAAAGTGAAGGACATAACAAGAGATAAGGAAGGCCACTTCATAATACTAAAGGGAGCAATCCAACAAGAAGAAATAACTCTGGTAAACATATATGCACCCAATACAGGAGCACCCAAATACATAAAAAAAACTCCTGGAGGATATCAAGGGAGAGATTGACAGCAATACAATCATAGTAGGAGACTTTAATACCCCACTATCACCATTGGACAAATCCTCTAAACAAAAAATCAGCAAAGAAACATCAATCCTAAATGACTCACTAGACCAGATGGAATTAATTGACATCTTCAGAACATTTCACCCCAAAGCCACAGAATATACATTCTTCTCAAGTGCACATGGGTCATTTTCAAAGATAGACCATATGTTGGGACATAGGCAAAGTCTCTTCAAATTCAAGAAGATAGAAATCATATCAAGCATCTTCTCAGACCACAGTGGCATAAAACTGGAAATCAACTACAATAAAAACAACCCAAAGAAATCAAACACATGGAGACTAAACAGCATGCTATTAAACCATGACTGGGTTACCAGAGAGATCAAAGAAGAAATAAAAAACATCATGACAACAAATGACAATGAAAACACTACAATCCAAAATCTATGGGACACAGTGAAAGCAGTCTTGAGAGGGAAGTTCATAGCTCTACAAGCCTACTGCAAAAAACAAGAAACAGGGGTAATAAATTACCTAACCCAACAACTCAAAGAGTTAGAAAAAGAGCAACAAGAAAAGCCCAGTGTAAGCAGAAGGAAGGAAATAATAAAGATCAGAGCACAGATAAACGACATAGAGACCAAAGAAACAATACAAAAGATCAACAAAACCAAGAGCTGGTTCTTTGAAAGGATAAACAAGATTGATGAACCTCTAGCCAGGCTCACCAAGAAGCAAAAAGAGAGAGGACCCAAATAAACAAAATCAGAAATGAAAGAGGTGAAATAACAACAGATCCCGCCGAAATACAAAGGATTGTTAAAAAATACTACGAACAACTCTATTCCAACAAACTGGACAACCTGGAGGAAATGGACATAGTCCTAGAAAAATATAACCTTCCAAAACTCAATCAGGAAGAATCTAAACAGCTCAATATGCCAGTAACTATGGAAGAAATTGAAGCAGTCATCAAAGAGCTTCCGGCAAACAAAAGCCCGGGGCCAGACGGCTTCACAGGAGAGTTTTACCAAACATTCAAGAAAGAACTAAAACCTATCCTCCTCAGACTATTCCAAAAAATTCAAGAGGAAGGAACACTTCCAAGCTCCTTCTATGAAGCCAGCATCACCCTAATACCAAAACCAGATAAAGACAACACAATGAAAGAGAATTACAGGCCAATATCCCTCATGAATATAGATGCCAAAATCCTCAACAAAATTCTAGCAAATAGGATCCAGCAGTACATCAGAAAGATCATACACCATGACCAAGTAGGGTTTATCCCAGGAATGCAAGGATGGTTCAATATCCGAAAATCAATAAATGTGATACATCACATAAACAAATTGAAAGATAAAAATCACATAGTCATATCAATTGATGCAGAAAAAGCATTTGACAAAATCCAACACCCTTTCTTGATAAAAACTCTCAACAAGGTGGGAATAGAAGGATCATACCTCAACATAATAAAAGCTATATATGATAAACCCACAGCTAACATCATACTCAATGGGCAAAAACTAAAACCATTTCCCCTAAGAACAGGAACAAGACAAGGATGCCCACTCTCACCACTCCTGTTTGACATAGTACTGGAAGTATTAGCCATTGCAATTAGACAAGAAGAAGAAATAAAAGGCATCCAAATTGGAAAAGAAGAAGTAAAGCTGTCCTTATTTGCAGATGACATGATATTGTACATAAAAAACCCGAAAGACTCTATCAAAAAACTAACAGACTTAATAAATGAATTCGGCAAGGTAGCAGGATACAAAATTAACGCCAAGAAATCTATGGCATTTCTATACACCAACAGTGAACTTACAGAAAGAGAGACTAAAAAAGCAATCCCATTTTCCATCGCACCAAAAAAATTAAGATACTTAGGAATAAACCTAACCAAGGAGGTAAAAGACCTATATGCGGAAAACTACAGGACACTGAAAAAAGAGATAGAGGAAGATGTAAACAGATGGAAGAACATACCATGTTCATGGATTGGTAGAATCAACATCATCAAAATGTCCATACTACCCAAAGCAATCTATAGATTCAATGCACTCCCCATTAAAATACCAACAGCATATTTCACAGACCTAGAAAGAACTCTCCAAAAATTCATCTGGAATAAAAAAAGACCCCGAATAGCCACAGCAATCCTGAGAAAGAAGAATAAAGTAGGAGGGATCTCAATACCAGATTTCAAGCTGTATTACAAAGCCACTGTCCTCAAAACAGCCTGGTACTGGCACAAGAACAGACATATAGATCAATGGAATAGAATAGAGAATCCAGATATCGACCCAAACCAATATGCGCAATTAATATTTGACAAAGGAGGCATGAGCATACAATGAAGTCAAGACAGTCTCTTCAATAAATGGTGTTGGGAAAATTGGACAGATACATGCAAAAAAATGAAACTAGATCACCAACTTACACCATACACAAAAATAAACTCAAAATGGATACAGGACTTAAATATAAGACGGGAAACCATAAAAATACTAGAGGAATCCACAGGCAGCAAAATCTCAGACATATGCCAAAAGAACTTTTTCAGTGATACTGCCCCTAGGGCAATGGAAGCCAAAGAGAAAATAAACAAATGGGACTACATCAAAATAAAAAGCTTTTGCACAGCAAAAGAAACCATCAACAAAACAACAAGAAACCCCACTGTATGGGAGAACATATTTGCAAATGGTATCACTGATAAAGGTTTAATTTCCAACATCTACAGGCAGCTTATACAACTTAATAAAAGGAAGATAAATGATCCAATAAAAAAATGGGCAACGGACCTAAATAGAATCTTTTCGAAAGAAGACAGAAGGAAGGCCAAGAGACACATGAAAACATGCTCAAAGTCACTTATTATCCGAGAGATGCAAATTAAAACGACAATGCGATACCATCTCACACCTGTCAGAATGGCTATCATCAACAAATCAACAAACGACAAGTGTTGGCGAGGATGCGGAGAAAAAGGAACCCTCGTGCACTGCTGGTGGGAATGCAGACTGGTGCAGCCACTGTGGAGAACAGTATGGAGTTTCCTCAAAAAACTGAAAATGGAACTCCCATTTGACCCAGTAATCCCACTCCTAGGAATATATCCTAAGAAACCAGAAACACCAATCAGAAAGGATATATGCACCCCTATGTTCATAGCAGCACAATTTACAATAGCTAAGATTTGGAAACAGCCTAGGTGCCCGTCAGCAGATGACTGGATCAGAAAACTATGGTACATCTACACAATGGAATACTATGCTGCCATAAAAAAGAAGGAATTACTACCATTCGTAGACACCTGGATGGAATTAGAGAACATTATGCTAAGTGAAATAAGCCAGTCAATGAAAGAAAAATACCACATGATCTCACTCATTTAGGGATAATGAAAAACATTATAAACTGATGAACCAAAAGATAGTTACAGAGGCAGTAAAGCATCAAACAGAGTGTCTAATTACAGCGGTAAGGTTAGGGAGAGGTGGGGGAAATAAGAGATCAACTGAAGGACTTGTATGCATGCATATAAGAGTAACCAACGGATGCAAAACATTGGGGGGTGAGGGCAGGTATGGGAGTGGGGTGGGGGGGGGCAATGGTAAGATATGTACACATATAATACCTTAATAAAAATTTGAAAAAAAAAATGATAACGCCAAGTATCAGTAAAAAAATTAAATCAACTGGAGCAGTAGTAGTATAAGCTAGTCCAGCCATGTTAGAAAACATTTTGTTGGTGTCCAAGCTGAACACATGCATCCCTAAATCCAACAATTCTTAGAGCGTAAAAATATGCACAAAAGATACATATAAGAATGTTCACAGCAGCCTTGTGCATAATTTCCCCGCACCAAAAAAACAAACATCCATTAGCAATAGAATGGATAAATACATGTGGTCTTTCAATAGAATACTATACAGCAGGGTCAGCAAATGACAGCCTGTGGGTCCAATCCCACTATGCCCATGGACAGTATTGTCCATGGCTGCATTGGCACAGCAATGGCAGAATTCAGGAGTTGCCACATAGACCACCTGGTCTCCAAAGCTGAAATTCTTTACTGTCTGGACCTTTATAGAAAAGTTTGTCAACCTCTGCCATACAACAATGAAAAAGAACGAGCCACTCCTACTATATACAACAAGAGCTCAGAGACACCAAATGGGTAGGGAAAAGCCAGCCATGAAAAAATGCATATTATGATTCAATTTATATAAAGTTCAAACACAGGCAAAATTAAAAGAAGTCAGATAGAAGTAGTGCTAGGAGAGAGAATCGTGATTACATTTAGGGAAACATAACTTGAAAGAGCAATGGTGCAGCTGATCACTCTCTCTAAAGTTGACGGTGTCACTTAAAAGTCAGGATGAAGCAAGCAAACCTACAAACAACTACCCACACTGGATTCCACCCTCCCCATCACACTGCAGAGGGCATTGGCCAATCTCTCAGAGCATCAGATCTCATTACAGTCTCCAGAGTTGGGAAGACAAAAGGAGGCAAAATCAATCATTCAATAGAGGCTGGGCAGGTTAGATAAAAACCTATCACAAATCTCCTCTGATCCCTATTGGTTTTAATTTCTTTGTATTTGAACAGAAGAAAAAACAAACAATGAACTACAGCAATCTAAACTAAATAGAGTGTTTTAATGTCAACTAAGAGATTATGTCCACCCCCAAATCCACCTCCTTATTCAGATGAGTGAGTGGAATTGCCTGAAGCTCATGAGAGTATTGATTTTGGAACAATAATTAAAATCTAATGGAGTTAATCAGTTTCACATAGAACTATAAATTTCATCCAAAGACATGATAAATTGCTGAATAAGAATATCTGACCGCTCATCTACTCAATTTTTAAAAATTTAGATTTCATTTTCTGACAATGTTATTCATTTTAACTGAAATACTCATACTATCTGAAGTGCTGGATATTTTATTCTAAGAAAGGGAGGGAAAAGAGAATAATTTGGTTCTTTATGGGGGTCAAATTATACATCAAATAAAGTATGAAGTTCCTTTGCCAGATACATTTCATAAAGTTAAATGGTTCTTTCAAGATTATGCTGACAATAGAGTCTTCAGTCTTTGTTATAATATAGTCTACGACCTCTCTAATAAGGATAATAATGTATCATCAAAAAATGCTGCTAATTGAAAACTGTAAGTCTAATTAACCAGGGATGTGACCATGCATAACAGATTATTAATAGAATGAAAAGATTGCATTACACCAACGGCTACCCAATGGAAAAAAAAAAAAAAAAAACTACAAGGACAGTCCAGCAGTTCAAAGACGCTTCACATCCATTTTGACACAAGTTGCTGGGGATATTTCCCTTTCATTAAACTGTAGGCTTCATAGCAAAATGACTTAAAACCAGAAGAAGAAAGTAGAGCCAGATTTAAAAGATGGGTCACAGGGCAGCTGCTAGGGATCCAATCTATAAAAGGCCCTTAAACTCTGCTGGAAAACATCAGAAATATGGTGCCAATTAACTCATTCATGTTTCCACATGAAACGCTTACATAATGGGCAAAATGTAAATCGGTCCCACTCCCAGTGAATTAGTTCCCACTAATGAAAAATATAAATACTCTGTCCTAGTGCTCACCTCTTCCATTGAGTATTTTGTGATGTACACATGTACATTCAGAGGGCTTGGGGGCCAACAATATCTTGAGCCAAACCTAAAAACAGCCAGCTGATAGTTACCCAGTGTCAACAATTATGGCCAAGTAAAATCTCCACACTAAGAGAACATGCGGTACTGGACTATCTCCAAAGAAAAACGGGTCTATTTTATTATCTGAATTTAAATCCTATGCCTCCTAAGAAGTTAACCTACATCAGGAAAAGCCTTTCTTTTTTTTTTCTTTTCTTTTTTTTTCCTTTCTTTTTTTCTTTTTTAATAAACAGCACTACTACAGGAAAAAGGAACTCATTTTGCCCACATTAATAGAGAGTATCCAGATCAAGATGGCTTATTGAGGGCATGTTAAATTCTCCTCCTCTCAGCAGCTAGCACTTTAAATGATAGATTAAATACAATGGATATAGACATCGAGAAGTAAACATATGTATTTTGTAGTCGAAGACAAGAAAATAAAATTGTCATGGGTTAAAAATAAAAAAGAAATCAATAAAAAAATACTTACGCCTCATGACTCAAGGAATTTGGATCTGGGTTTGGAATGTTGAGACTATAGCCTCAATGGTCTCATGGGATTGCTATCAAATGTACCCCCTACAAGGCAGGTGGTTCAAACCAGGCTCTACTATTAAAGCTGGAAACTGCTTGACCAAAACCACCTCTGCCTCGTGTGCACAGTTGTGGCTGGGGGAGAAGCAGAATCTCTTACATATCATAGAGCGCAGTCCCTATCCCATGCAGAGAGTATAGAGCCCATGTTCACTCTAGCTGCACCAAGCAAAATCCCACACTGAACAACCAAGATCAGATCCATTCCATAGGGCTAGGATGACGGGGTTTTAGGAACATACTGAGATCCAAAGTGGCTCCGTTCATTGAGCTAGAGCTAATTTTGATGCTTTTAAAATAAACAATATCCGTGGCTGGTGTGGCTCCATTGGTTGGAACGTCATCCCATGCACTGAAAGGTCACAGGTTTGATTCTCCGTCAGGGCACATACCCAGGTTCCTGGTTTAATCCTGGGTAGGGCTGCATACAGGAGGCAACTGATCAATGTTTGTCTCTCACATTGATGCTTTTCTCTCTCTCTCCCTCTCCCTCTCTAAAATCAATCATTTAAAAAACATATTCTCAGGTGACAATGTAAAAAAGGAAGAAGAAATAAAATAAGCAATCCTATCTAATAAAAGAGTAATATGCAAATTAACCATCACTCTGCTACACCCACAAGCCATGCCCACCAGACAATCAGGAGTGAGTATGCAAATTAACCCAACCAAGATGGCCGTGGCCACAGAGAGAGCAGGAGGAAGGCTTGGGTTTCCCTGGCAATGGAGAAAGCCAAGCTTTCCGCACAACCTGGCGGGCCCAGGCCTCCACTCCAGGATACAAAGTTTCAATTATAGAAGATAAATAAAGCCCAACAGAAATGGCGGCAGCCACGGAGCTGGAGAGAGCAGCAGGCTAGGGTAGCCCCCAACGATGGAGGAAGCCAAGCTTCTGAAGCCCTGGCCTGCCTTGGCCTCCGCTTAAGGCTACAAAGTTTCAATGATAGAAGATAAATACAGCCCAACAGAAATGGCTGCCACCACGGAGCAAGCAGAAGGCTTGGCTCCACTCCAGGCTACAAAGTTTCAATTGTAGAAGATAAATAAACCCCAGATACCAGGGCCTTTGCTTGGGTCGCCAGGGGGTGTGGTCAGCCTGCAAACCACCACAGGCCCCTCGCCCAGGCTGCCCCACGCCCCAAGGGAACTCCTACCCTGATCTGGGACACCCTTCAGGGCAAACCAGCTGGCCCCCACCCGTGCACCAGGCCTCTATCCTATCTAATAAAAGAGTAATATGCAGATTGACCATCATTCCAACACACAAGATGGCTGCCCCCATGTGGTCAAAGATCCTGCCCCCATGTGGACACAAGATGGCCACCACAAGATGGCCAGCAAGGGAGGGCAGTTGGGAGGGACCAGGCCTGCAAGGGAGGGCAGTTGTGGGCGATCAGGCCAGCAGGGGAGGGCAGTTGGGAGGGACCAGGCCTGCAAGGGAGGGCAGTTGGGGGGCGATCAAGCCTGCAGGGGAGGGCAGTTAGGGGTGACCAAGCCAGCAGAGGAGTGAAGTTGGGGGCAACCAGGCCTGCAGGGAAAGGCAGTTGGGAGGGACCCAGGCCTGCAGGGGAGAGCAGTTGGGGGGGGACCAGGCCTGCAGGGGAGGGCAGTTAGGGGTGACCAGGCCTGCAGGGGAGGGCAGTTAGGGGAAAACAGGCTGGCAGGGGAACAGTTAGGCATCAATCAGGCTGGCAGGGGAGTGGTTAGGGGGATCAGGCTGGCAGGCAGAAGTGGTTAGGGGCAATCAGGAAGGCAGGCAGGTGAGCAGTTGGGAGCCAGCAGTCCTGGATTGTGAGAGGGATGTCCGACTGCCTGTTTAGGCCCGATCCTGGTGGGATCGGGCCTAAATGGGCAGTTGGACATCCCTTAAGGGGTCCCAGATTGGAGAGGGTGCAGTCTGGGCTGAGGGACAACGCCCCCCCTCCCTGTGCACAAATTTCGTGCACCGGGCCTCTAGTAAATAATAAAGGAATGATGCAGAAGTTTCAGAACAGGAGGAAACCAAAGGACTAATCCAAAGTACCTCGTTCTCTATCATCATGAAACATGTAAGCAAAACTCAGATATTACCCACTACTTTAGCCCTCTCTTTATGAAATGTATTTTCCTTCACATAAAAAAAGTCAAAGTGAACCCACATATACATTCCACATTTGAAGACAATAAACAAAAACAAAAAATGTTTTAGCCACATCCAAGAGATAACTCCAAGCTGGGGTAGTGTTCTTCCTCATTTTGTAACCCATCCCGGTGTAGTGACAGGGTAGTGACAATTCAGCAATACCCTTGTCCTCATGTGAGGCATTTTCAGTGAGGTGGCCCTCTCTATCCTATAGCCTCAAAATTAAGTAGCAATCTAGAATCATTTTTAGAGAGAGGTATTTCTTCATGAAAATTCCAAATTCACTACATGTTTATTTTGTTGCAATAAAGGTTTTATTACTTTATTTCTGGTAAAGGTGTATATAAATTTTTGTGTGATTAGCACCAGCAAAAGAAACAGCGGTAACAAATTATTACATCTATTTGCTTCCCACAAGGAAAACTGATGGAAAGGTTAGAGGACTTAAACCTTTTTTAAAAATGTGTTTTCATTGGTTTGAGATAGAGAGGAAGGGAGTGGGAGAGAGAGATAGAAATATCAATGAGAGAGAGACATACATTGGCTGTCTCCTGCACACCTTCTACTGGGGACTGAGCCCGCAAGCCTGGCATGTACCCTGACTAGGAACTGGTGACCCCCTGGTTCATGGGTAGACGCTCAACCACTGAGCCCCACGTAAATCTTTAAACAAAAATTTGACCAAAGATCTTCTAAAGCAAAGTGTTATTTTGATATGTTATTTATTTTGTTCAGCAAATGGAAAAGATTTATTTGAGGCAAATATATATATATATATATATATATATATATATATATATATATATATATATTCTATCTAATAAAAGAGTAATATGCAAATTGACCATACCTCTGCTACACCCACAAGCCATGCCATTCAGGAGGGGGTATGCAAATAAACCCAACCAAGATGGCTGCAGCCACAGAGAGCAGGAGGGAGGCTTGGGTTTCTCTGGCAATGGAGGAAGCCAAGCTTTCTGCCTGCCCTTGCCAGCCCAGGCCTCCACTCAATGCTACAAAGTTTCAATGATAGAAGATAAATACAGCCCAACAGAAATGGCTGCCACCACGGAGCAAGCAGAAGGCTTGGCTCCACTCCAGGCTACAAAGTTTCAATTGTAGAAGATAAATAAATCCCAGATACCAGGGCCTCTGCTTGGGTTGCCAGGGGGCGTGGCCGGCCTGCAAACCACCACAGGCCCCTCGACCAGGCCGCCCCACACCCCAAGGGAACGCCCACCCTGATCCAGGACACCCTTCAGGGCAAACCAGCTGGCCCCCACCCATGCACCAGGCCTCTATCCTATCTAATAAAAGAGTAATATGCAGATTGACCATCACTCCAACACACAAGATGGCCGCCCCCATGTGGTCAAATATCCAGCCCCCATGTGGACACAAGATGGCCACCACAAGATGGCCAGCAGGAGAGGGCAGTTGGGAGGGACCAGGCCTGCAAGGGAGGGCAGTTGTGGGCGATCAGGCCAGCAGGGGAGGGCAGTTCGGGGGGGGGACCCAGGTCTGCAGGGGAGAGCGGGGGGTGGGGGGGGGGTGGGGACCAAGCCTGCAGGGAGGGCAGTTAGGGGTGACCAGGCCTGCAGGGGAAGGCAGTTAGGGACAAACAGGCTGGCAGGGGAGCAGTTAGGCAATCCCAGATTGGAGAGGGTGCAGGCTGGGCTGAGGGACACCCCCCGCCCCATGCACAAATTTCGTGCACCGGGTCTCTAGCATATATATATATATATATATATATATATATATATATATATATATTCACATACTGAGTGGCCAGATTATTATGATCTCTGAACGCATAATAATCTGGCCACTCTTTATATATATATATATTTTTTTTTTACTGCAATAAATTATATAATAATATTAATTTATTGCAGTAAAATAAAGATAATAGTTGATAATGTGCTAAAAAGAACTTTTAACGTAAGTGTTTAAGATCCTTAAACATGGCCAAAACCGGTTTGGCTCAGTGGATAGAGCGTCGGCCTGCGGACTAAAGGGTCCCAGGTTCGATTCCGGTCAAGGGCATGTACCTTGGTTGCGGGCACATCCCCAGTGGGAGGTGTGCAGGAGGCAGCTGATCGATGTTTCTCTCTCATCAATGTTTCTAGCTCTCTATCCCTCTCCCTTCCTCTCTGTAAAATATCAATAAAATATATTTAAAAAAAAAAAAAGATCCTTAAACATGTAAAAGGGGGATTAGGATTCATAAAATAAAATCAGGAGTCATGCAGCAAGAGAAATCTAGAAACCAACATTGTAATCACTGAAATTTAAACATTCAATAAACAGACTATATAGTGTATTGGGCACAAAGAGAAAATTGCTGAAGTGGAAGATGGAATCAGGAAAATCCCTGAAAGCATAACGTAAGAAGACAATTGCAGAAAATTATATGAAGCTGAAGAGGACATGAAACCTCAGGTGAAAAGCCCACTGAGTGCCTGGCAGGATAAATTGACTTTAAAAATCCATGCCTAGGCATATTGTTAGTAAAACAAACCAATAAAAGTCAAAAATAAGGTGAAATTCCTAAAAGCTTCCAAAGTGAAAAGTCATTACCTATCAATGAAGGACAATCTAACTGACACATCTTGCAATCCCAACATCAGAAAAAATTTTAGTAACAGAAGTCAGTGGAGTAATATTTTCAAAGAAAGTAGATTATAAACAAATTGTCATTTTCAAGTCAGGGCAAGAATAACACTTGAGATTCAGAAGACCTCAAAAACTTTATTACTGAGAGACCTTCATTGGAAAGTGCCAGTTTCAGCAAGAAGAAATTCAGAAGTAGAAATAAGAAATCAGTAAAATGAGCAAAGAAAGTGATAAAACATACTGGCAAATTTAAATGAGTGTAGACTTGATCAATAATAGCAACAACATTATGTAATTTTTTAAATGTTACAAAATAAAATTTTATACAACAATCATGTAGCATTTGCCATCCAGTGGCTTGTGGAAGGAAGGCAGCTAAAGCTTTTCATTATCTTCAGCAGGGACTGGAGATGTTTATTTAGAGTTTAACGAAAACATATACATATATATTAATATAAAATAATTTCAATTAAAAATAATAAAAGAAGGAAATTTCATGTTAAAAATATACACATTCCGCTTTGAAACCAAGATGGTGGCATAGGTAAACACCTGAACTTGCTGCCTCGCACAACCACTTCAAAACTACAACTAAAGGACAAACGGGTATCATCCAGAACCACGGGAAGGCTAGCTGAGTGGAAATTCTACAACTAGAAAGGAAAAGAAAGGCACACTGAGACTGGGAGGAGGAGTGGAGGTGCAGAAGTAAATTGCAGAGGTACGGAGGCACGCTCGCAGAAAGGGCTGGCAACTGAGTACACTGTTGTCTTTTTCAATTGGGAGGGAGACACAAGCTCCCGACTGCTCTGAACTCCAGTTCCAGGTGGGACTCTGGGGACCCAGAATCACACGGGGAGAAAGTGGACTGTCTGGCATCGGCGGAACTTGAGGGCAGCTTTCAGAGGTGCTTGCAGCGATCATTGTTCCTGCACAGTGCCGCGGGACACAGAGACACGGAACCTCTTCCAGGCAGGGCTGACGTTCAGCCATTGCTGTTTGCTCCACCCTGGTGATTCCCTGAGACCCCACCCCACCCAATTTGTGCACAGAGGTTTTTGCATATGAATGGCCTGGCCCTTTGCAATCTGAAACCTAACGTACTGCAGCTGGGTCAAAGAGCACCAGAGCCTCCAAAAGAAGACCCAAGGTTCGACAGCAGCTTGCATTGCTTCACAGCTGGGCCTCATCTGGGCATCTCCAAACCCCAAACAAAAAGAAGGAATCTGCAGATCTCTGTAGCTCCTGCTGGGTGGCCTCTCTCCTTGGAGATCCAAGAGCCAATGTACCCAGGGGTCAGAGTACAACCATCCAGATTACAACTCTTCACATCCATAAGAGACACACTCAGGGGGCAGACTCAGTGAGCGCCAAAGGCCCACTGAAGCAAGTCTTGCCCCATAAGGGTGTCTCCAGCACAGAAGTTCTCCCATCAAAGACACAACTGATCCTCTCAGCCAATTGGCCTGGAGGTCAATTCCTCCCAGTGATACCAACAACAATCAAGGCTTAACTACAACAAGACTGTGCACACAGCCCACAAAGGGGTGCACCAAGAGTGTCCACCTCAGGTAATTAGGGAGGCTGAGCCACTGGGCCCTATAGGACACCTAGCACACAAAGCCAATCTATCAACACAGGGAAGCAACCAAAATGCAGAGACAAAGAAACAGGTCACAAATGAAAGAAATGGAGGAAAGCAAATGACTGGATATAGAGTTCAAAACCACGGTTATAAGGTTTTTCAAGAATTTTCTAGAAAAGGCTGATAAATTTAGCGAGACCCTCGAGGATATGAAAAAGGACCAACTAGAAATTAAACATACACTGACTGAAATAAAAAATAATATACAGAGATCCAACAGGAGACTAGAGGATCCCAAGAATCAAGGCAAAGATTTGAAATATGAAGAAGCAAAAAACACCCAACCGGAAAAGCAAAAAGAATCCAAAAATATGAAGATAGTGTAAGGAGCCTCTGGGACAACTTTAAACATACCAATATCAGAATTATGGGGGTGCCAGAAGAAGAGAGAGAGCAAGATACTGAAAACCTATTTGAAGAAATAAAAACAGAAAACTTCCCCCACCTGGTGAAAGAAATAGACTTACAAGTCCAGGAAGTGCACAGAACCCCAAACAAAAGGAATCCAAAGAGGACCACACCAAGACACATCATAATTAAAATGCCAAGAGCAAAAGACAAAGAGAGAATATTAAAAGCAGCAAGAGAAAAACAGTTAGTTACCTACAAGGGAGTACCCATATGACTGTCAGCTGATTTCTCAACAGAAACTATGCAGGCCAGAAGGAAGTGACAAGAAATATTCAAAGTGATGAATAGCAAGAACCTACAACCAAGATTACTCTACCCAGCAAAGCTATCATTCAGAATTGAAGGTCAGATAAAGAACTTCACAGACAAGAAAAAGCTAAAGGAGTTCATCACCGCCAAACCAGTATTATATGAAATGCTGAAAGGTATTCTTTAAGAGGAGGAAGAAGAAAAAGGTAAAGACAAAAACTCTGAACAACAAAGGGACAACAAATAGATATCTATCAACAAGTGAATCTAAAAATCAAGTGAATAAAAAGTCTGATGAACAGAATAAACTTGTGAATATAATAGGATCAGGGGCATAGAAAGGGAATGAACTGACAATTCTCAGGGGAAAGGGATGTGGGGGGTGTGGGAAGAGACTGGACAAAAATCGTACACCTATGGATGAGAACAGTGGTGGTGGGGGTAAGGGCAGAGGGTGGGTGGGAACCGGGTGGAGGGGAGCTATGGGGGAAAAAAAGAGAAACAACTGTAATAATCTGAACAATAAAGATTTATTAGTAATATATATATATATATATATATATATATATATATATATACACACACACACATTCCTACATGCAACCCAAAAAAAATTTTTTTTCAAACGTATTTTGGACAATCCATGGGAGTGTCTTCTACATGTACTAAGTGTACTACCCAGTTATGAGTAACTTCAATCATGATTGAAAGGCAGCACTGAATAAAGTAAAATACTATATTTAGTCCACAAATCAAAACCCTGATTTTAAATATATGGACACGTTATACATTTTTAAATGAAATAGTTTTTCAGTATTCACATTGAAGAATACTGAAGTACCCTAACCACTATGTGTATCTCTGTTATCAGTATGTTCCTCTTAATTCCTTTTGATTACTTTAATCTACTTAAATATCCCTGCTAAGATGCATGAAGAACACAGTTCTCCTCTCAACTGTCCATTGAAATGATTTTTTGTTTAGTATCATGAGTTAAGACTGATTTTGATAAACACCTTTTAAAAATGTCTAATGGGTTTCCTTTCAGAAAATATGTAAAATGGATTTGTACTAGCATATCAGCTTATATCCGCAGTAAAGAAAAAAATAATCTTACCTGATACAATCCAAATTTTCTCAATTACCAACTTCTAGGCTCAATTTGCATCCTTGTCCTACTAGTTAACATGTTAAGCCCTTCACCACTCTCCTCATACCCCAGCCTTCTTAATAAACTTACTACCTGTACTTACTAAGTTTATCAGAGTTCTTCATGTCAAGGCCAGAGTGCCTGATGTTGAATTGCAGAAACTTATAATTTCTATTCCCACATATGCACCATCATACATAAGAATTCAAAGCTCTTACAAGCCATAAATATCACCATTCTTTGTGAAGAATTCTTCCCTGGGGTGAACTTTCCCATTC
This sequence comes from Plecotus auritus, assembly GCF_963455305.1. Taxonomy (NCBI): domain Eukaryota; kingdom Metazoa; phylum Chordata; class Mammalia; order Chiroptera; family Vespertilionidae; genus Plecotus; species Plecotus auritus. The sequence continues at coordinate 97,829,633 of NC_137774.1, read as the reverse complement.
TATAAAACAGAGATTTGAATGTAGAAGAAATAAAATGAATTTCCATTTCCTACATGAGGCAGTGCAGTAGCAGTAAGACAAATAGCAAAAGAAAGCTCAAGGCTTTTGCACATTGAGTGTCTTGACATGTTGGACACCATAATGGTGCACAGAGAATTAAAGGTCCTATAGAATACATGAGACATATTTTATTTGAAACTAAATTTTTTTAAAAAACAATAAAATGAGGAGCCTTTCCAATTCCTGGTATAAAGCAATTGTTAGAAAAGCTCAGCAAAGACAGTTTTTCACCTTGGAGAGAGATTGTGGTTATATTTTTTACTTTTGAATAAGCTCTTCCACCTGCATTGTATCTCTGCTTCAGTCTAATTGAAAATGAAAAATCTCTAAGTTGGAGAAACACCGTGACATTCAGAGCCTAAGGCTTGACTCACAAAGTAATACCACTAGCAATATGTTTATGGTTGCAGAAAGTAGGAAAACACATATTTGGGCTTGTAGTATTAAATTTAATTCATAAAGATTAGTAGCAATTCTTCTGAGGATAGAGAAAAGTCAGCTTTCAATATAATTAGTTCAGAAAAAAATTGCTGGTGCAGAAATTGCCCACTCAAAATCTCAAAGTATAGGCTTTCGGGTTTTGAAACAGGAGGATATATAAATGGTTTATTATATATCAGAGATTGCAAAAGTATCTAAAGATTTCCTAAGGTCACAATAGCTGTGTAAAAACAAAGAACAAAATAACAGAACAAAGAACAAAAGGTGTTTTCCTATTTTTATTAGTTCTACTATATTCATAATCAATTAATAGGATTCCAGTTTTTCCAGTGCCCTACATAGATATTCTGAGGTCCATAAAAACCGCTTAGAGACTATTTTTCAAAGAAATATGTTTTTAAGAAATAAAGAGAAGGAAAGGAAAATTTTTGGTTTGTTAGTATATGCACACATATATCATTTGAGGGGCTCTCCAAATATAATAGGTTTACCATTTACAAAGACCAAGCCACATTTATTCATTGTCATCTGGCCATATGTTAGGATACTAACCCATTTGAGACCGTTATGCGCATTGAGTGAATATAGAAATGAAGAAAACTTCTCCCAAAGAAAATAATAAATGCACCATCTTGTTCATTTTAACATTTTATCTACAATAGGGAAAACATTGGAAGCAACTTTAAATGTTCAAATAAGGACTTCAAAGAGGGTTTGCATTTTGCATTATAAAGTATAACACCCATAATAAAATAACAATATGCTTAAAAATACATTAAATAAGGAAAGTAATTACATTTATACTTTAAATAAAATTCTGCAATTTTTTAAATTAAGGTATACTTGACATATAACTACAATTCTTCACTTTTAAAGTAGTATAATTTTTCCATGATCTGATTCCAAATTCTGTTTCAACTTAGAAATAAATACCCTTTTCCTTTTATTTAGCTCCAATATTGTGCTAAATTTTCAGAAACCTAGCAAACATTTCACTTTATTAATGGTCCCTAGTTTTCAGCCAAGGAAATAGCATCTGCCAGAAAGCTTTTTCTCATTGTTACAATTTTCAAATTCCTTATTGTCTGTTGTCTTCAATGAACAGCAAGATTTGATAAACAATTACTAGCATTTCAGTTCTATTAGATAATCAATATTTAAATATGTGGCTTCATCAAATAAGTTTGCAAAGGCATGAAATGAAGCATATTTTCTATACAAATGAAAACAGAAATGTAAGCATTGAAAAACAACTAAAAAATAGTCATTAAAGGGATATTCAAAAATGGTTCATGAATGATTTTGTCAAACCTTTAATAAATGGATATTTTTATCCTGTTTATACTTTTCTAAGCCATAAAGAAAATATTTTATGGGGCCATCATAAGAATAATATTAAACTTAATAAATACAGCATAAAAATAAACTTCCAACCAATCTTTTATGACTATATATGTACAGGTGCTAAATTAAATATTAGCATATGGACTCAAGAAGTTTTAATAGAAGATTATGCCATGACCAAATAAGATTCTTATCAGGAATAAAAGGGTATTTTAATATTAGAAAACAATTAGAGGCAGTATCTAATTATATGCAAAACATATGATTGTATATATGAGAACCCAAAAATATTTTCTTGAAAAAGCTATTAATATGTGAAAATTTATAAAAGGTATGTACCGCAACATAATAAAGGCCATATATGATAAGCCCTCAGCTAACATCATACTCAATGGTGAAAAGCTAAAAGCCTTCCCTTTAAGATCAGAAACAAACCAAGGGTGCCCACTCTTGTCACTTCTAGCCAACATAGTACTGAAGTCCTAGCCAGAGCAATTAAGCAAGAAAATGAAATGAAAGGCATTCAAATCAGAAATAAAGAAGAAGGAAAGAAGGAAGAAAGGGAGGAAGGGTGGGAGGGAGGGAGGGAGGGAGGAAGGGAGAGGTAAAATTATCTCTATTTGTAGATGACATAATAAATGCAGAAAATGCTAAGGACACCATCAAAAACTGTTAGAACTAATAAACAAATTCATAAAGTTGCAGGATCCAAAATCAATATTAAAAAATCAGTTGCATTTCCATACCTAACAACAAGCTATCAGAAAGAGACTTAAGAAAATAATTCCATTGACAACTGCATAAAAAAAACCCTCTACAGCAATTCTTCCCCTACTTAAACAATTTCGGTAAATATTTATTATGTCACATGGCTACTGTAAGGCATGAATTTAGGGAAAATTTAGCAAGATGATTTAGCGGAGGCTGCAGTCAAGATACGATGCAGGGCTATGGTCACCTGAAGGCAACAATGGAGCTAAAGGATCCACATTCAAGACGGCTCCCTCACACTCTGGTTCTGGCTTTTGGTGAGAGGATTACCTCCAGAGGGTTTATTGAGTGACCTTGCAACATGGCAGCTGGCATCCTTCATAGAAAGTGATTCAAGATCCGGGGTGATGTCACAGTGTCTCAGAAGTCAAATACTGGCATTTCCACCACATGCTATTCTTTAGAAGTAAACTACTATGCCTGGCCCACACTTAAGGGAAAAGAAATTATGCTCCACCTTTTAAAAAAAAATGAATGTCATCCCTAGCCAGTTTTGCTCAGTGGATAGAGCATCAGCTGGTGGACTGAAGGGTCATTGGTTCCACTCCCCATCAAGGGCATGTACCTCCATTGCAGAATTAATCCCCAGCCCTTTTCAGGGTGCGAGCGGGAGGCAACCAATAAATGTGTCTCTCTCACATTGATGTTTCTCTCTCTGTCTCTCTCCCTCCCTTCTGCTCCCTCTAAAAATCAATAGAAAAATATCCTCAGGTGAGGATTAACAAAAGAATGCCAAAGAATTAGTGGATATTTTACATTTTTTTAAATCACTACAGGAAAAAAACTTAAGTATCTATTAATGAAAGACTGGTTAAATGAGGTATGGCCATTATCTACAAACATTTTTTATAGCACACCCCTTCAGTAAAAAATAATAATAAAATAAGAAAATATAGTCTTCTAATGAAAATATTAGTTATATTTCTTTTCCAATTATATATACACTAGAGGCCTGTTGCATGAAATTCATGCACGGGGGGGTGGGGGGGGGGGGCGGGGTTGTGTCCCTCAGCCCAGCCTGCACCCTCTCCAATCTGGGACCCCTCGAGGTATGTTTGACTGCCCATTTAGGCCCGACCAGGATTGGGCCTAAATGGGCAGTCCAACATCCCTCTCATAATCCAGGACTGCTGGCTCCCAACCGCTCGCCTGCCTGCCTGCCTAACTGCCCCTAACCGCTTCTGCCTGCCAGCCTGATCACCCCCTAACCACTCCCCTGCCAGCTGGATCAACGCCTAACTGCTCCCTGCCGGCCTGATTGCTCCTAACTGTCCTCCCCTGCAGGCCTGGTCGCCCCTAACTCCCCTCCCCTGCTGGCCCAGTCACCCCTAACTGCCCTCCCTTGCCAGCCTCGTCGCCCCCAACTGCCCTCCCCTGCAGGCCTCGTCGCCCATAACTGCCCTCCCTTGCCAGCCTGGTCGCCCCTAACTGTCCTCCCCTGCAGGCCTGGTCGCCCCTAACTCCCCTCCCCTGCCAGCCTGGTCGTCCCCAACTGCCCTGCCCTGCAGGCCTGGTTCCCCCCCCCCCAACTTCTCTCCCCTGCAGACCTGGTTGTCCCCAAATGCCCTCCCCTAAAGGCCTGGGTCCCTCCCCCAACTGCCCTCCCCTGCAGGCCTGGTCCCCCCCAACTGCCCTCCCCTGCAGGCCTGGTCACCCCCAACTGCCTTCCCCTGCAGGCCATCTTGTGGCGGCAATCTTGTGTCCACATGGGGGCAGTCATCTTTGACCACATGGGGGTGGCCATCTTGTGTGTTGGAGTGATGGTCAATTTGCATATTACTCTTTTATTAGATAGGCTTAGAGGCCCAGTGCATGACATTCATGCACTGGGAGGTTGAGGGAGTTCCCTCAGCCCAGCCTGTGCCCTCTTGCAGTCTGACTGCTGGCTTAGGCCCACTCCCGCTGGGCCTAAGAGGCGTTTGGCTGAGCAGCGCTCCCCCTGTGGGAACACACGGACCACCAGGGGGCAGCTCCTGCATTGAGTGTCTGCCCCCTGGTGGTCAGTGCGCATCATAGCAACCAGTTGCTCCACCCTTTGGTCGATTCGCATATTAGTATTTTATTATATAGGATACACTTGACTAATATAGTGTGCATGTTACAAAATTTCCACAGAATGTTTTAATTTTAAATGAAATAAAAATAAATATAAGTAGAAGATCCAATATCTTCTCCCCACACTCCTTAAAATGAATGTACTTATTTAAGAGACACTGAAATATATGGTCATGAAAAAATGAGGTAGTCCTATGAATACAAACATGAAAAGGTATCTAAATAAGAAAAACAAAATATCCAACAGTATAAGTTGATCCTATCTTTGTAAAGAATACACACACATATGCTTCTACACACATAAAATTTATGTAAGATAAAAGAAACTCTTAGGAATAGTTATCTCTATGAAAGAGAATTAGTCAGCTGGTAATAAGAAAAACAGTTTTATTTATCTTTTTATTCCCTTCTATAACTTTTGAATTTCATAGGTAGATGTTTTCATTGTTATAATTTATATTTTAAACATTTAACAAACAAATGCAACTTAATATAAAATAAAAACAACTCATTTAAAAATTAGCAAAGAATATGGAAAAGTAGTAATCATAAAAAGTAATTAAAATGTTTCTTAAATATTTTTTTAAATGTTCAACCTCACTTACAATAAGAGAAATGTAAGTCAAAACTACATAGATACTACTTTTTACTTATCAGATTGGCAAATACCCTAGAGTTTGATAACACTTGGCAGGGGAAAAGTCACTTTCATTCATTGCTATTAAGATTCTAAGTGGAAATGACCCTTTCAAAGACAATTTGGCAATATCTACCAAAATGTTAAATGCACATACTCTTCAGTCCAGCAATCTCACATCTAGAAATTTACACCACAGACATATGCAAATAACATGTCTAAGGTTATTTGTTTCAGTATAGTTAATAATAGCAAAAGATTGGTATTAACCTAAATGTCCATTAACAGGTATCAGGTAAAATAAATTATGGTAAACACATTCTACATAGTATAATACATGTATTAAAGTGAATAAGAACCTCTTTACATATATGTATATGAACTTAAAGACATATTATTGCATTTTTAAAAAGCAAGGGTAAAGCACTACGTGTTTTTTTTAAAGGGGGGGCTGTATATTGACATTTACTTATGTATATACTAGTATAAAAATACTGAAAGGAGATAGAAAAAATAAATGCCAGTGGGAGCAAAAGTGGATGATTGGCAGATAGAGGGGGAAAGCAAACTCTTCACTCTCTACACTTTTATATGTTTTGATCTTTGACCCATGCTATTGCATTCTTTAAAATAAATTTTAAAAATAGTATAGAATAACAATATTGACTAACACTTAATAGTCACTTGCCTTGTACTAGGTACTCTGCTGTTTTCCATATTATTTTATCTTATTCACACATGTTACAGACAAGGACGTTGTGGCCCAGGAAGGTTAAGGAGCCAAAGATCGGCCAGTAGTCAGGGTTGGGGCTAGAATATTATCCCGTGAGACCTAGGCAGGTGCTATACCACCTCTCACAACTAAAAGGTGATAATGGCATCACTGTGTTAAAAGACACCGTTGCAATTGTTCCCTCTCTCTAACAGTTAATAATGATCAATGCAGAAGTGATTTTTTTCAGTGATACCATCTCAAGAGACTTTACAAATGATATTCTAATGGAGTCACCAGAAATGTGCAACAACAGCAATCAGAAGGATGTAGATTCTAGCCCCACTTTGCCATCCCTTCCATTTCTCTTGGCCTTCATTTCTACATGGAGAAGATGGAGTAAGGAAATATCTGTTTCCTTTCCAAATCCAAACCCATTAAGTGACCCAAGTCATCTGGATGATCACAAGTCCTCCAATATTGGGGGGATTACCCTTTTCTATAATGCAAGTCACCTGGTTTATGTGCCCACTCCAGGTCATAGCAGGCTCTAGCCTCCCCACCTCTGCCCCCTTCCAAAGGTCATGCTTCTAATGTGGTTAAGACCATAGGAGTTGTTTCCCACCCACCCCTAAGCCAGCATGCTGCAATCAGCTTCGACCCTAACTGAGGGTCACTGCCCAGAGCCTGGGAACTGACACCTCTCTCTCTTCATCACTACAGCACAGTGAACACAATTATGAACAGAAAGAACATAAAACAAGACAGAAACAGCTCCCAATCAATAATGTGGGAATGCCCTACTCTCTGGCAGTGTTCCAATCACTTCACTGCCTGCGGGGCGGGGGCAATGCCTCTTTCTAATAAGGAACCAGAAGGAACTCTACGTGTCCCCCTTTTCCAAGCCCTCCGCTAACAACAAAACTCCCGTGATAAAAGGTACAGTAATTCATAGTTATAAGAGAGGGTTTTAAACCCCAGAAGTTTGGTTTAGTCTGAGTGGATGTATATAGCCTCCCAAGAGTGGAATGTCCAAGGAGGTGACTACCTGGAAGGGTGCCTGAGCTTCCTTGTATTTAATCACCCCTCCCCTGAAGGTCATAACCTCCATGAAGAAGGAGAAAACAGCTCCCCTGTTTCTCTTAATTAAAACATCATCTCTGTAATAGGTAAAAGCAAAGCCTTCCAGTTTCCATGTTATTTAAAATCCCTTCTATCAACAGTGTGACAGAGAGCAAGAAAATTAACATACCCTTGGGATAAGACAGTGAAAATATATTACTGTGCAGGCAGATGCAAATTGCTACTGTGTGTGTGTATATATATATATGTGTGTGTGTGTTTGTGTATGTGTGTGTGTGCATAAATAAATGCACCGGCCAACTATGTTATTAAACATTACAGGGCATATTGGACATCTCTCCCAGATATGAATGGGAAATTCGACCATTCCTCTTTGCTCCCATTATCCAGATCAGAGGTTTGGATGGATAGGGTAGCCCATATTGCAGATAAAGCAAACTCCCTCCTTCCATGAATGATTTTCACTTCCAGAGCCTGGCTGGGCAGCAGTCAAAGCCCCGTCTTTCTTGCTATGTACTGAAAGGAGTGGTGGTCTGGCCATTGCCTGTCACTCTCTGTGGAACATGGGAGCACTCACTGCCAACTGCCCTCAGCTTGGGCTTTCAGACCAAAATTATGAGACAACAGGAAATTTCCCATTTGACATCCTATTATACTAGTATTCACACCTGCTTTGTCCTGGTGGCTTCTTTACCTTCCAATGTATTTGGAAATTCCAGGTCATCTACAAAATGTAAAGCTGTACACAATGAAAGAAAGAACCCTGAAAAATCTCTTTTGGGTCAGCCAGCAGGGGAAATAGCATCGCGTGGAGCGTTAAGAATGACCACCAATCAAATTTAACCAAAGGCAAGTTGTCTGGACTCAGAACTTCCCACAAAGAGTAAATGAGAAATAAAATTGACTCGATTCATTTTGGCAGCCAACATATAGATTCTGGGTTCTTTTCCTTCTGTCCTACAGAATAATGTATGTGTGTTTTTTTAAGCAAAGAAAAAAAAATAGATGGAAGGAACAGGGTAAAACCTAGGTCAATTTTTAACTAATTTGTCTGCTTGGTCCAAAAGCAGGACCAAGTTCACACCAGGCATAAGAAACCCAGGATGAACACTAGCCAATTTAAAATTTAATCATTTGCCAGTGCCCTTAAAGGCCACAGGGCACCGAGTAACAGCAGGACTTTGTGCAAAGCAAGACCAGTCAAAATGCAAGCATCCCCTCCTCTAATGGAGACAGAGCAAGGAGAGATGATGGGTTTGCTGTTGGCTTGTGACAAGTGTATTTTTTTATTCTGTCACATACAAGCTAATAAGGTAATAAGCCGAGGCTGCCTCCAACCTTGGGGTTTAAAATATACCTAAGCTCACGCAACACAGTGAGGAGTTGATTATCAACTACTGTTTCAGAAAATATAATCTCTTAGGTCTTGGATTTGGGATTTATACATTTATTATTTCCTATACCAGATATTCTGACAACTCTCACTCCTACTGATGATGAAAAGAAATTATAAATGTCTTATATGTATAGCACATTACCCTGTTATCTGGCCGTTTAACTACAGATAATGATCCTTTATGAATCAAGCCCACAACCTGGAGATTTTCGATCTCGTGTTCCTTTGGACCCTTGCAAAAACAATATAGCACGCCTGCAGTGTAAAATTAGGCCTGAACTTAATTATCTTGCAGCCTATTTCCTGAGTTTAATTAACTTTTCTGAGTGGTTTCTACGGCAATGAGGACGAGGCCCATTTTGTATTATTTAGTGTCATAATTTCTCTTCTCTCTCTGTTCCAAGGGCACCACAAGCTCCCTCCAGTCCTAATTGCCATGGCAAATGCAGGGATATGAGAACTGAAAACAGCTCTAACCAAAATTAAGAATGCGCTGCTGTGCATACTAATGCAGGGATGGAAATCCGTGAGTGTGCTATCTATAATCCCTTCTAGCCTCTAAATGAACAGACTTTAAATATTTAATTATCCTGTTAAGTAAATTCCGATTATGAATTCAAATCCTCGTCATTACAGATCACTGGGCTGCTTCAGAAGGAGAATAAATGGAGGCCAGGCCTGCAGCCTTTCATAAACTAGAACAATGACACAGTTCACAATGTAAGTTGCCCTCCTTCTCCACACCGTGTATGCTGCTTCTCTGGACTCTGAGGAGACCGGATGTGGCCTCTCGAAAGTGTCCAAACCACTCCCCCATGCGCAGGGCGTGCAGGGGGCCTTTGGAGCCCAACGGATAGAAATCCATCCGGCTGTTCATTGTTAGCTCTGTAGCCACTGGCCAGTTTCTAAGTCTCTCTCAGCCTGGACTGTCCTGCTGTTGAATGCAGGTAAAAGTAAATACCCCATTGTGGGGGTTTGATTATGAAGTGAAATAACCAATGAGCTCCCTGGCCTCCCTTCTCCTGTAAAATGTTTTACAGAGGAAAGCCATTTCCAGCAGGGAAAGCTGACGGTTGACTGTTAACATGCCAATATGTGCATGGCTGAGAGGGGATACGAACAGGAAAACTGACTTGAAAAAGGATGGGCCTCTGTTGAGACAGGTAAGAATAAAAATCTAGAGAAAAGGCGGTAAAGACTTAAACATTGTGGCAATAGATAACAGATAGATATGTGGTAGATAGATAGATAGATAGATAGATAGATAGATAGAGCAGTAGTAGAAGGAAGAAGGAGAAATAAAACATCTAGAATACTCTGAGATAATGTGCCACGACTTCTAGAAGAGTCTATCACAAAAACCAGGGAGAATCCAGACCAAACACAGGACCTCTCCTAATTCACCTCTAGCCTGCAGGTCACACTTCCACATTTACCCATGATTTTGCTGCTGCCCTCCTCTACCCAGAGCCGGTCTTCCCACCAGAGAGATAGGGAGCCACTGGAGGTCAGTATTGGGAGACGCTGCAAACCTTTTTGATGCCACCAGGTACTGTGAGCCTATGCACCTCTCCACTCATTTGCTCATTTCTGCAGCTGGTCCAGCCTCAGAGCCAAGATTTTCCTTGTTCTGAGCACACTGTACTTCCTTAGTTCTGCAATGGGGAAGAGTGTCCCGCCATTGTCCAGGGTCAGAGGGACACTCTGACCTGGCTCTATCCAGTGCCCCTTGGTCCCTCCTTGGCTAGCCATGGGAAATTCCCCTTGCACACTAATATACATCTTGATCTTCCAGTCTGGGTGTAAGGGGAAGTCAAAGGACTCATGTTCAAGATTATTCTGAGCCATGGAAAGGGACATCTCCACTCCAAGAAGATGGGACAAAGATGGATGTCAATTGTGACAGGCAGGCAGTGGCCATGGCAGATCCTCACATGAGAGCAAAGAAAAGGACAATCCCTGCAGATCTTTGGCTCAGGTGACATGAGTGCCACAGCTTTGGCTAACACCAATGACAACAGCTGATACTTGCAATGCTCCTCCCTGAGCTTTCAAGGGTTGTTGTTCAAACGCTAAAACACTAAGCGTCTGTGGAAACATTCTGTCCCCTGTGCTAAACGTCCCAAAACTGAGGATGTCAGGGTTGAACTAGGCAATGACATGGAAATAACTAGGGCAGTGGCAAATACTAAGGTCTGGCATTTTTGTTACTAAGGCAAGAGTCCATAAGGCTGTTGTTACTGCACTCACATCATCTCAAAAAATGAGGAAGAATTCCCCTCTACACATTCATGTTCTTGCTGTTTTCATTCAGAATTTTTAATCTACCTTGTTCAAGGAAACAATCCTCAAGACTTAGTCTAATACCTAATTCCATATTCAAAGACTTGGATATTAGAGGGCCTATACTTTCCTCATATTTTGTTCATAACCTTGGCCACCACAGGCCCTCACAATCCACATACCAGCCCTCATTTTACATGAGAATTAAAATACTTAGCCTTGAGATTCTGCGTCTGCTTCCCAGCCTCCCACACACTCTAGTGCACAGGCCTTAAATCATCCCACACACCCCGCTCTTGTACCTGCCAACATCATCCACTGTCTAAATGCAGCTAGCAGCTGTTTATTTACAATTAGATCTGCCAGCTGGAAAGCAAACATTCTACATTACCGAATCAATCAATGTTACAGGGAGGGAAAAAAATCAGGTACAGCATGAAATGGAGGACAGGAACATTACATTATAGTGCAGCTGTCCTTGTCCAATGCCATTAGATGTTCTCAGCACCAAGGATTACTACAACCACAGTCTATGATCCGCTGCTTGCTACTCACAGGTTTGACGTCTAAGAAATACAGCCCACTAGAGGTAAAGCGCTGGGCCTGGGAAGCCTGTTGTCTTCATCTGCAGACATGAACAATACAGTCCTACGGGGTGGTTCTCTGTAATGGAATCAGGGCTTCTGCCCTACACTATGTTTATCAGTTTATTTCCTCTTTAGTCAAGAAGCAATTAGAACTGATGGATGTTAGGCTCTCAAAATATTATATTATCAGGTAAATTATTTGGGGGTACACTCTCGTATTAGAAAACTCAAGTAATGATGAGATTATAAAAATCATACAGTGGCCCTGCACCAATAGCCTCCCGTTTTTATTGATTTATATATTTATTGATGTTCATGGCCTTGATTTGAGTTTAGCTACTGATTCATAACGCGCAGGTTAAAACGCATTTGCCTGGTTTAGTCCTCAAAATTAGTAAAGCGGAAGAGTCACAATGTAGTAAAAATATAGCAACAGAAGCATAACAGTATGGCTTGGGCTTAAAAACCAATGCTCACATTGGTAAGGCAAATGATAAGAGTCTTGACAGGAAAGGAAAGGCTAGTTATTATAAAATAAGATCACCATACAACATTTTTAACCCACAAAAATTCCTTATGAATGGGCTCATACTTGTCAACGCTCCCTAAAAGCCACTGCAGTTTGATTGAGCAGCATTTCAAGTAAATGAGGCGTGTCCTTGCCTGGCCCTGCTGTGCTATGAATTTGGAGGTTTCCCCTCTGAGAGCTGGCTCCTAAGGGGACACTCTACTGCCCTTGGTGTAAACGCAGAAACACCGGCTGCAGCCACTGAAAAGCTTATTGGAAATGTGCTGCTGCAGACCCCCTCTGCCCTCATTAGACAATATGCTGGCAGTCAACAGCAAAAAACAGTGATGTTTGGAGAGCTTAAGGAATCAAGAAAAGACTGTGAAGGCCTGGAAAATAAACAAACACTCCCAGCCAAGCAGAGGGTTGGCCACTAGTGGATCCAGAGCCTTCCTTCAGAGCTCCCCATTCCCTGTATCCAGGTTTCATTTAAAACTGCAGGCCCAGGCTCCACCCTTTCAGCTAACAACCTCAACCCCGAGGGCAGGAACGTACACTCCTACTACCTGGTTCACTTAATGCCCCAAAGTAGCCTTATAAACACTGAGCTTCCCAGAGTGCATGGGCGGTGACGTGGTTTAAAATTATAAGCAAACACGGGGAGGCGGTAGCTAAGTCGAGGGGGTGTCTATGTAAGCTTACAAAAGGGTCAGACTGAAGGGAAGGCCATCAGACTGGCACAGGACGGCTCTGGGTGGGTGTGAGAGGATAAGCCCCAGACCAAAGTGAGAGCAATAAAAATGAAGAATGGTCCCAGTGGTAGGGAGACCACATTGGCCACAAAGTGTGGGGCAGTCATTTGCCTCCTCACTCATGGGACCTAATGTGGACATTTGTGAATTGAGAGGAAGTCTTTTCCTCTCTCACAACAGCTCATCAAATACAAATTCTGTATGACCTACTCAAAGTCCCTGTGTCATTTTTGTTTCCTTCATTTTCATGCTCTTGTTTTGCTCCTGGAAAACTCCCTCTTCCCTCTCTTACCTTACATACTCATTTCCATCCCTCATGGCATCCGAATAACAACATCATATTGGTTTGGATTACTTGGTAGAATTCATCAAAAATGGGTTCTGGCCCTAGCCAGTTTGGCTCAGTGGAAAGAGCGTCAGCGCACAGACAGAGGGGTCCCAGGTTTGATTCTAGTCAAGGGCACTTAACTCGGTTGCAGCTCAATTCCCGGCTCCAGTTGAGCCTGTGCAGGAGGCAACCAATCGATGTGTCATTCTCGCAGAAATATTTTTCTCTGTGTCTTTCTCCCTCCCTTCCACCCTCTCTAAAAAAAAACAATGGAAAAAATATCCTCAGATGAGGATTAACAACAACAACAACAAAACAGACAAACAAACAAACAAAAAAAAATGGGTTATAACTTTAGAGAAAAAAAAATAACTTTCTGGAAGGAAATGGGGTAGTACCTCACATGAAAGGGCAAGATGAGTGACCAGATCTCAGGAAGGATGAAAACCAGGGTAAAGCTAGGGAAATAGTGCACAGTCTCTTCAGAATCAACAAAAGGATGAGTCAAAAACAACTATTTTCCTTTTCTGTCATTCTGCTCAGGATGCAATTTCTTAGGTTGGCATTCCCACGGAGATTATCTGGAGGAGGGGAGAGGGGGGTCCCCAATGCTGGTGGTACCAAAGGAAGGTAGACTGGATGCTGGGCAGGCATTACCACTGGCTGTCCATCAGGCTGTATGTACTTGTACATGCAGCAATGACATGAAGCTCAAAGAAACATTAGACTCAGCCCTTAAAAGCACAGGTCCATTCAAATGCTCTTTATTTTATGGCTACACACATCCTGCTCCATCACCTGCATTTGATGCATTTTATTCCTTCCTTTAACATAAAATTTCTCATTTCAATATCTAACTTTCACACTGAACTTTCACCTAGCTTTAATTCCCTACTCTTTCCCATTAAGTACTTCTGATTATTTCTGTTTATCATAAAGAAAAACCAAGGTAAGGCTACAGGAAATGTCTCCAAAAAAAGGGGCATTTTCAACCACATCAATGCTGCCCAAGAGAACTTTCTACAATAATGGAAATATTCTATATCCAGGCTCTCCAATGTGGTAGCTCCTGACCACATGTGGCTATTGAGCACTTGAAATGTGACTAGTGACTCTGAGAATTGTATTTAATTTCAATCAATTTCAATACAAATCTCAATATCCAAATGTGGGTAGTAGATATCATATTGACATAGATAGATATATACTCTCCAAAAAAATCCCTTGTTCTATTTATTTGAACTCTGTATTGCTTGTATGCCCCGCAGCACTCATATTTTCCATGAATGTGGGATGTTCAAAGCTAAATCAAATATTTTTCTAAGACAGTTAAAAGCCATTCTGAACCCATTATGTGAAGGGGGCGGGGGCAGGCAGGCACCTTGTGGCTAAATAACTTGCATCACGTCACCCAAAACTGAATTCATCCCCAGGTAAATACACAAAGCTCCAGAAAGACCTTGGGCAAGACCAGCTTTCGCTTTCACTTTTTGAAAAGAAAGGGGCTAGACTAGATGTACTCAGATCCCTCTTCCAACTCTAAAACCTTAATTTCCTTTTCCTCCCACTAAAATCTAGAAACTGTAGAACAGAGATTGCAAACATAAACGGTGGGGCCTAGAGCAAAATTCATCCACGGCAGAATGTGACATAGATTGTTTCAGACAGATTATAACTAAACACCTGGAGCCCTCAAACTCTGTCCTTTCAAGTGACCCCCAACCTTTGGGGCTTTCTGACTTCCTCCACACTCCCATACTGCTCTCCCATAAGTTTAAACTTATATTTCCGAATTCTCCTTCTGGGCTCCAAACATGATCTACCTTACAATGCTGATAATTAGATAAAGCCATGATTGTGGAGGTGACTCTGTTTCTATTAACTGAAACAGAGAAAGAGTTATCATAATGGGCCAATGATAACTGACAGATGTCCATCTCTCCTGGATCGTTTGTGACTCTATGAAAAGAACGAACCATAAAGGGAATTCAAGGCTTCTGTGCGTCGTTAAAATTTGTGTTTGAGAGAAAATGCATTCAATTTATTCTCAGATAAAATTGCAAATAATTATGGCCTAGGAAATTATAATCTGTCACTGAAACAGTACTTGTCAACTCCACAAATCCTACTGCAGTGACAGAGCATCAACACCAGGTGGCAGCATTACATCATTAAAGATGTTCAGAACCTGGAAATATTTTTATAAAAAAAAATTGTCTTGGCACAGTCTCAAATCAACCCACATTTCTTCCAGATCTCTTCTTAGCTGATTAATGTCTTTCAACTTTATTTTTAATCTATTATTATTACTTTAAATCTATTATTATTGGAATGTTCAGAGTTACCAATACCTTCGGAGTTAAGTGGTTTAAAATTGCATTAGGAAAAATTTTAATGACATTTTTTCTTTTTTTTTTTTCTTCTTTTTTTAAAGATATGTTTTTATTGATTTCAGAGAGAGGAAGGGAGAGGGAGAGAGAGATAGAAACATCAATGATGAGAATCATCAATCGCCTCCTGTATGCTCCCTACTGGGGATGGAGCCTGCAACCTGGGCACATGCCCTGACCGGGAATTGAATTGTGACCTCCTGGTTCATGGGTTGATGCTCAACCACTGAGCCACACCAGCCAGGCCTTAATGACATTTTCTTAACTTTATTTTTATTGTTGATGCTATTACAGATGTCCCCATTTTCCCCATCTCTGTCTACCTTCCCCTGCCCCTCCTCCTTCTGGCCATCACCACACTATTGTCTGTGTCCATGGGTTATGCATATATGTTCTGACTAATCCCTTCTCCTTCTTTCATCCAGTCCCTCACCCCCACACCCACTGACAGCCGTCAGTCTGTTCCATGTATCCATGCCTCTGTTTCTATTTTGTTCATCAGTTTATTTTGTTCATTAGATTCCACATATAAGTGAGATCATATGGTATTTGTCTTTGTCTGACTAGCTTATTTCACTAAGCATGATAATGACCTTTTTTTAAGTAGTGTCCTTGCTTTTTATTAACCACTAAGAGGCCCGGTGCACAGATTCATGCACTGGTGGGGTCCCTCAGTGTGGCCTGTGGGGATCGGGCTGAAACCGGCATCCAACATCCCCCAAGGGGTGTAGTAGTGTGTGAAGTGGCCAGGGAGGAGCTGCTCCCACTCATCCCCACCCCGCTCATCCTGGTCAGCTGAGCGTCTGCCCTCCCCCCCACCTTCCACCGCTGCCCTCACATCTCCTGGTCTGCCACACCCAGCTATGGAGAAGTGGGTCCCTAAGGCAGAGCTCCCATGGCCTCGGGTGAGTGCCCGAGGGGTGCCCGGGTGGACAGGAGAGTCGCAGCCACCCTGCAAGTCTTGGTGGTCTCTTTTTCCCCTCCCTCCATCCCTCAGTCCTGGCTGCCCCAGTCAGGATGCAGCCAGAGCAGTTGATGGGGGCTGGGGGTGCCGTGCCTCCGGAGCAGTGCCTGGGGAGCGGTGGAATTTGGGCTGATGGCCCGGCCTCCCAATGCGAACTGCAGCTCAGCCCCACCTGCTTGTGATCTTTCATAGACTCAATTCCCTGTTTCTCTTTTCATCTGTCCAAGTTGACTGCCCCCTGATGGTCAGTGCACGTCATAGCAACCAGTCGAACGGTCAAATGGTCACTTAGGCTTTTTATATATATAGATTTGTTTTATATGCTCCTGGGCCTGATCAATGCTTCATTTTGTAGGAGAAATCCTAGAAGGTTAAGACTCATGTCCTGGAATCCCAGATAGATCAGGAGACAACTTAGATAATAAGCAAAGAATCTCTTTTAAAATCCAGGAATTGTACCTCCCTGTACTCTGGAAATAAAACCCAAATCGTATCTCAACTGCAATGCTTAAAAAACTGGTCACCAGACAACTGGGAATCAGAGTCTCTCCTCCCATCCCCCACTTCCACCTACCCATCCCTGCACCTCATTCTGTCCTTCTACTAAAGTGATTCTTCATATATAAACTCTTCATATAAAGCTGACGATATATATCCAAGTTTCTATAGATTTCTAAAAACTGGCTCCCAAATTCTTAGCCTGGGAAAAAGAAAATATTTATTTTCACATGCACACCCCTGCCCTGGTCCAGAAAAAATTGCCACATGTGTGGAGGAGAAAACTCGGCCCTGTCCTAGATAAACAAGATTAATAATAGACTCAAGTTTTGCTGTCAATGGGCTTTTTAAAAAGGGACATTGAACTTGTTCCTTTGTAAGTCTGAGCACTTTTAACTCAAACATATATTACTATCAGAATATGTTCCTTATATTTGTGGGCCTCAATTGATTTTTCTCCTATAACTTATGTTTCTAGTCTTGCCTGCCTCTCGTCAATGGGCTTAAGTGTTCTATGACTACATCCTCAAAGCACAGATCTCTGCAGAGACACTCCTCAACCCATCAGTGACACTGCCTGTTTTTAAAAAATAAAGAATTCTTCATATGCATGACTTAAAGACTGTCATTTATGGCAATATTATCTGGGACCAATAACTCAGTGTCAATCATATGGGTACAGTAATTTGACTTACATTTGAGCTCCATTTTTGCTAAGATGGTAAAAACTCAATTTTCATAAATTTGCAAGTCCTTCCTTTTCAGTGGTTGTATCTAAGTTTGGGGGTGTTTATATAAAGTCAGTATCTTGAGAAATATGCTGCATGGTTTTTTGTCATCATCCATATCCCCCAGGCTGCACCCAGCTGCCCCAAGGGCTGAGAGTCTACGGGTTGAATACACCATCTGGAAATCCTAACAAAGTTAGTGAAAGTTCACCAACTTTGTGCCAATGGTATTTTCCCCCTGAATGGAACATTAAGTGGCCTATCCAAGTCTGATTAATTCAATGAGCGAGAGAATCTCTGCTATAGATTGGGGGGTGGGGGGATCATTCTGTTGATGCTATAACTACTAGTATCTATCGTTTTCTTGTGCATGTATTTATCCTAGGTCATTTTGTAACAGAAAGCTAGTTATAACTCATCTTTATTCAATTCTCTTAAACCTTCCTTTTTTTTTTTTTTTTTACATTTTTGTGTTTCTAAATAATTAATTTAGATTTAGCATATACTTACCTGGCTTTAAGATACACTGGTCTGGCCAAAACCGGTTTGGCTCAGTGGATAGAGTGTCGGCTTGCGGACTGAAAGGTCCCAGGTTCGATTCCGGTCAAGGGCACGTACCTTGGTTGCGGGCACAACCCCAGTAGGAGGTGTGCAGGAGGCAGCTGATCGATGTTTCTCTCTCATCGATGTTTCTAACTCTCTCTCCCTTTCCCTTCCTCTCTGTATAAAATCAATAAAATATATTAAAAAAAAAAAGATACACTGGTCTGTACGCCATCTTCCCAGTTGGGTGGGTGTATTATTCCAAGGTTAACACTATGGTCTTTATAGGACATGTTTGTGCCTCCTTTCTCCTTCAATCCACCCTGTGGTACACCGTTCTGTATTTCCCTTGTGATGATGGCAGCAGCAAAGCATACTATGGGCTCTGGGTGCTAAGTGCTGGATATGAATACCGGCTCTTCCCCTTACTAACAGGGTAATCTTGAGCAAATTATTTGTGTTATCCATACCTTAGTTTCTTCTTCTGTAGAATGAGGGAATAATAGTTCCTGTTACAGTGAGTTGTTTAAAGGATTAAATGACATAATGTGTATCAAGCACATAGAAAAGTATGTGGCACATATATAGGCCATTTTTAAGATTTCCATTAAATCGGTCATAAAACAGACCATTCTAAAATGAATCATGGCCTTAGCTGGTTTGGCTCAGTGAAATAGAGCGTCAGCCTGCAAACTGAAAGCCCCTGGGTTCAATCCCAGTCAAGGGCACATACCCAGGTTGTGGGCTCTATTCCCGGGGGGGGCGGGGGGGGAGCATGCAGGAGGCAGCCATCAATGATTCTCTCACATCATTGATGTTTCTATCTCTCTCTTCCCCTTCGTCTCTGAAATCAATAAAAATATATATTTAAAGTGAATCATTTTTTTCTCATTATTTTATAAGAGTACTATATACTTGCCTTGGCTGGTTGTGGATCAGTTAGATGAACATCGTCCCATGCACCAAGAGGTCACCTAGTCAATTCGGGTCTGGGCACATACCTGGTTTTCAGGCTAGATCCCCAGTAGGGGGCATGCAGAAGGCAGCCTATTGATGGTTCTCTCTCAGCGATATTTCTCCCTTTCCCTTCCCCTCTCTAAAATCAATAAAAACATGTTAAAAAAAAAAAAGAGTACTACACACTTACATAGTTATTGTTTTTGTTTGTTTGGGGGCATTTTTTGTTTTTGTTTACTTGTTGTTTCTACAAAGACTGGCATCCAATGACTAGTTGCTAAACCAGCAAAATTCTATAGAAACTAAAACAGGGCCAATGTAAACTTTTGTAATTAATCAAAATAGTAATATGATTCAAACTCCATATTAGTACACCAACCAAATCTCTATTTCTGAAAGCTTCATCTTAAATCTTTCTCCAATACCCATTCTCACTAGATAGCAATGCCCATATATACAACAGTGTCTAAATATAAAAAGACCCACATAAAGGAAAAGTCAAGAGGAGGGATTACCCTTTTGACAAAGACCCTAAGGAATTATAATTCACAGGATATATTCCTTTGATATTTTGGATACTGACTCTCAGGGTTGCAAGATACAATGTTGGAGGTTATTTCCCTTCTGAAACCTCCTACGAAAAAGTGCCGATCAGAGTCAAGCAAGTGCTCCTTAGCCAAGTAGCTACCTGTGTGTTGATTTAAAATCCTTCCAAAGATAACCTCTCTGCTGTGAAGAGGCCCCCTTAGCCCTAGGCATTTCATTCATCATCCTTAGCTTTCACTGAAAAAAAGTTAGCTGTTCACCTCTCTCTAAAGATCAAATCCACTGTGTTCAAGACAAATTGCTTCCTTCTTAGAGCTTTAAAAAGAATATTTACTTCTAAGTCCTAATGAAGATATATTACTTCAAAGCCACAAAATAGAGTTCCCAGATACAGGTTCTGAGTGAATCCCAAGAAAGGTCAGCAAGGTTGTAGCCATAAGAGTATTCTGCTGCCTTGAATCAATCCCCGTAATGTATTCCTCCAAGCTCTCTGCACCCATGCTCACCAGCAGCCTTGGAGGGTCAAGGCAGGGCCATCCATTGGAAATGACTTGCATCTCTGATACAGCAACAGAACAATGACATGATTTTTTTTCCCTTAAAAAAGAATAATTCTACATGGTTTTCACACACTATGTTCAGAAGGGAAGACCAAATGACAGCATAAAATGCTTTCCACAAAAGATGTAATAATCATTCTCATTACTCAAGCCATTAGAAGGGAAGTGGCTAAGAGTATTCTCCCAGACAAAGAGATACTCAGAGACATCAAGGTGCAGAAGAGCTCAAACCTTCACTCCATCAAGTACAAAGACACCTCTTTAAAGGGCAAGTACCAGCTCCCTCTTTCCTCCCAGAACCTCAAAGCGGTGTACATCCCACTCAGAGGTCTTCACAGCACCTTTATGAAAAAGTGAGGGGAAAGTGAGGTATGGAGATGTTGAGCCATTTTCAAAAGACCACTCAGCACGACAGTGCAGATAAAGAAAAGGGTTTTTCTTATTCTTATAGCTACATTTCATTTTATCCAACACAAGAACTACTAGATGACCACATTAACACACATTTTTCTTTTGAAGAAAACCAGCTGAAAATGTAATGTGGGAAAACAAAATATCCTCTTAACAAGGGTCTTGACTGTCCTCAAGATACTCCAGGCCACAGTAATCTCTCCTGGCTCTGGGGAGCACAGATTCAGGTGCAGTGGTTCTCATACTCAGCTCTGTGGAGCCCCATGTAGGGAACACAGGGGGTTAAGAAGAGCCCAGTGGAACTTTCCACCTGACTTCAACCAGAGCAGCTCTAAACTCATCTGCTTCAAGGGGCCCATGACTTTTTTTTTTTTTTTTTTTTTACTCCAAGAATTCTTTTTTTTTTTTTTCCTTTTTTTTTTCTCCCCATTGACCTTCCCCCGGCCTCCCCTTCCCCCCAGGTACATGCCTTTACCTGCCCCCCCCAGTGTTTTTTATCCATTGGTTATGCTTATATGCATGTGTACAGGACCCATGACTTTTCAATATGTTTTTATTGATTTCAGAGAGGAAAAGAGTGGGAGAGACAGATAGAAACATCAATGATGAGAGAGAATCATTAATCAGCTGCCTCTGGCATGCCCCGCACTGGAGGATGGAGCCCACAACCAAGCATGTGCCCTGACCTGGAATCGAACCGTGACCTCCTAGTTCATAGGTCGATGCTCAACCACTGAACCACACTGGCCAGGCCATTCCTTTTAAATATATTTTTTAACAATGTAGTCTAATCCTAGTCATTTAAAACTGAAAGAACAGAAACAGAGAAGTTAAATAACCAGAGAGACATACTGGTAAAAGAATGAGTGATGGAAATCGATATTAAAGCAAGCAGCTAATGCCTGGAGCCAAAGAAAGAAAGGAAGTGAACTTGGATTTGTCCCAGGACCCAGGAAAATGGGCACTTTCAAGAGCTGATTCCTCCTACACACATAATACAAACCCAAGATGGGCTTTTGTTGATTGATTTCACCTTGGTCCCTCTCCTTTGAACATCACTTTCCTTTATAACAGTGCAATACCAAATGGCAGCACGGCGATTGATCTCTTTCATCATAAATACATTTATCCTCCTGCAAATTCATCTCACTGATTCCTTTCCTTTTCTTCTCTTTCCATTCTAAACTCCTTCTCCTTGCCTTGGCTACCTCTTCAAACCTCCACCCTTCTGGGAGGTTTTATTCAGAATTAGTAAAATCCATTTGCAACCACACAATTGTATGCAAATTGTATTATCCAAAAGCATCAATGCAATCTTGCACCTGTGGCCAATTTTGTTTTTTGAAAAACTCAGGAAAGAATACTTCAAATAATACAAGAGATAATAGAAGACTGTTAGTTCCCTTAACCTCTTGGAACAGTAGAACCAGATGATACAAGGAAAAGTGTTCAAGAAGCCATTCAAACCACCACCACCTTCACAGAGCAGCATCCTTAGACCCTGACAATAAGAAGCAATTTGAAAGGCATCCAGAGATAAACTTTAACCCACACTTTAAATAAAATTGTCCTTCTGCCTCCTCTTCTCAGTTCAATAATCCCATTTCTACATTCTGTTCCATAGTTTTACTTTCTCTTTTTCTTTGTTATTGTTTGACCCTTCTCTGTGCTCCTCGTGGTTCTGCATATCCCCCGCTCATCTTGAAATGTCAGACTGACCGCTATATTCCCATGAGGGTCAGAATATGGAAATAACATTTTCCTAAGCTCCCACATACTATATTCCTAACTGGACATCTGAGTTGTTTTTTTCCAAATTACCCAAAAGCCTGCCAGCAAGTAAATACTGTTGCTAACATTTTGGCGTACTGTATATTCTCTCGGTGTTTTTACTATGTAGACATATTGATAAAGAGATAGATGATGATGATAGATAGATAGATAGATAGATAGATAGATAGATAGATGATAGATAGATAGCCGTATTGCTCAAGTTCTTGTAAACTCTTTTATTCAACAGTATCTTTGGGGCATCTGTCTGTATCATTAAAATAGATTGATACCACTTTCATGCTTTTACAGCAGTCCATCATCTGAATGCAATAACCTATTTTTTTTAATATATTTTATTGATCTTTTACAGAGAGGAAGGGAGGTGGATAGAGAGTTAGAAACATCGATGAGAGAGAAACATCGATCAGCTGCCTCCTGCACATCTCCTACTGGGGATGTGCCCGCAACCAAGGTACATGCCCTTGACCGGAATCGAACCTGGGACCTTTCAGTCCGCAGGCCGACGCTCTATCCACTGAGCCAAACCAGTTAGGGCGCAATAACCTATTTAAATCCAGGATGAATTCTGCCTTCCGAGAAGTTGCTTCCTTATACTAGTTCAGAGTGTTGATTGTTCCAACAATTCCTAACTGGCCTCCTTGTCTGCTTTCCCTCTGTAACCCACAATCCACTTAATGGCTGGCCTTACCTTCCTGAAATGCAGGGCGGATCAAGATATTCCTCTTCTTACAATCCTTTACTGCTCTTTGGGTAAAATCCAAACTCCTTCCCAGACCCTCCCCAAACCTGTCTCTATTCCAGCTTTCCTGCTCCATTCCCAGGCCCCACCCCCCATCTCTTGGAGCCTGTAACAACGTATCATACTTCTCACCATTTCCTGCTCACTCTGTGGAAAAAGCAAGTTTCTGTGCTTTCCCTACTACTTATAATTCTCCTCCACACCTTGTCTATCCTCTTTTAAGATCCTCCTCCGTGACTTTCCACGCCACCAGGAGAGTTAGTTGCTTCCTTTTCTCTGTGTGTAAAACCACTTCTATATCTCTATACAATGGCACTTATAATATTGTTATAGTATTTATGTTCATGCTTTCCTCTCCCACAATTATGGCTTTATCCCTAATGTTTTGTATAGAAACTGCCACTCAAACAATGCTTTTTGAGGTGAATTCAATCCCTCAATCTGTGGGCTAGGTTTACACCAGGTTGGGATAAGGCACTCAGTTCTGCTTAAATTCTAAGCCCAAGGATGAACTGTACTTCCACCCATCACAGTTGTATGCCTGATTCATCAGTAGCCATTAAAACTGCTAATCTATTTTTCCCTCTCTAACTTCCAGCTTGAAGGTAACACCCCAGATGCAAGAGATAGAGCCTTAAGGATAGTATCATTGATATTATTTCAACTCTTCCTACTAGTAGGAGGGAATGATGAATTCAGGCATGATGTCCAGCATTCTATTATCCTATATAATAAAAGGCTAACATGCAAATCGACCGAATGGTGGAACTACCGGTTGCTATGATGCACACTGACCACCAGGGGGTAGATGCTTAATTCAGGAGCTGCCCCTGTTGGTCAGTGCACTCCCACAGGTGCAGTGCCACTCAGCCAGAAGCCGGGCTCACGGCTGGCGAGCACAGCGGCGGTGGCAGGAGCCTCTCCCACCTCTGCAGCAGTCAGGCATCCCCTGAGGGGTCCCAGACTGCGAGAGGGCATAGAGCAGGCTGAGGGACCACCCCCCCACACAACCAGTGCATGAATGTCGTGCACCGAGCCTCTAGTGGTCTATAAACCTCCTGGAAGAGGCACCAGCTGTAAGAGCAGTCAGTGCTGTTACAGAAAACAACAGAAGTTTGCCAACAACACATAACTAACATTTAAATGTGAATTTTGTCAAATGTGAAATATCTCATTAATTTTACCAGTCCATTCCCCGTTTTCCTTCCCCTCCCAAGAAAGAATACACAACTTTCTGCTGAACAGAATCAACCAAGAAATACCAGATGACATAGTCTTAGAAGGTGTTTCCAAGAAACCAAAAAAAAGGTGGAGGGGGAGAAGTTGTCCAGGTAACACTGGCTTCGGTGATATCAATGTGTATTTTCCTCTTAGGACTTCTTGGTTTAGTGGAGCATGATGTGTCTTTTTCCCCTCCAGCACTGCAATAGTAATCATGTCTTGTTCTGCTTTGTTTTGTGCTGTTTGCATTGTTTCTGATTGCCCCTGATTTATTGGATGTTTGACCTCCTAAGAGTGGTTTATATGGAGACCGAAACCCAATCAAATCCAAATCAACACTGCAATAAAGTAGGTCCAAACCAAATAAACTAAACGTTGCCAACTTAAAAATTCTTTTCTTAACAAACCACTGAAGATAGCGATCTCAGACTTCCCTTGAAAGTCAAAGAGAACCATTTTCCCTTTATTGTCCCACTTCTTAAAGGAACTGTAACAAAGAAATCAAAAAGTACACAAATCAAAACTGACAGCTCAAAAACGTTTCACAAATCAAGCCCAGCAATGCCACCAGTATAAAGCCCCATTTGTGTTCACACCCTAGCCTGCCCCCCGCAACCCCCAAGAGACTCCTACCTGGTCAAACTCTAGATTAGCTTTGCTGTTTTCCAACTTTACATAAATGGACTCCTGCAGTGTGTGCTCTTTTGTCTGGTTTCTTTTGCTCCAAATTACTGGTGGGATTTATCTTCATTTTCTCATGAGGCAACAGTTTGTTCACTGTCAATACCATATAAAAAATGCCTTTGTTTGTTTGTTTATTTGTTTCAGGAGCATCTAGACAAATAATTGTTCTGAGGAAAGCAGGTTGAGGCACATGGATCCCGGTGTTAGAATATAAAGGCTTTAGTCAAAAGAGGGAACAGCGAATAAGATGACCTTTTGAAATAGCCTGAAATCAATGGTTAAGAAGCAGCTGTTTGAGGGAAGCAATGAAATAGTAAAAAGAGCTCTGTGAGATAACCCAGAAAAACAGTCTTGGAAAGAAATGCCCAGAACTGAGTCGGGGACCTTGGTTCAAAAGAAAAGAAAATTTGGCCTTCTGAAAAGGTTTTGATTCAGGCTGGCTTTGCTCTCTTTAGCAAAATCTTTCTTTCTCTGCCTGTGAAGTTCTGCCTCAAAGGCCAGCTGGTCTTGCCACACCTCCTCACACCTTGTACGATATTTGACTGAACAATTCCTCGCCTAACAAGGCATTTGCATTCTCTTTCTGCCTTTTAAAAACACAGGGTATCAAAAGCTCTCTTTGTGTGTTTTCGATATTTCCATTACCGTGAACTATCACTTTGTGAAAGTTTGTAACTTACTAACTTGTTGTTACGAGCTGGTTCTGATATTTAAAATACTGGACTTTTTACTAGTAGTTCAGAAAACTACCTTCATTTAAAACATAACTTACTTTCATTATAAAGATTTTTATTAGAGCAATTATCAAAACGGACCCAGAAATATTGATGGATGCCATGTTATGAAAATAAAACTATCCCTTTCTTTCCCCCTTAAAAAAATTCACACAAAACTTTCACTTCTAAAAAAAAAAACTCATTCAAAGTCATTTACTACAGTTTTTAAAAGATATTGATTCCAGTGAATTTAGAAAATATTTATTCTGTGACTCTAAGCTTTCCCTTACATCTTTCTATTTACAGAAGGTTCACTAAACCTATCACAGATTTCCAGGATCCTGGCTTAAAATTCCAGTATTCATCAGGAACAAGAATAGAGGTGTGGGAATATTTAGCAGGGGTATTAGTAAGAGAGAGTAGGAGTGGTCTGGCCAGCACATAGGTGGCTGAATTTTAGTTTTACAACCAAACCCAACATTCACTGCACTAAAATATACTCTTATAAACTGAAAGTAGTCTTAATTATTTTGGCTCCTTCCTTCGAGAGATTGAGTGCATTTCCCCACCACATGAGTCACTCTGGCCAGTAGAATGCGGTGGAGTGATGTGCGACTGATCCCTGGCTTCCCGAGGACTTCTGGGACCTGCCGCCTCCATGGCAAATGCTTGAGCTAGACTTCTGGAGGAGGACACTTCGTGGAGCAAAGACAAGCCGTCTTTGCTGGAGTTCCCGACTGTGACGGCTAATTTCCTGTGTCTACTTGACTGACCTAAGGATGCCCAGATAGCTGGTGAACATCATTTCTGGGGGTGTCTCTGAGGGTATTTATGGAAGAGATTAGCATTGGGTTCAGTAGACTAAATGAAGAGATCTGAGCTCACCAAGTGAGCGGGCATCACCCAATCTATGGGGACAAAAAGGTGAATGAAGGGCAGCTTCTCTCTCTCTTTTTGAGCTGGGATGTCCATCTTCCCCTGCTCTTGGGCATCAGAGCCATCACACTTGGACTGAATTGTTTTCCTGGCTCTCCAACTTGCAGACAGCAGTTGCTGAGACCTTTAGACTCCATAAATGTGTGACCCAATTCCTATTTTATAGATAGATAGATAGATAGATGATAGATAGATAGATAGATAGGCAAATATATCTGTCTATATTTATGTCTATATCTATATCTATATCTATATCTATATCTATATCTATATCTATATCTATATCATCTATATCCTATTGGGTTCTGTTTCTCTGGAGAACCCTGGCTAATGTAATGACCAGCAAACCCCGAGAAGATAAAAACAACATGAATGTACCTCAGGTAAGAGCAGCAAAAGAACTGCCCAGCTGATCCCAGCCCACCTTTATGAACAAATGGTTGATGTAAGCCACTGAAGTTGAGGGCGCTTTGTTAATGCAGCAAGAAGTAAATGAGACGGACACCAGGACCCATTTGGTTGTGTAACATACCAACTCAGTAAGGAACAGTGGGGTTTTACTGTCAGGTCTCCAATTGTATATTTCTTCAGCACTTTTCTGCCCCGTTTAGGCCCAATTTATTTCTAATCAGGATAACTGTAAGTGACTCCTGAAATCTGTCCCTGCCCCATTGCCAAGCTAACCTCCATGTTGCCACCAAAGTACCAAGGATAACAATTAAAATTCTCCCTGCCACCACTCTTTCCCTCAAGCACACTTCTGCCTGCGGGGTAAAATCCTGAGCCTAGCCCTCATACCCCTTCATGATGAGGCCCTGCCTGAAGTAGAAGAGGCAAGAGTATTTAGCCATGGGCCCTTTCCCACAGAAGTGTCAACCTCCCCTCTGCTTTCAAACGGGACATTATCACATGACCTAGAAAGTCCCTTACAGCATCTGCAGCACTAGAGAGGCATTAGATGAATACAGTGCCAACTTAAAATGAGTGGAAGCCTGCACCACTTCCAGAACAGCCACAGCTGAAACCAGAGGACAGCCATGCTCATGGGCATCGATGTGGCAGCAGTACCTGCTGATCCAGGTGTGAGGTCGTATTTGAAGATCCGTGTCCTTGGGAAGCCTCAGGAAATCTTACCTGAAAGGTCTGGAAATGCCCGGCACCCCTGAGACGGTTATGCCTGAATTACCTGATGTTCTCCTTTCAGACTACGTTATCTCAACTAGACTTACATGTGGCCAGGGGGTTCTTTCCAGGACAAACTTACTGCCAGACAACCAGAAACTTCTCCTCTAGAGCCACCTGATGCACAATTTTATTTTAAAAAGGCAACCAAAGGAGCTTTCGGTAACCCTCAGTGATCAAAATCACCGTAATTAGTGACGGGACAACGTGGCGTCGCGTTTCTTGATCTGATGTGCTGAGTAGAATACAAACATCACTTCTCACCAAAACCATAAGCCTGAATGTAATCAAGAAGGAACATCAGAAAACCCAAGGTGAAGGACATTCTAAAAATAATGGTTCACTCCTTTTCAAAAGAGTCAAATCAAGTTTATTGGAAAACAAAGGAAGGCTAGGAGATGTCACTGGTTGGAAACAGAGAAGATATGACAATTATGAAATTTTGGATTGGATTCAGTTGCAGGCCAGGAAAAGAGCATTAGTGGAACAACTAAACAATTCAAATAAAGTCTAGGTATCAGGTAATAGTATTGTGCCAATGTTAGTTTTCTGATTTTGGTAATTGTGTTGTAGTTATGTAAGGTTTCATCATTTGGGGAACTGGATGAAAGAGATATGAAAATTCTTGGTATGTTTGTGACTACTTTGTAAATCTGAAATGACTATTGTAAGTTTTCAAAGTGAAAAGTTAATAGGTTGTAATTATTAAAGTCAATAGGATGGAAGATGATGGACAGTTGAAGAGGACCCTTGAAATGAGACAAATTACAAATAACATCTGTCATATTTAGTTGGATAATGGCTGATTAGAGCAATGATTTGCAACACTGATTTAGGGCCACCCTACCCTGCCTCCCACACACACGAACATTCTCATCTCTGTTTTGATTTAAATGTCATAAAATTATCAGGAAATTTCAAAATATTATTAATCATAATTCACTTTGATTTTAAGTGTAAAATATCCTGCATAAATACTTTTTACAAGGTGAAAGGACTAGGAATATATCCTAATAATTCCAATCAGAAAGAATATATGCACCCCTACTATGTTCATAGCTGCATTATTTATAATCACTAAGATCTGGAAACAGCCCAAATGCCCATCAGTAGATGAGTGGATAAAAAAGATGTGGTACATTTATACAATGGAATACTATGCAACTGTAAAAAAGAAGACTCTCTTACCCTTTGAGACAGCATGGAAGTACCTGGAGAGTATTACGCTAAGTGAAATAAGCCAGACAGAGAAAGACAAGTATCACATGATCTCACCCATATGTTGAATCTAATGAACAAAATAAACTGATGAACAAAACAGATCCAGTGACATGGAATCATGGAACAGACTGATGAATCTCAGAGGGAAATGGGGATGGGGAGAGAGATTAACCAAAGAACTTACATGCATATATGCATACCCCATAGACACAGACAATAGTGCAACAAAGGCCCGAGGACGGAGTGGGAGGAGGGTGGAGGAGGTCAAAGGAGGAGGGTGGGAAGGGGGACAGCTATAATACTTTCAATAATAAAGATAAATTTTAAAAATAATCCTATCTAATAAAAGAGTAATATGCAAATTAACCATCACTCCGCTACACCCACCAGCCACGCCCACCAGCTAATCAGGAGGGAATATGCAAATAAACCCAACCAAGATGACTACGGCCACAGAGAGCAGGAGGGAGGCTTGGGTTTCCCCAGCAATGGAGGAAGCTAAGTTTTCCACCTGCCCTTGCTGGCCTAGGCTTCCACGCAAGGCTACAAAGTTTCAATTGTAGAAGATAAATAAACCCCAGATACCAGGGCCTCCGCTTGGGTCATCAGGGGGCGTGGGCAGCCTGCAAACCACCACAGGCCCCTTGCCCAGGCCACCCCACGCCCCAAGGGAACCCCCACCCTGATCCGGGACACCCTTCAGGGCAAACCAGCTGGCCCCCACCCGTGCACCAGTCCTCTATCCTATCTAATAAAAGAGTAATATGCAGATTGACCATCACTCCAACACACAAGATGGCTGCCCCCATGTGGTCAAAAATCCTGCCCCCATGTGGACACAAGATGGCCACCACAAGATGGCCAGCAGGGGAGGGCAGTTGGGAGGGACCAGGCCTACAAGGGAGGGCAGTTGTGGGCCATCAGGCCAGCAAGGGAGGGCAGTTGGGAGGGACCAGGCCTGCAAGGGAGGGCAGTTGGGGGCGATCAAGCCTGCAGGGGAGGGCAGTTAGGGGTGACCAAGCCGGCAGAGGAGGGAAGTTGGAGGCAACCAGGCCTGCATGGAAAGGCAGTTGGGAGGGACCCAGGCCTGCAGGGGAGAGCAGTTGGGGGGGACCAGGCCTGCAGGGGAGGGCAGTTAGGGGTGACCAGTCCTGCAGGGGAGGGCAGTTAGGGGTGACCAGGCCTGCAGGAGAGGGCAGTTAGGGGTGCCCAGGCCTGCAGGGGAGGGCAGTTAGGGGCAAACAGGCTGGCAGGAGAGCAGTTAGGCATCAATCAGGCTGGCAGGGGAGTGGTTAGGGCGTTATCAGGCTGGCAGGCAGAAGTGGTTAGGGGCAATCAGGAAGGCAGGCAGGCGAGCAGTTGGGAGCCAGCAGTCCTGGATTGTGAGAGGGATGTCCGACTGCCCGTTTAGGCCCGATCCCACTAGGATCGGGCTTAAATGGACAGTTGGACATCCCTCAAGGGGTCCCAGATTGGAGAGGGTGCAGGCTGGACTGAGGGACACCGTCCCCCCGCCCCGTGCACGAATTTCGTGCACCGGGCCTCTAGTCTATAATAATAAAAGCGTAATATGCTAATTAGATCAAACAGCTGAACAACCTTCCGGACGTCATTCCTGATGTCCTTCTGGACAAAGCTGTGGCAGTGGGGGCCAAGGCAGATGTGGTAAGGTAGGCAGGCGAGCAGTTAGGGGCGATCAGGCAGGCAGGCAGAGTGGTTAGGGGAGATCAGGCTGGCAGACAGAGGAGGTTAGGGGTGATCAGGCAGGCAGGTGAGCAGTTATAGGTGATCAGGCAAGCAGGCGAACAGTTAGGGATGATCAGGCAGGCAGGCAGAGGCAGTTAGGGGTGATCAGGCAGGCAGGTAGAAGTGGTTAGGGGCGATCAGGCAGGCAGGCGAGTGGTTAGGGGCGATCAAGCAGGCAGGCAGGAAAGCGGTTAGGAGCCAGCAGTCCTGGATTGCAAGAGGGATGTCCAACTGTCTGTTTGGGCCCAGATTGCGAGAGGGTGAAGGCCAGCTGAGGGACCACCTTCCCCCCCACCCCCCGGCCCCTGTGCACGAATTTTGTGCACCGGGCCTCTAGTAATAAATATTTTTCAAAAGGGGTGGGGGAAGAGAAAATCATAGAAACAAAAGGCTAGTTTCCAAAGATGTGATTCTGAGTTTTAAAACCATCACCCAAAGCAATCTCCTGGGAAACTTGTTTTTTAAAATTCTGATACCCAAGCCTTATATCAAACCTATAGAATCAGGATCTATAAGAGTAGGGTATTTGTACAAGGTCACTGTGTGATTCTGAGAGAACAGGAAAGTTTGAGAACCATCATTTAAGAAAATGACTGGTCTCTAAAACAGGATTCATTAACCACTAGATGGTGCCAGGTTATCAAAGATGGAACTTTCTGGAACATGCATTTTCCTTTTAGTATGTAGTGTACTCATTTTCTTTTTTCTCTCTCCACATCTACCCAAACTTTTAGAAAAGGATTATGTCACACCAAAATAAACATGTCACTCAGTATCAGTTTGGCAGTTTTTCCTTGAAATCATTTTGGTTATGACGGGCAAGCTTGTTCTGAGGGACTCAGGGCAGTGTTTCAGCACTCCTGCCCATAGCATCTTCTTTTTTGGCTGCAAATGTTACAAAGAAGGAAATCCACTGGGAATAGTGCCTGGTCAGCAATGAATGATTAGATAAGAGAGAATGAAATGACAAGTTCCTGAAAGCCATCCAAAACCATGACTTCAGAATCATCAGTTTAATCATTTCTAACTCCCACTGCTTTTGTGCAAAAGTATTTGACAACTTCTTTAACAGTTTTATCCTTTCTTCTTTCTCAGATTTGTTTCACATTAAGAAATGCTGCGTGAACGATAATCTCATTTCAAAATTTTTCTAAAGAATACATTTGATTGAAATTTGCTTCACATGTAGCCTTACATGTATTTCAATAATATTTATTTGTAAATGTGCTTTGAACAGAAAAGGAGTAAAGCTCAGCAAGACAAATAATGCATTTATTCTATTAATCCTACAAGTATCTATTGAGTAACTGTATGGTAGCAGGCACTGTGTTATATACTAGCATAGAAATACAGGATTGAGCAAAACAAACAACATAGACGCTTTCGTGCACTTGCATTCTAGTTGGGAGAAACCACTGGGGGAAACAAAGAAAATAAATAAAAGAGCTAAATAATAACAGAGTGACAACTCTTTTTTTAAATAAAAGAGACCGTTCAGGTAAGGCCCTCCAGAGAGATGGCTCTGGTACACAGGCCTGAAGTGAATGTATATGGTTGTGAGCCAAAAATGAGCAAAAATAAGCTAAAGAGACACCTGGAAATTGAGAAGAAAGTAAGCAGAGAAAGATGCCAAAAAGAAGGAGCTCATGAGAAACAACTAAGCCAGGCCAGTGCTGCAGCCTCCAACCACACCACTGACAACGATGTGGGTGCCGAGGAGGAGAGCCTGGGCTCAACCAATACTACAAGATCTGCAGCCAAGCGGTCTACCAACTAAAGGTCATTGGGGGAGACCTGTACCCACACAAGTTCCATGTAGATGTCTCGCTCACTCACTTCATCCAAGAACAAAGTCAACTGTAGCCCAGGGACCACCTGAGGGACATCACCTTAAAGGTGACAGGTGGGATCCATGACAAAAGAGCTTCTGGGGAAAAACTCATCTTCTATGACCTTTTAGGAGAGGGAGTCAAATTGCAAGTTATGGCCAATTACAGGAAATATAAATCAGAAGAAGAATTTATCCATGTCAATAACAAACTATATCAGGGAGACATAATTGGGGTTCAGGAGAACCCTGGGAAAACCAAAAAGGGTGATCTGAAAATCATTCCCAATGAGATCACACTGCTGTCTCCTTGCTTGCATATGTTACCTCATCTTCACTTTGGCCTTAAAGACAAGGAAACACGATATTATCAGATACTTGGACTTGATTCTCAATGGTTTTGTAAGGCAGAAATTTATCATCTGCTCTAAGATCATCACATTTATAAGAAGTTTCTTGGATGAGTTGGGATTCCTGGAAATTGAAACTCCCATAATGAACACCATCCAGGGGAGCAGTGACCAAGCCCTTTATCACCTACCACAATGAGCGGGACATGAATTTATTTATGAGAATTGCTCCAGAACTCTACCATAAGATGCTGATGGCTGGTGGCATTGACCGGGTTTATGAAACTGGATGCCAGTTCCAGAATGAAGGAATTGATTTGACTCCCAATCCTGAGTTCACCACCTATGAGTTCTACATAGTCTATACAAGCTATCACGATCTCATGGAAATCATGGAGAAATTATATGGGGGATGGCGAAGCACATTAACAGCAGTTACTAGGTCACCTACCATCCAGATGGCCCCAAAGGCCAAGTCTATGAGACTGAGTCACTCCACCCCTCCAGAGAATCAGCAAGATAGAAGAACCTGAGAAAGCCTTGGGGGAGAAGCTACCAGACACTAATTTTTTCAAAACTGAAGAAACTCTCAAAATTCTTGATGATACCAGTATGGAAAAAGCTGTTGAATGCCCTCCATCTAAGACAATAGCCAGGCTTCCTCATAAGCTTGTTGAGGAGTTCCTGGAAGTGGCACACAACAATCCTACATTCATCTGTGATCACTCACAGATAATGAGACCTTTGGCCAAAGAGCACCACTCTGGATATGACTGAGTGCTTTGTCATGAAGGAAATATGCAATGCCTACACCACACTGAATAATCCCATGTGGCAACAGCAGCTTTTCGAAGAACAGGCCAAGGCCACTGGCAATGATGAGGCCATGTTTATAGATGAAAACTTATGCACCACTCTGGAATACGGGCTGCCCCCCACAGCTGGCTGGGGCATGGGCACCCGCTGAGTCACCATGTTTCTCACAGATGCCAATGACACCAAGGAAGTACTTCTGTTTCCTGCCATGAAACCCAAAGACAAGAAGGAAAAGGTAGTAATTGCTGATACACTGGAAAACACAAGAGCTGGCACTTCTGTCTAGAAAATAATAATTGCAAGTCACATAATTCAGGCATCTTTGCATTTCTGCAAAAGATCAAGGACTTCAGGGAATTCTTGTATATTGCTATCTACTTGACTATTGTAGTTCAGTCAACAGAAGAGGGAAAAAGAATTAAGAATTCCTGTTTTACTCCTTGTTATTAAATAGACTGTCTCTAAAGAATAAGGAGGAAGAAGAGAAGAAGGAAGAGGAGGAGGGAGAAGAGAAAAAAAGAAGAAGAAAGAAGAGGAGCAGGAGGAGGACAAGGAGGAGAAGAAGGGGGAGGAAAAGGAAGAGGAAGAAAAAGAGGAAGGAGGAGGAGGAGGAGGAGGAGGAGGAGGAGGA
The DNA here is from genome assembly GCF_963455305.1 of Plecotus auritus. Lineage (NCBI taxonomy): Eukaryota > Metazoa > Chordata > Mammalia > Chiroptera > Vespertilionidae > Plecotus > Plecotus auritus. The sequence continues at coordinate 97,795,215 of NC_137774.1, read as the reverse complement.
GAAACAAAAATCTATATATATAAAAGGCTAAGCAACCATCCAACTGTCTGACCCATATATGACACACAATGACCACCAGGGGGCAGACGCTCAACGCAGGAGCTGCTGAGCTGTGGTGACTTGGCAGCAGTGGTTCTCCAGTGACGCACCCCGGAGCCCGATTTCAGGATGCATCACCTGAGAAACACCCTCTCACAATCCGGGACCCCTCAGGAGATGTTGGAGAGCCGGTTTTGGCCTGATCCCCACAGGCTAAGCTGAGGGACCCCACCTGCCAGAGGGACCCTGCTCACTCTGCCATGGTGCCACCCCAGGTGCAACGGGCCTGGGAGGGACCACGGGAGGTTGGCTCCAGGGTGTGTCCTGTCTGTCTCACACAGTCCTGCCCCGCCAGCCACCTTCTAATTAATTTCCTTTCAGTGTGCACGAATCTGTGCACCAGGGCACTAGTTAAAAATAAAGCAGAATGGCCCTAGCCACTGTGGTTAGAGTGTAAGGGCACATACCTCAATTGCAAGCTTGGTCCCAGGCCCTGGTCCAGGAGCATGCAGGAGGCAACTAATCGATGTGTCTCTCTCTCACATCAATGCTTTTCTCTGTCTCTCCCCAACCCTTCCTTTCTTTCTAAAAATCAATTAAAAAGATATCCTTGGGTGAGGATTAATAAAAATAAATAAAGCAGAGTGATGTATAGTTTCTGCACAAGGTGGAACTGTTTTTGACAGGGTGGTCAGGAAAGGCATCCCTGAGCAGGTGACATTTGAGCTAAGAGTTAATGGTGACACAAAGAGCAGGAGGTCCAGCTATCCAGGTGGAGGACAGTGCAAATGCAGAGACCTGGGGGTAGGAACAAGCCTGGCACGTTGCAGATCAGGAAGAAAGCCAATACAGGGAAGCATCAGCCAAATGAGGTTGGCAGCGTGAACAAAGACCTGGTCAGAGCCATAGATTGCAATCTAGATTTTATTTTTTGTGAAATAGAAAATCATCCGAAGGTTTCCAGAAGGAAAGTAACATGGCCTAATTTTTTTTTCAAAGACCATCTGGGCTCCTGATTGTAGAAGGACACAGCTGAATTTATAAGGTGCCCATAGTAGGCTTTCAGGTTGATGAGATGCCTATCGAAGGCCTCAAGTTCCCTTATTTGTCTGAGCAATACCCATGTGGTTTATGAAGACTTGCCTAACTAATGACTGTGTTACATATCCAAAATATGGAATGGGAAGTAGGCTTTTAAAAAATTAGGCACAAATTACATAATCAAATTATTATTGTATTTATAACTTCATCACCAATCATATGTGTGATTTGTATCTGTCCACATCATGCAAATTCTCTGAACTTTCATTGCTGTGGCTGTTAATAACAAGGCAGTAAAAAGAGGGTTAATATTTACTAAAGCTGTGACCCGTAACTCAAAGTTTCTAAATCAGCAGAAAGTATTTTTACCAGTGATCAAAAGAACCTCGGGCTAACTTTCCTCAAAACAATAGCTTCTGATTTTTTCTAATTTATTTCTTCGACTGTAAGGTTAAACAGCAGAGAGAAAGAACAGAGCTTTGCTGAGGGCCTTTTCTCATCACCATTTTGCAGAAAAGAAAACTGGAGTACGGGACATTAACCCTTAGCACGTCGGAGGCTCCTAACACAGTAGGCTTGAGGCAGGATCAGAAGCCAGCTTTGTCTTACGCTGAAGGTGTGCTATTCCTTCAGTGCAAAAACCTGGAGTAGTGAGAAGAAGAAGGACTTCCATGACAGACCTGAGAAAAGTGAGTGGTGGGTACTGCTGTAAGCTTTGTACGGGGAGACTAAGATGAGCGGGAGGACTAAAGGGGAGGTTGGGAGGAGGGGGTGTGGGGATGTGGTGGCAATAGTTTGTAGGGCTACTAAATAGTTTTGAGCTCTTTAATAGTGTCATCTACCCTATCACTACTCTTTCTTTTTTTTTCTTTTTTTCTTTTTTTTAAATATATTTTATTGATTTTTTTACAGAGAGGAAGGGAGAGGGATAGAGAGTGAGAAACATCGATGGGAGAGAAACATCGATCAGCTGCCTCCTGCACACCTCCCACTGGGGATGTGCCTGCAACCAAGGTACATGCCCTTGACCGGAATCGAACCTGGGACCTTTCAGTCCGCAGACCGATGCTCTATCCACTGAGCCAAACCAGTTAGGGCGCTACTCTTTCTTATTCCTTATGATAACATCCCTCTTAACTATAGTAGGCTATTATCCCAGGAAGACCCTACTACACTCCCCAAGTCCCCCCTGATCACTTACTAAAACTGAGGACACTCAGAGTTCCATTCATTTAGCTCAAGCAGTTAACAATAGTTCAGATTTAATTTCCCCTGGGAAGAGCTATTATCTTCTTACGCTATTAGTAATATGAATATCGGATATGAAGCAGTTCACTATTGCCGCATAACAAACCATCTCAAAACGTAAGAGTTTAAAACAATTGTTTATTATTTCTCCTGAGTCTACAGGTGGCAGGTAGTTCCACGGACCTAGTCCAATTAGATGTTGGGTGGGCTCAGTCATGTATCTGTGGTCAGGTAACAGGTCATCTGAGAGCTGAGTGGTCTCGGATAGATAGAATAAATCAACTCTGCTCCGTGTGGTCTAATGCTCTAATTTAGCCATGCTGTCATGGTGACCACAGAGAAACCAGAGAGGAAGCAGAAACATGCAAGGCTTCTTCAGGTCTTGACTCAGACTGTTGCATTATTTTTGTCACATTGTGCTAGCCAAAGCAAGTCACAACATCAGCCCAACTTAGAGTGGGCAGAGACTACAAAGTTATCAGGCAAACGGTATGGATACATAGAGGCCATTAAATTAATTGAGAGCATCAATGCCTTCAATCTAACGCAGGGTGAAAGAGCAAACTTTGATTGAAAGAGTAGAAAAGGGAAGATAAAGAATAAAAGTCACTTGCATTCCCAAGAATCTCATGCATGGAAATCTCTTGTTCTATTATCTAGTCTTGACCTCAAGCAAATTGTCCTTCTCATTTGTAAAACGTCATCCTAATATTTCCTATCCAAGAAATCATATCCTCACATACATATTGGTTTAAAATGGTCTTAGATTAAAATTAATTGCATACTTAAAAATATTTAATCATATGAGTTCAGCCAATTAGATTATTGTTTGATACAAAGTAAGAACCCTTTAATGACATTTTATTCTTCTAATTAATGAGCAACTTGAGTGTTTGCATTAATGACATGGAGGAACAGCTATAAAAAAGAAAGACTTTTAAAAAATCAACTTCTCTGAATTCACTTTCTAGCCTGACAGGTTTATCATCAGCAAATATTTATTGAGCCCCCACAGTGAGGAAAGATCCATGATGAAGACATTATAAAACATGTTGTAAAAAAAAAAAAAAAAAAAGCATATTCTGATTATAGAAAGCACAGATTGAGACAAGGGTGATAAAATATTAATAATATTTAACAACGAATATCAAAGTTGTTAACTTAGGTAAGTTTAATGTAAATAACGTATAGTCATAAACTTAAAGGAGTAAACAGAAGGCCATTTAGGGGAAACTGGGGTGGAACCTAATATGCTCACTAGCTTCTAGAGTGAGGAAAGACGTTGGGATTGGAGTGAGACATAGGTCCTCATGAGTAAGGGGGCAGTAAAAGTGACCCCACACCAGCATCAAGATAAGATAAAGCTCTTGAGGAGAGACGGTATTACTATCTTAGGAGTTACATACAATGCCTCTATGTAGTCATTTGCTGACCCACAGATGTGGGTTTCAGGTGTGGTTGAGCCGGTCCAGCTGAGCACACTAGGAAAGAGAAACCTTCAGAAGAGCAACAGGCCACTGGCAGAAAGGGCTGTCATTGGCCAGATCAGGAGTCAACTCAAAACTCCTTCCTGGCACTCCACAGAGTTCCTGAAGATCAGCTGGCTTCTAGAAGATGTGGAGAAGACAGCAGGCCCTACCAGCAAACAGCACCCAGCAGACAATCCAACCACAAATTCTGATCTGGAAGACTGTGTTCCCCGGAAAGAAAATGAAAATGGATGCAGACCTGAAATCGTAAGTAACAGGTCTCCAACCTGGAAAAAACAATTGCGAGTAGAATGCTGCCTCTTTGCTGTCTACAAGGTCTTTTTGGTATCTGTAGGACAGAAAGCCTCCTTGTGCACGAGGTTTTTGGTTGCCCATTTGGGGGCATTTTTCTTGTTTATCATCAAGGGCTTGGGCACAAATAAGAGTGGTCCCGCATGCTTTAATGTACTCCGCAACAGCCTGACAGGGCGCATTTTGCCTGTAGGCTTACTGCATAGAAGAACTGGCAGAGTTTGTGGTTTTTCATGTTATACAAGCTGAAGAAAGAGAAATCAAGAGGGAGACGTGAGAAATGCTAGCAAAGGCTTAAAAAGCGTGGCTGCCGTCTAGGACACAATTCGTTCAGGAGAACTCCGTCTGTCCCAGTGAAGGGAAAAGGGGTTTAGAACACACTGGCACTTTCACACTTGCCGTGTCAGCTCTGTAAATCCTGGTTTTAAGTTCCTTTTCATCTAAAAAGATGGGTTTGGTTTTAGGTTACATTTCTTTGACTTCCTCGTAAACAGACACTACGTGTTAGGCTTTTGGTTTTTTAGCTTTTGCTTTATTTTCTCGTTTCAATTTTGTGCAGCTACTAGCAGGGTATTAAGTACATGTTTTTAAATTTTTTTTAATTCCTCTAGAATTCCAACTACTATTGCTTAAATAACTCTCAAAGAATCCTATCATCAAAGAAAAGAGAATTTTATGGGGAGGTTATTTGGCTCAACCCAGACCAGGGGCAATAAAGAGAAAGCCTCCAGAAAGGCATTCGAATGCACAAACACTGTAAAGGCAAACACTGTGTGAGGTGTGATGGGAACAGAAAATGCACGGTGAAATGTAAAGGGCCGAGGAGACTACGAACCATGTGCTTTGTTCCTTTGGGAGAAAGACTGTGTATGACAGTAGAAAGATGTGTGGCTTTGGATTCCACAGACCTGCCTTAGAATGCCAGCTCTGCTGCTGTTTAACTGAATGTGTGGACTAGGAAAAGAGACAATTTCTCTTCAGTTTGGTTTTCTTATCTCCAAACTGATGAGAAATATACCTATTTCCTGGTGTTGTTAGGAGGTTATAATAAAGTTCCTTTCCACTCTTAATCTTCCTCCCTGAGAACCTAATAAGAATGGAACACCGTCTGCCAGAGAAACAATCTAAGTCTCCGAATCACCAAACCCCAAACTACTCTGCAGAGCGTCCCCGGGCGCACAGGGCAGATGTAGAATGCAGGCACTGGTTTACCAGCAGTCTCAAAATAACCTCTGACCTGTCTGGGCTAAATGCTCACTCTGGCTGTGGTGGACTTGGTAAGCTGTGACTGTGTTTCAGTCTCAGCTTTCTCATGAACAAACTGCAGACATGGCTTATGATCACTAAGCTCTCTCTCTCTGGGTGCCTCTCTGCCTTCTCTTCTGCAACATGAGGATAACCCTCTGTGAGATCATGTCCAGTATTGCACACAGCATGACCTTGAAAAAACTCGTCCAACTTGTTACCCAATGGGGTCATTTTCTGCATTTTTTTCGGTAATGAGTAGAGAATATTTTTCATTTGGTTATTAGTCGTGTGCATTTTTTCTTGCATAATTTGTGTGCTTTTGACCTGACTTACATCTGAAGAGATCCTACAAGCTAAATTCTCAAGACTAAAGGATCACAGACAGCACCATCTCAGCCACCTCTTCTGAATTCAGCCCATCTTCACTGTTGTTCACTGTTCTAGAAAAATCGCAGGATGATCAATAAATTGAAGGAGCAGAATCGACAATAACAAAGAAACATATTAGTATATGAACTCTTTCTCTTTGCCTGTCTTTAAGAAGTGATAGTTCAGCTCAGCCTGCATAGCTCAGTGTTTGAGCATCGGCCTAAGAACCAGGAGATCATGGTTTAATTCCCGATCAGGTCACATGCCCAGGTTACAGGTTTGATCTCCAGTGTGGGGCATGCAGGAGGCAGCCGATCAATATCCTCTCTCATCATTGATGTTTCTATCTCTCTCTCCCTCTCCCTTCCTCTCTGAAATCAATAAAAATATATTTTAAAAAAGAGATGGTAGTTCATGCTCTTCTGAAGGCCTAAAGATTCTGAGAGAATCATAATGATTAGTCTCCTTTGTTATCACCATTGTTACAAACAGGGGAAATAACCACCTAAAAAACATGAGTTCAGGATTATCAGGAAGGGTAAAGGGAAAATACCAAAATTCTTGGCCCTGGACTTATGTAGACATGTATTAAAAATAATAAAAACACATGTCTTCAAGAGGAACAGTGATGATCAAATTCATCATTTGTAAATAAGTTTCTAATTATATTGTTTAAAATGATTAGCCAGACATAAACCCTAACATTTATGGTCAATTCATTTTCAACAAGACGGTTCAATAGAAAATGAACAGCCTTTTCAACAACAGCACCCAGGAAACTGGCAGAAGAGGGAAGTGCCAGAACATGCAAAAGAATAATGTGGAACCCCTTCCTCACATCACACACAGGAAGGAAGTCAGGGAGGATTAAAGACCTTCCCCTATGTAAATGCTAACACTATAAAACCATTGAAAGCACAGAAGTAAATCTTCATGACCTCGGGTTAGGCAATTATTTCTGAGGTACAATACCATAAGCACAGGTGATGAAAGAGAAGACTGATAAATTGGACATTATCTAAATTAAAAGCTTTTGTGCTCCCAAAGACACTTTCGAAAAAGTAAACATTTGGAAATCATATATCTGATAAGGGACTTGCATTCAAAATATGTCAAGGATTCAATTCAATAATAAAGAGACGAATAACCCAGTTTGAAAATGGGCAAAGGATCGAAATAGCTTTTTCTCCAAAAGATATATAAACGGTCAATAAGCATAGAAAAGATGCTCAATATAATCAGTATTAGGAAAATGCAAATTAAATGTATAATAAGATATTGCCATCCACTAAAATCACTATACTCAAAAAGAAAAAAAAAAAAGTGTTGACAAGCATATGGAGAAATTGGAACCCCCACCCATTGCTGGTTGGAATATAAAATGTTGTGGTAGCTTCAGAAAACAGTTAGGCAATTCCTCAAAAAGTTAAAAACAGCAATTCCATTCCTAGGTATATAACCAAAATTATTGAGAATATACACTGAGTGGCCAGATTATTATGATCTCTGAATGCATAATAATCTGGCCACTCAGTGTATATCCTATATAATAAAAGGCTAATATGCAAATTGTCCCCTCGACCAGGAGTTCAACCAGCAGGCAGGCCGGCCAACCACCCATGTCCCCTCTCCCTGGCCAGGCTGGCTGGACTCCACCGATGCACGAATTCATGCACTGGGCCTCTAATACACACACACACACACACACACACACACACACACACACACACACTGAGTGGCCAGATTATTATGCATTCAGAGATCATAATAATCTGGCCACTCACTGTATATCCACACAATACTTGTACACAAATTTCCATAGCAGCATTATTTGTAATATCCAAACTGGAAACAATCCAAATATCCATCAACTGAAGAATGGATAAATAAAATGTGGCAGATTCATACAATGGAATATTACTTGGTCATAAAATAGATGAAGTACTGATTCATGCTACAACATGGATGAAGTTTGAAAGCATACTAAGTGAAAGAAGCCAGTCACAAAAGATAATATAGTATGATCCCATTTATATGAAATGTCCAGAATAGGAACTTACTTTCTTTATAGATGAGATATGGAATGTCTCATCTATAGAGACAAAAAGCACATTAGTAGGTTGGTTAGTGGTTGCCTAGGGCAAAAAGGGGAGATGTAGGGGAATGAGCAGTAACTCTTAATGGGTGTACAAGGCTTCTTTTCAGAGCGATGAAAATGTGCCAAAATTAACTACAAATTGGTAGTCACAAAATAATCCTGGGGATGTAAAGTACAGCATAAGAAATATAGTCAATAATATTATAAAACTATGCATGGTGCCAGGTGGGTACTTGAAATGTCGTGGAGACAATTTTGTTACGTATATGATTATCTAACTACTAAGCTGAACACCTGAAACTAATACGAAATAATCTTGAATGTACACTGTAATTGAAACTTGAAATTTAAAAAATATTTGCTAAGAGCCTGGCCAACATGGCTCAATGGTTGAGCATCAACCTATGAATCAGGCGATCATGGTTTGATTCCCAGTCAGGGCCATTCCTAGCTTGCAGGCTCAGTCCCCAGTAGGGGATGTTCAGGAGGCAGCCAATCAATGATTCTCTCTCATCATTGATGTTTCTATTTCTCTCTCCCTCTCCCTTCCTCTCTGAAATCAAGATAGATAGATAGATAGATAGATAGATAGATAGATAGATAGATATTTAAAATTGCTAGGAGAATAGAACTTAAATGTTCCTGCCAAAAAAATAAAAGAGAAATAGGTGGGGAAAAGAGAGAAACTATTCTAAAAGTAGATGATGGTAGCTATGTAACTCTGTAAAAACATACTAAAAAATACTAAGTTACACACTTTAAACAGGTGGGTTTTATGTTATATAAATATCTTAAGCTGTTTTTTAAACCTTCAAAAACAGTTATTTTAAATAAGGCCCTATAGTTTTGTTTAAATGTCGGTAACAATAATGGTAACACCTCCTGAGTGCTTATTACAGGCCAATATTCAAAGTCTTTACAAGTATTAACTAATTTACTTTCCCAACAAACCTATTAGATACATGCTATTATTTTCCCCATTTTACAGATTAGAAAACTAAAGCTATTAAGTGGCACTGTAAGAATTTAAACACAGAGTCTGTGCTTTTAAGTAAAATAGGTACTGGCCCTGGAATCCAAGAGCAAACTATGGGGAGGAAATCCCTGATTTTCAGAAAACTGGGGAAATCTATATAATAAAAGCCTAAGCAACCATTATTGCAGAACAACCAGAACGACCAGTCGCTATTATGCTCACTGACCACCAGGGGGCAAACACTCAGCATAGGAACTGCCCCCTGGTGGTCAGTGTGCTCCCACAAAGGGAGTGCCGCTCAGCCAGAAGCTGGGCTCACAGCTGGCGAGCGCAGTGGCAGTGGTAGGAACCTCTCCTGTCTCCACGGCAGCGCTAAGGAGCAGCGAGCTGAGCGGTAAGGAGCATTGAGCAAGCGAGCGGTAAGGAGCGAGAGGTCCTGGACTGCGAGAGGGCGCAGGCCTGGCTAAGGGACCCTCCTCCCCCCAGTACACGAATGTCATGCACTGGGCCACTAGTTTTAAAATATTGTATTCATGAGAGAGCCTAAGAAAGTTAATGCCTAAGAGTAAAAAATATATATATATTTTTGATACTGCATACAATACCAGTGGAAAACAAAAGATTGTAGATTGTGTGATTGTGTCCCTCTCTTGTCCTGGATGAAGACAATATAAAACCCAGGTGGGCTATTGCTGGGAGTCCCTGGCAAGGGATCCATTCTCCCCTGAGTGACAGGAGGAGGAGTTCTGCAGAGCACACTGTGTGAGCAGGAGCCGGATTACCAGGCCAGGAGTGGAGAGAGAGGCAGGAAGGCAGCCCTCGCGCTGTCATTTATTATTCATGTGACTTTTGGTAAGTCACCGAACCCCTCTGGGCACATAGATCTATGACACCGAAGTGTCTTTATCAATGCTTCCCAGGGTCCCTGTTTGTTTAAAGTTTCATCACCTACCATCTAGTTTCCAAAATAATCTCAAAAACATTTTGGCCAGTGTTCTGTTTGCTCCCAAACAAATCTTCCTTAAACCTGTGTCATGGATTTCTCCAAATATGTCTGGTTTTCTGTCAACGACTCCAGTACCTGGAGCTCCCCTAGGCGGGAGAGAACAGAAAAATGTGTATCTTTGTTCCTCATGTTGAATGGTAGGTCCCTTGAAAATAATAAAAATCTATTCAGTAAATGTTGGATATACTTGCAGGATTATCAAATGATTTTGACAGTTCTTTAGAGCAAAACATAATTTTGATGATGTTAAGATGTTCACTGTGATTATCTCTGGGGGCTGAAAATTACAGATGATTTTGTAATTTTCTTCTTTATATTTTGTGCATTTTATTTTATAAACAAATGGTGTGTGTTAAAAGCCTTATGGCACAACAGTAGAAATGCAGTTAATGCCACTGAACTGTGTATATTTTACCACAATAAAAACAATACCAAAAATAACTTTTATGGGGGTATTTTAAAAATCATATGACATTCATAAATATTTCTCTGGAAAGAATTGCCAATTTGTATAAAATCAAACGAAGGCAGATTATACAACAATTACTATGCAATTTGTCAGAATATAATGGTGTTTAAATCAAAGATCACAGTTATTGTAATCTGCTAAGTCTGGGGCCAAATGCTTTTTTTTTTTTTCTATCCCACCCTCCCCCGTGGGGGCAAACTCTTATGTTTTACTAAACACCAAAGTTGGGTGGTTAAGTGTTTACAGTGGTGTGAGGGAGTCAGCTCATCCTGACTCCAAAAAAAACTAATTACCAGCATCTCTTTCCAAAGTTCTGTTCAGTGGCATCACATTTGTAGCTTACCTCAGCCACGCTGGGAGTACTTTCACTCCGGACATTGGCAAATACTACAGATCAGAGCTCCCCAACCCAGGAAAACCAGCTTACCAGCACACCACTGCTTAAATAATAAATATATCAATAGACAGAAACTTACATGCACAACATTTTTTAAATCTACTATCTCAACTCATTTTATAAATTTAAGCAAATGCTATTGAGAGCAGTGGAATAGACTTTCCCAAGTGAGTTGTGGTACTAGAATAAGTACATGGGTCTTCAAATTTCTTTCCCTTACATCACAAAGACCAAATGCACAGAAAGAAAGATTGCCTTAAGTCTGCTACTACCGTGTTTACTAAAACAGCTGGGTCAACTTGCTAATATTCCTGGAGGCACAGCTCTCTCTAAAGTCACCAATTGCTGCAGATACTAATAGTTTTCTGTCCAGGGAAACACAATGTCTCTGCATCCTCTCAGAGAAGGGCTCACAACTTTAGGGGAGGAACCAGCCTCCTCTCCAATATTTACTAAGAACTACAGAGTAAAGGAGCTTGAGGTGAGGGGAAGGGACTTTAGATATGATCTGGTCAATTATTTAGACTGGAATATGCCTGGCTGCTTGGCGGGGGCATTAACACCAATGTCAACATTCCGAGTTCCACTCGCTCTCCCTCTGAGATTAGGTGTTCCACAGCCACATGCAGACACACAGCTGATGTCACGTTCAGAAAGGAAATCCTATCTCTCAATTATAGCATAGCTAGTGGCCCAGTGCACAAATTCATGCACATTGAAAGAAAATTAATTAGAAGAAATATTTTAATATTGCTATTTACCCTTTTTCTATAATAGAAGTGTCAACCAAATTCACGATCAACAATGACAGATCAAAACACATGCGTGCGATTGGCGCCAGCAAGAGCTTTATATGTAGTTTGCATGCATGAGTCAACTTAGCCTTTTATATATATAGAATAAACTTGCTTAATTAGACCTTCTTTCTGATGTAGCTAAACTATTTCCAGCCCAGTGAAGCACCCCAACTTCTCTATTAGGTAATTGTCAGCAACACAGCAGTAAATATCAACATGAAGCACATTATTGTAGATCATGCAAGGAGAACAAAGGGTAAAATATTTAACTGCAGCAGTGTTTGACTATATTCTGCACAGTGAGAAAACCTGAAAGTCATTTTCAAGGTCTACAATTTCTTACTTCTTTTCAGTTGGGTCAAGTTTCTAAGCTTTCTAAATCTCCATTTTCCAGCTAATGAAAAGAAAATAGGATTCCACTGAGTCTCCTATCTACCTACTCCAAGACTTCTGTGAGGATCAAATGAGATGAGTCATGGGAAAATGCTTCACAGACATTTAGTTGAAGTGTGAAATGTTTCCACCTGGCTATAAAGCAAGTTATGTTCCTGGGCTGAAGAAACTGCAAGGAGGCTAGTCATTGCTAGGGAGAGGAAGCCAGGCGTTGCTATGCGACATCATTACCTGGTGCCCACAGCAACCATTTCTGGGCTGGGCTGAGCTGTGGGCCTCATTTTGCACCATGCGGTCACGGCAACATAAGCTGTGATTTGGTGGGCTGTCACTCTGGGGTGGTGGCGGGGCCTGTGTCCCACTTGGGGGAAGCCAAGTGTTGCTTTGTGGGCGCCAGGTCTGCGGTGCCATTTCTCTGTGCGCATCACAGCAGCTTCTGCATTGAGTGTCTGACTGCTGGTGATCAGTGCGTGTCATAGTGACTGGTTGGATAGTCAGACACTTAGCATATTAGCCTTTTATATATATAGACTAGAGTCCGGTGCACAAAATTCATGCACGGGGCGGGGGGTGGTCCCTCAGCCTAGCCTGAATCTGGGACCCCTCAAGGAATGTCCAACTGCCCGTTTAGGCCCGATCCAGGTAGGATTGGGCCTAAACGGGCAGTCAGACATCCCTCTCACAATCCAGGACTGCTGGCTCCCAACTGCTCACCTGCCTGCCTTCCTGCTTGCCCCTAATCACTTCTGCCTGCGAGCCTGATCACCCATTAACCACTCCCCTGCCAGTCTGATTGATGCCTAACTGCTCTCCTGCCAGCCTGTTTGCCCCTAACTGCCCTCCCCTGCAGGCCTGGTCACCCCTAACTGCCCTCCCCTACAGGCCTGGTCACCCCTAACTGCCCTCTACAGGCCTGGTCACCCCTAACTGCCCTCCCCTGCAGCCCTGGGTCCCCCCGAACTGATCTCCCCGAACTGATCTCCCCAACTGCCCTTCTCTGCAGGCCCGGTTGCCCCCACCTTACCTCGTCTGCCGGCCTGGTCACCCCTAACTGCCCTCCCTTGCAGGCCTGGTCCCTCCCAACTGCCCTCCCCTGCTGGCCTGATCACCCACAACAGCCCTCCCTTGCAGGCCTGGTCCCTCCCAACTACCCTACCCTGCTGGCCTTCTTGTGGTGGCCATCTTGTGTCCACATGGGGGCAGGATCTTTGACCACATGGGGGCAGCCATCTTGTGTGTTGGAGTGATGGTCAATCTGCATATTACTCTTTTATTAGATAGGATAGAGGCCTGGTGCATGGGTGGGGGCCAGCTGGTTTTCCCTGAAGGGTATCCCGGATCAGGGTGGGGGTTCCCTTGGGGCGTGGGGTGGCCTGGGTGAGGAGCCTGTGGTGGTTTGCAGGCCAGCCACGCCCCCTGGCAACCCAAGTGGAGGCCCTGGTATCTGGGATTTATTTATCTTCTACAATTAAAACTTTGTAGCCTGGAGTGGAGCCAAGCCTTCTGCTTGCTCCGTGGCAGCAGCCATTTCTGTTGGGATTTATTTATCTTCTATAATTGAAACTCTGTAGCCTTGAGCGGAGGAGGCCAAAGCAGGCCAGGGCTGTGGGAGCTTGGCTTCCTCCATCGCCGGGGGCAATTCAAGCCTCCTGCTCTCTCCAGCTCTGTGGCTGCTGCTATTTTTGTTGGGATTTATTTATCTTTTATAATTGAAACTTTGTAGCCTTGAGTGGGGGCCTGGGCCCACCAGGGTGTGCAGAAAGTTGGCTTCCTCCATTGCTGGGGAAACCTAAGCCTCCCTCCTGCTCTCTCCGTGGCCGTAGCCATCTTGGTTGGGTTAATTTGCATACTTGCTCCTGATTGGCTGGTGGGCATGGCTTGTGGGCATAGCAGAGTGATGGTTAATTTACATATTACTCTTTTATTAGATAGGATAAGACTCCATTCAACTTTAGGGAAAATATAACCAGTTCAAATCATAATCTTCCTCTTCCTCATCATCCATAGTATTTTCTGGATGCTTACTACTTCCAGGCTTCATACTTAAACTTTACATTATCAAGTCCTCACAATGGCCTTTTGAGGAAGACACTATTATTACTACTTTTACAGAGACTTGGAAAGGTTAAGTGCCTTTCTAAAATAACACAGCAAGGAAATAATGAAGCCACCCTTCCAATCTAGGCAACCTGACCCCCCAAGCCCACACTCTAAACCACAACATCACACAGCCCACTCCAGGATCATGAAAATATACACATTACACCCCAACACTAGTTTTCCATGTATGGCCATTCCATGATGAAGTCTGAATCTCCAGGTAACTTCACCAGACCGTATGCTTCTTTACCCAAACGGCAATAGTATGTGCTTAGAGTATACAAACTAATTTTTGTTGTTGTTATTAAATGTCACCAGAGGATATCTTTTTCCATTGATTTTTAGAGTGAAAGGGAGGGGTAGAGAGAGAAACAGAGAAAGAGCGAAACTTCAATATGAGAAAGACACATCGACTGGTTGCCTCCTGAATGGGCCAGATCGAACCTGCAATCCAGGTATGTGCTCTTGACTGGGAATTGGACCTGAGACCCCTCAGTGCATTGGCTAACATCCTAACCATTGAGCAACACCAGCCAGGGCCAAACTAATTCTATTAATACTATCCTGAACACAGCATAATCCAGCAGATAAATCTAAAGGCGTAATTATTTATAATGTTACCTAGTTGTAGACGAAATCCAGTTTATTTATAAATGGAAATGTATATTTGGAAAGTTCAATTTTGAAGCCCTTCTTATTGGTATTTTCAGTTTGGTCTTGTGCCTCAATTCCAAGGCCCACGCCTCCAGCAGGAGGAGGAGAATATACAGGCATGAATTCCCCAACCCCTATCTAGGCAGCAGTCGGTATATTAGTTTCTTATTTGTGGACTTCAGAATGGTTGGATGTAATAACCAAATATTATCATCATTGCACAAGATTACATTCTTGGAGTTATCTATGGACCTTGTTTCACTGGAGACAAAAAAGAATCTTACAGTCACACTTTCATGAGTGGAGTTAAGGAAAGAAAATGAGAGCTAGAGAAGACTTTCAGAATCACCGAGGCTGGGGTTTTAAACGCAAATGCAGGTCATGAGAACAAGAGACGCAAAGCAGGCAGAGTGGGCAGCAAGGGGGACCTCGCCGAGGCGACTGCAGAGGTCGGCCACGTCACCAGGAGCACGCCACTCGGCCCCAGCCAGCTATTGCCCGTCATACTCTTTCTTGCCAGATCTGATCTCCAGGCAAGGCCAGAGGGCCAGGTTTTCTATGAAATGTATAAAAATGTCTACTTATAAAATGTGGTAAAGGCCAAAAGGAACATGTCAGCAGGCCAAATCTAGCCTAGTATCGATCTCTTCCTTTGGTAGAAGAGGAATAAAGTCTAACTGAACTTACCAAGTGGGAGAGCCCAAATTCGTTATTCTCTTTTCTGTGGCAGACTCTCTTTACAATCTCTATTTATAAAAATGTAACATCATCACTTATTGGAGAGCATCAGAAAAATGTGATATTGCAATCACTGGGAATCTTACTTAAAATTGCCTGCTCGTTGTCAGTTTTTGTCTTGTGTGGTTATGGGTGTGTTTTTTTTTAATCTCCATTTCCATGGAAGGATATAAAAGGTCTCTGCTACCTTTATTTTGGTTGTGTTTAAGTTGTTATCATAGGTGACTCTTTTCTTTTTTAAAAGAGTATGCTCCTTTAATAGCTATATTTACATAAATGTCCTACTCCAGTTGTTTATCTTTGATCGCCTGGTCTGTTTTCCCTTTTACAGAATAAAAATGAAAGCTGTGGCAAAGGCTAAGAATGCACTAAGCAGAGTTCATGTCTAAACGGTTGGGGGGGGGGGGTGTCTCCCGGTGGCAGCTCTGTGCCAGCATCAGCCAATTTACATCACTGAATTGCTACACAGCCATCTACTGCCATTCATCTTAAAAAGAAAGCAGTCAGACACGATCTTATTCCTGTCTGAACATACAGTCTGAACATAACCGCCAGCACGTTGTGAAAGATTTAGCATAGGCAGCCCCTATCAAGAAGTGAAATTCAGCGGCAAGGCACGGGTGACTCCAGCCCTCAGAGAGCGCTAGGTGGCCCCTCCCACCAGCATCTGCAGTTTAAATGCGAACGCCACTGGGGAGGGCATGGCCACCGCACCTTTCTGCCACTCTGCGCTGGCTTCTCTCCCCATCTCGTGGTTTCACTTACCTTTCTGGATCTTGAAGGCGTTTGAGTTTGTGACCCCTGCTCTAGACTTTCAGCAATCTCCTCTTTAACACAATTTTTTATGATAAGAAATTAACTCAACATCTTACGTAAGACTTGAGTCAATACTGTCTCAACTACTTCAGAGCTGTTTCCCATACACTGGTAGTTGCTGCCTAAATGAAATGACCATATCAACAGATGACTGCAGGAACGAGCCACCTCGTCTCTTTCTGCTTCCAAAGCATTATCCACATGGCCACCAAACAAATCTCTCATCACTTCATTCCCACTGCTTACAAGATAAAGCTTGAACTACCCACGGGCACTCAGGGTCCTTTGTAATTCAGCCTCCATCTAAATGACCAAAGTTATTCCCCTCCCTCACCAGCAGTTTCCCACTCACACACACACCTGGCCCAGTTCTATTTATTTGTTCATGAGCCCTACTCCCTTCCCTTTTGCTTCTCCAAAGACTCCCCATTCTTCATAGCTCAACTCAAACTCTACCTTTTCCATTAGGTTTTCTAAACCATTCCAGTCTCAAATGATCTTGCCTCCTTTTGAATGTCAATGCTCAGCTAGCAGGTATTGAATGAATAAATAAATTCTGTCATGACCACATTCTTACGACCACTTAACACATTGCGGACCAGTAGTTTTATTGCTAGCTTTACCCAGTGGCCAGATAAGTTTCTATTGAATGAGTACAAAAAACATTTTACATAAATGTTAAAGGCACACCTTAAAATTAAATACCCATTGCATTTTGAAGTTACTTATTACATGCTCTTACAAGCTAATATCTTTTTAAAGTATGATATTTTGGCCACAAGCCTTAGAACAGGAAACTCGAGAATTCTCATGATCTGTCCGAAATGTGTTAATTAGGGCCAACTCCCTTAACCTTTTTAAGATATAGCTTTATCATCTGTAAAAATGTACTTTTGGCAAGGATTAAATGAGACGTTATTATGTATCTAACAGAGATGCCACGTATTCTCAAAGATATTAGATATACAGACTCAAGAAATACTAGTCTGACTTACTGCCTTCCTTCCTTTTTTATTGTTAGTTAACTTTTCAAATGTGCACACTGTCTCTTCCTACCTACATTATTGGAGCAAGGACCTGTTTCTTAAATTTTTTTTGTTCCTCACTGCAGCTGGCATGGAGCCTGGCTAATAAAATATTGTTGATTGAGTGAGTACTAAGAAAGCTTCTCTGTTAAAAAAAAGATATTTCCAAAGACTGGCTGCTGACACTGGAATGTGCCCCTTTACAAACACTTTGTTCTAAATTAAGCATTGCCTCCAGTTAAAATTCAGCCTTCCCTGGGAGATAGCAACATTATATTTCATGATTTATTAATATCTGTGCTGATTAACTTTTTTGGTTACAAGGAGCAGAAACTGCCTTGCAGGTTATTGCTATTATATAAGGTATGGTGATGAGTCTGTTTAATCTAACACATTATAACTTATTTAATGTTTTTACAATACAACTGCAACATAGAAGTAAGGGGGAAGAGAAATACAGATATTGCACTATCAAGGAAGGACAAGGAGAGAAGCTGGGTGCATTAGAATTGTAGCAAGACAGCACTGGGATGCAGGTGATCACCTGTGACGTGTTCCCCAGCACGGAAGGGGTTCCTAAGATACAGAGCATTCAGCGTAAAACCAGGAAAATCCCAGACACAAAGGGGGAGTTGATCACCCTATTAGGCACCAGTAAAATCTCACCAACAGACACTTTGTCTAATTTCAAAAGCGTGTTTAGAGTCCACTGCTCACAGAGCAGCACAAACCTGTCCCTACCTGGTTATCAGCTGGTTAGAGCAAAGTGCTCGAGAGGCCAAGGCTAAAGGTTTGATATTCCAGGAAAACTTTGCTCCCTTCCACAATCAGAATCTGTGTACCTCACTTAAGGCAGTCATTCTCCAGTGCCATTGACTAATCACCAAGGAAACGAAAGAGCACAGCTACTTGGACCGAATCTTTCACTGCTGCTGGGAACAGGGTGGAGAGACACTGGTGTTTTCCTTGTGGGTGAATATTAAGTGATTGAAGAACAACACAGAAAGAAATTCTTTTCCTGAACTCCCTGCTTAAACGGGTTCTAAATAGCAGCAACAATAATACAAGGGTTGGCAAAAGTAGATGGACAGTGGTGAGTACACAAAACACAGAGCTTATTCTTTTTTTATTGATTTTTTAGAGAGGAAGAGAGAGGGTGAGATAGAAACATCAATGATGAGAGAGAATCATTGATCGACTGCCTCCTGCACGCCCCCTACTGGGGATCAAGCCCACAACCCAGGCATGTGACCTGACTGGGAATGAACCCTGATCTCCTGGTTCATAGGTCGATACTCAACCACTGAGCCATACAGGCTGGGACATTGTTTATTGTTATAATATTGTTGTTTATTATTATTATTATTATTATTATTATTATTATTATTGTACTTTTGCCCACCCTTGTATATAGCCTATTTGCAAATTTCCACAACATATTTTCCTATATGATTCCATCCTATTCCTGATCCTGTGACGTGGGCATGGCAGATGCCAGCTCAGCAGAGTTGGGCTCACCCATGGCTACCCAAGCAGCAAGCGCAGCCATGGTGCTGGAGCCTGGCCTCCCAGAGTTCTTGTCTGCCTTAGTTGTTGTGTTGATACAGGTCACAGCCCCCTGCAATGCAGCAAAACACACAACACTCGAGTTCCCTTGACTTGATACAGATTACTTCCCTAAGAACTCCCAGACTCTCCAGGTCCCAGGGACCAAGCAGCACAGCCTTAAACCTCCTGCACATCTTGCCAAATGCAACAGGCAGGTGGGCTGGTTGTTTGTGTGTGTGCAGAGGCATGAAGACATCCACATGCTTCAGCCGGTTGGGCAAGCCCAGGGAATTAGAAAAAGAACCTCTGCTTTTCATGTGGAGACACTGCCGTTCTCTGCACCTCATTGTTCTAAGCCTTTACTGTTCCATAGAGGTTTCTGCCTAAATCCCCAGAGCTGTGCGGTGCTCCTATTAGTAAACTGAATTTCCCAAACACGTTTATTTCCCTTTAAAGCAACTGCGGGTCGGCTGAAAACCACCATGTCATACTTGCCTGTTACTCATTAACTAACTTTTAAAAAAAAGCCTCAGCCAGGGTAGGAGTCAGATGCAGGGCTGCCTGCCACGCGGGAGCTGAGCAGAGGAAAACGCAGGGATTCAGAAATGAGCCTCTAGCTTGCTCCTTGGCCTGGCGACGGACAAGGGCAGGATGGTGAAGAAGAGGCGGTCCTCCAGCGACACGGAGTTCAGGTTTGACGTTCCCGGCAGCCCCGACAAGGCCTGCGAGGCCCAGCACGGCGCCCCCGACAGCCACGGCGCCCCCGACAGCCCCGGCTGCGTGTTCCTCAGGTGGGTACCGCCGGCTGTCTGTCTGTCTGTCCGTCCGGCGGCTGGCTTCTGCCGCCTGATAGGCACTCCTGAAAGAGCTCTTGCCCCATTCCCTGGGGTGGCAGTGTGCCAAGGGGAAGGGAAGGCAGCCTTGGCCTCGGGGCCGGGGGGCCGAAGGGGTACATGGCAAAGGGTGTGAGCTCCTGAACAAACAGACCTTTCCCACTGGGACGGGAAAAGAACTACGGCGTCTGCTTCAGGACTTCTGAGTACCAGGGTAGTGGCCAGCCATACACTTCCTCCGTTCCTGACCCTCTCAGGCTCATAGGAAGTGAAGCCAGAACTGAACCAAATACCTTACTTAGGTGTCCGAATTGCCGGCGTTATTATTCAAATAGCAATGATTAAAACATTAAAATAATTGCACTCTTTCTGGTTTTCTAAGTTAAATTTTGAAATAGTACTGCTATGCTCTGGCTCGACAATTTACTGTACGGTGATTTTCAACAGCTTTGACCAGATTCGGGACATATCCCTTTTAGCTGTAAGTATTAATGTCTACATCAACGCCACTCCGATAATTACATACTTTTAATGAAAATTCATTTATTAGCTCTTTATTCAGTTTGTCTCATAATAATTCTCTAGCGACTTATAGAAGGTAGACATCAGGTGCAAGAGGAAACCAATCACAAGAAAGTTTCTCATCTAACTTCGATGTGAACTGTAATGTACCTGCCACCTGCCATTCAAACTTCTCCGCTGAAGGCAGAGCACGGCCTCCACACCTGGAGCTGCCCTTCACATAGCACCATATCCAGAAAGGGGATCATCGGTCTTACTTTCCAATCATTTTAAGTCATTTACACAACAAGGTGCTCAAAATGATAATGTTTAAAAATTAAAGAGAAAGCAAAGAAATCCCATCTCATTTCATGGCATCCATGTATCTGAATGCTGATTATGAGTACAAGTTAAATAATTTTTAGAGACCAAGAGTCTGAATTTATGCAAAATGTTGCTTAATGTCTATTTTAAAGTTAGCTTGGTTTTTCCATCCACCACTAAAATGAGTCTACATAACTTGCATTATGGTTGTTTGAGCAAGAGCATAATTGCTGTAATTGAAAATGTAAAAACTCTTGCATTATTTTCATATTTTGCTGAAATTTGAGTATTTCCCAAATCACTTTGTCTGCTTAAGCCATATATTTTGTAGGTTGTAATGTAAATTCTTTTTGGAGCTCAATCTCTAACCAGAAAAATATAATTTTAAAAATGCATAAATTAATTAACTAATTTATTAATTGCACAAAGTCTAAATTTTTGCCATTCATAATATTTTTTTAAATTACAGTTGAAATACAATATTATATTCAATCCAAGTGTACAACTCAGTGATTAGACATTTATATAGCATACAAAGTGATCACCCCAATAAATCTAGTAGACATCTGTCACCATACATAGTTATCACAATATTATTGACTATATTCTCTATATGCTATACTTTATATCCCTATGACTATTTTGTACCTACCAGGTTGTACTTGTTAAACCCTTCACCTCTTTCACTCATTCCCCTAATTCCTCTCCCATCTGGCAACCATCAAAATGTTCTCTGTGTCTATGAGATTCTCTGTTTTGTTTATTCATTTATTTTATTTTTTAGATTCCATATATAAGTGAAATTATATGATATCTGTCTTTGACATTTCACTAAGCATAAATAAATATAACACATATGATTTAAATAAGTATAAATAAATAGAATAAAAATAAAATAAAAACCTACATCAACTAAATTCAAGCCTCTTTCAAAAAGAGCCCAGGACAATTTCACCAGCATCCTGTATAATAAAGAGGCAATATGCAAATTGACCCTCACATCCTCACAAGATGGCTGCCTACGACCAGGCTGGCAGGAGGGTTAGTGAGGGACAACCAAACAACTGAACAGCCCGCGCAGCCTGCCGGCCTGGTCGCCCCACGCAGCCTGCTTGTTCAGATCGTTTGGTCATCCCTCACTAACCCCCCTGCCAGCCTGTTTGTAGGCAGCCATCTTGTGAGGGCGTGGGGTCAGTTTGCATATTACCTCTTTATTATATAGGATAGGAAACAAGTACAGGGCTGTAATAGAGAATGAGATGGGGAAAACTAATTTAGATGGGGTGGTAAGTAACGGTCCTTAGGGAAATGATATTTAGGTCAACTTACAGGATGAAAAAAGAGTCAAACATGGAATGATCAGGAAGGAGTATGTTGCCCTGAGGAGGGAAGATCTTGTGTCTTGAGGAACCTGGGAGAGTGGCACCCAATGAAATTAGAGAGATAAGCAGAGGTTGAAGGTGTTGAGAGTTCTATTCTCATTGCCACGGAAGCCACTGGAGAGTTCACAATAAGAGAGTGTCATGATGTGGAGTCTCTTTAGAAGGACATTCTGGCTGCCCTCTGGGTTATTCCCAGTGTTTTACTCATTCAAATAATACTATACCTTGCCCAGGCCTATACGTATGTGCCTGGGAGAGGAATTGCTGAGTCATACATTATGGACATGTTTAACTTTACTTATGTCAAATTGTGTTCCAAAGTTCTGGGCCATGTATGCTACTACCAGCAGTGACTCCGCTGCCTCAACACAATTGTCCCACTTTTTAATTTTTCCACTCTGAAAGGCATGAAATGGCATCTTGATGTGATTTTAATGTGCATTTCCCTTATTAATAGAGGAGGAACCTCTTTTCAATGTGTTTATTGCTCATTTTTGTTTCCTCTTTTGTAAAACGCCTGCTTATAGACTTATGACCTTTCGGACTCTCTATTTTTAGATAGTTTTTTAAATGCTCCAGATATTGATCTTTTGATAGTTATATGTGTCGCAAATATTTATTCCAGCATGTGATTTGCCTGTTCGTATTATTTATCATGTCCAAGTTCTTATTTTTAACTTATCCATTTGTTATTTATGTTATGACTTGTATTTTCTGTGACTTGTTTAAGAAATCCTTCCCTACCCTGAAGTCATAAGCATGTTCTTGTGTATTTTTTCTAAAACTATGTTTTCCTTTTAAACGAGGATCCTATAAAGGTTTGGGGCTTTATTTTTGTTTCTGGTGTGGATTAAGGCATCATTTTCATTTTTATATAGATAATAAATTGTCCCACATTACTTATTGAATAGTCTTTCCTTTCCCCATTAATCTGCAATACTAGCTCTGTCATACATCTCTGTCTTCATGACTATCACTTTATAATAAAAGTTTTGTTATCTGATCACTGTCTTCATGACCATCACTTTATAATAATTTAGAGGCCCAGTGCACAAAAATCATGCACTGGGGGGGGTCCCCTGAACCCAGCCTGCGCCCTCTCACAGTCCTGGACCCCTTGGGGGATGTCCACCTACTGACTTAGGCCCGATCCCTCAGGGGATCGGGCCTAAGCAGGCAGTCAGACATCCCTCTCGCAGTCCGGGGCTCTTAAAGTCCAGGACCCCTCACTCCTTACTGCCCACCTACAGCTGAGGCAGGAGAGGCTCCCTCCACCACCACTGCGCTCGCTAGCTATGAGCATGGCTTCTGGCTAAGCAGTGCTCCCGCTGTGGGAGCGCACTGACCACCAGGGGGCAGCTCCTATGTGGGGCTTGGGAGGGATGTGGGGAGGTTGGCCAGCCAGGGAGGGACCATAGGAGGGCTCCAGGTTGTGTCTGGCCTGTCTTGCTCAGTCCCAATCAGCTGGACCCCAGCAGCAAGCTAACCTACTGGTTGGAGCATCTGACCCCTGGTGGTCAGTGCACGTCATAGCGACTGGTCAACTGGTTGACTGTCTGCCCCCTGGTGGTCAGTGCACATCATAGTGAGCAGTTGAGTGGCCTTAGCATATCATTAGCATATTACGCTTTGATTGGTTGAACGGCTGACCAGATGACGGGACACTTAGCATATTAAGCTTTTATTATATAGGAAGTTTTGTTATCTGATAAGACTTCTTACCTACTTCAGAAGTGATTGGCTACTCATGACCCTTTGCTCTTCCATTTAAATTTTAACCGTGACCTCCTGGTTCATAGGTCAATGCTCAACCACTCCATTTAAATTTTAGAATCAGCTTATGGAGTAAGACTTTTCTTTCATTGAAATTGCATCTTACACATCATTTATTAGATTTATTCCTAGGTACTTCACACCTTTGTTGCTATTGAAAATATATTTCAAATTGCATTTTATTTTGTTGATATTGTACAAAATGTAATTAAATTTCTAAATTGATCTTACATTCAACATCCTGGCTAAGTCTTCTTATTAATTTTAATAATCTGTAGACTATGAAATTTTCTTTGTAGACAATATTATTTGAAATAATAAAATTTGGTTTTACTTTTCTGATCTTTACTCCTTCTAAATCTTTTTCATTTCATTATACAAGCAAGGGACTCCATTATAATGTTGAGAATTAGTAGTAATTCCAGGCATTCTTGTTTTGTTCTTGATTTTTAAAGGAATGCTTTTAACATTTTAGATTTTATCAGCCTTTCTCAGGTTAAAAAAGTTCCCACCAAGCCAATGTGGCTCAGTGGTTAAGCATCAACCTATGAATCAGAAGGTCATGGTTCAGTTCCCTGTCAGGGCACATGCCCAAGTTGCAGGTTCAATCCCCAGTAGGGGGCATGCAGGAGGCAGCCTATCGATGATTTTATCTCATCATTGATGTTTCTATCTCCCTCTCCCTTCCTATCTGAAATCAATTAAAAAAACATATTTTTTTAAAACATAACTGAATAACCTATGCTTTAATCTTTGACTCACTTTTTAAATGACATTTTAAAACCTCTTGGAAATCTATTTTGGATGAGTTCAAGAGCTATTTAAGGTAACAGATTTATAA